>NC_090932.1:514251147-514876147 GCF_040938575.1 Ambystoma mexicanum | reverse complement strand
GAAGGTGGGGTGGTGGAGATGGCGTGTGGCAAGTAAAGCATGGAGTTGATTTTAAAAAAAAGAATTATATTCTTACAGTGGCATGACATTTCTTTCTGGACATTAATGAAAAAGTAAGCACGTTAAGTGTTATTACATGGCTAGACTGGCATTTCAGTGCAGCCATATGGCTATTTCTTATGGTAGCATGACATTTTTACTGGACATCAAGGGTAAAACAAACATGATAAGTGCTATTATCTGTCTACACTCCCTCAAATTGTGCAGCCAGTTTGGACATGTTTTCTTATTTTGGAATGGCATTTTAAAAAGGAAAAACCAACAGGAATATATTCTTATGTTAGGACAGTGCTGTAGATTGGCAGAGGCAGCATGGGCATGTTTTCTTATAGTAGCATTAATGGCATAATGCGCAAAGCAAGCATTGTATTGTATTGGTATTGTTTAAACACATACCACCCATACACAGGCAAGTGATGTTTTCAAAAGAAACTGAAGACATTCCTGACTTGGCTTCTGTTCATCACCATGGATTTTTGTGTTTTTATGTTTGTCATTGTTGTGGCCTAAAGAAAAGTAAAGTGTTTCAAAGTGCTCAAAGAGGATGGGAACATGGGAAAATAAAACCAGTCGCTCAGAGCCCTGGGAATTCTGAGACTATGGTAGTCTGCACAGTCAGAGTAACTGCATACAAAATACATTTAACAGTTTGGGATACACCAAATAGGCCTGACAGAGATTCTGCAATTTTAACAGTGTGTTTAAGGGGTGAGGACAAGAGAGAACAGACAGCCGATCTTCAGCACGGTGCGTACGGATCGAGGGTCACAGGGAAGGGGCGGATCAAGTGCACCTGGTCGGATGAGATTGTAGTAAGTGCAGTTCCCAATGAGGGGTTGTCCTCAAGGAGAAGAATGAGCAGAGAAAAGAGATTTTGATTGTCCGACCTAGTTACCAATTTAGTGGATGGGGCCTGGTCCAGGTCAGGCCCCGGAGCGGCAACCGTCCTGCCGTTATTGGCATGTACACATGACTGCACTTGCAGTCTACTTAAAGGGACATTACACGTCCTAGCGCCATCTCCCACACTCCTTTTCCAGCTGGTACCTTTATTGACCCATCTACTTGACTTTATCCTACAGAATTTTCTATATGCTAAAAGATCGTTTAGTGTACTTAAATAAAACATGTGAAACTTCCTCACAGCTTTGCAAATCTTCAGGCCATCTGTGACATTTATAATGCACCATTTTAATGAAATGATATTTTATTTATATCGCACTCATACACAAGTGTTTTAACCCATTATTCAAAAGGTATTCTTGGTAAGTGAGGGGTTGTGAACCCCCAAATCCACCCTTGCTATGCTCGGCCACAATGGCATATTTCTGGGAAATATTTACGCCTCTCAAATTAAAAAAAATGAACTTCTGCCACTGTCTGTGACACTGGTACGCATCCTTTTCCAGATATAAAGTGATGGCGCCATATAATTGCTGAACTATCCCTCACAGGGCTAGTTTAACCCCAATGCACCATTGCTATTCACAAGCAGACTTTCCAAAACCTATTTGCTTCTTACATGCAGCCTGCATACCCCATCTTCCTAGTGTGCCTTCCATCCCTCTCCGCCCCAGTGGCAATAACTCATCCCCCATTGTGGATAACAATTCGTTACTAAATCTTTGCCTTCATTTGCAATGCAAATCTAAGGGCCTCCCGCAGCCCTGGGCAACTAATTCTATATTTGTGGCATAAGACAATAACCTTGGTACTAATTTATCTACAATGCCGGATTTGGAGGGTACAGCTTTGGACCCTGTGGCAACTATACATGAGCCTGACTCCTCATTCAGTGCTGTAAATTCAACGCCAGAGACTGAGAATTGTGGTTCCAATCTCATTGCAATGGCGGTAACTATTGATGCCATTTGTGGACTTTGCTCTTCGTTAGTGAAAGACCATAGGGACTTGAGCAATGTCATAGCTAGAGTAGTAGACCTGATCCTTTCCAATAGGGCTAGGATGGACAGTAGAGCTGTTTCAAAGGTCTCCACTCTGGATTGCTCTAGTTACCAGAGCTCAGGTCCGAACTTGTCGCCTACAGTGACTCCCAGTATAGAATGAAATGAAGTTAATATCACAGCAGTTGATACAGCACTGGAGGAAACATTAAATAGCCAGGACATTGATGGAGATAGGCATGATTCCCAGGACAGAGATGGCCATGGGAAACAGAAAAGGGCACAGGGGAAATGTAAGAGTAAGCTGTAGTCCAAGAAAAATAAAATAGGGGGGCCGCTTGCCCAGACTGCAACTGTGCCCCAGAAATAATGCAAGCGCCCTGGTGACTTCTAATGCTGATATGATAGGTTATTTATAACACGCTTAATACCCAGAGGTTTCTAAGCACGGACCAGGGGATCGAACCTTTGTTGTTCCATGTCATCTTGCTTCCAAGGTGAGCACGTTGCCGCTGAACTATCCTCCCGAGACTGAAGTGACCTGGGTTCAAAAAGATAGTAGGCCCGTCACAGTCGTGAGCAGATCAAAACAGCTGGATGTTCTGAAGGGCCCCTTGGACAACTGGATACACATTAACAGTAAAACTCACAGTCAGGAGGTGATTTCTGCTACTGATAAGGTTACACATAAGGCACAGGTTCCGCAAACGAGCGTTCGTGATATGGAAATCAGAGACAATGCAACACTCACCAGAAGCTATGATGCGGGAATGGACACCGCTATATCTACACATAACTATGCTCCGCTTCTGTCTGGACCCTGGAAGAAAGGAAATAGAGCTTAACTAAGGAAGGAGTGCTTGGGAAATCAGTCATGATTGTAGAATTATTTGCTACAGTTGACAGCCCATTTCTAAATCGAGGGACAATACTACAGCTATTGCACTCTGTACCACAATTGAGAGATATAACTACTATGGACATTGAGTTGGTCGGGCTGCCTGACTTGTACAGTGGTGACAATTGGGTGTTGGTACAGTCTGTCTCCCCAGTCATCGTAGAACCTATCATCTCCTATTCAGCCCCATTGTTGAAACTGGGCTTTAGCATCAGAATTTGCAAGAAATGCTTGCCAGTAGTTTGCCAATATGGGGTGCAGAATATATGGAAATATATAGAGGGGAATGTGGGAAGGCCTATGTCTGAAAGGGTGCGCCTCTTCGTTCTCCACCCTCTTAATAGAAATAGGGAGCAACAAGATCATGTATCTGCCCAGTGGATCTCTGAATCGATAGCATATAGAATGAAGCAGCATTGACAGAATATTTAATCTGAGAATGATGTATTCATATCCTGGAACACTAGAGGACATCAGTCTTTTTGATCTACTCCTGAGGGATTTGCATTGCTGATTGATGGTGATGTATTCATGTTGCAGGAAACTTGGTTGAGAGATAGTTTTGTGATGGATGGGTTTAATGTATTTTGGCGAGCTGCAAACAGGTCTGAGAAAGGTCGGCCATCAGGGCACTTGTTATTGGTCAATTTGTATGTCTCGCTGCGTGGAAAATATACCAAGCAGATTCCATCGTATTTTGAAGCTATTCTCTGGGTAAGGGTATGAGAGCACCCTATGGCATATACCATTGTGGCTGGGGATTTTAACTCGTATTGTCATCTGGTCCGAGACACAGTTCCCAATTTGGTGTTGGATCCCTTATGCTGAGTGGTTGCTCAAGATGATATGGGAATTATAACTGGGGGAGAAATGTAAACAGCAAATTGAAAATGGCAGGAAATGGATGCATTATTTACAAGGACATGAACTGAGCTACCTAGATCTTAAACCAGTGGAAGGCATGGGGTTAGATACCTGGACAAATTCTAACGCATCCTCAGGTATGGATTATTTCCTTTGTGGGTGCTTTGGTTGGAAATAAATGGTTAGAAAATGTGAAATGCTCTGTAATAATCTTAGTGACCATGTGGTACTACATTTGGAGCTGGGGATAAACAAGAGAAGGAAAGTCAAGATCTGCCAGCAAAATATAACAGCCAAACACCAGGGCATTAGGATTATCTGTGATGTGCTTAAAGACTGCCACAACTTTCCGCCTAGAATATGTACGGAAGCAATACCATGACTTGCATACACTGACGATACAGTGATTTTAGATTAGATGCCAATTGGGTTCCAGAGATCTTTGGAGGCCATCAGTGATTGTGCTATTTAAAACCATCTGAAAATCTATTTAAACAAAACTAAAGTCATGATCATAGGAAGGAAAAGACGCAGCAAAATCAAATATGTATGGAATATAAATGGAGATCCTGTAGAGGTTGTTGCCTCCTATATATATTTGGGGATACCCATCAAGGATCAACCGATAAGATCTTTGGACCGCAATATGCTTGTCAGTAAAACCTTGAAGAAATGTTTGGTAATCAAAGATTTCTTGGTCAAGAAAGGGAGGACACTCTGTAGAGGCTTATCTACACATTTATAAGACAAGTGAGATAGCTGGCATACTATATGGTCCAGAAACCTTCACTGAGCAGTATGTCAAGTGGCTAGTGAAACTTACGGGAAAGTTGTGGCATGCCATTTTGAGAATCCCCAGGTCTTTGCCGGAGGATGCATTAAGATGCGAGTCAGGAATAGTTTCACTACTGACATTGTGGAAGTATCAACGTTGTAAATTATTTGTTAAAATATCCCGAATGGAGAAGAAGGGGGATACTCTTCTACATTTGATAGCCTCAAATACTTTTACAACTCCTTCTAATCAAGCGTAGGTAGCATTGCATAAAACACCTATGGAGTTTTTGGAGAATATAAATCTTGAATTACACATTGAAGTGAATATTGCTGACTTTCTAAAGAAACTCAAGATGAAAATGATTGACTGTGATAGACCTCACAAGATTATCCATGAAAAAGAGATATTACGAATTTTTTAACCCTGATCAACCATGCAGATATCTAATGAAATGTTGTAATGCAGATCTACGAATGTTTATTACATGCTTGTGTTGTAATATTCTACCTACTCTTGAATACACTGGGGTTTGGATCGCCGTCTCTCATGAAGAAAGATATGTTGACGACTATGTAAAATGGGTCTAGAAACAGTGAGACACATCCTAACTGGTTGCCCCAATTTATCTACACATCATCTGAAAGGATATAACAATATTGTAAGATAACCTGCAGGTATTTCATCTGATCAGTTTGGGCATATATCTATTTGGGAGAAACATTGGTTATCACTGGAGCCTCTTTTTATATTTGGAATATTGCTGCTTTTTTTAAAGTAAATCTTAATGGTTAGATGTTTTAATTAGGATTTATTATGCATGTTTGTAAATAGAAGGGTTATGTATAAAATGTAATATGTATGTATTTATGTGTGAATAATAGGTATGAATTTAATTATGGTAGAGTAATGTTGATAATTAAATCAAATGTATTGTATGTATTGTAGCTGTATGTATTTGTGCAAAAGGTTTTCAATGTATGACCATAGGCACTAAATAACAACAATTAAAAACAAGAGTTTTTAAGCCACCACAATTCACAGGAACTCTTGAGCACATCTCAAGGCCATTACACATCCATAACTCCACTTGAAATAAACCCAATAACACATGGCACCGCTATCTGACAATTGACTTATCCAGTACGGACAGTTCCTTTCCTCTCTTCATTACAGTTTTTGGTCTAAACCCATTACTATACATGCATCCCAGCCATCACTGCCACTCAACCGTATGTTCTCTTTCCCTTTTTGTTGTGACCTATGTCTGTCTGTTTTGTTCTCCAACTTTCTCCCTCTTTGCAATTTCCCACTTACTCTTTCCCCTTTTTCTTTTCACCTCACAGACCATAGTCTGGTTTACATAGTGGGTGGGTTCACAGTCACACATACAGACAAGGTCTCAGCCCTTTAAGACCACTATGGTGGTGATGTGCGCAGTATAAAAACTAATTAACTTAACATATTAATGGAAACATTGTATTTGCTGATACATTCCCAAATTATTTCTTGCATTGCCTGCATGGGCACTCCTTCGAAATTGCAATTTTTACAGTTCTCCATGGAAAAACTCTTACTTGTTACTACTTCAGCATGGTCAATTAAACACTCTTTGTCCCAGTTTTATGTCAGCTTTGTTTCATTTCACTTTTATGACTTGTAACACTTTGCTGTCTACCAGGCTCACTTGTGAGACTCTTCCATAGGATTCAGTCTAATGATGGTAGAGATACAATGTTTTTGCTTGCTCACTGGATATAACTTTTTCAATTGCTTAATATGCAGTGGAAATGGTGGCGCTTTGATGGCTAGACATTGAGTGGCTGGCACAGTCGGACTGTCTAACACAATGATCACCCTGTTAGAGGAAAACTATCCCCCGCCCCCGTCATCGGGCCGCCATTTGACAATTACTTCATGTAAAATCTTAAACTCCTCACAGAATTAATAGTCCACGCTCTTTCCCCTTTTTATTCTCAAAGGCACGTACTATGTTGTTGCCATTGTGAAGAAAAGCAACAAAGACATCTCGTGGAGCAACCTTCGTGGAAAGAAGTCATGTCACACGGGCTTGGGTAGAACCGCAGGCTGGAATGTGCCAATTGGTCTGATTCAGAACCAGACGCAGAACTGCAAAGTTGGTGAGTACACTCTTTCTAAGACTCTCTCTCTCCACTCCAGTTAACTAGCTTCTTTTCAGTAAATGCTGTTGACTGGAGGTGGATGTATATGTTCAATAAGTGTAGAATAATCAGAGGAAACTGTCTTAACATTATATATGGTGCACTGACTACTACTGTGGCATAAAACAAAGCCCGCTTGACTGTGCGCGGTCTGGGTGCTATATACTTGACAGGGAATGGGAGAGGGGTTACTCCATAAAGCAATCATTTACGGCTAGTGTGTTTGAAAAGAAAGATCTTGAATTTCTGAAGGAACCCCAAAGACTGGGACAGGTCTTCTTTCGTTTAGCAATTGACCTTTAGTAGGAGCAGTAACGAAACTCTGGACCAGAGGTTCAAAATAGCAATCGGTCAAGTAGCAGGTACAATGTACCTTGGAATTGAAAAAAACATTGAGAGTGGCACAGGGTGGACATATTGGCTGCTAAGTGAAAATAGACACATGGCCCACAAGCAGACTCTTAGTGGGCAAATGGGAGAAAAGGTAAATTGGGGCGGCAGATGGTTGTCCTGGAGACCAGCACCACAACATTGCAAGGTCCTGAAACTCCTGTGATGGTTGAGGGATGAACAGACAACTCAAAACGAGTTTGAGAGTTTCTGTTTTTTTCCTCGACATCACAGGCATTGCAATTGTAAAACACAGAGTATCTGTCTTAGAATCTATATGCAAAGACTAACAAGCTGACATTGCCGATCCACACATCGTACAGATCTAGCAACAGGGGCTTACACACCCTGACCTCAATTGATACCACATGAACATCTCTACAAAACTAAGTGTAGACATAAAATATAATTTTGAATCAGTATGCTTAAGACCTGATTAAGGCAACATTAAGAAAATGTATTTGTGACATCAGTCGAAACTAAAAATGCTAACATCAGTGAAACTAGAATGACAAAAAGTTGTATTCATGCACCTACAGTCTGCATATCCATAAAACAAGCAAGGCCCGGATGAGGCACCTTTTATGAGTGAAACGTGTGTTGGCCTAGATCTCACAGTTGTATTTTTTAAATTTAATAATTATGAACAAATGAGCATAGCTAGGCTTTGCTTATTTCATAAAATGTGTGTTATTACTTTATTACTAGAACATGTGTGACTATATAGCAAACAAAACATCTGTTCGAATTTAATTACTAATGAGTTACCTAATTAGATCAGGATTTGGCACATAAACTCACCCAACCAAAATATTTCGTTTTAGAAATTGTCTTCACGTAGGGTATGTGTGACATTGGTGATTTATTGTAGCTTATCTCCTAGGAGAAAAAGACTGGCGGAGGTATCCAGTATTTTTTCATACCCATATTTTTAAGAAAGACTGATAGCCCGTTAGATTATGTGCTCCTTTGGAGATTTTACAGTATTCCAGACACTTATTTTGTGGCACTTCTTTTGTTTTTGGCATGATGTAGAACTGCAGGCTTCTCGTTGATCCTCCCGGACTCGGCTATGAGGCGCCATCAACCAAAACACTATCGGGAGATCATACATCTATCCTCTTACCCCTATATCTACTTCCTCATCCACTCCTTTACTCTCTTTCACTCTCAACACTCTGTCCCCTACCTCCTTTCCCCTCAGCCTCTTCCATTGCTCATTTCTCTCTACTGTCAGTGTGGTGCCTATGACCAAGAAATACTCCAAGATTATAGATTCAAGTTCAAACCTATATCTAGGACAATGATTAGAAAAAGGGGATGGCTTAAATAGAAACAGGGACTTCCCATTACAAACATTATGGTTCTTCTCCTGTGATTTAACTGTCCCTATCTGCCTCTAGGAGACAAAACAATGTCCTTACCCTTAACCCTGGTCACCCTAGACTTTCTGGCACTCTTAGCCTCTTTGAAGTCCTCTGAAATCTCACAGTTAAAAAGAGGTCACTTCTTTTCAGTGCGTTGGACGTTGCAGTCTTTGGACTTTCTTAAACTCTTCTTTAGGTCAATGTAAGGAAGGCATGGTATCAACAGCAGACATAGACACAATAGATGCAAGTTTATTTGTGTATTTGGCAAGGTTGGGAGAATACCTAACTGGCCCGAATTCTATAATAGGCGTAGTCTCAGTATTAAACAAATAACAAACAAGTCCAAGTCAGTCTAGTCAAACTAAAAAGGCCTATACTAAAAACACCTAACCTTACCCTCTTTCTCAAATGACAAATGTGTAAAGGGGATATCGAAAGGAAAAACAATGTCTTAAAAGAAATGTCTTTGGTAACAATTCCCTTCCCCATGTTCAGAAGCACGGGGTCACAGGAGTTTCTTAAAAGGATAGGTGTCTAGCACAGTTTTATTGTGGTACAATGCAACAGTTTAGTCTTGGGCTTCAAGCTTTTAACAGTTCAATATGTTCTTTAGGCTGCCTCCGTCTTGCCATAAATACACAGTTCAACTCTTGACTTTTACTTAACCACAATTCAACACAGGCTTCCCTGCACCGGGCTTGAGTCTGTATTTCTTTATACTCTCGACTTTCACTTTACCACAGTTCAGCACAGGCTTCCCTCCATCGGGCTTGAGCCTGTCTTTCCTTTAACGCTTGATTTTCACTTTACCACAATTCAGCACAGGCTTCGCTCCACTGGGCTGGAGCCTGTCTTTCCTTTCACACTTGACTTTCACTTTACCACAATTCAGCACAGGCTTCCCTCTGCCGGGCTCAAGCCTGTCTTTCCTCCCTCACGTTTTGTGTCATCCACCTTTTAACCGCCGAAGACTTTCAAAACTGCAAGCATTTTACATATAGCAACACCTCAATTTGGGCCACATGAAGGCAGTGGTGGCCTCTGACCCTGAAGACTCCAAAGATGAATACGATGTGTTCAACCCAGACCAAGTGGCACATTTTCGCAAATGGCAGCAAACCCCTGATTCTCTTACTGTCTTGAGTTTCAGCACAACAACAAGAAAGTGCAAGGCAAGATTTATATCACAATGGCTGACACAGCAATGCTATTGAATTGCAGCACTGCAGAGGAGCTGGGCCGGTCACGTTTGCTGTACAAATAGAGGACATGAAGACCTGCTACATTAATTCAAATCTGTATTCGAAGGCATTGGCTACATACGCACCCAAGAAATATGCCTACAGATAGACAAAACAATTCAACCTGTACCCCTCAAGCAAAGGGGTATTCCATTTCACCTGGAAGCCCAATAACCCAAATCAAGTCTGCATCTGTGTGGACATGCGTCGTCCGAACAAGCCAATATGTGGCAGAAAAGGCATCCAACTCCTATGTTCGCTGACCTGCTAGCGAATGTTCAAGGCTCTCAATTCTTTTTGGAGTTAAACCTGAGGGCAGGCTACCACTAAATCCTGTTGCATGATGAGTCAAAATATATCAACACAGTTTCCTCCCACATAGGGCTGCACCGTTTTTTAAAAACACTATCCATGGAGTGGTGGCACATATTTCGGAGGTTGTAAATGGCAGCAACGACATCCTGGTATTCGCCAAAACATATGCTGAACACATCTTCTGCTTACGAACTACCCTGAAAAGAATTTGTGGTCATGTCATGAGGCTCAACAAAGAAAAATGCTAACTCCTCAAGGAACAGATTTAGTTTTTCAGTTTTGGATTCCACAAAGCTGGTGTGTGTCCCAGAAAGTGAAAGACATTATGTGAGCACCTGCCCCAGAGAATCAGTCAGAAATGTGAATCTTTCTAATCATGATCAACTACTGTGGGAGATTTATACCTCATCTGGCAATACTCTCAGAACCCTTGAAGTGCTTCACAAGGGCCGTAGAGCCATGGGAATGGGAGCAACCACAGCAAGATGCTTTTGAGGCCACCAAGAATGCCCTGGTTGAGGACACAACAATGTCATGCCTTGTCCCTCAGAGGTCAATTGAACAGATTGTTGACGCCAGCCCACATAGCCTCAGAGCTGTTTTAACCCAAATGACAGCCAAAAATGATATTCTACTAATAATGTTTGCAAGTGGGGCCGTGACATTGCCCGAGTCCAGATATTCACAGAGAAACAGGCTGTTTCTGCCTGGTTGGTCTATTGTCATTTTCCCCTCTATCTGTAAGGGAGACCTTTCAAAGTGCTCACAGACCATAAGCTGATGATCTTAATCTTTAACATTTCTTTCCTATGTCCACCTCCTAGGATTAAGAAATGGACAATACAGATACAAGAATTTGATTTCTCTGTGGAATATCACTCCGAAGTAACCCGACAGACTTTCTTTCACATCACCCTTGAACAGCCACATGCAGTGAGTCAAGGGCCATGTCTCGATTGGAAGTACAGGTAAACTTGGTGGTGGAGAACAACATTTCACAAGCTGTGACTCTGGAAGAGATCCAAAGGGCAACACAGAGTGATGAATGCCTCCAGGCAATACAAACAGCTCTGTCGACTAGGCAATGGAAAGAGTTGTTGAAAGCTACCCACACAAGAGCAACAAAAAATAGTATGCTTCTAAGAGTATCATGCATCATTATCCCTGCATCGCTCACCAACTGAGTGGTACATCTTGCTCATGCAGGGCACCAGGGCATCTATAAAAGCAAGCATTACATAAGGGAGAGGGTATGGTTCCCAAGAATGGAGTCTGCCTTGGAGAAGATAATCTCTCACTGTATCCTCTTTTAGCCATCGTGCCTGGGAACTCCCCAAGCCTCCATACAATACATGCCCCATGGGGAGAGCCTTTGGGAGAACATCCGTGTAGATTTTGGTTCCCTCCCCAAAAGACAACGCATCAATGAGTACTCCCACTACTTGGAGATAGACATTGTCGATTCCACAGTGGTATTAATGGTGATTCCTAAATTAGAGACGATTTCTGCCATAGGTGATCAAAACTTGTAATGGTCCACCATTCTGGGGGGCTGATATTCGAGCGTTCCTGCAGGAACTCGGTATAAGGCATGGGAAATAACACCCTGCTGGCCTCATACGAATGGCAATGCAGTGCGTTTCATGAGGACTCTCCACCAATACCACCAATACTACCATGCCTGACATGTCACCATAACATTCTATCAATTGTAATGACATTATTATATCTGAGTTTCAAGGTGTATGAACTTTCCTATTTTGGGATGATAACAACAACATATTATTCAAGTGTACTTGCTACTATGTGTCCCTTTGCTCTACATGTCATGTTTCTGTCCTAAAAGGCCTTGAAAGTGCTGGACATTCTTCAAAGAACTTGTACATATGCCACGCTTCATGTGTTCATCTTATTTCTTTATACAGAGATCATATATGTGCATATGATCTTTTTCTTTATATTTTATGTAGATTCCCTGTTGCAAGACTTAAACAAAATCAACTTTAACTTTCAATGTAATTTAAAGATTGATCTATTAATTTAATTCACTCCACTTTCTAGTGTAAAAATACCTTTGGAATATGTGGAGGGCTCATCAATTGCATGATTCGGAGGGGTGCCTAGTTCTCCCAAAAAATATATACAGATCAGTAAATACTAGCATTCTATATGTGGGGGGTTTATGTGTCACTTGTGAGGAACTGATGGTGGCAACAAGTAAGACATGCACAAGTGATCACAGTTCAGGGGAGTTTATTGAGCAAAGAATTCTGTATGCAGGCTGGAAAAACACCTAATCTAAACCTAAAACTCAGATGGGAACAAGCGTCATTCATCAAATGAAAAATAAGGCAGTCCTAGTGGCGTTGTGTCAAAAGTAAAAGGGCCTATACTAAAAAACCTATTGCCAAACCTCACAACTAATACAAAAAGGGGTGTGGAATAGTACTCACGAAAAGAAAGAAGTGTTCTTAAATAAACTGTCAGGTTGCGGTAGCCTGAGCCTTCCTTCCCCACGTTTTGAGTACGGGGTAAGATGGGAGCTTGGAGCACAGTACAGTCTCGGCCTTCTCCAGCACGAGACGACAGTTCCAATGGTAGTTCTCAGGACCTTCGATGTCCAAGTCTCGTTTCCTTTGAAAGTCTCTTGCCTTCGGGCCTGATGTATTCAAAAACAAAAACAAAAGTTCCTTTAATGAAATGAAAGTTCTTTTAGGGTAATAATGGTTCACCCCTTGGTCCCCCTCTTCTGGGCGCTGACCCTTCTCAATTGTTATCCACAGTTCAGATAGGGTGATGGTTTCACCTTTGTGTCTTCCTATTCGGGGTCCTGACCCTTCTCAATTGTTATCCACCATTCAGATAGGGTTATCCTCAATTTGTATTTCAGTTATTTTCTTAATTGAAGTTTGTATGATAGCTTCACCCCTTGATCTCCCTTGGCCGGGCTCAAACCCCTCTTGACTGCTATTACTTTGGTGATAGCTTCATCTTGGTGTCTCTTAACTTTTGCTTTCACTTTTCTCAATCTTGGGGTGATGCCTTTTCACCCATGGATCCCCCTCTGCAGGCTCCGACCCCTCTCGATTCTTATCCTCCCTTCACCGGGTTTACTGTAGCTCTCGATCAGTGTGACAGTGGCTCACCACAGGGTCCCCCTCTTCTGGACCCTGATCCCTCTTTACTTTCAATGTTCTCCTTTTTATACAGTTCAGTGTTTGTAGGATTTACCCCCATTATTTCACACTGCTTGTAGATCAAAGTCTTTTGATTGTACAGAGATTTTGCATCACCCTCTGTATGACCACTTTGACCTATTTTGCTGGCCCTCCTACGGCCTTCTGGTAATTGTAGTCTCGTTCAGATGGCGATCAACCAGAGTCTCTTGAGTTTAGCACCCACGAGGTGCTGCTTTCCCTCTGTAACTGTCTCCCCATTAACACTTTTAAAGTTCTTTCATAGTTCATCAAATTTGGTTAAAAAACTTGCCACTTTGTGATTCTCTCTCAACACAGCCCGGTTCTTATCGGTTATCCCTTCGACCCACCGGCTGTGATGAACAGCCTGGCTTTTGGCCTCTCTGGGGTCATGGCCTGTACAATGGGCGCAGGAGCTTCCCTCGCTCCTGCTTCATGGTGTAAACTTGCCCTGTGTACCATTGACATCTGCTGCAAGAAACTGGGGCTATTGTTGACAGTTTTAGGCTCTCTTTGATGAAGGTTCCTGGGGTCTGGGACAAAAAGGGCAAGGTCACTTCTCTCCTCGTCACCCTCTCGATTCCTGCCATCTTTGTCCTTCTCTTGATCTGCCGCACTTCACTATCCATCTCGTCGTGCTGTCTGCCGTGCTCATATTGTGCTTTCTTACTCCACCTTTTATCCCTGCGGGGAAAGGAAAGGTCTGTTAGGTGTGTTATTTTGGGTAATTGCCTGACCCTCGGGTTGGGACATGTAATGTAAACAGGTTGCATATTAGTCCATTGTCTATTGTATGGTGTGAAGGTGTTTGTGTCACAAAAATGGGGGGCAGTGTTTTTGAATATCCTACGTGAGAGGATGGGGAAAAGGTCGCAAAGGAAGGGGGACACTGCGTCTCATCCATCAGTGTCCCACTCTCACTCCTAAAGGACCCCCCATCCAGGTGATCCTCCCTCACTGGTCCACCCCCAGGAACTGGATCAAATAGCCATAGCCGTGTCCTGGCGCACCTGGATAACGGATCCTCGAGGTTTAGACAGCGATACACCTTCAGATTTCTCACACACTCCAGATGGAAAATGAACACTCAGCAATATTGCATGCCACCTCCTTTGTGTATGATTTTGTGAAGCCGCTATTGTCTTTTCAATTCCTCTCCGCCATCGTGAATGGATTAATCTATGGGAGAGTAGGCGTCCTATATTCATTATGCCTTCAAAGAATTACACAGCGCTTTCATCCTCATGATTAGGCCCTTGTTAGAATTATGAAAGGCTCACCTTTTAGATAAGAAAGGTTATCAATGCCCCTGTGGGTTATGTTGTATCGGCTCTGGTACACTTCTGTACTAGTCTGGGCCATTCATAAAGACTAGTACCAGTTTCTGTCAAGGAACCATTTCCTGTTCCTGTTCCTTGTGGTAAATTGGACAGCCATCTTCTACTGAGCAAACCGTATATGGCTTAAAGGCAGAGGCGTAGCCAGGATTGTCTAGCAAATGGGGCCTGATGCTAATGTAGTTGGGCCCACTGCATGGACAAAAATATCTGTAAATACGCACACAGCACTGCTGAGTGGGCATTTACAGATTTTGGGTGGGCCTTGCCCCTCAGGCCCTACCATGCCTACGCCTCTGCTTAAAGGGACTTCATTAATGAAGAGATGTATCTAAATCACCCCTTCCCTCTATATATTAGCTTAGTAAATTGAAATGATCTTAAGAAAGAGTGATAGTATCCTTATGTGAAGAAGAAAAAAAAGAGTCTACAAAGAGTTTCTCCCTTCTGACGTTAACTTGAAAATGGTAAGTCTTCCGCTCCCTCAATTAAAGCAGTGTGTAATTACTATCCGCTCTAATAATAGTCTGAGTATATATTCTCCCTTTCAAATGGTGTCTCTAAAAGTAAGTTATTCTTCAACTTTACACTATCTCAAACGATGCCATTCTATCAACTCATTGAGTTGTCACTTAAGAAAGATAGGTTCTTTTTCCCTTCTGAATAATTTATTTTCCTTGTCTAGCTTATTATATCCTTGAATTTTTTGGATCTCTGTCCATTTGAAGTCTTCCCAACCATGTTTTTTCTCAATTAAGTGTTTTACTAGGGGGACCGTTTCAGTTACATTTTTGAGACAGCTTCTATGTTCAGTGATACGTAGCTTCACCTTGCGGTTGGTTTTCCCTACATGTCATAACACGCAAGGGCAAGCAATCATATAAATTACATGTTCAGAATTGGAATTAGTAAAGCTACGTTGTACCCAGGGTTTCGCTTGCCCAATATCGATCTCCTTTGATTTCATAGTTAGTTTGCACACTCCAAAAGTTCCACAGGGGTGATGACCTGTCACTGGGTTCAGAGCCCAAGCATTATCTAGTGTGGATTGTGGATTTACTTGTTTCCTACATATATTCCTGCTCACCATATTTCCTATTATGGTACTTTTTTCAAGCAGAAAAAATGGTCTTCTTTCTGGTTTATATGGAATTTTCCAATGTGTTTTCATCACATTACGGATGTGTGAACTCAAATCAGTAAAGGTCATCACGTATACTAATTGGTCATCCACTAGCTTTCAAGGAGAGCTTCTCTGTAAACACCCCTTTAGCTGCCTTTTTATTATTTTATGTGGATAGCCTCTGTTCTTCAATTTAGCTGAGGGGGCTGTTGCTTCACTTATGTAGGATTCTTTCAGACTACTATTTCTTTTTAGCCTAAGAAACTGTCCAAATGGCAGGTTGTCGCATAGCTGTTTTATGTGATAAATTGTGTAATGCAGCAGTGCGTTTTTATCAGTTGTCTTGTGGAAAGGTTTAACCAAGAGTTTATCTGTATGGTAAAAAATAATGATGTCAAGGAAATGTACTCTTTGTTGTTAAAAGTGTATGTGAACTTTAGATGCTCATTCTGCATGTTCAACCATTCGACACAAGATTTTGCTGATTCTTCTGAATCTTCCCAGACTACTAATATATCATCAATATATCATTTCCACTTAATCATTTGGTCTTTGAATGGATTATTGTCTGGATATATCTTGGCATTTTCAAAACTTTCCACATATAAATTGGCTAGGCTCAGGGCCATGGTAGCTCCCAGTGCCATGACCTCTTCTTGATGATACATTTCCCCAATGAATGCAAAGTAGTTTTCTGTCAGTGCTAGCTCAACACACCGCATCGTAGAGAAATACGGTACCGGATCTGTATCTGTACCTGTATGGTGCAGAAGTATTTATTACTTCGAGTATAGCTCTATGGGTTATATTTGTTTATATTGATTCAATGTCCAAGCTCACCAAAAATTGTTTACTAGGATAAAATTCCATATTTCAAAAATGTGTATGGCATCTCTGGTATCTTTGATATAGGATTGCATACCCTGCACACACCCTTTTTAGTAATGATCCGCAAATTGAGAGAGAGGAGTTATAAATCAGAATGTATTCCTGAGACTATGGGTCGACTGGGAGGTTGCTTAAAATATTCATGAATCTTAGGAAGACAGTAAGAAATCAGTCTTTGAGGGTTCATTCACTAGAAAAATCACCTCTTGATGACTAATCCATTCTCTCTATTCTGCTTTGCTCACATTCTTATCAGGTCTTTAAGAGAGTCTGTAGGATCTCTATCTAATATCTCATAGTAGTTAATATCACTAAGTTGTCTGAGGCACACTTCCGCATAGTCTTTTTGTTTTGAATTATTATTCCTCCTCTCTTATATGCCCTTTTGATGATGATTTCCTGGTTATTAGAAAGGGAGGACAGTGCTGCTCAATCTTCTTTCTTAAAATTCTGAAAATTCATATGTGGTCTATTTTCAAGCTTAGTTATCTGTACCAGGGTTTTTTTCTCAAACATCAGGGATTCCGGAGAGTGGGTGTTTGGTATTGCGTTGTTAGTCCCCATTTATAGAGTTCATAGGACTCCATAGGGATTTTGCCCATTTTTGGTAATAAGGCTGCTAAATTACCTGCAGCATTTTGCTGGAGGTTCTTCCTCCACCTCACCACCAAAGTAGCAGTATGGTAGTGCGGTAATGTGGCAGTAATTCAGTAGTAACACAGTTGCCACTGCATACCGCCATTTTTCCCACAGCACCGTACTTGTAAGGAGGCCCATTTTTAAAAAGCCAATAACACCAAGACAAGTCTGTTTCATGTGTCTCGTTAAATTTTCCACCTTCTATATTGCGATAATGTAAAAAAAGTTATACTAAATGACCTATAAAATGTTCGAAATATTTAGCTATTGTAGGTAATTTATATGTAGTCCTAAGGATGGACCCACAAAAGAGTATGCAGTAAATGTGGTGGATCAAAACATTGTGTTGACAATTTGAATTGGCTTTATGGGGTGTAGTCAGGTGGATGTTCTTGGTATAGAGGAGAAGAAACTCTCTGAATATTCACATGTACAGGTTATATATAGTGGAAAATATACTATGGGATTCTTAACTCTGTGCATAATAGAGGATGATGCGGTATAGGACCTCCCATTTGATATGCAAATGTCCATAAAGAAAACTGTTCTTCACTATATGCTATATGTACTTGATGTTCTTTTTTGTATGTGTATTTAAACTGTTATTTATATGAGAATACATTTATTTTATTTATTTAGTTTATTTATTTATAATGCGCCCAAAAGCCCATGAGCATAGGGGCGCACATAATAACAAAAGACAAATAGGATATCATTTTTAAATGGAGGATATGATGCTGACTTTATAGAGACCCATCAGACTGGCTGATTAGTGAGGATCCACCAGCTACATAAAAGGCCTAGGAGAAAAAATACATAACAACCAAAGAATGCTTATGTTGTTCCCTCTGCTATGCATTGATAAAATTAATAAAAATTAGAGGAAAAGTCTCATAAGACTTTCCTCCTGAATTAGGTTTTTCAGGGAGAATATGGGTTGTCCTTTGGTTTTTTGTTTACAAACACACAAATTCCAGAACAAATGCCTCTACTATATCCCTGCTCAGGATGAAGGCATTGTGGTCCCTGATTATAAGTTGAACTACACCAATTTAATGCACCTTTGTCTCCCAGGAAAAGAACACTCTCCAGTTTACAATGAAAGCAACATTGTGCAGTGAGAATCAGGCCAGGTCAAAAGACTTCTAATCCACCAACTCCTATTTCCTAACAGAACCAACAATTCATAAATGAGACCTTATTAGACTTATGATTATTATTCCTTTTAGGTTTCAGTATTCAACGCAGAGGTGGGTTCACAAGCCCCTAAAGAATCAAGTAACAAGAAAAGCACTATCAGTTGGTGCAACAATTAACATGGAGGCACTTTTTCTCAGACTGCACACATTATGAATACTCATAAATACTTACAGATGCTACGCAGCCCACCCATCCGCTACAGTGGTGAACTGATTGCTGTAGGATGGCAGGGCTCTGCTGAAGCAGGCCTGAGTGGTATGGAGTTAGAGCATGAGCATGAAACATATGGAGGATGCCGATCTGCACAACAGTGAAAATACAGCCTCGTTGTATTTGTGTTTCTGTTTGGACTTCAGTAGTGCACTGAGAGTAATGGAACACTTTACAAGGTTGGTTGAAGATTGCAACAGAAATGTAAGCCAGCACCAGAGGGGAAAAATTCAGGGTTTGGATGTGGAATGTTCTGACCCACGGTGGTGGTTTTCTTCTGGGAGCCAGAGATGAGAGTCCTAGGTGTTACCTTGCTATTCCCTCAAGAGCAGGGTCTTGAGGTCTTTACTGAACTGCAAGAGCGTTGGGCCAGACTTAATGGCGACTGATGTAGTGTTCCAGGAGGCTGGTGAGTAACATTATAATACTGTTCCCCCATTTCTTTTCTTTGGGTGCCAGTTTTAGCTCATTCCTTGTGATGGACTGATTCCTAGAGGGGTGCTTGCCACCTGAGGGAGTTAGTTTTGTGACGAAGTAGGCAGGTATTCAGGTAGTAGTTGCCTTGTATGTGATACAGGCTATCATGAAAGGTGCCCTGACTGGGATAAGTAGCAAGTGCCATTTTCTAAAGATGGTTCAGATGTCTTTTGTCCTGTGAGTACGCATGCCATGACATGTTGAACAGTTCTTAGAGGGACCTGCTGTGTGGACTAGATGCTCATAATGATGGATTTCCCTCAATCAAAGTGTGAGATTACTGAGGCTCATAAAATGCTTCTGAATTCCTATGGTAGGAGGAAGGTGTTTATCTTCCAGAGGAGTACTAGCTGGTACCATGGGGTCTAGGATTATTTGGTAATGAGTTGCCAGAAAGTGACGTAGCTGTCACTAGTGAACCCAAGTAAATTGGAGATTGGGGCCAGCTGTGGATTGGCTCCATCAAGGTGCATGTTAGTTAGCCACCCTTGAATAGTTTCCTGTTCAGATGGATGGCCTAATAGGACAAATTATGTTTTTGTAGTTTAAGCTTCAGCTAGGTGCATTATATTCATATTGCTTAAGAGCGATGTTTGTGTTGGCAGGAAGTGATCTCAGTGTCTCCATATAGAGTTTGAAGGTCACTGGGGAGATGACTTAGCTTTGTGGGACTCTGCAGATGACTGGGCAATGTCCCAACCAGAATGTTCCCATTTGGACTGGTTGGTATCTCTCTTAGAGGTAGGAAGCAAACCATTTAATTTGTTTGTGAGAAGGCTGATTAATGCAGTGTGGTTGACCGTGTCAAATGCGCCAGAAATGTCAAGGAGGTACCAATAGGCAGGCACAGTATTTCCCATGGCCCGGATAGCACTACCTATATTCTGGATGCTATCTGTCTCCATGCTGCAACCGATTGGTAGTCGCAGAGTCGATCTTGTTGGTTGATGGAATCCTTCGGCTGGTTGGTGACTGTTTTCTAATGATTTTGCTGGCTTGTGATCGTCCAGTAGGTGGTGAGGTTGTCCGGGTCTAATGTGGGCTGTTTTATGAGTCTTTTGATTATTCATCTTTTTAGGGTGCTTGTCAAGATGCCTTGATTTAGAGAGGCATTCTCTGTTTGGTGGAGGAGGTAAAGGCCATGCTTTAGATCTGTTTTATGGTGTCAGCAGGTATAGCACCTTTCTTGTATGAGGTAGTTTATAATGATTTAAGAATGTTGGTGAGGTGCTTAGGAGTATGGGTCCTGGAGGTGGGGGATTTTGTATTTAACATCCTGTACCACTCTGCACAACTTTGGCATCTTCCCCCCTAGACCCCCCAGCATCATTACCCCTCCATTCCTCAGCTTCTTTGATCAATTCTGGTCAAAATTGTGGTATGGGAAAAAGAATATATTAAAAATTCACTATCCGATCCATACTTCAGTTTCCCTAGTGTCCCTCAAATTAATCATCAGTAATTTCCTTTTCTTTCAGTCTCAAGTTGACCAATCCTTGGTCTGAGATTGATGTGATTGAATGTGGAAAGGGTCTGAAAGACTATGGAGAAGCAGAGCAAAATGCAAATAATGAAAGTAGAGCAGGGGGCCGAAATTCAAGTTGCAAGCTACTCGCCAGCCATAAAAAAAACGTGCCACTTCAATTCTATACATGCATAATGAAAACCATTTCTTACTCGCCAGGAATCAATTAATAGCCAATGGCTAGTGGTGAGTGCACATTTCGTGGCCTGTCGTAAAGCAAGAGCAGAACGTATTACGTCGAAGGCCAGACAAACCCCACAAGAATCAAAAGTGATTTTCCTACCATTATGAGCTGGAGCAAGTTGTGGTAAAGCAGAGGAGATTGATCCAATTTGTTTCCCAAATGCATGTCACCACTAATGCATAATTATTAACTTTTTGTCCGACAGGTGAGTTCTTCAGTGAGAGCTGTGTCCCTGGAGCAGACCGTAGTTCCACGTTGTGTGCCCTGTGCAAGGGGACACCTGGGATCAAGCAACAGGACACCAAGTGCCAACCGAATGACAAAGAGCCATACAATGGATATTCTGGTGCCTTCAGGTAATTACCAAAAGCTACCATGATGCCACATACTGGTAATGCAGACACCCCTGGGGATATTGGAAAAGTTCAACACTTCCTTATTTCTTCAGCCACACTCTTCCCATCTTGTGGCTATTTATTCCCACATGTAGTCCATAGTAAGAAGAAAACGTATTAGCCCTTTTGACTATGCCAGGAATGCCCACACATTACATGTCATATATAAACCAATTATTTAGCATTTATTTCATACTTTTTATTTGCCATGTTTTTTTTTATTATGGTGTTCATTGATTTACAGCAAACCTTATTCACCTTCAATTTCATTTACATAAATAGAATAGAATAGATTATTAATTCCTTCTTATGGAATTCATAGGTTTACAAACCACCATTGCATATAATACATTTCCTCACTAAGATGACATTAAATCATTAGTTAATTTATACGCTATTGTATTACATCTTACAGTTTTTAAGAGGCAACATTAAAACACCTATAAGTTTAAAACTTTTTAAAGTGGTCCATTCTCCTATTCACCAATGAATAAGATTCTATTGCCCAGTGTTTTATTCTGTTCAACTGCCCCCACTACAGAATCTATATCTTCTTTCTATGATTGATATAGCTTTTCTGGGACTAAGCACTTGTATCGTTTCCGTTAAGCTAAAACAACATTTCCAAAAATCTCTGTGTGCATTCTTATCTAGGAATTAAGTTACTTATGATGGCATAATGTAGCAAAGTCAGACATGGATTTAAGAAACTCCATAGCAAACTTTTTCACTCCAAATGTGTATGTCTTGATACAGGTCCCAGCAGGCTGCTTCTTAGTTACTTTCATTAACATACATATGCATTCCACTATAACGTCTGATCTTGTTCATATCACTAGGGTTTTCCTCCAGGAATTCCGTATTTTTCATTTTTAATTCTAAAAAAGATGTATAGGAGATCCCTTTACCTGGGCTTCTTTAATGCCAAATAATACTCGCCCTCTTTCACCCTATTTCACTGATATAGTGTAGGTCATTATGAGCATGCCGGTCCGGTAACAATTCCGGCATTAGATATTGTGCAGATTTATCCAAAAGGTTCATCCATATACCAGAGTCAAGAAATTTACTACATTTCTGAAGGTCTGCAATAATTCTGTCTTCAACTAACTGCCACATTGGTTTGATGTTCTCTGGGTCCACATTATAAATTCCCCTTGGGTCCACCAAGGACTGTGAAGAGGAATTTGAGAGAATTTCTTCTTCTTTTTCCCCACACAATTGTTGAGTCAGGTCAGGATACTGCGGCAGCGGGGCCACATCATCATAACTATTGATCTCCGTAGCACTGCCCCCTTACAAATTGGACTGTAAGCTCCAGGCTTGAATTGCCCCTCCTTCACAATTTCCAAAATGTCATTGGCACAAGGGAGTATTTCTTTTGCTTGAAGTTGCCTTCCACGGGCACTGATGGCCAAGACCTCAGATAACTTATTCTTGTTGGGAGTGGTAATTGCCAATACACCACCCCTATTAAGTCCAGCCATAGCCTACAGGGGTGTTCTCACCTGTCTGGGAGGCCAAGTCAGCCTCTGAGCACCTCAGACTAGCCCAGGCTGCTATCCCCAAAGACAAGCTGTACAGAAACACAAGTGAGCATAGAAGATTCACAATCAATAAAGGCCAGAACAGACTCCTGTGATAACAGGCCACTAGGGGCTACAGGGCACCTCCAGTCATTTGCTACTAGGAATTATACTCCAAATATATCCAGAGCTATCCTATGCTTAAGCAAATATACAATGAGCATGGAGGAAACAACTGGCAATATAAGCTGGGGAAGCAGACCAGTAGTATTGACCATACGGTCAACAGACCCAGAATAAAAACACAGTACGTAGTGGAGGTATGATGAAGTTAACACTTTGGCTTAGCGCTTACTGAATGCCAACTCAGTCCCCCAGAATCTTCGGGGGAAGCCGACACAGGCACCCCTGTTGTCCCTGCTCACACCCCAGACCCCACAAAACACATAGTCGCTGCTCGATTCCAAGCGACCAGCCGTTCTGGCAAATAGCAGTTTCCGAAATTAGAGGAGAGGACCTAAGGGCTCCACAGCCATAAGCTGTCAGACCAGAAGACGGCTTCCTCATTGCTTGAAGATTCAGAAGCAAGAAGATGGAGAAAAATAGGCCCAACTTCCCATCCAGCTGGCTGGTAGTGTAGTTTTGGGCAAGGACGGGCATGGCTGTGCTTGCTAAAGGCTGGATAGGGTACCTGTTAGAGGGTTTTGGGGGAGCTCCCTGGGAGGTTTGGCATACATCTGAGGATGCAGAGAGGGGGGGTCATGTACGCGCATAACCGTACTTATGAATGGACATTGGTATAGGTAGCGTGTAGCTGGAGCATGGTGGCAATATGCAGGCACTAAGTCTGGCTCGCTTTGCGATACCTATGCAAGGTATGCTGGTGCTTGCTGCGGCATGTGGGACTAGTTTAGGGTACGGAAGGCGCTGGGCTGAGAGGATGGGTGCTAGGTCGCTGATGGGGCAGAGTATGGGTGCTCCTGATGGGAGAGAAGAGGTAGGTAGGATAGCAGAGTGATGGGGCAGAAGTTTGGGCAGAAAAGGGGTCATGAGGTAATAGGCTGCAGATTTGAGCAAATATTTTGGTAGCTTGGCGAGTGGGCAGACATCCCGGCCCAGACAGACTGTTCGGCCTTAAAAGCAAGTCTTGAATTGAGGCCGGTTTTGCCATGCGGCAGATGTCCAGGAAGACTTCTCTCATTCGTGGACCAATCAGGAGCTTCAGTGGTGGGGGCCGGGCTCCGAGTTGCAGTGCAGCTTCAAGTGTCGGTGTGGTCAGGGGGGGAGGCCCGGCGGCCATATTTGAAATGCACAGAGTCGCCTGTAAGCTGGTGGAGATCACTTCAACTTCTGCTGAATGGGACACATGGATGATGCTGGGAAGGGGTCCAGTGATCCTTTCTTCTAATCTCTATTCTATGCTCTATTCATGAACTAATTCCTGTGGCTTTCCTTTTATCTTCTATATGAAATTCTTCCTTTGCTTCCTATTAGAAAAGATAATCATCACCTTAATTTTCCTATGTTTAGTTTTAATTCTTTCTTATCTGAAAAATATTCACTTACTTCAAGACTTCCTTGTAACTGAACAGGGGTATGGTCCAATATCACTAGGAAATTCATGTAACCCAACCATTGAATCACTTTTGTACAAAGTCTCGGAGGAAAGAAATGAGTCTTCTTCATTATGATGTTTTAAGTCAGCCATATAAAGATTAAATAAGCGGAGCACAAGAATGCTTTCAGATTTAAGACCTCCCGATGTCTCAACCGGTTCCAAACCGGTTCCTATTAGGTCCAATCGCACACAACCACCGATGTATTTATTTAATTATTTGTGTTGCTTGTATAGCGCGCCAAGCCCTAAGGCATCTGTGCGCTTGCTAACATGAGAAAGATTACAATTGTTGCAGAAGGTTGCAATCATGCACTCATATTTAAATATCTGCATAGTTACATTTTGCATTTACATTTCAGGCCTATGACTTAGGCAGAGGTCTAAGTGGTAGCTTACATGAGAAGATTACACTTGTTGCAGAAGTTACAGTCATACACTCATATTTACATATTTGAATATTTACATTTTGCATTTACATTTACATTTCAGGCCTATCACTTCGGCAGAAGTCTAAGTGGTAGTGAGACTTTGATCAGTGGATTAGGCTGAGGGGTTCATAGTGACTAGTGTTGGTTGTGCAGTTGGTGTGTGAAGAGGTGTGTTTTAAGCTGTTTGCGAAAGATCCAGAAGGAGTCCTGGGCTCTGAGATGAATGGGAAGTTCATTCCAAAGATTACTCGCCATCTTGGGGAAGCTGCTGCCACCCGCTTTTTGGAGCTTGAATTTTGGTGTAACCAGGAGGTGTTTGTAGGCTGCTCTGGTGGGTCGGATTGATTGGGTTTTAGTTATTTTGTCGGCTAGGTAGGCGGGGGCTACCCGTTGGAGGCACTTGTGTGTCAATGTGAGAAATGTGGAGCGCTGCTCTGATGGCATTGTTTTGAAGGACCTGTAGTTTGTTGATGTTGTACATTGAGGTGCCAGTGTATATTGCCTTGCCGTAGTCAAGTCTGGTTAGCACTAGTGCTCTTGCCAGTGTGATGCAGCTGTCGTGAGAGAGGAAGGGCCTGGAGGCGTTGATCAGCTTGCAGGTGTAGGAAGTTGAAGAGGCGGTGGCATTCACTTGTTTCACTAGAGTGAAAGAGGAATCTAGGTAAACACCTAAGGTTTTGACATGGCTGGAGACTGAGATGGTGTTGCCATCAATGTTGAAGGATTGAAATGCCGAACTAAGTTTGGCAAGCCTGAGTTGAGAGCCTACAAGGAGAAACTCGGTCTTCTCGTCATTTAGGCACAGACCATGATGTGCCATCCAAGCCTGTATGGTTTGATACATGGCGTTGAGAGTGGTGGTATCGGTGGTGTGGTCTCCAGTGATAGGTATGAGGACCTGGGTGTCGTCTGTGTAGTTGGTATACAAGACGCCCAGTCCATAAAGGCAGTGAAACAGTGGCTTTGTATATATATTATACAAAGTGAGAGCCACACATGAACCTTGTGGTACTGAGCAGGTAACTGGGGTGGGTGGTGCTTCTGCCTTGGGTGCGAAGACCTTCATAGTTATCTCTGAGAGAAACGATGTAATCCATATGGTGGCGTTGGGTGAAAATTGTGCGGCTGTGGAAAGGTGGTTGCATACAATGTTGTGGTCCACCAAATCAAAGGCAGCCGAGAGGTTAAGTAGTAGGAGGAGGTCATCCTTTGTCCTTCAGGTCATCCATTTGGACTTTTAAATCTAGGAGAGCGTTTTCAGTCCCATGTCTGGGTCGGAAATCAGATTGCCTGACTCCCAAGATGTTGTTTTCTTCTAGGTATTTCTGAATTTGGAGGTATGCCACTCGGTCTAAGATTTTTAGTAAGAATGGTATCGTAGTAATGGGCCAGTAGTTTGTGGGGATGTTGGGGTCGGGCAAGGTTTTTTTTAATAAAGGTAGAACCACAGTTGTCGAAGGATGCATTGATGAGGTTCGTGATGAACGGGGTGAGATGGGGAGCACAGTCCTTGATGACTGAAGGTGGGCAAGGATCACCTTGGCATCTGGAGGGTTTTAAGGAGGAGATGATCTGTAGCACTTCCGAATTAGTGACCTTGGTGAATTCTAATTGGGGTGTTGCCGGTTTATTAGTGGTTATTGGTTGGATATTTACTAAATCTGTAGGCTGTACTAGCGTTTTTCTTTTTTGCTGAGATTTTAGGTCGGAGGTGAGTGATTTTGCCTAGCACGGCGTTCTGAATGTATTATTGCTTTTGCAATACAATTATAAGCTTCAACAAATCGGCATCTATCCCCCCAACAATGTAGTTTGTGCCCGAGTAGATCTCTGTCTATAGGATCAAATACAGATTACAAATCTATAAAAGTGATGTATGATGGAGGCTGTTTTTGCATGCAAGCTTGCTTGATATGATATTTAAGAACTATGATGCTAGGACTGGGCTGTAACGCTCACCTGGCTCCCACGGAGGCGCTGGTCTGGTCTGGGTTGCTGTGGCCTCTTCAAGCGTGATGCGCAGAATTCAGACCATCGATTGAACAGGTCCCCCAAATCTTGCTTGTCCAGCCCATAGGATTATCCTTCTGCAGATGAGAAAGGGGATTAACTGTCTGCCGAATAGTGTGCTTGCTCTCCCCTTCCCCCCTTCGTTCTTCTCTGATTCCTCCAAAACCCCCGGTTTAAGCTTACCTTATGGTTTGGAAGGATGAACTCTCCATCCTGCTTCTGGTGCAGGGGCGCACGTTCGTCCACTTACTTCACTGGTTTTCAGAATGGCGCTGGCACATCCACTTGATTTTTCTGAGCAATACGCCGTAAGTATGAAGATGCAAAAGTTCAAGTGTGAGCCTCCTTTTATGTTGTCTTTTCTGTCCTTTATTTCAGGTGCAGAACAAAGGCGATGCGTTGAGAGGTTAAATTGCCGGTGGTAAAATCAGGTGAGTTAGTGATGAGGGCGACCCCTCTAAATGTCTTTATAATTCCCCAGTAATGTCTTTTGTCCTTTCCCCATAGGGGCCGGGGTGCGGTACCTGCCAAAGATGCAGCGCCGACCCGAGATGTGGAATGATTCACCAAGAAAAGCTGGTAAGTGATATGGCTGAAAATGTCCTTTCCCCATAGGGGTTGGGGTGCGGTACCTGCCAAAGATGCGGCGCCGACCCGAGATGTGGAATGGTTCACCAAGAAAAGCCGGTAAGTAATATGGCGGAAAATTCGGCTTTCCTCTTGTGTTCCCTTGCTCACCTTTTGTCTCTTCTTCTCTCCCCTAGGTGCAGAGATGTGGCGACCGGTGCTGAGAGCCGCGATGGAGCCGGGCGGCGTCTCGGGAACAGGTGAGTGAAGCGCGGCGCTGCAGCGAGCAACGCAGTGCTTTTAAATGGAAGTCTTCCTTCAGGAATGCTGGCGTGAAGATTCCGGATGCAGGTAAGAAGGTTGAATAAGTTCTTGGTTTTCACCTTTCTCTTCTCTTATTCCCTTACAGGTGTTCCAGGTTCGAGGCAGGCGTGGCTGGAGTCCAGGTGCAGGAGCAGACACGGTGAGCGTTCAGCTGCTCGGATGCAGAACAACGCGAAGCACGTGTGGCTGTCCGGGCGTGGCTTAAATAGCTTTGGAAGAAGTTCCAGGTGAGTATTCTTCCACAGCCCCACCCAAGTAACAAAATAGTTCCATCAGAAAACTAGTTCCTCCTAAGCCTCATTTGGCTTGGTTCGTCATGCAGCATGGCTGCATCAGGTGAGTGTATAGCATGGTCTGCTTCAGGTAAGTGCACCAAACGCTTCCCCTTATGAGCCTGGCGCCTCTGGCGCCAGGACTGATGTCCAACATGAGCCTGGCGCCAACGGCGCCAGGACAGAGACCAAAGAGCCCCTATAAAGGGCCGGAGGGCTTTTACCCGGGGGCGTGATGCCTGCTCCCGGGGGTGCTGGGCCTGGCCTGGTGCTCCGGGGGTAGGCATCATGGCATGGGCCCTGTTTGTAGTGCTGATAATAGTTTTTCCTTGTTCAATTCTTTTAAATCTCTCATGAGTAATGTAACAAAGGTTTTACTGCTGGTATCCAGTAGGGCAGTGAGCCAGTATTCTCTTAGCACACTTAAACTTCCCCTTCCAATTATCGGAAAAGAATATCCTCAGTGCACGATTCAGGTATACTGCACTTTCTAATGATGGCACTAAATAAATGATGCACAATGCCAGCCCAAATTTCGTGTTGATATTTTAAAAACAAGTTAGAATTTCTATCCGGACCAGGAGACTGTGATGGCTTAGCTTGATTTATCAGCACTTCTAGGTTATTTTTACTAGCCAGTTATAACCATTTTGTTTCATTCGTAATATTGAGATGCATCATCTCCTCTCTTACCTTGTTATTACTTACCAAGGTTAGTTTAACAAAGGTGTGCATCAGTAGGCTTTATTTGCATTATTAATGATTCATGTTTTGCTTCATTAACCAGGGCCCAGAGCTACCTACTTGCCTTAGATGCTAGCACAGTTACCGTCTTTTGCCACTTCTGAGTACAAACCCTGCGGTGGGAGCCTTACCAGGGTGGGAGCAACAGCCAGTCCAACCCAGAGGAGATGGTGGCAGTAGAGAGGGCCCCGATTACTGTCCCTTCTCCAAGTCCCTGTATGTACATGAATGGTACTACTTTGATTCACCCCATGCCGCTTCAAAGAAATGCTCACTAGACCTTTTCTCATAATTCCAAGCAACCTCAACAGCAGAAGCTTGGTCAGATCACCTGCAAGAATGCAACCCACCAGAGCCTCCAAGCAAACCGTTCCAGTCATCTGAGATCTCCGATCCATTGAGAGAGCCGCCAATCAAAGCAGCAGAGGATCTGCGCAGCTGCGAGAAATGTGGCAAGCTGCCATAGATCAGCCGCACACGCAGTGCTTTGGCTGGAACAACAGAGCCCCGCAATGGAGACTTTTACAACAGTTTCATGGAGCAGCTCTTTGGAAATCCCAAAGCCCCCTTCCCTATACTTACTCTGGACCCAGCCGTGAAGTGGCTCCCTGACTCAGACTGCAAAATTCCCCATCATGGCCACCATGTTTCCAGCTTGGTGTACCGGCACTGCAAAAGGGGGTGGGCGTTAGCCCCTTTGGTATGCATTTCAACCCTTCTAACACCTCACAAGTGTGGATACTAAGGCAAGATTTGGTAGGTGTAGAAGGCCAATCAGAGAAGAGAGTGGCATAAGAAGGCAGACCAGAAACAGGAAGGTGTGGGACATTCAGGTGTGGTCAGAGGAGGAGGAGCTGGCAGACCAAGAGACCAGCAGGAGGGGCATGGAGGACTGGAGTGAAGAGGTGTTTTGAAGAAAAGGTGAGGTATTGTTGGTGAGAGAAAGTGGTACTTTGTAGTGAGTGTGAATGCAAGAAGGGTGAGTGAAAGTAGAAGTGCACAGAGTGAGTTTGTCGGTGATTCAGGGAGTGAATGAAGGATAACTCGGAAGAAGATGGACAGTAGTAATAGTAATGTGGAGAGGATCCGTATTAGTAGTGTGGAGGAGAGAGCAGTAGTGTGGGGAAGAGTGTGTAGTGGTAGTGTGGATAGGGGAGAGTAGTGGTAGTGTGGAGAGAAGGGAGTAGTTGTGGTGTGGAGAGGGGTGAGTAGTAGTGGTGTGGAGAGTAGTAGTAGAGTGCGGAGAGTGGAAGGAGAGAGAAGGGGGAGTCACATTGCAGGACAGAGGTAGGTGGTAGAAGGAGCAAGAGAAATCAGAGGGACAGAGGAGGATGACGCAGGAGAGAAGGCGGGTGGAGTTGAAGAGAGGAAAGTAGCGGGCGGAAGGAACAGTAATAGGGGGACATCAGGAGAGGAACATCGGGGTGTGACAGGAAGATGGTTGAGTGGGACTTGAGTGTCTGAAAGGCAAAACCCTACAACCGCTTAGAACTAACCTGAACGGTAGAATAGGTCCAGCCTAGGAAGCCCCAGAGGGAGATTTAACAGATATTGTGATTGTCTTTAGGCCGTCAGTTACAGCAAGATAGTACTTATACAGTAGGGCTCAATGAGCTCTATATACTGACCCGGGAAGTAGGAAAACCTTGGCTACAGTGCAATGTAAACTGCTTACTGCAGACGAGAGACCAAGGGATGACCCTTAGTGTCCTGCCTTACGTTTTAATGAAAGCCCTTGAGTTGGAGTGATACTTAGGCCATCTTTGACAATATACACACATCTTTGACAATTATACAGCCGGTAAGATAGCTCAGTGGGTTGAGCGTGATCTGCAGGTCGCAGGTTCGAATCCCGGCAAGGCCAACTCAGCCTTTCATCCTTCTGAGGTCGATAAATGAGTACCAATTTTGGTTGGGTGATATTGTATGTAAATATGTGCTCTGTAAAGCACTTTGGATTAAGGCGCTATATAAATAACACATCGTTATCATTATATACATATATGAGCTGTATACAAGGATTACAATGGTTTCTCGTGGTTTCCTTTAAAATAAAAGTATGGCAGAGGACATATAACAATTTGCCATGTAAGAGGCTCATTTTGATCTCCTAAAAATCAATTAGTGTCTTTGTCCTCTCGGCATGACACTCACTTTAAATAATCAGGCTGAGAGGCGTTCCTATCCCCTCGTGATAAGGTCAGATTGCTGACCTTGTCACAATATCAGTACACACTTGGTTCAATCATCATTATATTCATGAAGGTAAAACATCAGGCCTCATACTACCTGACTTGTTGCATAAAACCAGGCCCCAACTTTGAGGCAAAACACTGAGACACCCATTAGCTCTCACAGAGCCCTGTGATAAGCCCCTGTCCAAAACTCATTAGCCCAAGTAGGAGACCATCCTCTCAAGGTAATCCAAGCCCCACAAAGCTTCACTATGCACTGGAAGAAATGAACGTGCTTTCATATATTTTCACTTTGCATCACAGCAGGTGCAGTGGAGATGTGGAGGAATGGTAAAAACATCCCTCCTCCTACCTATGTGGGTCACACACCATCTTAATATATTTGTATATCACAGCCTTCTCTTTGGTTTAGTGTACCATGAACCAGATTTTTTTTTTCATTCATTAAAATATTTACTAGCACAAATGAATTGATCAGAGACGTCAATTCACCAAAATTCCACGGGTAGTGGAAATTATGTCACATGACCTTTGATAATGATGACATAATCCAAAGTGATGTGGACGACCTTTGACCTTGATGATAACAAGTAAATGATATCACTGATTAAATAAATCAACTTAATGTAACATTAGTAAAACCAAAAAGTTACTGAAGCAGGTAAAAATGCAATTTTAGTTACCAACCATATATCAGTATATACTCACCCAACCCAGGGAAGCTCTGAAACAGTCTCATATTCTGAGGTACAACCATCATATGGCAACTCCCAGTGTCATGTGCCCATGCACAGTCTGATGTGGCCACCAGGGCACCATGTACCCAGGATCTTTCATATTCCAGACACATGCATCATATGCTCAAGTATTAACTTCTTATGCTTGGTCTCATGTGCCCTTGTCCACCTCATATGTCCATTACAGCCAGTGGTCAAAGTGTACAAAAGGAAGTAGTGGACCTATGTTCCCTGCTGGCCTGCTCCCCAAAAACCCCATCTCCTCGCACCCTCCCATGTGAAGTCCAAACCCTGAAACAAACACATCTGCTGTTTAAGGGAATGTTCGGTGCAGTGCAGTGAAGTGCAAGTTTCAAATTCTTCCACAAATTCTTCCACAAATTCTTAAATTTAAACCATTCCGGAACAGTTTCTTTTTAAAAATAAAAGTATAGGAACAGTAAAACTTTAAAAAAAGAAGTAGAGGAGCACTGCTGCCAACCACTCGCACCCATTTTTACCACTGCATATTGGTTCAGCAAACACCAAGTTCCCCATTTACTCAATTCTGTTTTCCCTGACCCAATTTTGCACCCATCTGTGTCCCTGATGGTAAAATGTGAGAGCATCGTTCCTCAATGTTGAACGTTCTCTGCTAAGTAGTAGCCATTATTGATTCCAGCTGAGACACCTTTGCATTTAGTTTATCTACACTCTAGACGTGAGACTGTCTTCTTGCTACACTCTACTGTAGTTAGCATTGGGTATTGAGATAGTGAGAAAGGTCTACGAACACTTTGGCCAGCATGCCTTTTTTTACTCAAGAAGCCATGTGGCGCAAAAAGGTCTGATCCAGAGATATGTCAATGTGGTATTTATTGAATAGTATTGTATTTATACCATTTATATAGCGCTTTTATGCCACAAGTGCTAGTACACAATATACACAATTACAGCCATACAATCAAAGGAACAATGCAAACCAGATAAAAGCAGCAGAAAAGGCAACAGAGAGCAACGTGTAATTATTGGAGACAAGGCATAACAGATGAGCTTTTAGATCAGATTGAAAAGTTGAAAAGAGTAGGCGAAGAACAAATAGAAAAAGGAAGAGCATTCCAGTGTTTAGGCACAAGAAGGGCAAAGAAAAGAGAACATGCACATGGGGGTTTTGGAAGAGAAAGAGGTAGCTGATTCTGGGAGTGAAGAGACTAGAAAGGGAAATAGAGTGAGATACGTGAGAAAAGATAGAAAGGAGTGAGACCATGAATGCACTTAAAGACAACTGAAATAATGTGATAAAGGAGACGAGACTCAAAAGGAAGAAGCTATAAAGAAAGAGAAGGTGTAATCGAGGAATGCAGTGAAAGAGAAAAAAGGAAATGAACAGAAGAATTGTAGATAGAATGAAGAAGGCCACCAGGGGGCGCATGAGCATGGCTGCCTGAGTCTGCGTCTCCTCAATCAGGCTGAATCATTCTAAAATTAAAACAGTATAAACTGCAATTCTACCCCTTACGATCCTCCGTTCCTGTTACTTACCTACTGGGGCTCCTCTGACTGCATTTCCAGCGAAAATCGGATCCGCCTTGAGTGACTTCAGCTCGAGCCCCGGGACGGCCTCCTCCCGCTCTGTCATCAGGCCAGCTCTACGGGATCCTTCCCGCCTCGCAGACATCCAAGGAGGCGGTCAACCCCTCCTGCCTTTGCATATCCGGCGCCAGCGACAACCCCTGGAACCTCCACACAGGGACCTGTCTACTGGACTCCTCACACCCCATGCAGGCACCGGAGCCCCTTCTCCATGGTTCGGGGACCGGGTGCGGCTGCAGCCGTCCACGGAGCCAGCATCGGACCATCTTTGGGATCTCTCTAGACCGCTGGGCTCCACACGGCCCTCGGAGCACCCTCTTCACTACATGGGGTCCGGAGCCTCCTCTTCCTCACACGCGATCCCGGTGGACCTGCATTTCTGCTTCTTGAGACCTCTGCACTACACTCGGCCCCCGGAGTCCCTTCTGCACTACGCAGGGTCCGGTCGAGCCTGCGACCATCCGTTGTGCCGGCTTGGAACCTCTCAAGACATCTGTCTGGCTCCTGCCCTTCCTGTGTCCGGACAGTATTGGGACAGCTCTGTGTGTCCCCTCAGCAGCTCCAGCGCACTCCGCTCACCCACCAGCCCCCCTCTTCAGACCTCAGGGTCCTGGTGTGCTGCGGCCATTCGTGGACCCAGCGTCGGGCCCTCCCGAAGCCTCCATTTGTCTCTCGCCCTCCCTGTGTCCGGGCGGAGACGGGCCGGCCTTGAATGTCCCATCTGCAGCTCTGAGGTGCTCCGCTTCCTTGTCGGCCCCCTCCTTCTCCACGCCAGTCCTGATGAGCCTGCGACCATGCCTGGATCCGGCATCGGGACCCCCTGGGACCTCCACCTCCCGTGTCTGGGCCGAGACGGGGCGGCACTGGGAGTCCCCTCCGCGGCTCTGAGGGGCTCCGCCTCCTCAACGGCCCCCTTCTCCACTACGCAGAGTCCTTGTGAGTCTGCAGCCACACCTGGAACCAGCTTCAGGACCTCCTGAGTCCTCCACTTGCCTCTTGCCCTTCCTATACCCGGGCGAAAAACGGGGTGGCTCCGGCGGGCTAGCCGTGGTAGCCGTGGTCTGAGGTGCCGCCATCTCGATGTTGCCCTGCCCCCCTCCATCCTAGAGCGAGTCTGACTTCTCCAGTGTGGGCTCTGTTCCCTTTGTGCTCCCACCAGACTGGGGCTTTTGGTTTCTTGTTGTGTCTGCCACAGCCTTAAGTGCCAACATCTTTAATCCACTACTGCAGCCTTCTGAACCTCCATTTTGCTTCCACATCCTGTGTCCCGACGGGGACGAGTTGGCTCCATGATCCTCCATACCTGCACCTGATCATTCCACCGCTCCACTGGCTCTCTGAGTCCTTGAGGGATCACAGTGACCAGAGTCCCACCATCTTTATCTTCCCCGCCTCCCCCACTCCTCCTCACGCAAGATTGGATCCAGCCTGCCCCATTCTCCAGCTACAACTCTGCTTCCACAGTCCTCGGTTCACCCGGCACTGGCTGTGATCTGTACGCTGCTTCTCCATTAATTTTCCTTCTTCCTCAGGCCACCTTGTCAACGAGTGAACTTACAGCCCCTGCGTTGTGGTAGCCTTCTCCATTCTACCCTGGCACCACCTACAGTGGTCCGGCCAACCTGTGCCTGTTTGCTCACGCCCAGGTGCAGCAGCCCAAAACTGCTACTCACTTTCCTGTCTCAGGCACCTGGTCTCCTCCACCCATCACTTTGAGTACCTTCTCCCCCCGACTCTATTGGCTCCTGCCGGCTAACTCTCTGCAATGGACCCGTGACCACCTTGTAACAGTCCAAAATTGGTACCATCTACAGCGGTCCGGCCAACCTGAGCCCAATTGCTCACACCTAGGTGAAGTAGCCCAACACTGTTACTCACTTCTTGACTCAGGCACCTGATCTCCTCCAACCACTACCTCGAGTGCCTACTCCCTCTGACCCTATTGGTTTCTGCCAGTCATCCCTCAGCATTGGACCTCTGACCACCTTGCAACAATCCAAAATTGCCACCTCATTTTCCTGTCTCAAGCACCTGGACTCCTCCATCCGCAGTCTCGAGAACCTGCACCCTCTGACTCTCTTGGTTCCTTCCGGCTTTCTGTCACCACTGACTCAAGTCCACCTTAGACGCCATCCTCACCTGGACTCCTCCAACTTGATTTCTGAGTGCCTGCTCCCTCTGACCCTATTGTTTCTACCTGCCATCTCTCCCCACACTTGATTCCACATTGCCCACTGCCTCCCCCTTTATATATCTATCACACTGGTCTCTACCCTCTACATTCCCAATTCCTACAATTACTGCTCCTCTCTACCTGTCCTTCTCTAAGTCCTTGGTATGCGATCCTCCCTATCTCCCTTCCACCTCACTCTCCACCCCCCTTTCCCCACCCTTCCACCTCCTCCTCTCCCTTCTACTCTCCTCTTTCCTCCTTATGCCTAGTCCTCGTCACTATCCTCTCCCCCACTCCCGCAGCCACCCTCCTTCCTTCTCTCACTGCCCTAACCTTCTTTACTCCCCACTGCCAGCCACTCTGCCCTCATGAACACTGCTCTCTGGAACACCAGATCCATCTGTAACAAAACCGCTGCTACACTTGATCTATTCTTTCGCCTTAACCTTCCTTTCCTCTGCCTAACTGAAACCTGGATTCCCCCTCATAACACCTCTGTCCCCGCTTCCTTAACAACCTCTTCTTCCTCTTTCATCCATATCCCCCGCACCTCTGGCTGTGGTGGAGGCGTCGGTCTCCTGTACCACCCCAAATACATCTCCTCCTCTTCATCTCCAACACTCCCCTCTTTCCCTACCTTTGAATTCCTCTACAAGTCCTTCTCCTCTCTCTACCCTATTTCCTTCCTGGTCATCTATCGTCCCCCTAGCCCTCTCTCTTCCTTCTTTGGAAACCTAGATCACCTCCTCTCACTTATTTCCCCCCTCCTCTAATTGTACTTGGTGACTTTAATATCCATCTTCCTTCCCCCCCCAATCTTCTCCTCTCCTCTCCATCCTTGATTCCTACCTCCTTTCCCCCCTTCCTTCACCCCCTACTCACTCCTCTGGTTCCACTCTTGACCTCATCTTTAACTCCTCCTATCCCTCCTCCCCTGTCTCTTCTCTTTCTGTTTATCTCTCAGACCATGCCTTACTCTCATTCTCCCTTTCTCCTCTCTCACCCTCCACTAATACTAATCCCTCCCCTCCAATCTACTCACATTGTGACCTGCGTGACTTTGATGCTACCCTCTTCTATGAAACTTGCTCTTCTTCTCTTCCATCTCACCAAGACTTTGCATTACTCTCTGCTGATGATGCTCTCTCTTCCCTTTCATCTTCTATCTCCACTGCCCTTGATCAACTTTACCCCCTTTCTCTCATTCACCCTCTCGGAAACCTTCTCAACCCTGGCTTACCTACCATCTCCACTCTATGCGTCGCCTTCTCAGGCGATTAGAGTGACTCTGGCTCAAAACTCCCTCGCTTTCTAATCAAACTTCTTACTTCTCTTACCACGCACTTTACAACTCTTGTCCTGCAACGGCCAAGTCCTCCTACTACTCTAACCTTCTCCAGTCTCAAGCCTCTCATCCTCGTTGGATTTTTCAAACTCTCTCCCGCCTTCTCTCTCCTCTTACTCCTGATCCCTCATCCAATTCCACACTTTATCCCTCTGACTTTGCCAACTTCTTTTCCTCCAAAATCATCACACTGCACCAAAAAATTAACTCCCTCTCTGACTCCCTCTCTCCTCCTCCCCCCTCTCCTCCCTCTTCCACTATGTCTGTCTTCTCATCTGTTTCCCCTTCTGATGTCTCCTCTCTTCTATCCAAAGTCCACCCCACGTCCGCCCCCTCTGACCCTCTCCCCTCCGTTCTCATCCCCAAGATCTACCCTCTTCTTATCCCTTACCTTACCACTTTCTTCAACTCCTGCCTCTCCTCATCTACCTTTCCCTCTGCTTTCAAACATGCAACGATTATTTATATTCTAAAGAATCCCTCTGCTGATCCACTTCTCTCTGCTAACTACAGACCTATCTCTCTTCTGCCTTTCCTTTCTAAACTCCTTGAGCGGATTGCCTACTCTCAACTCTCTTCCTTTGTCTCTAGTTCCTCTCTCCTTCCTCCCTTCCAATCTGGCTTCCGTCCCAAACATTATACTGAAACTGCTCTCACTTCTATTCTCAACTTGCTCCTCTCTGCTCGACATGCCAAGCAATCCTCTATCCTTATTCTCCTTGATATCTCTGCAGCTTTTGACACTGTCGATCACCCACTCCTGCTCCACACTCTCTCCTCCTCCTTCGGGTTCAAAGGCCCTGTTCTAAAATGGCTATCTTCTTACCTTTCCTCCCGTTCCTTTGCTGTTTCATGGGGAGGCCAGACCTCTCCTTCCTTCCCTCTTATTTACAGTGTTCCTCAAGGCTCTGTTCTTGGTCCTTTCCCCTTCTCTCTTTACACCTCCCTCATTGCCCCTGTTGTCTCCTCCTTTGGCATCTCCCATCATTTCTATGTGGACGATACTCAACTCTTTCTCTCTTTCTCCTCCTTTACACCTGAACTCAACCTTAAACTCTCCTCTTGTCTCACAGCCATCAAGAACTGGATGTCCTCCCGCTTTCTCTCTCTTAATACCGATAAAACCAAAGTCCTCCCCCTTTCGTCCACTTTCCTCCCTCCAATCTCCCTATCTCCACTCATGCTCGTAATCTAGGCGTTCTATATGACTCCTCTCTCATCTTCTCACAACACATTTCACTCACCTCCCGCACCTGCCGCGACCACCTCTACAGTAGTCGCAAAATCCATCCGTCCCTCACATTCCACATCACCAAACTCCCTAATTTCCTCTCTCATCTTTTCCCGCCTCTTCTACTGCTCCTCTCTAATCTTCGGACTTCCCGCATCTCAGCTTGCCCCTCTTAAATCCATATACCACTCTGCTGTTCGTACCCTTTGTCTCCTTACCTCCCGTGACTCCATCTCCTCCTCGCTATCTCACCTTCACTTGCTACCTTTCCACTTACAGCTAAAATTCTGCTTTCTCTGCCTTGTTTTCAAATCCTCCATGGTCTTGCTCCTCCTTATCTCTCCTCCCTTCTCTCCTTTTACTCCCCCTCTCGCTCCCTTCGTTCCGCTGACCATTTCCTTCTCACTGTACCTCCTTCCCCCTGCGCTTCCTCCCGGTTCCGCTCATTCAAACTCCTTGCTCCTCTGCACTGGAACTCACCCCCCCTCTCAATCCGCTCTTCCACGACCCTCACCTCATTTCGCACTTCCCTTAAATCCCTCTTCCTCCATTTTCCACCTTGAAAGCGCCCCATTCCCTCTCTACTCCCCCCATTTTTCCCTCATCTAATTCCTCTCTCCCCTCTCCTATTACATTCTCTCTTCCTTCCATTTACACTCGTCCAATCCTTCTCCTGCCCCCCCTCACCACTCCTATTCCCACTCCACCCCCCCTCAGTTAATTGCTCTTTGCACTGTTTTGTTGAATGATTCAAGATGTAATTTTTTGCTCCCAATGTTATTTGTTGTTGTTACCCTGTAGTTTGTTGTCCCATTGAACAGTGCCTTGGTGTAAGGCGCTCTATAAATAAATAAATCAATCTATCAATCAAGAAGAAGAAGATGAGAAGCCGGAAGACCAAAATGAAAGGCTGAGCAGTAATGTTGACAAATAAGGTTGAGCATGACGAATATTAAACAAAGCATAGTGGCAAGATCGAGCAGTAGAAGAGATGTGTAGGGAAAAAGAAAGAAAGGGGTTGAAGATTAGACACACGTTACGAGCAGAGGAAGAGACCTGAAGAAAAGAAGGGGTAAAAGAAAGGGAAAGTGGGGAGAGTAAGAGGAATAGTAGTGGCAGGAAAGAAGAGAACCTCTGTCTTGATGGATTAAGAAGAAGAAAATGGGGAGACATCCAATCTTGAACAGCTGAAAGACACTTGGAAACAATAGAACACAAAGAAGAAGTGAAGGAAGAGAAAGAAAAGAAAATGTGAGTGTCGGCAGTATAAAGATGAAAAGAAAGGTTAAATGACAAGATAAGAGTGGAAAGTGGAGCAGTATAGAGTTAAAAAAGGAGAGGGACAAGGAGAGACTCTTGGGGAACACCCCATAAAGGAGAGGATGAGTAGGAGAAGTGTTTCCAGCCCACGTTACTGGGTAGGGCTGCTGAGAAAGATAAGAGTGGAACCATTGAAGAACAGAGCTAGATAGACCGAGACAAGAGAGGAAATGAGAAGGGAGTGATCAACAGTATCAAAAGCAGAGGAAAGGTCAAGAAGAATAAGAATAGAAGAGGATTTAGAATGACAAAATGTGAGAGGAGCTTGCTCCTATTCTCCCAGCTGTCATGCTTCAGCCTCGGGCAGTAGCCCCTTTCAAAATGGATAGTGGTTCAAAGTAAGTGGGTCTATAATAGGCTGACTGTCTTTACTGTCTTTTCCAGCTTCTCATTGTTCTATCTTCTCTCCAGGACTGCTGTTTTTCACTATATATATATATATATATATATATATATATATATATATATATATATATATATATATATATATATATATATATTTATCCCAATGTAGTCATTCATTCCCTGCCCAGTCCTAATTGCTAGTGCCTTAGCTTTCAGCAAGGGGGCTGACATGTGGACTTACATGTCTATTCCATTAAGATTCCAAGCCTAAACCTGCACAGATCTCTTGAAGGCAATGTACTCACAGGTGCATCAACAACACCTAAGTAGCAGACTCATTCGGGTCAGTTCCCCTCATATTCTCTCCTTTCCATTCTTGTGACACCATTGGTACCCACCAATCATATATTAAAACCCAAAACAACAAGAATATGTTATTCTGGTGGATGACAACATGACAGGAACTTCAATGTCAGCCCAACGGCAGACTGGAACTTTACTGGCTCAGCCCAGCCTAAAACTTCAATAATAGGACTCCCCAGGTGTGCTCAACCAATCTCCTTTCCCCAGCGAATTGTTTCATTCTTTAGCCTGCCATCAACCCTTTCAGTAGGCATATGAACCCCCATACACATGGCAGCTTTATGACGAATAGTACCACCCTCATCACACTAACTTGGCTCTCATGGTGCCCAGCTTTGTCATCCAGTAGCTCTTGTGCCGCTGCTCCTGGATAAAACATGTACCCAAGTGTCACTGTCACAAACCACATAAAACATTACCACAATCTGGACTCAGGTGCTGCAGGCCTTCACTAACGGAAACCACAGCATACACACCTGCCTTTAACTCACTTACTAACTCCGTGCATAATCACGTGCCAAAAGGCCAACAAACACATTGCAGATGTGTGCTATAAAAGGCCGCTCTTCATTCTTTTACATCAGTGTAGGAATGTTTATTTTTACAATGAACAAACCTGCTATGAAGAGCTGGCATTTCTGTGGCTCTCTGGGTTACCGTTTCTCTCTGTGGTGAATGGAAAACCTGCTGTCAAATGGCGTGATTCTGGTCACCCACATTCACACATTAGGCCATCTTCCATTTTCATGACTTGCATGACCATGTGCTGAGTAATGAAGATGGGCCCTATTTTAGTAAGGCCTGCACCTAGTGCTGTCTCAGGGGACCCTTCAAGCATGCCATGCACTCTAACCTCTTCTTCTGAGAACTGTTCACCTCACCATCTCCATTACTGCATGTAAGAGAGTGTGGAATTGTGCTGAATCACTTTGATCCCTACATTCCAAAGGGGTCAGATCACCCAGCACAGCAGGACCCGAGGTCCCGGGATGTGGAGGGCGCACAGTTACGTCACACCACTCTGGGAGTTGCCTGAGATCTTCCTACCATTAACTTTTATCGTGTTTCTTATGTGAATTGTTAAAGGTTTTCAATTCACTGGGTCGTGCCATTAGATCATTTGTCCCCCAAAAAATGGCGGGACATGACAGACAACTATTAGGTTAAACTGCTCTTTATTTTGCAGCATAGTGCTCAGGGCCTCTTAATGTGCAGCTTTTTCACTACTATACACTACACCAAGGTTTATTGACCCACTCACTAGCAATTAAAAATATATACCAACTCATGCTGTTAAAGGCTCTATGTACTTTATCCCCTGGGTGTACTTCATTAATTGGAAAAGGAGGTCCCGTCAGCTCAATGCTTAATCCTTGTGGGTGTTTGGCGGGGCTGAGCCCAGAGACTTATTTCTGAGAACCAGCACTTATTATCTCAGATTCAGGTTATTTGTGATGTGGTGTTTTGGCAACTTTATTTATTAAAATGTCAGTCAGACTTACTTAGTCCCACAACAAGCAACAGCAGTGTGTGCCCTGCTAGTTATCTAGTTTCATGAATAACAATGAGCCGGAAAGTGAAAGCGGTAGTTGCTCATAATGGTCAACCCAGCACATTGCGCTAGTCGGCATACATGACACTGGTGCCGCTCTGCTACAGTAATAACTGGCAGTACAGCGTAGCAGGGTGAGTGGCAGCAGCCAGGAAGCCACAGTACCAGGTGCTGCTCATTAATTCAGTGGGCAGGCTTCCATTCATGAGCATGGGCCAGTGTTAGTATATCCCTGGCTTTGCTCTGCTTCAGTGCCTGGCTTTGTCGTGGCTATCCAGTTTGGGGGCACTCTGCAAGCAGATGCAGGTCCTACAGGGCAAGCTGCATTTTTCTTTCTTCTGGTATGCAGCCACCATGGGACACACCACGTCACAGATGCGTGCCAGTCCGCCAACTCACAAAGTCTGATACACATACACTTGTGCATGACTGTGATTGATGCTGCATGGTTGCCAGCATTGTTAATGCAGCAGAGGGGCAACCAGCAGAGTGAGAACAGTAAAAGGATAGTCACCAATCAACAGCACCACTGGAGGGGAAAGGTCATGGAAAAGGGCCATGGCCAAAGAGGAATCCCTGTACCAAGAGACAAACTATAGAAGAAATTGCTGAGGCGTTTGACAGGCAAGATAATGAGTTCAGTACTGAATTTCCCACCACTTTTGTGTATGGAGAAAGCTCTTTTGCTCTGTTTTCTGTGGAAAGGGGTCAAAATGTAAAATTTGCCATCTATGGAATCAGAGGAAATTGATAACAAGGATGATGTGTTAAAAGAAGCAGTGACACGAGTTGGCTTGGCAACCTCCCGGCCAGTGGAGTGTTCTGCCATCCTAGGAGCTGATATAACGATTTCTGCTGCCCGTGGGTGCTAGAAATCTCACTGATGCGATCTTAGGAGAAGCTATTAACTACTGAGCCAAAAGAGCAGAGAAACAATGGTCTCTGTGTCTGCACCTAGAGATAACATGCTTTCAGTACAAGCTGTAAAAAAACAGGCCTCAAGGCTCTCCCTCCCACATTGCATTTCATGTTCACAACCATTACTTGCTAAATATACTCACGGTGCAGCCGTTTTGGTCCAAGCGTACCTAATGCACATAGGAGAAGGGTAGAATACTAGATATCACACAGGAAATATTTCTCTTTCAAATATTTCACTTTAGACAAGCACTTTTCTTGGCATGCTCGCCACACATATCATCCCTTCTCAGACGGCAATAGAACAAAGAGTCTCAGTATACAGAAATGAGACACTTGATTTGCATAAGTACAATAAAAAACCTCAGGATGTCTTGTTTAACAGTCACAGGTTGTAACCTGAACACGATCCCCACCTGGGACGCAAACCAGTTCGACACTTGGATTAGAATTCGCCCAACCTCTGATACAAATAGTTCAAACAACACTTTGTGCTTTAACCAGCATATCTGATGACTGATATGCCTTACCCTCCTTGAACAACTCAACTAAAAAATGACCCACATCTACAGGAGGGGCAGAAACGGGATCGAGATGCTGAGCCACACACCAGCCCACCCAGCGGCTCCATGCTGAGGAATGGCCTGACTTAGTGTAAACTGACAAGGAATACTTGATGATACCGTTAGAGTCCCTCGAAGCACCAGAAAGAGCTGAAATCGTCTAAGCCATAAGGGAGAGATTTCCCCAAAGGACTAGCTCATGAAGGAGACCCATTGGGTCTGTCTGAGCTGAGGGTGAAGAGGGAGAAGGCGAGGAACATCTACTGCAAGCTCTAAGAGGGCTGGAAACCACACATGAGAGGGCCAGAAGGCAGTGATTATTACAAGTGTTGCAGATTGTCTGTGCACTTGTACCAGGACTCTGCCAATCATGGTGAATGGGGCAAAGGTGTAAGACAGGGGACCCAGCCAATCCTGGAGAAAAGCATTGGTCGCCAATGCCATGGGGCCGAGCCACCAACTGTAAAATAGGGGCACTTGACAGTTGAGTCTCTGGACAAAGAGATCTACCAGAATAGGACACCAGAGAGACAGGATCCTGGCAAACAAGGCTTTGTCCAACATCCAATCGCTCCTGTCTTGAAGATTACTAGAATTCCAGTCCGCCGCCGTATTGTTAGCTCCCGGAAGGTATTCCGCTTTCAAGATAATGTCTCTGTCTGGGCAAAAGTGCCAAAACTCCCTTGCTAGATCCGCAAGGGCTTTGGAGCAGGTACCCCCCCAAATGGTTTATGTAACGCACTGCAGATACATTGTCCATCCGAAGAAGGACACAGCAATTCCCCTGATCCTTGAGGAGGCTCTTGACTGCAAAGGAGCCCGCTAACCGTTCCAGACAGTTTATATGCAGAAATCTTTCTTGAGCTGACCACTTCCCTCCAGTGGAAACCTGTCCTATCTGGACCTCCCAACCTGCCCTGCTGGCATCGGACTCTAGTACGACGTCCAGAGATGGAATAAAGATTGCCCTGCCATTAAAGGCGGTCATGTGATTGAGCCACCAGACGAGTTCTAACTTGGAGTCAGGAGACTAGAGAGTTTGCCCTTTTGGGACCTGCATGCCTCGCAGTGGCGCAGCTCTCCCTGCCCATACGCCATCTCCTACTCCTCATCTCTTCCATGGAAAGCTTGATGCGCTAAGATGTCGTACTTACTTTCTAAATCCACTTGCAATGCTATCCTAGCTGGCCATTGGTGTTCTTTTGGCAGCATTCCTGGCTAATCCTTCAAAGTGGATACATACATTGTTTACTGCATATAAGCAAGTCCCTGCACATCGACTCCTACATTTCTGCATTATTCGCGGAGGACTGCTCTTGCACTTTCCTTTAACTCAGTGTGCTACAGTGTTCGGCCCGACTTACGTCTCACATATTATATCCACCAGCCACGGCAAAGACTTATCAAACAGTGTCCCTGAAGCTTGCTTCAAATGTTCTGTAAGGGATTGCTATTTTACTTTTTGTTGAAGACTTTACCTTTCTTCCTTGTTATTGATTAAGTTCCTAAATGCCATCTTCAATATATGATTTGAGGAGTGACAGTGGGAATGGAAGAGGGATCGGGGAATCAACAAACTATGGGTGGTGGGGCTGCCCGGGAATAATTTCACGGGGGGGAGAGAAACACCCGACTGCAAGTGTCTTTCGAGATGGAACCCCCCGAACACTTATTATCCACCCAAGAAGAGCCCCCCCTGTTTTGAAGCACGTGGCAGAATGCTTGGGTGGGGTGGACTCTCTGCAGGTGAGAATGTCAGCTCTGCCTATTATGCTCTCAAGGAAAGGTGTGAGATTCCATGCATCAACACCGCAGCTTTCTTTTCCTTGTTCCGTGGAAAACTACCAACCATCCAACAAAAACATAAATTATGGGAGTTTGAACAGTTCTACCGATCTGGGACTTCTCGACCAACAACTTCATCCCCAGAATCCCACTGTATTTGTATTTGGCAACTACAACACAGAGCCTTTGTTTGCATCTGCCGGCCTCCCAGGCTGTGCCCCTCGTGTTGGGGAGATCCTTGAAGATTTGTTTCATATTCTGCAGTCAGCTAGTAAGGGCCGGCTTCGGGATTTTACGGACCAGGATATGTTATCCATGCAAGAGGACTTTTCTAACAGAGAAGGGGAAAGCTAGAGTTTTTATGGACTTGACTAAGGTCGATGGGCTGAAAAGCTTGCTCGGTTCATCCCCCCTGGTCACGCATCCATACGGAGGTGTCAGGTCTAATTTCCCGTTCTGTGACCTTAGTGTTACTACCTTGGATGCAAGACGACATGTCTGCTTAAATCGCACACTTGCCTCTAAAGGTTTGGCCTTATCAGGCAACAAGGGCCTACAGGGCACACACATTCCTTGTGTGGGGGGGGTGTCGGCACTAACAGGATACCCCTGCTTGACATGCAACCTTCCAACAAAGACGTTCCCCCCAAGGGTTGTTCTGTACCCTCTGTAAGGTGGGCTGCAAACTGTGACAAGCACACCAGCCCTCTTGCTCCCACACCTCACTCACTCGAGGAAGATTTGTCTACTTCACCATCAACAAAGCAGCCTCTTTCCAAAGGACTTACATCGCCTCCATCACTTGACTTTATATTACCCCTGCTCTCTAACAAACACATTAGCCTAAATCTTGCTTTAAAGACTCTAGTGGACACTCAGGAAAACTTGGGTGGGGTGTTAACGGGTCAACAATTACCTTTCAATACTTTGAACAATCGAATTTCACATTTAGAGCGTTTTTCAATGGGTGCAGCTCTTTCAAATGACGAGCTTAGGAACATTAAAGTTTCAACACCAGGGAATGCTAATAAACTTTCCAGGTTGGGGGAAATTATGTGCAAAGTACATGATCTGTTAATCAGAAAGGTAGTGGTTTTACAAACAGCGGATTTGGGCAGAGTGGTTTGTTCCACTGAGGAATTACGGTTGACCCAGAAAAAGAGGTAGGAATGGAATCGGAGGAGATTGTGGTGTGCTCAGTGCCGGAGGAGGCTAGTTCTCCTCGGGTTCGGGTGCTCTCTGTGATTACGAACCTGAATGACCTCTCTTTAACTCCTAAAAGCCTGTCTGTTTTGCTGGAGGCCACCGCAACTCTTGAGAATCAGCTGGCATCTCCCCAAGTATCCCCTTCATCAGGAGCCCTACCTTTGGAAAGGGAAGCACCTGCATTAACTATAGTTCTCAATAGTGACAGCGTATCCTCCAAGGGGAAGAAATCCACCAGGAAATCCAACAAGAAGAAAAAGACTAAAAACATGTTGGCCGCAAAGATAAAGGGGCGCAATTCCTCTTTAAAAGGGATATACCATGAGGCCGGAACTCATCGAAGGTCATTGGGCGGACCGATCAACCTGAGGACGGTCGGCTGAGAAGTTCTCTTGGCATTGAGGAGACTACTTTAAATAGAATTTATATGTATGTCTGGTGAACCTGTCAGGACACTGTTTTGTTTTGTGTTTCTGTGATTATTCGATGGTCATGCCAGAGACACAGCCACCTGAACCTTTTTTGTAAGCTCCCTCACGTTTGCCTCTGGTGTCCAATGTAGTGACCAGTGGACGCCCCCACACCAAACAAACAAAAATAACCTCTTTTGGTCGGCTCACAAGAAAAAAGAGTCCTCCCACGACAGATTCCTGTCGAACTGCCCAGACGACTGACAGTGTTAACTCTGGGTCACGGAATAGCTTTTCCTCAGTTGTTAAAACGATTGTGTGTCGCATCCGAGAACAGGTTCATTGATACCAAGAAGAGCTGCGGCCACCCTAGTGCAGAGGCGAGTCTTTCGCCATTGAATGAGCCAGGGAGGGTCATCACTGAGCGCCACACCTCAAAGATCTTGGGGTGGGAGTCCGATGGTCAAGTCAATGGTGCAACAGGACATAATAGGTCCATGGTGTTGGACTTTTTCAAAAGACTCCCTTTCTTAGAAGGATTACATCGGACAACACCAACTGGATAACATCACCTCTTGCAAACAACCAATGTATTGCGTGCTACTTCCAATTAGAGACAGCTTGCAACGGATGGATTTGAACACGAGGGACAACCAGCTTATGTTGCACCAGCTTTGCTATGGTAAGGAAGGCAACTTCTGGGATACTGTAAATCAAACCTTGGGGTCGACAGGGCCCACTACGGATTCACCTATTCCAAAACAAGTATGGGTGGAATTCTACAAGCAAGAATACTCATTCTCTGAGCCCTTTTGTGATTTGAATGAACCCACAGTGGGCCCAGTAATTCTGGGTAGGTGTCCCTGGGCGGTAGAGGATATTGCTTGGGCAATTGACAAACTGAAGCCATCTCGGGCCCCTGGACGAACGGTATTACTCATTTTGCCTTGAAAAATTCTCCCTTAAAGTGATCATCCATACTAAAACCACTCTTTGGCCACATTTTTAGGATCCATGTTATTCCATCTACATGGGTTCAATCAGTCATCATTCCAATTTTTAGAAAAAATATAGAGCCATTGCACTAACGACGCTACTAGTAAGGTTTTTGCAATGTTGGTATTAAGAGACTTGAACTCCATTATTTACCAGTCCCATGCCTTATCTAGATTTCAAGTAGGGTTCAGGAAAAACATGGGGACGTCTCTAAATGGCGACCCGACTTGCACATCTACTGCACAATGTTGAGCACAATCGAGTGGGACTGTTGATATGGCTTCTTTGAACATGACGAGTGCGTTTGATTGTGTTATTGGATCTGTCTTATGTCTGAGTTGTTAAAACTGAATATTCCTCCCAAGTTGGTTCTGCTCCTTGCTCTTTTGCCTACGAACACTTCTTTGAGGATACGTCTAACATATGAAGGGTCCCTCTCTAGTACGATTGAGTCATATGTGGGTTTAAAAAAAAGTTGCACACTTGTACCGATTCTTTTCAACATCTAAGTCAGTGATGTTGAACTCTCTGTGGCACGTGCCGCCTACATCGTCAGCCAGGTTAGGAAATGTAAGATTAGACTGGCTTGCTTTTGCTGATGAGTTCATACTTTTAGATGGAATGTCTCTGTGTTTAAAACATAAGTTGTACTTGTTCCTTCAGTAGTCATCTACCAACAAATTATTAACGAATGGAGCAAAGTCAAAGGTTGTCATTTTCTCCAGCTGTCCCAAACCAAAGACCATGTATTGGGTACTGGGCTCTGAAAGACTTGAGCGGGTGCCAACATTAAGATACTTGGGTTACAATCTGATCAACACGGCTTCCCTACAAATGTGGAAGGACGCTTTACACGCTAAAATTCAACCACTTACTTCACAAATTAAATGTCTCTTTTCCAAAGTGTGCACATTGTCGGTTTTACTTGAAGATTGAGCTAGTTCTGCTGTGAGGCCAGGACATGTGTTTAATTGATTTGGGGTCTTTTTTTAAAGTTATTCAGGATAAAATGTGCAGCGAAGTGTTGGGTTTATCTCTATCCATCCCTAATTCTATTATGCGTCATAAGCTCTGTTTGACATCATTGAAGGCGCGCGCTTCTTTTAGAGACAGTTGTCTAATTACTCCGAAATTTTGCACCCACCAGAAAACTCACAGTATGGAGATCGGAATACTATTATGAGGGATGCATCTATTAACTTGATTAACTGTTTCAAAGGTAATATGCAGAATCTTCTAAAGGAGATTGGTGCATAGCAAGAAGAGCTACCTTTTCGTCTTGGGGGTGGCTTATTGAAAACTCTTCACGCATGATTGGGTGGTGACTATTGATTCTATGAACACCTTTTCCACTTACTCTGAATACGCTCAATTTCCACACAAGAGAGACTGCATACCTCTGTACTTGAAATATTTTCTGTGCAGCAGAGTGTGTGCCCTACATATGCATTTTAGGTTGAATCAGTTGCACTCTAGAGAAAGGACTAAACATTTAAGGTTTACCACGCACCTAGCACAGTTGCAGATTTTGCACTACCACTCTTTCGCAGGAAACTCTAAAGCATTGGGTGCATTTTTTATTCTAGTAGATTGAGGTTTTTTAAAGAATCAGCATGTATTGATAGTACTTTTTCCATAACTTGTTTTGGGCTAGGTTGATGTGGGGAAAAATGTGTCCCTAATTTGTAGCATTGTATCATTTTTAAAAGTTGTTTTAGAACAATTTGAACTACTTCTTTTTTTCTTTTTGTGATTTGTGTAAGGTATTGTGATATGAATTACTTTCTTATACTTGTGATTTGTGTAAGGTTTGTTGTAAACCGTATAAAAATAAAAAATAAAAAAATTAAAAATTGAACTTGGAAAGGGTGGGCTTTATTCGAGAAGGAATTAAGGATATCCAGTAAATGGGAAAACAGCGCTACACTCTACCAGGCCCGACCAGACGGCCTATGAAGGAGACATAATAGACAACGACAATCCTTTTGGTCCTGAGGAATACACTGAAGAGGAAGCGATAAAGCAGGAACAATGATCAAGAGTTGAAATGAACGGAAGTAGCAACTGACTTGAGGGAAGATTTACATTATAAGGAAGATATTCCAGACCTAGCTGGTTCCAGTTCAGCAGTACAAAGACAATCTAGTAGCCGAAGGCCGCTTGAGAGATTCAAGGACTTCGTAATTGATTATTCCCTTGCTTGCTCCAAAGGGTAGTAGGTATGTTGCGGTGTAGGTCTTGCGAAAGGAACCAGAGAATTATCAGACTCTTGGGAGACCAACTGGAGGGCAATGGGCATGTGCGCCCATTGGAGCTTAGCACAAGGTTATGTACGCAATAATTAATTACCTTGCATTCAAGCTGCAGTTTCACCACAAGACTTATTCCATACAAGGACTGATAATGGTGTGACATATAACCATACTCATTCTTGTAACAAATTACATTGGTCGAGTCAGTGATAGTTTTGTATGCAACGGATGTCCAGTGGTACAGAAATTAACCGTTTCCAGAGCTCTAAGTGAGGAATAAGGAACAGTAGTTTGTAGCTTTGTCTCATCAGTGCGCAAGGACATGAAAAAACTCTTTTTTTCAAGGGTGTTTCCATCACCACTGTCGCAGGCATGGTTAGTAGCAGCACATGTGTAGCAACATGGGGTGATGAAGCAGCCCACATGTGTCATCAGGATTTCCGGACACCGGCTTGCTTTCCTGTGTGCATGGCTCCAACAGTGACCAGAGCCTGCCATGCCCAGCCAGAAGACACGGTAGAAGTAACAGCAATGGACCAAATTAGCACTGTTGCTACAGAAATACACCCAACCAAACAATCCCAAAACAATGTTTATAATTTAGAACAAAAAACCAAATGGTACTTTCATCTCCCCAGTGCAGCTTGCAGTGGGTGCTGTGAGCTCCCAGAGAGGAGAACTTTCAGTTGTCATGCTTTCAGGTTCCCTTTTCATCTAGTGTCAATCAACTGCACTGCACTGATGACCCTGTGAAACCTGCAGCTCACTGGGCACAGGACAAACTAGTTTGCAATTGGCATGGTTAGGGGTAGGATGGGCAGTTAGTGGAAGGGAAAACATATAACTTTTTGTATGTCCATGTGCATGAAATGGATGGGCCAAACAACACCACCAGGCTGTGTCTCTCTGATGCCATTGCACCTCTATACACACATCATGTATATAATTTTGACTCATAGGTGACTTATGATGTAAAACTAAAATGAGCCTTTGATCTTGCCGAATGAGCTTTCTGTGTTCAGGCAGGTGGTGATCACTTACTTTAGATACATATTGTGAAAGATGTTCTACCAGTTCTCAACTCACAGCATTGTTGCTAGCAGAAATCAAAGGTATCCACAGTCTGTTCATTATGTATTGTAACTGAAATGACAATTGTCTACCAAATCCAAATATTCTAAATGAAATAGATACAGGACGTCCTCGTACATTGGTAAGGGAATTGGGAAGCCGGTGCTGTTTATGTGCCATATTTTGTATCACTGAATTGTTTGTATCTTCTCTACTAAATGCAAAGCTGTGGGCACGAATGAGAAGTGCTGGAAAGTAAAGTCTCGCAGAAGGATACTCTGTGGCCTCATTAATTTGTTGGGTTTGCCTGTTTTCAAGAGGGCAGAACGGGATCCACTCCCACACCCACATCTGACTGTATATTACCTGAGGGTGCGCGCCTGAGAAGTGCTGGAAAGTGCAGTATCGCAGTCGGATACTCTGTGGCCTTGTTTATTTGTTGGATTGGCCTATTTCTAAGAGAGCGGAATGGAAGCCTGACTCTATATTACCAGCGGTTGCGCGCATAGCGCGCGTTTAAGAAGTGCTGGAAAGTGCAGTCTGCTGTTGGCTGCTGCTTTTGCTGCACCCAGCAGGATAAACATCATAACCATCTTCAAATATGCCTGCTAAAGGTGAAAATGATCAACTGCGAAATATGACCTGACACCAGTGGCGTGACAGGGTGGGGTCTGAGTGGTCAAGGCCCTCCCAAAATCTCTAAATACACGCTTTGTGGGTATTTACAGATGTTAATGTCACTGCGGTGGGCCCAATTGCATTAGCTTGAGGCCCAAATTGTTAGACAATCTTGTCTACGCCTCTCCCTGATGCACTGGTGAGCAGGGTATGATGTTAGTAAACCTGGAAGATAGTAGTGTTAAACATTTGGAGCGGGAACATCCTGACACTGCCTTTAACATGGAATTAGAACAGGGGAAAATAGCTGAATAATTCCATCCGAATAAACAGCACAAGTGTGGAACTATGGAGTCAGCAGTCATGGTGCTGTTTCTTCTCAAACGGTCAACACACTGCTACCTACGATTGACAGCAATTAATTATTAAACCTGTGTTATAACTTAAAGCTGGAATTATTGGCCTACCCTCAGCCGAGCTCTCCCATATCGTGCTCTAATAGACAGGATAACAACATTGGTTTTAATTTATCCACGTCACCGGACTTGGGAGAAATTGCAGACGGCCTTTAGGACACCCAAAATTAGACCTCTATATCGAGATGCTTGGATCAAACGTATTCCAGGACGGATGCGGACTCGATGTTAACATTACTTAAAAAGTTATTTACACTCTGCTCCCATATCTCCAAGGATCTGAAGGAGCTTGTGGATATTATAAGGTTGTTGACATAGTAATTGCAAATAGCACATCTGAGATTTCCCATTCAAATTATACAAATGACTCCAACGCCATCTCACACAATGACGATCGGCAGTCGTTTGGAGGAGCTATGGCAGTATTAAACAACACTGACATGAGCAATCAGCCGACGGTGACAGGTGAAAGTGACGACGGCAGGTGAAAGTGATGGCGGCAGGCGGCAGGTGAAAGTGATGGCGGCAGGTGAAAGTGACGTGGGCAGGCGGCAGGTTAAAGTGATGGCGGCAGGTGAAAGTGACGGTGACAGGTGAAAGTAATGAATACCCGCCTAAGCAGATGTTAGAGGAAGTGGAGATGATTGAAGAACCATGCAACAAGTCAGTGTCTATTTCTCTTGGTATGGGTAAGCGCTCTCGCACAAAGAGGAGTAGAAAGAAGTCAACACATATTGCAAGCCATTTAAATTGTGCATCCATAAGAAAAACTCAGCTGCTTTGGCATCCGCGTCAACCACCAATTTAACATGTGTTCCATCTAACTATTATCATGAAATAATAAGAGAAAACTGAGTAAAAATCCACCTAAAAGCAACGGAGGCACCTTGGATACTTGGTTAGAGAAGCGAGTAGTGCCCAGTGATATGGCAGACTCGTTAGCTCCTCTCCAAGGCACATGAACACACCAGCTGCATGCGAGAGCTAACTCGCAATCTGCTTCTCAAGATGGGCAATTGGGTTCAGTCAGAAGGGATTTACACCAGATCATAGAAAATGTGAAGTTATCAAATCACTTTGGCAATCCCCAGTTAGCGGGAGTGAGATTGTTACAAGTGCTCATAAGCCACTTACAAGTAGCATATCTGGGACCAGTAAAATAACGGAATTATTTGCTACTGATGGCAGACCTTATATAAATAGAGGAAAGGTACTGCAACTACTTCATTGTATACCCCAGTTACAAAGCATCAGTACAAGGGATATTGAACTGCTACTTGTAGTGATAGTAAATGGGATTGTGTTTCATTTCGTCTCCCCGTTAATTATTGGACATTTACAAACATAGAAATCTCCTGAAAATGAGATTTGATCTAACAGTTATATACGAGGATGTAAGTAATGTTGACACATTTATCAATCAATTTGACAAAGATCTGTGCAATCTAAAAATAACTAAGAATAATGACGGTAGAATTATACAAGTGAGCGCAGGGATGTCATTTGGGGGTTGCCAGGGTTCGCAGCTGTGTCTCCTGAGGTCTGCCTTGCTACCCCGTCGTCTCCTTTGCTACCCCTAATCAGAAAGGTTTTTTTAAATTTTTTTAATGGAAGTTCCTGGGCTGTGGCCACCGCTCTTCGTTTCTGGAATGGCTGGCTTTCTTGCTCAGGCCTCTGAAAAAACAGCGGATTCCACACGCGTAACACTTTCAACAGTGACCCTAAATAAGAAAGAACAGGAATAACAAATTATTTGTCTTTCTGGAATTCTGTACAATAATTGTTAGACTCATTAAATGTTTAGTCTGTTTTTTAACACCTCAATTTCACAATGCAGACAAAACCTTTAAAAAGCATTTTGAGTATAATAAGCATCCATTTCGGACTATGGGCCTGATCACGACTTTGGCGGTAACCCTTAAATCCGGCGGTCGCGCTATTACTGCCGGATTTAAGGGTCTGCCAAATCAGGACCACCTCTGAGCTGGGGGGAAATCCGCCAAAAATTCGCGCTATTACCACTGGCGGTAAATCCGACGGCGGTAAGAGAGCACATTTTCCCCAGTGAGCCCAATGGGGAATGGGGCATTCCCGAATGAGCTCAATGGGGAATGGGGAATTACCTTACCGCCGAACTCGTGATCCGGCGCTATTAGCGCCAGGGAGTTCGGTGGTAGGGCTAATACCGCCGGCGGTAATACCGCCGGCGTTACCGCCAAAGTCGTGATCAGGCCCATATGTATTTTGCCTTTCACAAGTTGCAGCTATATCATGTTTTTTTTCCTGCCCTTGTCTCTGTTATGATCATCCCAAGACATTCCATATCGGTGTCCTCGGTCACTTGACAAAATCCTTGTGCCTAAAGGCTTCTGAAAAGTGTAGAAATGTTTGACCATAGCACATAAAGTGGACCTTGATTTCATTATGCCACAATCAATGCTTTGTTGTAATGTGTCTATCTTTCCTATCTCCATGGCATGCTGTTCAGGATGTTTGTTTGCATGTATGAGGTAATGAGTGCCCAGAGTACGGGATGCCGTGTGAGTGCGCTGCTTGCTGTGTGCTACTCTAAATTCTTTAATTCACAGTTATGAACCCTCCCAATGGTATGTATTTTGGCAACCTCTGAAGCCTGAAAAGTAGATCCATGCAGGCTTGACATGTGGCCAACTTTACACCACACCTGCAGATGAACTGGCCTGCTGTTAAATCTGTCACCTTTTTAATGGTATCCACTACAGAGTGTAATTTGCTTTCTAGCTTTGAGAACATTCAAATATGTAATTGCTCATTTTACTATAGCTGGTAAGATAGCTATAGCCGGTATGATAGCTCAGCCGGTTGAGTGCTCACTGCTGTGATGTGTGTGTGAGATCTGCAGATTGCAGGTTCAAATCCCGGCAAGGCCAACTCAGCCTTTCATCTTTCTGTGGTCGATAAATCAGTACCAAACACAGATCGGGTGATATTATATGTATCCCCCAATTGTGGGTAAGATTTGTGTTTGGAGGGGAGTTGGTTCCTGGTCTCCTGAATGAAACACTTGTGCCATCACTACAATAATCAGAATCCTTTGAGACTGAAATTGAAAAAAAGTAATTAGCAACACCTGAAAAGGAACACAGCTAACACAGCCTCCCTGATGAGAGTTTGAGACTTGAAAGTACTTGGAGGAGTAGAACTAACTATTGCGCTTTGGAACTGTAGCAGTTGGGATTTAACCCTGGTAATTTTTGAACATTGTTGGGACTATTTGCATCTGGGATTCAGCCCTGTTATTATTTTTTGAACTGTGTTGGGATTCAACCCTGTTATTACTTACATCAGGATTAAATGAATTGGAACCAGAGTGCGCGCCTGACCTTCTTTTTCTACTTGATGATATTATATGTATTTTTGCTCTATATGAAGTGCTTAAGCCATATCATTATCATTTGGCAGTGGACGTCTGCTTGCATTCATAGTAATTTGGTAATATGGGCCTATGCACACTGAAATTAGCGATACATATGGGGATCCATTCTTTTATGAAATGTATATCACATTTCAGTGATATCTTAACCATATTTTGCGTAGTGTACTTAGAAACAATGCTATGTGATGCCACTTCCTGTTTTGTCAAGGGGTAAAAGATCGTGTTCCATCGCTTCCCGTGATGTCACTTCGGGGTGAGGTCCAAAAACATCACTTCCTGTGATATCATCAGAGGTCAAGGGCCATTTGATGTTACTTCTGCTACCCCTGGCATTTTGGTGAAATTACGTCCCTGAGTGTGCAACCCCAAACTCAAGAGAGATGCACTAGACGAAGTACAGGAGGACTGCACATGGCTGTCTGCAGCCCAAGTGGGAAGGAAATATTGACCTAAATCTGCACACAAGGATTGAAATCTTATTTCCTGCAACACCAGAGCATTTCAATCTTTTACACGCAATTCAAAAGGAATCAGTTACCTTGAAACTAGTGACATCTTTTTGCTCCAAGAAACTTGGTTATGAAATGTATTTACAACGCATGCTATAAAACAACATGTAGATATGCTCACAAATCTATCATAGGAAGGCCTAGGGGTGGCTTATGTGGGGCCAAAGTCTTCCTAAATATATCAGAGTTTGCTCCTCATTTCCCTCATGCTAATGTGCTAAGCGCCGCACTTATGGGATTTAAAAAACCAACAATATTCCAACGATTCTTGTCTTTAACATGTATGACCCTCTCAAGGGAGAAGAAACAAGGTCAATCATGAGACATAGAGAAAACATACTTAATGAGTGGAATTATCTATATCCCGAGTTGCAGTGCATTGTAGCAGACGATTTAAACACCTAATGTGCTGTAGCTAAATGGTTTCTCTCCGGTGGGGAAAGGGGTGAACATACCCCTACTCTTTGGTGTTGCTAGGTCTAGAAAAGATCCGGGGTTATGCTAATTTTGCGACTGTCGAGACGGGGGTCTAGCTAGCCTTTTTGGTTGTAACCACTGAGCTTCTATCCGGGGCTACAACCAAAAGACCTGGGGCTATGGCTCCCTCAGCCCCGCCCCCAGCAACGCCTCTTCCCCTACTCCTGAAATCAGCCTTTGGCTGGAAGATGATAGAGGTGTAAACTATGACCAATGATATAGTGTAACACTACCACAGGTTGATAAGGGTGTTAGCTGAAGGTTTTGGGAGAACACATGCTTTATTTTCTTGTTCCCAGCTGTCCAGATGGTCTTGCCTCATGTTATACGTGGACTAATGGCAAGGTTAACACAAGGGTCGACTAATGAGAATGAACACATTTATAACAGAATATGTAATCTTTGATAGTGACATTAGTGATCACTCTATATTAAAGCTTACACTGGGAATGTTTGATAGTGATACTCGTATGCCTATAATAGGTGATGCCATAGTGGACCTACATGGTGATAGGGTGGTTTGGAGTGAAGCAAATGTGGTGGGATATACTGGAAAGTTGGTGGGCAGTGACATCTTACTGAAAGAATGGGAACATTTGGGTGTACATGTGGTTTTCTCAGCGCGAGAACATGTTTTAGCGTCAAGCGACATAGTCAAGAAAAAGATTCATATTAACAGGAAAACAAAAGATGCTATATATAATGCAATGATTGTTTGAAAACAAAGAGAATTAAAGTAAAAAATTAAAGCCATTAATAAGGTGCATTCCCTGACCTCAATAATGAAACATGCTAAGATTGTCAATGCAAGAACCCTATATAAAACTTGGATAACAATTCACAGACACTCTATAAATAATACATTCTGCCAGTTTATGTTTGCGGCCGTGCGCACCAATGATAACAAGAAGTTTTGCTACCTGTATCATAAGCATATGTTAGGGAAGGGCCAGCAAGAAAGCAATCTGATCACGAAAATTGCTTGGGTGAAGCACATCAGTAGATTATATTATAATGATACTCTTGAGAATAAATCTGATATACTTGGTCATCCGTTTGATCTCCACATGGACGTTGAGGACATATTGATGAATCAAGAGCTCCGGGCCCAGGCAGCTTGGCAAATGTTGGTATAAAAAATACTGCGTTACATCGGGCTGCTTTATCACATAGGATTTATAAAAGGATGATTGTGGGCCGCTATGTACCTGGTATTTGGAAGGAACCTATTCTCATGCTGGTGTATAAGAAAGGACCAAGAGTAGATCCAAGTAATTACCATCTATTGGCTATGATTGATAGTATATATAAGATATTCTGCAATCTATTATTAGAAAAACTTAACACAGGGGCTATGGTGAATAAATTATTAAATTGTCAACAGACAGGATTTTGCCATGGGATGGGAACCTTGCACAATATCTGGGCTCTTCATAACTTAATAAATATCACACATAGCAGCCCTGGTTTAAAGCTCTATCTTTGTTTTATTGATTATGCCGGGGTGTTTGACCGTGTGGTCAGGTCACATCTGTGTAGTAAGCCTAAAAAGTGGGGTATTAGCCCTGTATTGATCTATTTTATTAGGCATCTGGGTACCAATAAGACTTAATCAATAGGGGACCCTTTTATAAAACATAAATACACATTTTAGCCTTAAGCAAGGCTGTGTATTGGCCCCTTTATTGTATAACCTATACAGAGAGGATATGCATGAAGCATTAATTGATTGTAATGATTTTCCTCCTTATATAGACTGCTATCACATCTCCTGGGTATTGTATTCAGAGGACACTGTGATATTGGATAGGACTCCAGTGGGCCTGCAGCGATCACTGAGTGCACTCTATGCATACGCAAAGGTTAATAATTTGAGAATCAACTTGAGAAATCAACTTGGAAAAAAACTAAAATATTAATCCTAGATGGCAAAAGAAAGACAACCATTTTATATGGACGTTAGATGGTAAGAAGATTGAAAAGTTTGAGTCGTACATCTACCTAGGTGTCTAACAAATCTAGTGCACATTTCTTGGAAAATAATTTGACACCTAAGGTATATAAGACATTTGGCATAACATAGGTTATACGTGAAGATTCTGAATGAGAAAGATATGAGCACTCTGCTTAGGTTGTTCTCAGGAATATAAAGCGAAACCTTTAGGACATACAAAGCCCTTAGAGAACTCAAAACCTCCTGTGAGAAGTTTCACGAGGATATAGGTTGCTCTTTTTTTGACACACAGAACCTGACAGCATTAATGAATGCTTTAAAGACCAAGACATTGGCTTGGGATAGAATAGTTAACTAAGAACTTGTTACTGCACTTGCACGATCCGAATGTCACAAGGCCTAGTAGGACCGTTTTTTGTTATTCTCCATTTGTCCCCCCCTCTTGTCTTGTTGCACCTTGAAATGCTGTGTGCTGCATAGGCCCATTTTGAATACCCAATAAATTAATAAATAAATGTGAGAAGTTGGCAATTAAGAAAAGCTGTTGCGGATACATCAGACAAAGCTTTCCTTACCTAAATCCGTTTGAGTACATCAAAGTGTCTTACAATGCAGACTTGAGAAGATTCATAATGAAAATGTGCTTCAATGTTCTGTGAAGGCATCAAGAGTCAAGACACAGACAACAGATTCAAAGTTAAAAATAAAAGGATTTATTAACTCAAATGTCTGGATGATTGAAGGCCTAACTTGCCCTACACTAAGGTGGGATTTCCCTACCTGAACAAAACTAAGGAAAGTCTGAGTCTGACAGTTCCACTTAAAAGTCTGTCTGTGTCCAAAAACCTATCCTTGCCCTCACAACTGAAGCTGAGCAATATGTAGGGGTGTCAAAAACAAAAGTAATGGTGAGTTCTGAGCTCAGCTTCCTTTTCAGCCTCCCTGCCCCAAGTTCAAGAAAGTTCCACAACAGTCTCTGGGTTACCGTTCTTAAGTTCAAAACAGTTCCACAAAACCTTTGGGCTCCCTTCCCCAAGTTAAATGCAACACAGTTCCACTGAAAAGGGCTTGAGGATTCCATCCTCAAGACAACATCAAAGTTCAGCAAGTCTCAGGATTCCGTTCCCCAAGACTTCAACTTGCCAGCCTCTGCTTGGCTTCTGTCTCTCAGTGTTCAAAACAAAGTTATCTTTCCTTATGGATCAGATTAATAACTCTTTCAATGTATTATTTCCTGGTTTGCTTAAACAGAGTCTTTAGCTTTCATAGTTTAGGGTTCCCCGGCCGAGGCGCAGTTGTCAGACAAAACGGTCCACCAATTACAGGTCACGCAACCAGGAACCTTAGGCCTTTTTACCCACGCAGGTTCTTCTGCTTTTGTTCGTATGTGGGTGCTCCCATTGACTTGGCGTGTCCTTATCAGCCTTTTGGCTTTGCCACACTGTGTTACATAACTTGGACCAATCCTTGGCCCAGCCACTCTGTATCACACAACTTGGACCAATCCTTGGTCTTGCCACACTATGTTCAATTGCAAGAGTTAGTTTAGTGGTTATTTCACTCCATTACCACCTTATCATTATGCTCTCTCGCAAACCTCTTTTATTACTTTCTTGTCAAGCTGTAGTTCATATGCATTTATTCATTCATAACTTTGCTCATTAAAGTGTCATTCAGTGCAGTATTCAATAATTGTTCTGTTTGCTTTGCCATATTCTATTTCACCCAACTCGCGGCCTCAGGTTTGTTTCATCAATGTCATATGATTTCACTTGTACAGCGCTTGCCTCTCGTTCCCCACAGCCCCAGGAACGCTCCAGTCTTGTGTGTTCCTTTTGAACGGCTGCGCTGCCGGTATTCAGCTTCATTTCCCTTTGCTTGTGAGCTCTGCGTGCTCTCCTGTGGCTCTTCGGATGTCGCTGTCAGCTCTGCTCTGTTTCTGCAGACGCTGGCAGCTTCCTGCCTTCCTCTTCTCCGCTCATAGCTCCGGCGGCACGGCTTCCACCACCGAGGCTGCCAAACTTGCGGGTCCTTCGCAGCCCGGCTGCTTGTGGCCCCCACAAGTCCTTTGGGTCTTTTGCCGGCATCCCGTCTGCTCTGCAGGACCCACCACGGCTGCCTCCTTCATAACAGGACTGTTCCACAACAGTCTCCCTGTTGGTCTGTGTGTTGCTGGTTTCCTCCCTTTTTATACACCTGCAACCACCTGACAGGTTGCAGGACAGGTTGCAGGTGTGAGTCTTCAATTAGAATTGCCTGACTGCAATTAGAATGACATGCCTGACCTTCACAGTAATCTGTAGGCATCTTCTTTGTCCCAGTACTAGAGTGGTGAAATATGTTACTAGTGTTCAGTACTCCTAGTCAGCTCTTCCTCGTCCCAGTATTGTAGTAGGCTCAATGAAGAAAATTGAGGGGAACCGTTATACAATAGCCCATAAAGGGTGGGGGAAGGTTAAGTTGGCTTTCACAGGAAAAAGGGGGATACCACATTTCACCTGGTGGCACCCTATTCACAATCCCCAAGGTGATCCTCCCTTGCTTCTCCACCCCTAGGGTCGGGATCCAAGAGCAATGGTCTTTTCCTGACCACCCAAGCAGAGGATCCAGGGGGAGAAGGAGTGAGGATACCCTCTTGTTTCTCATAGTACTCCCTACTCTTTCCTATGTTGGTGCTTAGCAGGTTTTAATAATTGAATTAAGAATGTGCCGTTTATGCAAAGCATTTATCGAAAAAATCTTGTCACATTTTGACAGCCTGTCTGAAACTTGCAAGCATTATGTGAAGGGTTATAGTAGATTTGTCAAATTCTGGTCTTGTCTGTTTATGGCCAATTCATGGATAGTGACAGCTGCCTCTTATCATATATGATGAGAAGCCGAAAAACGTTTGTTGACATTGAAATTGATTAATTATTAATTCTGATTATTTATTTCGTTTGGATAGTTATTTCTTTTTAATGAATTTGTATGAAATCAATTTTTAAACCTTAAAATTGTCAATTTTAGGATATTACAGCAACAGATATTGTAATATTTGTATTGTATGTGTATAATGTTGTCTGTAATGTTGTTTAAAATGTAGTGTAAAAGGTTTATTTGTAAACCATATGTACCTTAAAAATAAAAATGAAATAGATATGGGCTGGTTAAGTGTGACCTTGATATAACCTCACATTGCAACAGTGCCTCCTATGCCAATACATTTGACTCATAGGTGGAACTAAAGCGCCACCTATGAGGCAAAACTAAAAAGAGCCCTTGAACTTGTCGAATGAGTTTTCTGTGTTCAGGTAGGTGAAGGCCACTTTAGATGCACAAACTGTGAAATGTTTTCAACCATTTCTCAACTCACTGCATTGCTGCTAGCAGAAATCAAAGGTAGCCACAGTCAGTTCATTAGTTTTGGCTATTAGTGCCACCTATAAGCCGAATCTATTGCCTTAGAGTGCAGCCAGGGCGAAAGGGCATATGACGAGGAACACAAAGCTTGCAGGTGTTGTTTGGTTATTTACTCACCCATTGACTGCCCATGGCCATGCTAATGCCGAGTGCCATTCAATCCACTTCCTGCCCCTCCTCATCCAAAACATATTCTCCTGGGCTCTCTTTGTGCTACCTTTAACAAGCCTTACTATCAAATGTTGTGCTCAAGGTGCCTGCCAGTGTTTTCTCAAAGCAGTCTTCTGAGAGTTCATTAATTAATTTGCCCTGTCCATGCGCTACTGGTGTAATAGAAATGTCTTTACCAGGTTTGCCTTCAACCAATCGATTTATAAGCACTATGCATGTTCTTCACAGAAGTCCTGTTAAAAACAAGTATTGGCAAAGCCAGCAGCATTAGGCATTTGCCAGGCACTGGTATTATGTGTCCAAGTACTCACACCATTTTGCAGAAGCTGCAATTGATAGGCAGTTAAAACCACTACGGCATTGCCTGGCAAATGCCTTCCCCATGCCTACACAAAAGCCAAAACTGTTGCCATTGCTTCTTTTGGATTGTAACTGAAATGGCAATGGTCTACCAAATCCAAACTTTCTTAATAAAATAGTAATAGGTTGGTTAAGTTCGACCTTCATATGACCTCACGCTGCAATGGTTTTGTCTTTAACGTAATGCAAGAGCATGTCCTTCGAGTACCTTTGCCTTTCATGCATTTACATCAAGCAGTATCTTTACACTCTTTTTTCGTGGATATGGTTGAGATTAGGCAACTGCACTATGTACATACAATACAGACCCTCCATTCTACAGATGATAGGTGCTCTTTAAGGGCACTTTGCTCAGTCTTCCCCTGACAGTACTCAGATCCTGGTCAGCACTCTGGACCACACGTCTCACAATCCTCCTCTAATTGGTGGAGCTCTTTAGCTGGAGCAAGACTGGAAATTGACTGCGATGATAGTGAGGTGGTCAGGGCAACAAAGCTTAGCAGGCAGCTGTATATGAAAATGAGACATGTTCAAAATTATGTACACATACAAATACCTTTTTTCCATTGTCATTTTCTCCCATGGATCTGTTGCCCAGAAGTGGCTGTACCACAGGTCCTCTCTGCCAGGTGCCAGAGTGGTTCGAGTTGTTCAAAAGCATTTTTTACAAGGAAAGGACCCTATGGTCACTCCTCCTCTTTCTCCTTACTCTCCCCCTTCGCGTACAGTTTATACACTCTGCATCAGGTGGAGGCCCCCTACTGATAGGCACCTGCTTTGGTGTCTGTCGGCAAAGCCTTTCAATTCCAGTGTTATCTGGGTGACGTCCCTCACCTGGAGGAATGGGGGATCTTTTTAAAATGGAAACTGGCCCAATTGCAAACTGGAAGTTATTGGTGCATTGAAGAGGATGGGGCTATGAAGAAGGACCTGCCCCTTGTGCTCCCAGGGGGTACAGGACCTTGTGCATATTTTATGTGTTTGCCGTCTTCTACACTGTTTTCAGAAAAGGTATCTGGAGTTGTTTTTTTTATTAGACATGCTGTAAGAACTAGCTAGGATGCATTAACTCTTATATATCTTGCCCATTCAAATGATAATTGTTTTAAGCTTGGGGAGCTTTTTTGTACCGCTTTGATCTTTTAATGCTAGGTACATTGTGATATATATATATTTTTTATAATTGTGATATGTAAGTATGGTTTATGGTTTCTGTAGAAACATTTTATCAACAATGAAATACACTGAAACTGAAATAGTTTCTGTATTCCTATGCTCAGAGGAACCACATCTAAATGGCTCTGGTTTCTTGCCACTGTCGTTGGTTCTATCTTCTCACACTGGTCTCCAAAGCAGGGCTGTGTCAGGAAGGCAGGGGTTTCAGGAAGGGGGCTCTCCCAACCTAAATGTCTTTCTCTTGCAGCTCAAGAACAGCTAAAAGAGAAGGTTCGCCATAGTGGCCAACAGGGGCGTTGCTAGGTGGGGGCTAAGAGGGCTATAGCCCCTGATCGTTTGGTTGTAGCCCCGGATAGAATCTCAGGAGCTACAGCCAAAAGACTAGCTAGCCCCCAGTCCCAACAGTTCCGACATCAGCTTAGCCCTGGGTCTTTTCCAGACATAGCAACTCCCCTGGTGGCCAATTGTATCTCCTAGGCCAGGCAGACAGGGGAATATTCCATGATGTTGCAGTTCCTTTGGTGATCCCTGACATATAACCTCCTGTCCCCTGTAGGAATGATCCAGGTACCAAGGACCAAGGTTTGCATCACCCTCGTAATTAGCCAATGTAACTCTCAAAACCATGCATCGAAGCCACAGAAGGAAGGAAGTTCATTGCAAAAGCAATTTTAGATATCAATATCACTTTCCTACATGGATTTGTTGGGCATTTTACCATCTATATCTGTAATCCTCCACCTCCCCAGGGAAAGAGCAGAATGCGAGCATCCTACAATGCACAGAAAAGTAGTATCTTAATGTGCATTTTATGACCTAGAAACCTTAATACATGTGGCTTAGTGACTTCCTTGTTTAACAGAGGGAAACATGTGCAGAACTCCTCTGTAGAACATTCTGATTGCTTATAAAGTAATTGAATAAAAAGCCACAATTTGACCTTCATGCAGATTCAATACCTGGGTGGGTGAGCTTTAAAATGTGTGATTGTCTCTGGCAGGTGCCTTGTGGAGAAGGGGGATGTGGCCTTTGCCAAGCACACCACCATCTCTGAAAATACGGAAGGTAAGTGATGACAGCCAGTACATAAAGTGTTCACATTCTTCTCCCAAAAGTGATCTGTGTTGACTGTTGCACGAATGCACGGCTCTTAAATTTTGTCACCTCACTGGGGAATATGCAGCATTTAATGTGTTCTCTTGTGCAGGAAAGAACCCAGCTGCCTGGGCGAAAGGTCTTAAAGCGACTGATTTTGAATTACTCTGCCGTGATGGTAGCCGAGCTGGAGCTAACAATTACCGGCGGTGTCACCTGGCTGAAGTTCCTGCCCACGGCGTGGTCTCTCTCCCTGAAAAGAGAGGACTTATTGTACGGATTCTGAATGCTCAACAGGTCTGTATACGGATCTCATGCTCAGCAGCCTCAGATGTGTCCCTAAGCATTGGACACGCCTTCACATTGCTGAGATGCATGCTACTTGAGCATCCCTAGTATGGTTTCCTACCCCTACCTCTCTGGAAGCCTTTCAAAGGGTAGGCCAGGGTACAAGAGACACTTCAGTAGAACGTTTGATGCCTCTTATCTATCCACCAACATCCCATTTTTAAGCAAACTGTCCTATCGAATAATTGTGTAGTCAGTATGAAAATAATGATACACCAGTGTTAGCAAATAAAGAACCAACGACTATCAGCTGACAAAGTCATGTTGTGCACGCATCAGTAGGCATCCAAAACACACATGCTTTGACTTCGCCCTAAAATGCATCAGTATTTTAGAAATTACTCCACTTTACTCCATACCTAATAGCTTTTTTGACTTGCTATCAATGTAAACACATTACTTACTATACATAACTATGCACTTTATAGCTTTTTGACTTGCACTAATGTACTGAATTGCTGCTAGCACTTTGCACTTTCATAAATGAATAGTATGTTGCGTTAGCACCTTATAGGCATTTTACGAGGATATTTAAAAGCTGCCAGCACTTTGCCCTTTAAATACGCAGTACATAACAGTAATATCTGTGCATTTTAGGCCTCACACGATTTGAGATTGATAGCTGTGGTGTCACGTGATCCTGCGTGCGCAAGCACGTGACACCGAGGGAAAAAGGAAAATAAAGGAATCACCGGAGCTGACGTAGGGTCAGTCCGGGTTTATGCATCGGAGCCGCGAGTCGCGTGGTTTGTTACGCGCGGCTGCTCCCGCGCTGCGCTGTGAGATCGCCCGCCCCCGCGCATCGGCGGAGGCGGCAACGGAACCCTTGGGGCCCTGACACACACCATCACACTGGCGACGAGGGGAGCTACGACCCCGACACGGAGCTGTGCACCGCCCGCATCAAAAGAAAATTTTTTTTTTTTTTTTTTTAAATCAAGGAATTGAAAACAGGCAAGCTACAGCCAGGAACAACGCTGTGATTGAGGTGGTTGAAGCCCCACCTTCCAGCCTAGACAGGGGCTCCCACACACAGCTGCAACGAATCCACCGGACACTCCTGGAGGAGTCCAACAGCCCTGACCAGGTACTACGCAGCAGCATACAAGCACCCTAGGCCCACGCTCCAACACCAAGGGATACACCTACAACGTAACATGTCGAGCCCAAGCACCAGCCCCGGGAGAGCCGGCTCGAGTCCTTCTTCCAGGAGGAGCATCTCCTACGAACACCCCGACCCAACACAAACATCATTTATGCCGCCATTTGACCCTTTCACCTCTGGCGCCGCCATCAGATGGGACATCTGGCTCCAACAATTCGAGATGCACCTCGAGCCCAGAGACATCACCGTGCCCAAGAAAATGCACACTTTCCTCCTACTGAACATTGGTGCTGCAGCCCTGCGTCTCTTTAATGCAACACCCAACCGTGGCAGCGCAGACAACTATGACGCAGCGAGATCCGCACTCACGAACATGTTCAAGCCCGACCTCAACCCGGACTACGAACGCTTTCATTTTTGCATGGCGAGGCAGCGAGAGAAAGAGACGGTGGACAAATTTCACGCCCGCCTTCGTGAAATGGCGGTAGGCTGTAAGTTCCCAGACGAAGAATTCGCCATCCGTCTCCAAATCATTAATGGAATATCCTCTGAGAAACTGAGACGAGCTATACTTTCAGAACGTAACATACGCCTATCACGGATCCTTGAAATGGCGCGCCTCCGCGAACAGACAGAGGACCAGGTAGCAGTCATGGAAGCAGCAATCCAAAAACTGCCACTAGACAGCCCCGGACCTATGGAAGATGTGGCAGCCATTTCCAAGCGCCAGAACACTCGCACGAGACAAGATTGGAAGCCCCACCCACCACAAGGGCGGGACAAGAGCTGCAAATGGTGCGGAAGCCCATGGCACAAAGGTGAATCATGCCCCGCATGGGGTTCCACGTGCAGGAAATGCAACCGCCTTAACCACCTTGCCGCGGTCTGTCTAAACCCACCGGACAAAGACTCGACCCCGCGCCAGGCACAAGAACGCCGGAAAAAGTTCGCGCCCAGAGAAAACTCACACCCCCAGACACGAAAAGGAAAAGCCAGAGCCGTCGATGAGTCCCAGAGGTCCCCAGACTCGAGTGACAGCGACGACAGCGACAGCAGCACGTCCCCCGATAGAGGTGACAAGAGTAGACGGAAAAAAGGGAGCAGACGGATACACCGAATCCATCTCATATCTGCAGTTGAACCACATCGGTCACGGCAGAGGAAGAGACCGTCGTGCACCGTCTTCTCCGATGGAGAACCACTGAAGGTGGTCATCGACACCGGCGCAACAGTGAACGTCATGCCGGTAGCTGCATTCAACAAACTTCACCCAAAGCCCGAGCTCCAACAAAAAAGAGTCAGGCTGTATGCCTACGGTTGCAAGAAACCCCTCCCCGTGCGAGGGTCATTCAAATCAAACTTCGCCCACGAGAACACCAACTGCCGCGCACGCATATATGTCGTGGACGCCGGCTGCGAGACGTTACTGAGCTGCAGGACAGCAGAGAAGCTGAAACTGATACAGTTCGCGTTCAGCCTCCAACAAGACAAACTCAACAACTTACTAAAACGACACAGTAAACTATTCCAGGGCATCGGGTGCCTCAAGGGGAGGACCATCAAACTCCACATAGACACCACAATTGAACCGAAAGCAGTTCGGCACAGACGGATCCCGTTCCACCTACGAAGTGCGGTAGAAAAAGAACTGACCAAGCTAGTGGAAGAAGGGATCATTGAAAAAACATCTGGACCAACCCTGTGGGTCTCCCCCATGGTCGAGGCGCAAAAACCCAAACAGCCGAATGCCGTAAGAATTTGCATCGATATGAGACTTCCCAACGTCGCGATCGGGAGAGAACGCCACGTAACCGCCACGATCGACGAACTCATCGTAGACCTCACCGGAGCTACAGTCTTCAGCAAACTCGACCTCAGGTCAGGCTATCACCAGCTACGCCTATCGAAAGAATCCAGGTACATCACTACCTTCTCATCTCACCTCGGCCTGATGAGATACAAAGGGTTGAACTTTGGAATATCCTCTGCAGCAGAAGTGTTCCAACATGAAATCCGCAAAGTTATCGCAGGCCTGGAAGGAACCACCAACATCAGCGACGACATCCTCGTATATGCCCCAAATAAAGAAGTACACCATCAACGCCTAGCAGCAGTCCTGAAAAGGCTCGAAGACGCAGGCCTGACACTCAACGCAGAGAAGTGTGAATTCGACAAGAGTGAGCTGTGTTTCTTCGGATACATATTCAGCGCGGAGGGAGTTTCCCCCGACCCGTCAAAAGTGCAGGACATCAAGGACTCCAAAGCTCCACAATCTGCCTCCGAGGTGAGAAGTTTCATGGGGATGGCTACCTACTGCGCACGTTTTATCCCTGACCTCGCAAGCGTCGCAAGTCCACTCAGAGAATTAACAAAGAAGGACCAGAAGTGGGAATGGACCGCTACTCACCAACAAGCGTTCCAACAAATCAAGGACACTCTATCTACCTCCACCACCATGGCATTCTTCGACATAAGAAAACAGACCGAGCTTCTCGTGGATGCCAGCCCTTGTGGCCTAGGAGCAGTGTTAACCCAAACTGACAATGAGGGCAGAGTTTTCCCCATCGCATTTGCCAGCAGAGCCCTCACAAAACCCGAACAAAACTATGCGCACATTGAAAAGGAAGCATTGGCCATTTTGTGGGGATGCCGACACTTCAAGGTCTACCTGCTAGGGAAGCAAGCTAAAGTTTTTACAGACCACAAACCACTAATCCCGATCTTCCGAGGCTCAGCCCCCCACCCACCTGCACGCATAGAAAAATGGATGCTGCAGCTACAACCGTACAACATTGAGGTGGAGTACCGCCCAGGATCAGACAACCCAGCAGATTACCTGTCTCGTCACCCAAGACCGGCTACCGACAGTGAGCAGCACCACGCGAAAGAGACCAATGAGCATGTCTGTCAGATAGTCGCCTGCGCAAGACCGAGAGCACTGACTCTACAAGAAGTCATACAGGAGACAGAAGAAGATACCGTTTTACAACACACTGCGGCAGCCATCCAGTCTGGCAATTGGAAAACTTATCTGACGTCAATTGCCCACCGCACAACACCAGCCCAAACCAAGCTCAGAGCACTGTTTGGGATCAGGCACGAACTCTCAATAGCTCCCGAAGGAGTGCTGCTGAAAGGACACCGCATTATATTGCCTGAGTCCCTAGAGGAAAGGGCTCTCAGATTAGCACACAGCGGACACCAAGGAATCGTAAAGTCCACGGCCTACCTCAAGTCCAGGATGTGGATGCCGAACATGCAGCAAAGAGTAATAGAGCTAGTCGAATCCTGCGCGGCTTGCCAAGCATCCAGGAGGCCCGAACACCCCGAACCAATTAGCAGTACCCCAAGAAGCTGCACACGCTGGGACGCGGTCAGCATGGACCACTGCACCATCGCGGGAGAAGGGTATCTACTCGTAGTCATCGACGAGTTTAGTAGGTATCCGGAAGTCGAACATGTAACCTCGACCAACGCCGCGACCACCATCCTCACATTGGAGAAGATATTCGCCACCCACGGAATCCCGAGGAAAGTGAAGAGCGACAACGGGCCCTCTTTCACCAGTCAAGAACTACGCGACTACTTCAAGGAAGTGAACGTCAAGCACCAGCGAATCACCCCGAGATGGCCCCAAGCAAATGGAGACGCAGAAAGATTCATGGGATCACTTACCAAGGTCATCAGAATCGCAAAAGAACAAAGACACTCGTGGCTGACGGCCGTATACCGGTTTCTGAGAACACACAGACAGACCCCGCACTCAGCCACCGGGATTAGCCCCGCCGCCCTCATGTTCGGGGTACCTATACAAGCAGAACTCCCCATACACCCCCACTGGACAGCCCCAGAACCTGACATCCCCGCGATAGGCGCCAGGCGACTAAGGAGAAACGAACAGGAGAGCATCGCCAGGCGAGCCAATCACCGGGAATTAATCCCAGGAGACACTGTCATTGTCAAGAACCGGGCACCGCCCAAGAAGATGTCCCTAAACTTTGAAACACGACCGTGGACAGTCAGCACAACCAACCACAGCATGGTCACCACCACCCGGGAGGGAGAAACCGTGACACGCAACATATCGCACTTCAGAAAAGTACCTCCGGAGATGTGGGAAGAACCATCAACACCCCCAAGGGAAGACGGCAGAAGGACGCCGCAGACTCCTCAAGGACCAGCTCCAACGGAGAGTCTAGCCACGCCAGGAAACGCAGGCGGATCACACTCGCCCAACAGGGAAACCGAAGCAGAGATCACGGGGAAAGACAGGCCTACAGAACGGAACACCCGCTATCGCCTGAGAGAAAAGCCCAAACCGTCATGTCGCCTCCAAGGATACATAGCAGACGGAATCTACAGGCGAACGCCCAAACCAAGATGAACCCCGAGAAAGACAGCAGAGACAGTTAAGTCGCATGTTCCTCTGCCAGTCAAAACTGTATACAAGATCCCGTGTTAATTACCATGTTATTAAGTGTAATGCATAAATATCTCCAAGTTGGGGAGGAATGTGGTGTCACGTGGTCCTGCGTGCGCAAGCACGTGACACCGGGGGAAAAAGGAAAATAAAGGAATCACCGGAGCTGACGTAGGGTCAGTCCGGGTTTATGCATCGGAGCCGCGAGTCGCGTGGTTTGTTACGCGCGGCTGCTCCCGCGCTGCGCTGTGAGATCGCCCGCCCCCGCGCATCGGCGGAGGCGGCAACGGAACCCTTGGGGCCCTGACACACACCATCACAATAGCAATATGTAAGATAGATCTGACAAGCACTGTGCACTTTTATAGTTATCTGATCTGTACTATGGAATCAAATTGCTGCTAGCACTCTGCACTTTGACAAGTAAATAGGACGTTGCATTAGCACTTTATAGACATCTTGCGATAATAGTTGAAAGCTGCTAGCGTTTTGTACTTTAATACACAGCACGCAGTAAGAATACTGGTGCATTTGTGGTCTCATATCATTCGAAATTGATAGCATTGTGCATGTAAGATCTGGCAAGCATTATGTATTTCAGAGCTGTTCGATTTGAGCTAAGGAAATAAACTGTTGCTAGCAACTTTCACTTTTATAACCAAATCGTATGTGGCATTAGCACTTTATAGATCATTTGCGGGAATAATAGTGGTAAGTTGCCAACATCCTGTACCCCTAATGCGCAGCACATTGGGCCACATTACGAGGTTGGAGGTAGTCATGGCGCTATTAGCGCCATGACTACCTCCAATACCAGTACCGAGTGCGCCCTCGTTCAATAGGGACTTACCGGTCTTTTCCGACCTTTGCGGGACCGGTAAGTCCCCATTGAAAAAGCCATTCCCCATTCCCATTTCAGCCCCCACAGGGCTCAATGGGAAGGGGGAAGGCGCTAATAACGGTACCGCAAATTGCGGTACCATTATTAGTTCTGAATTCCCTTAACGGGCCCCGTCCATAACGCCTGGTAAAACCAGGTGTTAAGGAAGGGACCCGCTAAGGGACCTCGGAATAGGGCGCAAAGGGATTACCGGCACCGATGTCCTTAACGGTGCCCAGTATCCCTTTGCGCCCACCTCGTAATGAGGCCCATTGTGTTTTTGTGGCTTTGCATTATTTGAGCCCGATTGCATTGGGGATGAAACTGGAAGATTTACTTTCCTTTTCCGGTATTAACAGAAGAAGCACAAATGCGAGGTTCCAAATAACATTTTTTATTAGTTCTCACACAAAGATGGCTGAAAGATTTAGCCAGAAAAGAATGGGAGGAAGAAGTCCTCTTTTTACCTCCATGATTTGCACACACCGGATATTTTAACATGCACTTGAGATTTGAGGCATTTGTTGTGAGCAAGAGGCGAGACAGCCGCAAAACGTGTCAACGCCACAGCTATTTGGGGATACATTATGGGAGGGCCATAGTCTAATGGCTTTTAAAATTTAAATGTATTTGTATGCTGTGACCTTCTGCTACAAAACGAAACATAAAGGAAGTATCTGTTGAAGGACGTGGTATCCCAAACGTTATTTTTGAATCACTACAGAGAGTGCTACTCTCTCAGCTGATGAATAATCAGCAATACGTTAATATACATAACTATATTAATGCAAACTGGATTTGTATTATTTTTAAATTTGTATTTATAGTTATGAAGCACGTTCCCCAAAGCTCTAGTACCAAATCAATCATAAAACAGTACACAACATGATCCATACAAATCTGGATGAAAGTACTCAAAGAAGACGTAGAAAAAGAGAGAACATCTTTTTTTAGTGGAGTGCGGAAGATGACAAGAGACAAAGCAGAAAGAATGCGCAGAGGAAGTGCATTCCAGTGCTTTGGGGCTAACAAACAAAAAGCTTGGAAGCTAAAATGAGCACAGGGTGGTCGAAGTACACACAGGAGGAAAAAAGAGGAAGACTGAAGAGAGCGAGAGAGAGTATACAAAGAAACTAGAGAAGACAAATAAAGAGAAACTGGGCTGCATAAACCTTTATAGACAAAACATACAACATTAAGTAGAATACGATAGTGGAAAGTGATCCAGCAAAGAGATTTTAGGGAGGGGGTTATAGGAGCTTGAGATGGAAGACACAAAATAAAACAAACAGAGGCATTAAAGATAGACTCTTTGAAGGGTGCAGTGAACTAAAATGTGGTTATTTGCCCTCCTGAGTGGGAGAAATCCCATAGAACCGGGTGTTTGACCCATGTTTATTCTCAGTAGAGGAGCTCCCACACCCTTGTTTAACACAGTAAAATGAGGCTGTTGCCCTGACACACTGGGGACAAATCTGAGTGCTGAGGAAATAAACAGATGGCACTGCTGGGAGCCGGGAAAGTGAGGCTAATTTTGTGGGATTTCCCCACATGCATGGCATGAGAGGAGTTTGCACCATAGATGGAATGTGAGCAACCCTTACAAAAGGAATGAACATCATGGGGCGACTCCTGGAGAGAATTCACGTGAAGGTGAATAGAATATTGGCATTCCTGTCACAAGGTTCAATTTGCCTCTGGCATCCTTGAGAGCATATGGAATACTGTGGCGCCCAGTGACATATGTGGGTCTTCTCTCCCATTAGGACCTGGCAATGGGGAAAACGTATTTGATATATATAGTAGTAGAAAAGCCGGTGTACATGGGCTAATTTGCGTAAAGGAAGACATTTTCAGAGAGTAAATATATTATGTGGTGTATATTAATGTAATTTATGTTAATAGAAAAAAAGAAATTGTAAAGTATCTTGCTCCTTTTACGTGGAGGAGTAGTAACTTCAAACAAAATCTTACAGACTCTGTTGAAAATTCAACATAGTACATATAGCACATACAGCCAATTGTTGTATCTGCTCCTCATTGTCTTGGATTCCACTTACAGGTTTTGGACTCAAATATAAAGTGTTGAGGGATGTCAGGGTAATTCAATTCACGTGCAGCATGATTCGAAGTAGACATGAAATCATAAAATAAAGTAAATTGAAGTAAAATAAAGTTTAAAACATACATGAAGAATATTATTGATATGATAATAGATACCAAGAAATATTACAATTAATAATTACATAATACGTAAATGTTATGAAATGTTCCTTAAGTGGAGTGCTAAAGATGGCAAGAGACAAAGCAAAAAGAATGTGGAGAGGAAGTGCATTCCAGTGCTTTGGGGCTAACAAAGTAAAAGCTTGGAAGCTTAATTGAGCACAGGGTGGTCGAAGTACACAAAGGAGGAATAAAATGGAAGACTGAAGATGGCGAGAAGGAGTATACAAAGAAACTAGAGAAGACAAATAAAGAGAAGATGGGCTGCATAAACATTTATAGAAAAAACATACAAAATGTAAATAGAATACGATAGCGGAAAGCATCCAGCAAATAGATATTAGGAGGGGGTTATAGGAGATTGAGATGGAAAACTGAATAGAAAACAAAGAGAGCATTAAAGATAAACTCTTTGAAGGGTGCAGTGAACTAAAATGTGGTTGCTGACCCTCCTGAGTGGGAGAAATCCCATAAAGCAGGTAAATAGGACATTGCATTAGCACTTCATAGACATCTTGTGTTTCTCCCACACCCTTGTTTAAAACAGTAAAATGAGGCTGTGGCCCTGACACACCGGGGAAAAAAGCTGAGTACTGAGGAGATAAAGAGATGGCACTACTGGGTACTGGGAAAGTGAGGCCGATTTTGTGAGATTTCCCCACATCCATGGCATGACAGGAGTTTGCACCATAGATGGAATGTGAGCAGCCCTTACAAAAGGAATGAACATCATGGGGCACTCCTGGAGAGAATTACATAATACATAAGTACATTGAAAAAAAACGTTATTTATTTTGTTAGAGAAATATTGCTTAACCAAATTAATTTCTGTTCATGTTTTTTTTTAAAATGTATATATTTTCTTAGTCTATGCAACTTGAGGAATGGTGTTAAAGTGGCATCACTGTCTTGGGCTTTTTCTGCTGCTAATTGTATGTTATCATTGTTGACATGCACAATTTGTTTACCTGGAAGATGAACTTGAAGTCTTATTGTTGTATGCTTAAGACAACAGCTTCCTCTGTCGGTGATAACAGACGAAGCGGGCAGGACAGCTTCGGACAAACATAGATGGCCTTGTATTATGTAGTATGATATATATGTATATGTTCAGGAAAAAAACATTAGTTGCAGGGACGTTAAGGTGAACATGTAACACAACAAAAGTCATAATTAATTTAGAGAAGAAAAACTGAAAATAATACAAATTTAATTGCATGTTTACAAGTAAAGTTTGAATTTGTAAACTTCATTTCTTTCATGTATCTCTCTATATATACACATGTAATTTTGCAGTAATAATACTTTTGTAAGAATACCTATGCTTAGAATTTCTATAATATATCCCAATACATACACGTTCTTTGGTTTTATAACACTTCTCTTCTCATTTATAAAACAATATGTGTACATACTAAGCACAACCACACATTTAAATCTGTACATTTAAGATTTATGAAACACTCATATTTCAACATGTTTCTATTTCTATTTAATTCTATTAATATTTTCTTACTTCTGTATATACATGTTATATTATCTTACACATTTCTTACATATATTTGCCATAATCCAGTTTATTCTATACAATGGACAATTTTATTTGCTTGCTTTTTTAAAATAAAAGTAAAGATATGTATAGTTTAATTTTCATCTTTTATCAACTACTGCAAATGAAAGCTTCGCAAATATGGATGTCATGCCTTTTGTAGACATTTCATTTTTTTTATACAATCTTCCCATTGTTATTAAGCATACTGAAAGCACATATATATAGGGGTCCTATAAATATTGTAACATATCTCTTGAGTCATCTTATGTCTGATGCCATTAGTGATGTCATATATGATGTAATTAGTGATGCCACCAGTGATGTCATTGGTGATGTCATCAGTATTGTAATCTCTAAGGCCCTCATTGTGGCCATATGCTTTGCAACAGAGGGCAGCAAATTAAGGTGGCTTTGCCTAAATTGTCTTCCAAATTTCAGGGGTTTTTTTGCATTACATTTTCACCTTAACAACCAAGCAGCTAACATTTATTCCCTGAATTGCAAAGGTTTTGTCACAATTTATTGCTCACCTTAAATCCCTGCAACTAATGTTTTTCCCCTGAAAATACATTCATATGCAACATTCAATATACAATGTGTGTAATATATGCAGTTAAAAGCTATAATTACTGAACCCAGTAAAAGTATTTTAGTTGCTAATAATCAGCTAAAGTGTAGGAGGTAGTAACTGTTAGATATAGTTACTAGAAAATAGATACGTCTCATTAGAAAATGAAAGAGTAATGAAGAAAACATAAATACGCTGTTTTCAGCCTAGTCACATTAATTGTCAGATAGAGAAACAGTGCAGTTTTTTAACAGCTGTAGCGTGAAAACGGCTACAGCCGCAGTTATAATAGCAATGTACTAGAGATAGCTGCGGTAATCTGTAGGCATCCGGTATCCGCGGTTATCTGGAAAAAACACACACAAAAAATTCCCTGCCATACCAGTCTATCACTAAGTGCCCCACTCCTCCTGGCACGATCCACCCAATCCCCTAAACTCATTTCCCCTCTGTATTCCTCTCCATGCTCCTCCAACCCTCGTTCTGTGTGATGCACTTGTATTCCTGATCTCGTTTTCTTTAGTAATCACAGTTATTCTGCCAAATAATCACAGCTGCAAGAAAACGTTCATGCACTTAACTTGGTCCCAAGCACCCTCCAACTCCCCAATTTCACATGATGTCCCCCCACCTCTAGCTTTATGCCATTACATTGTTTTTCCTCCACCAAATGGCATTTTTCTGCCTTTTCGTTTTCGGATAACCGTGGGTATAACAGCAGTTATTTCTCTGATCGAAAACAAAACATGGCAGCTTTTTCTTTTCTGATAAGCCTCTCTGCTGCAAAGCACCAATGGGAGATATCACTATGATTTTGGGAGAAGGGGGCACCCACTTCTCTGTCAAATATTTTTAAAAACTACAGGACGCAATAACCCCAGTCCCACCCCCTCTCAGAAATCCAGTGCACGCTTCGTGCCCAGGTTATTTCGTACGTGGTCCAATTCAGTCCACCGGTTTTGGCTGTGCACTTCAGCAAAAATGTGACGTTTTCCTGTATGAAAAAATGAATAGGGACTAGGCCGAAACTTCATTTATTTTTTTTGTTTTCTTAATAACTGCTTTACTTCTTTAACAGAATTTCAGCCAAATCCATCTTGTGAGTCTTATGCTATTAATTAGCAATTCATTTTTCGTGTTTCCTATGGAACTTGATACTGAACTAACTATAGTGTGGCGAGCACCGTACTATTATAAATATATATATATATCTCCATAAAAACATTGCGTTACATTTACCATGTTTTGGGGATAAAGTGGTGGGTCTACTTACAGCAAAAGGCGGGCAGTTCATCCTCAACTTTGCCTCAAAACCCATAGTATGGCGGTGCAATAATGTGCTGGTAAAGTGTAAGTAACTGAATTACTACCACTTTACCGCCACTTTTACCGCACTTCCATACTCATAGTGAGGTCCAATGCTCCTTATTTTTCGTCCGTGTGTTTTTGCCCGTCCTTTTATATTGCGGTGATATTTCATTAGACTTACATGGTTTTTATTTATGTACCTAAAGAGTTATTTTAAAAACATGATGCTGCTTTATTGATTTGTTTTTATAAGCGTGAATAGAAAGAGTCTGGCAAAAAATGTCCTTTTCGGATCTTCTGACAATTTCTTTCCATAGCAAACTAGTTTCTTTACGACAGTTTATTGTGTGCGGCACCAATAAGGATTAGTCGAATTACGCCACTATTAAAGAAGTACCATAATGCTTCCAAAATCCGGGTATGAAATAAACAGCACACCAAATAGATGTTTAGTTTGAAGTCATACCCTGCTATCTCTTCATACCTATCCTTTTAGATATGCACATGGGACCTGTCTCTGACTTGCTATGAGCCTCTGGCGTCGGCTTCCACGTATGCAAAGATGACACATATATATATTTGTGAAAGTGTATTTGGATGTTCCGGATTGACTCCAGCCCTATACAGTTGGTGGGCTGAAATGTCGGTCCACGGTCAACATACCAGTCTTGGGTGTACTGGTGATAGTGAAATATGACCAACCCCCCCCCATTCACCTTGTACAGGCTGGGGTCCGGCCCTGTGCTATCAGTATAGGTCATTTCGGGAGATTGACAATTTTAAGATTGTTGGTTCCAGCCCCACAACACTTGGTTGTTGGAAATTTTGGCCCGAGGGTGGCATACCAGTCTGGGGTGTACTGGCGATAGTGACATTTGAACAACCTCACCCATTTGCCCTGCACAGCGTTGGAGCGTGGTACGGCCCTGTGCCATCAGTATAGGCAAATTCAGGAGATTACTGGTTTTGTTATTTTTCAAAAATAGCATGTAATGGCACTATAAAACATACACAAGGCTATAGCAGACCCCAACATGCATGTCAGCTACAGACCCGTGCAACGCCAGGTGGTACCGCTAGTAACTCGATATTGGAATCTTAGCAGAACATAAAGAAAAAGTGGGAACATAATCCATGGATAAACGAAAAGCAAAGGTGTTTGCCCATCCTGCAAACACAATTCCTGACATTGTGCAGAAATCAGCATGCCAAATGTCAGCTAGAAACCTGGTGACAACAAATCATTAGTACAGTAAGACCATATGCAAGTAAAGATTATTGGTATGCTCACTGGCAATTAACTAATGCTCACATATAAATATATATATAATACAGATTCAATGATCTTATTAAGGTCCTAACAACTTAGAGAAATCATCATGCTTATTAAAAAAGGCAATTGTTACACAATCTATAATGGGAATAACTAAAACTCTAAAAAAGAAACACAAGAAAGGCAGCAGTCAGGATGACAAACTATAATAAAGGCAACATAGAAGCCTTAGACTTCACTGCACGGCTTTTGCTCACATCAGGCTGTCAGTACTGGGAACCCTTGTATCCCCTAGTCGTGTTACTGTGTTGCTACTTTTGGTTACTTTTGTATCACTTGTGTTAACTTTTTATCATTGTACAATGCAGTTTACACTGCAGTACAATGGGGTACATTTTAGTTTTGCCTTAGACATACACTAAGAGGACTTTTGTTTTACTCTAGGTGTGCTAAATGGATAAGCTGGTGGCAGCAGTGATTTTTTCCCACTTTTGGGGACTTTTCGTTTTAGCCTTATCATGTTTACCACGTTTGGCTACTAACTGTGGCTATTGGTCAAACATGGCCGTGCCATAAGATTCTTCGCTTGTCCTTTTACCATCTTGTGCTTTAACATTCTTCCTGGTCTGAGAGGCGAGGACATTCCTTATAAGGACTTCTAGTGCCCAGGAAAGCCCAGGAAAGCAGAAGCTTTGGGCGGGCTACTGGAGGGCTGTGTGTGTTTGCTGGCAGGATGTGGGCTGGGACTGTCTGCTCCCAATCCACAAACTGGTTTTAGTGTGTCTGTGTGGTATGCATGAATGTTACTGCCAGTGGTCCTGATTGGACCACTGCTGGGGTGTGTGTGTTGGCTAGTGTTGTTATTGGCTAGTGGGAGTTTTGGCTCTTACCTGGCTTTTAGGATAAGAATCCTAAAACTCTGTATCCTAACCCTGTATCCATTCTTCAGAGATCCTGGAGAAACCTGAAGGAGCCAAGAATCATATGCAGCTGGGAGACCCGCGAAGAAACCGGATACCCGTTCGGAAGAAGGCTTGGCTACCAACTTGTGCTGCTGTCCTGGAGGAGCCCTGTCTTGCTTGTGATCTTTAGGAGTCCTGCAAAGGAGCTGCAACCCTTGGAGTGGAGGGAACATCCATTCCTGACGTCTGCTCGGTACCCTGCAATGAAGAGCCTTTGGAAGTGTCCCGGGATCGTCCTGTTGCTGACCAGCTCCAAATTTGCCCTACCGTGCTGCCGGTATCACAGTTCCAGGTTTTGACCTGGAACTTTGGGGATCCTCAGCTGGCCCTACGAGACTCGCCTCTACCAAATGTCGATGCCCTAGCACCAAGAGGACCTGAAACAGGAGGGAAAGTATGACCACAGCATCGCCGTGCTGTGGTGACCACTATCTGAAATCGCTTACCTGACCCGAGTCTAGTCCTGAGCTGAGTCCTTCATTGATTTTTTGCTGCATTCTTCCATCGAGAGTCCTTGCAATAGTGAAAGACACCAACCGGAGATCAGCTAGAATCTGTAACCCCTGCGACAGTGACTTTAAGTGGGAAAAGCAATCATGGACCCTCTTCCTTTGTCCTGCCAAGTCTGGGGAATAATCAGAGTACAGGGGGTAAGTTGCAGAGCTTCTTACCTACCCCTCTACTCCCATTATAAGTGAATGGGCTTATAATAAACCTTTATTCTAACAATTCTGGCTTTGCCATTGCTTGCTTGCGCAAGACTTCTGAAAGTGTTAGCTAGTTCAGTTGATACTCTAACCATAAGAACCCTTCAGTGGACCCCAGAGACCGTACCTGCATGTTTTTCTGCTTAATAGATTCTGTGGAACCTTTACCTGAACTATTGGGCAAAAGGCCACAGACAATTTAGGGCTGGACAATTTAAGTTAGGGATCATTTTCTGTGGACCTTGATTGCATAATACTAATCTAACCTTTCCTTTGCAGGAGTTGTGATATGTACTATACCCTATAATAAGTGAATGTATATACGTATCAATGTTTAATAATGTTGTGTGATAACTCTACTTGGGAGTAATCATTTTTCTATAGTGTGTTTTGGCCAATACATAATAACTGTATTTTTATACATCCTGTCTAAGTGTAATCTGTGATTCCTATTGTGTGACCTCATTGTGGACCCCTTACAAGCTCAGCACCTCTGAAGAACTTAGCCTAGACGCCTATCACTGCTACCCAAACTGGTTTGGCGACAGCTCCCCAGAGATGTCCCTGTCACAATATGGTTTGGCCTTCTATATATCTGTCCACCAGGCCTGAGTATAGAAAATCAGTGCTAACAAATTGGTGCACAGCGGTGGGATGACCCTCTCCACATAACATCTGGGTGTTTTATGAAAAGGATCTGTGTTGGGTAACACAGTGTAGAGTACTGGTGGTGTGTCCAGATAATACATAAACAGAACACTATAATGTGTATTTGCCTTGTAGGAACAGTCACTCACTGTAATAGATATCATGGAAGCAATCACATTCACCACTTTAAGTTCCTCCAAAGTGGATCAATTGAAAAAGATGTGTGCTGACAGGAGCTTACCAGTCTTTGGCACTAAAGCAGAGTTAGCTGTACAAATTCTGAATTTTGAAAATAGTAAGGTTGTGACTATCCTAGCTAGTGGTTCTGATAGTGGAGCTCGGGCTGGACCTATAACCAGTAATGAAATTGCTGCCAGTGCAGTGGTTAATGTTGAGGGTGAGTACTGTCTGTAACCACCTCAGATGCTGAGGCATGTTTTGATTTGAAGAAGGAAAAACTCAGGCTTAAAAAGAGCTTGAGTTTAATGTGGCCAGGTTAGAATTTGAGAGGAATGAAAGACAGAAGTACAGGGGTTACCAGCTGATGCATGCCAAGATTCAGGCTTCACAAGGTTCTTCAAGAGGATCTGGAGATGCTGTTGGTCCTCTTCACATTGTAGATTTCCAAAAGATCTTCTAAGTATGTATGAAGAGATGAATGACATAATTCACTGGCTTGTAACTTTTGAGTATGAATGTGAGGTACAAGGAGTGAACAATGCTGATAGGATTGCATTGATGATCAGCAGACTGCCTCATTCTGGCTGCAGTGCCATTATGGAAATGTCGACGGCTGATAGATTAGACTTTGTAAAACTGAAGCAAACTCTTATCCTCAAGTTTGGGAAGACTCCAGTCCAAAACCTGAGAAGGCTTAGAGAGTATCAAAGAAAATATTTTTTTAAAACATTTTTCTTAATTTGATACAGCTGAGCAAGTCAACTTTTCAAATTATAGCAGATCAATTGTTTACAATTGTACAATCAAAGAGAAAAATCAATATAGAACATGACATTTTCCCTTCTTGACAATTCTGTTTCACGTTGCAAAAAACAAAACAAAAATACATTAAAAGAAGTATACAGCATCACAACACAATTTTTCTGATGCGGTTATTATAAACTAATACTTTATGGATCCTCTGTCAAGTTAATCAACCTTAAAAAAGTTTAAAACCGCTAATTGCATAGAAACACCTGTGCAATTCACAATGATATACCATAAAGGTTCTATTTTTACTAGGCGATTATGTTTAAAAAAATGAAAAAAGCATGCAGTTCTTATTTCCAGCAACCCATAGCATTCAACTAAAAGATGTTTCAAAGTTTCCGATTTATCCCGCTCTTTGCAGAATCTACAGTAATCATCTTTTTTAGCAATGATCTTTCGTAGGACCAATACGTTACGTGTGTGCCTGTCATGATCTCTGCTTCCAAAAGGTCAGGGTTTTCCCAACTCCCTTGGCAGCAGATCCATAACCCAGGTTCCGAGTGCCAACCAGTCCCAATTGGGACCTTTTGGACCCAGTCCTGGCGCCAGTGGCACCAGGCTCATAAATATGCCCAGTCCCAGCACTGGAAGCGCCGGGCTCATAATGCTTGGGTGGACTTACCTGCAGCAGACCATGCTGCTTACTTGCCTGCCAGTTGAGCCTCTGATCCTCTTCTGTTTGGAACTACTTTTCCTGTTGGGTGGGGCAGGAGCCACTCCCTAGATTCAGAACACTGGAACTCTTCTGGAAAGCAGGAACTCTTTTCTTACCTAGGCGTGGCTGTGGAAGGAGACACCTAAGCACTACAGGAGGCTATTTAAACCACACCCGATGGATGATTCTTGCTTTGCGTTATTCTGCATCCTCTGCAGCAGAACGCTCATCGTGTCTTCTGCATCTGATCCTGGGCCTAAGGAAAAAGGCTTACCATCCTGAATCCAGTCTTCAGCAACACCTATAAAGACAAGAAAGAACAGGTTAGCATTACGGTCTTCAGTGACAGCTCTTCACTTACCTGGTCCATCGGCTGTCACCAACGCCTCGCGCTGCATTCCGGCATCTGAAAGACAAAGGCTTACCTACTCTTCGTGCACTCCGGAGGTCTTCACACTGCATTCCGGCATCTGAAAGACAAAAGCTTACCAACTCTTCGCACGCTCCGGAGGCCTTCGGCGCTGCATCCCGCATCTGAAAGACAAAACAAGGTGCGTTTAAAGACATTGGGGAACTTTAATACTCACGTGCCATTACTCCTTTCCACATCTAACCCAGTGGGTATTCCGGCACCCTGCAGCCGCTCCGAACTTGTACCTGCAAAATAAAAAGACAGTTAGAGCGCATCGTGAAGCAGGCAACAAGCGCTTACTTACGTGCTTCCAGGCGCTTCTATTCATCACACGGGCTCCATCTTCAACTCACTTCAGCCCGGCATCCGCCATCGCCGGAACCCTGCAAAACAAGAAACATCATTACTAAAGACTTTAAAGACATTAGAATTACTCGAAACTTACCGTTCGTGCAGTAAACGACGGACAGCAGTCCTCTGAAGTCAAGAGGCCTGCTCCCCTTATCCAGTGAAGAAACTGGTTACAGCACCCTGCCCCAAGGCAGATGGAGAGCACGGCGTTCACTTACCTAAGGTGAGAGCGTTAACCTTTGGGGTTCTACAGGAGAAGAGAAAGGGAAGAAGAGAGAGACATTCAATAACCCAGTTCCTTAATCCCATATTTTCTATCTGCAGACATCTTACCCTTCAAGTCAGACATACAGTGCACAGAGGTCCAGCCCAAAGAGCCAGCCGTGTGTTACACATCACCTTTGCAGATACGGTATACGCCCAGTCAAGACCGGCGCCTCTACGGGAATCAGGTGAGCGTTACAGAACGCAAAGCCTACCACAAAACTCCCGTCCAGGCGCTATGGAAACCTCGGATACCGACCAGCTAGCCCAGTTACTTGGGGAACTAAGGGCAGAAGTGCATGCAGCCCGTCAGGAAACGAACGCTCTAAGAAGGGAACTGATTATTTCCAAGGAGCGAACAGATGATCTCGCTAGACAATTGCTACAGTCACAAGCCGGACAGACCCCGTTACCCGCATCTGGGGGAAATCTTCCTTCTACATCCTCTATGAATCCAGTGCAGATCAACCTACCTGGGAATGTACCACTGGCTCCGCCCGAACGATTTTCTGGTGACCCAAAGAGGTTTGCAGTATTTATCAATCAGTGCCGGTTGCATTTCTTATGCCGGCCAGCAGCCTTTCCAACTGATCAAGCTAAAGTAGCTTTCGTGCTTTCGTACCTTAGTGGCAATGCGGCAGACTGGTCGATCCCTCTAGTAAATCAAGATGATCCGGTCCTCCATGATTTTCAAGCTTTTCAGCTCAGTATGGAAAAACTGTTTGCAAGACATTCACAGGGGCAGGCCTTGGACAATGAGCTTCTTTCGTTGCGACAAGGTAATCAAGACCTTTTGGCTTATATTGCATCTTTCAACAGACTGATAGTGGAAACTCAATGGCCTGAGGACAAAAGGATTACGCTGTTTTATAGAGGTCTACGTGGAGAGCTCAAAGATGTGTTAGCCCAAGTAGTGAATCCCCCACAAGATTGTTCGGACTATATAGACTTAGTCGTTCAAATAGATCACAGACTGCAGAACAGGAAGGTCGATCGTTCCAAGTTTGATGCTCGAGTATTTTCCAAACCGCCAACTCCTTCCAAGGGAGTAGACTCCGGGGAACCCATGCAAATAGGGGGTCTGAAAGGTCCTCTAACACAAAAGGAGCGGGAAAGGAGAAAACAGTTGCAATTATGCCTCTATTGCGGAAACTCAGGGCACTTTCTTCGAGACTGTCCGGTGAAACCTTCCAAGAAGGCAGTAGGAGCTGCAGTTACCAAAGGTAAAAACTCTGAGCAGGGAAACGACCTCGCCCGACAAAAATAGAGGTCCTCTTGCCGAGCGTGAAAACCAGTTCCGTGACCTCGCATTTCGTGATACCTATGGTCCTCATTAGCCCTGATAATCCAGATCGATTACATGCAATTGAAGCTTACGTCGACAGCGGTTCCATCGGCAATTATGTGGATCATGAAATGGTTTTGAGGATGAATCTAACTCTTTGCCCCAAGGCTGTAAAGGACGTCATTACTACGGTGGATGGTACGGAGATAGCCTCCGGGCCAGTAACGCATACCACTCAAGAGGTGACGCTAGTAAGTCAAGATGGACACCATGAGAAGATCGTGTTCGATGTGATCAAGGCCCCTCAGTTTCAGATTATTCTAGGAATACCTTGGTTAGAGAAACACAATCCTCTGATCGATTGGCGAGCAAGAACGGTCTAGTTTCCAGAATGTGTCTCTACTTGTCACCCTCCACCTGGTGTTGCACTGGCAGCAATTTCTTCAGAGACTCCGCAGTTACCTCCCGAATACCTAGAATACCAAGATGTTTTTCGGAAGGATCAGGCTAACTCTCTACCTCCTCATAGGTCTTATGACTGCCAGATAGACCTGATACCTGGATCTACTCCCCCTTGTAGTAGAATTTATGCCCTCACCGAGCCTGAGAACCTTCACCTTCGACAATACCTGGATCAATACCTGGCAAATGGGTTTATTCGTCCTTCCAAGTCCCCTGCTTCTTCAGCTTTGTTCTTCGTTCCAAAAAAGGAAGGAGACCTTAGAACTTGTATAGATTATCGCTCCCTGAACCAGATCACCGTTAAGAATAGATATCCGTTACCTTTGATCCCAGAACTCCTGGACCAAGTCAGAAAAGCATGCATATATACAAAGCTGGATCTTAGAGGAGCTTACCACTTGGTACGAGTAAAAGAGGGCGATGAATGGAAGACGGCCTTCCGCACCAAGTATGGGCTATTTGAATATCAGGTCATGCCCTTCGGACTTTGCAATGCCCCGGCCGCCTTTCAATATTTTATGAACGATGTCCTCAGAGAGCTCATAGATGTGTGTGTTGTTGTTTACATTGACGACATCCTCGTTTATTCTTCATCGGAATCTGAACATCGGAAACACGTGAAAATGGTCCTCGAAAGATTGCGTCAACACAAACTTTTCGCTAAGTTGGAAAAATGTGTTTTCAACGTGACTGAAGTTGAATTCTTGGGATTCATATTATCACCTGGCGGAGTGCGTATGGATTCAAAGAAGGTCGATGCAGTTCTCAAATGGCCATCACCATCCTCCGTAAAAGGTGTGCAAAGCATGTTAGGCTTCGCTAACTTTTACCGCAGGTTTATTCCCGAATTCTCTCGAATAGTCCAGCCCATCACTGCCTTGTTAAAGAAAAACAAACGTTTTGAATGGTCTACCGAGGCGGAACAAGCTTTCCAGGATTTGAAGACTAAATTTATCTCTGCACCAATCTTAAAACACCCTCGCCCCGAACTCCCCTACATCGTGGAAACTGATGCTTCAAGCCTTGCCATGGGGGCAGTTCTATCACAAAAGGACCCGGTAACCAATCAGTTGCATCCCGTGGCATTTTGGTCCCGCAAATTCTCGCCTCCTGAAATCAATTACACGATTACTGACAAGGAACTTCTGGCTATCAAGTCTGCCTTTAAGGCTTGGCGGCATTATCTGCTGGGGGCCCGACACACCGTTACTGTGATTACGGATCACCGAAACCTGCAATATTTGAAAACCGCAAAAGCCCAATCCTTTAGACAACTCCGTTGGGCATTATTCTTTGCCGAGTTTGACTTCATAATTACCTATCGACCTGGTACAAAGAACGGTAAAGCTGATGCCCTTTCTTGGATGGGAGTGGAAGAACACTTGATCAACCCTAAACCTGTACCAATCATTCCCGAACAAAGAATTCTGGGTGTAATCGCCACAGAATCCATAGAGGAAGTTAAGGATAAGGCCAGGCAACTTGTAACTCCAGCAGACATACAGAATTGGCATCTGCAGGGAAAGGACTTTGCAGTAAAGGACAACTTATTGTATTTCCAAGAACGATTATACCTACCCAGCACAGATTTACAGAAAAAAGTAATCTCTTGTTATCACGATTCTTTAATGGAAGGACATCCCGGTATGGCCAAGACCTCAGAAAAGATCAAGCGCTACTTCTGGTGGCCGTCTTGGAAAAAAGATATCAGAGACTTTATAATGTCCTGTGGAGTATGCGCCCAAAACAAGAGTCAAAAGGAAAGACCAGCAGGCCTCTTACGCCCTATTGACATCCCACCTCGCCCTTGGCATACGCTTTCTATGGACTTCATCACCGATCTACCTCCATGCTCCGGATACAATACGATTCTAGTAATCGTGGACTTATTCTCCAAGATGGCGCATTTCATTCCGCTCAAAGGCTTGCCACCAGCAGCAACTCTGGCCCGAGAATTTCTCAAAAACATCGTCCGACTGCACGGTTTTCCTTCGGTTCTAATTTCGGATCGAGGTAGTCAATTTATTTCTCATTTTTGGCGAAGTTGCTGTCGGTCGGCTCAAATTGATGTGAGACTATCGACCAGTCACCACCCTCAGACCGACGGACAAACCGAGAGGACCAATCAAACTCTGGAACAGTATTTACGCTGCATGCTGCAACAAACTGAAAAAACTTGGAAAGACATCCTTTGGATAGCCTAATATGCCTACAATAACTCTGTCCATTCGGGAACTGGGAAAACCCCGTTTTTTCTTTTGTACGGCAGTCACCCTCGGACCTCGGAGTTGGATCCCCTCCAAGATCTTGAAACACCAGCAGTAGACTACCTGCATTCTACAATCACCCAAGCCTTTAAGGAAGCTGTTTCTCACCTTCAAAGGGCTAAAGAACAATACAAGAAAGGAGCAGATCAACATCGGAAGGAAGCCCCTCAATATCAAGTAGGGGATCAAGTCTGGTTATCCACCAAATATCTACCTCTAAAAGGGCCACGCACATTCAACCCAAGATACCTTGGTCCCTATTCCATCACTACCATAGTAAACCCAGTAGCGGTCAAGTTGGACTTGCCCCCGCACATGAAGATACATCCGGTCTTCCACGTCTCTCTATTAAAACCCGTGCAACCTCAAACCCGACTAACTAAATCTCCAAAACCTATCCTAGTTGATGGAGAACTCGAGTTTGAAGTCAAAAGCATTCTGGACTCCAAGATCTCCAAATCTAAACTATTTTACCTAATTGACTGGAAAGGCTACGGCCCCCAAGAGAGATCCTGGGAACCTGCTGAATATGTCCACGCTCCTCGCCTAATCAAAAGATTTCACCGAACATTTCCTGACAAGCCAAAACCCCCTGAGAAGCCCGGTTTGGGAGGGGCCTTGAGGGGGGGTACTGTCATGATCTCTGCTTCCAAAAGGTCAGGGTTTTCCCAACTCCCTTGGAAGCAGATCCATAACCCAGGTTCCGAGTGCCAACCAGTCCCAATTGGGACCTTTTGGACCCAGTCCTGGCGCCAGTGGCACCAGGCTCATAAATATGCCCAGTCCCAGTGCTGGAAGCGCCGGGCTCATAATGCTTGGGTGGACTTACCTGCAGCAGACCATGCTGCTTACTTGCCTGCCAGTTGAGCCTCTGATCCTCTTCTGTTTGGAACTACTTTTCCTGTTGGGTGGGGCAGGAGCCACTCCCTAGATTCAGAACACTGGAACTCTTCTGGAAAGCAGGAACTCTTTTCTTACCTAGGCGTGGCTGTGGAAGGAGACACCTAAGCACTACAGGAGGCTATTTAAACCACACCCGATGGATGAATCTTGCTTTGCGTTATTCTGCATCCTCTGCAGCAGAACGCTCATCGTGTCTTCTGCATCTGATCCTGGGCCTAAGGAAAAAGGCTTACCATCCTGAATCCAGTCTTCAGCAACACCTATAAAGACAAGAAAGAACAGGTTACCATTACGGTCTTCAGTGACAGCTCTTCACTTACCTGGTCCATCGGCTGTCACCAACGCCTCGCGCTGCATTCCGGCATCTGAAAGACAAAGGCTTACCTACTCTTCGTGCACTCCGGAGGTCTTCACACTGCATTCCGGCATCTGAAAGACAAAAGCTTACCAACTCTTCGCACGCTCCGGAGGCCTTCGGCGCTGCATCCCGCATCTGAAAGACAAAACAAGGTGCGTTTAAAGACATTGGGGAACTTTAATACTCACGTGCCATTACTCCTTTCCACATCTAACCCAGTGGGTATTCCGGCACCCTGCAGCCGCTCCGAACTTGTACCTGCAAAATAAAAAGACAGTTAGAGCGCATCGTGAAGCAGGCAACAAGCGCTTACTTACGTGCTTCCAGGCGCTTCTATTCATCACACGGGCTCCATCTTCAACTCACTTCAGCCCGGCATCCGCCATCGCCGGAACCCTGCAAAACAAGAAACATCATTACTAAAGACTTTAAAGACATTAGAATTACTCGAAACTTACCGTTCGTGCAGTAAACGACGGACAGCAGTCCTCTGAAGTCAAGAGGCCTGCTCCCCTTATCCAGTGAAGAAACTGGTTACAGCACCCTGCCCCAAGGCAGATCGAGAGCACGGCGTTCACTTACCTAAGGTGAGAGCGTTAACCTTTGGGGTTCTACAGGAGAAGAGAAAGGGAAGAAGAGAGAGACATTCAATAACCCAGTTCCTTAATCCCATATTTTCTATATGCAGACATCTTACCCTTCAAGTCAGACATACAGTGCACAGAGGTCCAGCCCAAAGAGCCAGCCGTGTGTTACACATCACCTTTGCAGATACGGTATACGCCCAGTCAAGACCGGCGCCTCTACGGGAATCAGGTGAGCGTTACAGTGCCACTGGTTCATCCTAAATCTCAAAAAGTCATTTCTTGCCCTTGCATTCGGAAATTTGACCAAATACGATTTGCTTGTATTCACTTTCAGGTGGACAAAATGATATTCCCCAAGGGACTTGACCTTTCGACACTGTTCCCTATTTGATATCCAATCCCATCTGTACAGTTTAAGCTTAGCACCATCTGGGTTAGTCTTTAAAAGGATTTCAGATATAGCAGCTTCTTCCATAAACTGCTGAACCTTCAACAACCATATCTGCATCTTCTTGTGACTTGGCCCAACAATGTAGGTTGCAATAATATACATGATTGAGTTGTTCTCCTGAACTAACAGACATTTCCAGTAGAAAGAGATCATTTTCCATTTGTATATTGCATTTAAAGATATTAACCCCAGTTCTTGTCTAATACAACATATTGGTTAACACTTGGGCAAATGCAAAACTCTACGCCAAAAGAGGCCTTCCATTCTAGACCAGAAATTGACTCCACGCCATACGTTACCATCGGGACGGCTTTCTGTTTGTAATATATAATGGCAGGGTTCAAGGAAAATTTGCCATACTTTGCAAGAATAATGGACGCTTGCGCCGCAGCTGTCCTCATCTTTGCTTGCACTTCAGCATAGTAGGGCTTGTCAGTTGGATGATTGTTCGTATTCAGCCCCAAATATTTATATTCATGTATCACTGCGATGTTATCGTCCTGCAGTGGCCATTTTAAGCAACCTTTCCGTTTAAGACGGGAGATGTTGTGAATCAAGACCCTGCATTTGCTCTTATTGGTGGTGAGGAAGTTGATTTGGCATACAGTCCCAGTTGAGTTAGCAATGCTCGTAATCCCCTGGGAGTTTTAGCCAACAATGCCAAGTCGTCAGCATAAAACCACCATGGGATACTATGACCATTCAATCTTGGTGGATCTGATATTACTTTTGTAAAAAAGGGGGCTATGTCTGAAATGAAAAAGTTGAAGACAGCTGAGGCCAATACACAGCCTTGTTTCAGTCCCCTAAAGGTGTTAAAGGGGGCCTATATAAAAATGTAAAAATGCGTGTGGCTGGGTAGAGGGCTATCAGGTAACCACCTTGGTGGGTAGGATCGATTTGATCATTCTTGAACATATTTTTGCCTCTTGTTCCCCAGAGCTTAAGCAACATGTGGCTGACTCAAAGGAGTTAAATCCAAAGAGGCTAGCCATTGCTGCTGACTTATGGATGTCACATACGGTCTCCCATCAGGACACGCCTGCTTCAGGTAAGCAGGAGGAGAGAAAGAAGCAGAACAAGAAAGAGGGTGGGGTACTGATAAAACTATGTCCAAGAAAGCCCACAAACAGTTTGTTAAGGGGAATTCATCAGAGTCAGGTCAGGGTAGTGGGACTAACACTCCCAAGCATGCAAGTGGTTTCTCTAAACCTCCCTATGTGTCAAGTTCCAGTGGGACTTGTTACACTTGTGGAGCAAGTGACCCCAGGAAGAGGAACCCCAAATGTAAGGGTAAGACTTTGGGGGTCCTCTCTGCCAGTCCGGCCTTCTCTCAGTATGAGGAGGAAGAGATGGCAGGGGTGTCCTCCCCTTTAGACTGCATCCCCACAGAGGGAGAGTCTGAAGTTAGTCTAGATTCCTTGGAAACTATTAGTGTCGGAGCGTTGGCTCACTCACCAATCCTGTTGCATAGTTATAATTCTTCTGAGGATAGTGTTCAGGTAGTAGGTGTAAATACATCTACTGTTAGGAACCCTGGGCCCAGTCCTTTGGACCTTCCTTCATGGTAAACCCAAAGGTTCTTGCCGGAGTTCCTGTAAGGGATACTCATTTGGCTGGTAGGCCCTCTCCTAATGTTCCAGTAGCACCTGTCATTCAAGCTGTGAACACAGAAATGGTCAGGGCATCCGTCAATATGAGGGTAGTGGTTCCTAGAAGATTGCTGGGTGAGCTGAGTCCTCAAGACTTAGGTCCTAATAGACCTTTGCCAGACCCTTTAAGCATTAGGTCTAGGAATATGGCTGTCTTAGCCAAGTCTAAGAGAAAGCCTAGGCCTAAGGGGAAACCCATGTCCAGAGGAGTCAGAAACAGAGGCAGAGGGAAGGAGAATATTCTCCCTGCCTTACCTACAATGTCGGCTGAGGTAGTTGGAAGAGTCCCTATCCCAAGTTTGGAAGAAGGACCTCCAGAAAACCTTACATCTTATGGGCTTCCCCAGCTGCCTAGAATACAGGTAGAAGAGAGTCCCAGGAGAGAGAGGAGTATGGGCCAACAGAAAAGAAAACCATAATCGCTAGGCCTATCGAGAAAGGCTGTCTTCCAATGGGAGGATTCTCCTCCAGTGAAGTAAAGGATTCACAAGGAAGGTGGGTTACTGCAAAGCAAGCCCACAGAGTCCACCAGAGAAAACTTGAGAGGTTGGAGGTTACTCAGGTTGTGAGGCCCTTGCTCCTGCAGCTGGTGTGTGACATTCCCCTGATGATGCATCCTAGTGTCAGGATATCACCTCTGTGGTCTACCACACATTCTTGCTGGCCCATGATGGGGGTCCCAGAGGAAAACCATTGTAGAAGGCGCACTCTCTGTCACCAGGTTGACATGGGTGAGACAAGAAATCAATTACTCCAGAGTTCACTTTTAGGAGTGAACACATTGCTACCAGAGACAAGGCCTAATTTGATTAGCCCATTGACTCTGGAGACCTCAGGCGATAGGCTGCAATTGGTGATTAATGATCACAATCCCATATACCCTTATGCCACCCCACAGGGAATGACTACCAAGCCAATCATTGATACCAGAGGTAGCTCCTCTGATGTGCTGAGTAGTAGTCAGACCCAGTGGAGGGATGATGAAGTGACCTGTCAAATGTCGCTGAGCTGTCATCCACAGGAGGATGGCCTGAGAGAGAGAGCTGTCAGTTCTCTCCTAAGTTTGATTGGAGCCATAAGTGAGCACCAGAGAAGGAGGTAAGACCTTCCCCTGTCAAACCTACTCTGTAAATCCCAGAGCACTTATCAGTGATCTGGGTCTTGCCATGTTTCACAGCTTGGTAAGGTAAACTATTCCCAAGGCGTTGGTGAACCTGGACAGGTTGCCATGCAGTTTCCTAGTAATAGTATGGAGGATTTTATCTTGACAGATAGAATTTGAGCCCTTCTTATGGCTATAGAGCGGGAGCCAGAGAAATCTGTGTGTCTCTCTACCCTGTGCCAATACAGACCTTCTAATGGCTTCAGTGAGGGTGGCATAGTGTCTCCTCACCTGGCCCCACATCAGCAGGGTGAGCTGGAGATTTTGTTGAGGCAACCTCCCTCCTTGTTGTCACTGACACTCTTTATAATGGATTGGTGTAAACCAGACTCTATTATGGGAGTGAGTGAACCACCAAGTATGGGCATTGTGGTGACTCAGAACAAAGAAGAAGTTCTAACAGTTGGTGTGAGACCCACCATATGTTGGAACAAAGAATGTTTGAGCTCTCTAGATGTCAACAGTCCAGTTCTGAGGATCTGGAAGGAAATACAGGTAAAGCCAGTTTTGGATTCTGTATACACACTATAGCTCTGTATTCTGTCCCCAAGACAGAAACACACTCTTCACTAAGAGGTAACAACTTAGTGGATCAGCTCTGTACTGTAAAGTACAGTAGCAGTAAAGATCTCTCTGCAAGGCATGGCAACATATCCCTTGCAATCTATTCTGAGGATGAGACAGCAGTTTCGGCATTTTCAGAGCCGTACTTCAGTGTATGGACTTCTGGATTGGTGGCTGCAATTGACACCTGTTAAATGAGCTTAGCCCCTGTTGGGAATGGGAAAATGGATTCCAGCAATACATGTCTGGATCACATGGAAGATTGAACCCCTACTTGAAAGGAACTCGGTCTGACCCAAGAGACTGGGTGTCAGGACCTTCATCAGGCCAACCTGTTCAGGGAGATAGCCAAGTGTCAAACTGAACAGGAGCCATTGGCCTTCCTCAAGAATGAAGTTGGTGTATGTGGGGACAGGATGCAACCTCTTGTCAGTGAAGTACTTCATGTACAGAACTGGGCAACCCCCACTAACCAAGTCCAAGTGAGGTCTTTCCTGGCCATCACTGGGAAACACAGGAGCAAAGTGGCAGCCTATAGTAATATAGCTGTCCCTCTGACTGCCCTCACTACTTCAAGGGACCTAAGGAGTTTTTATGGACCCTGTAGTGTGTGAAGGACTTTGGTGGCCTGAAAGAATCCTTAAGTCAGGCCCCGGGTTAAGGGCCCCTGATTGGAAGAGACCTTTCATAGTGCAGACAGATGCCTATGGCATTGTGATAGTTGGAAAACTTTCACAGCTTAATGACAAAGATGAGGAACAACCTATATGTCTAATCAGCTACCAGTTTATGAATGGAGAACTCAGGTCTCCGCGGGCGGTCAAAAGATGCTTTTCCATTGTATGGTGCCTCAGGAAGTTGAGGTCCTACCTCCATGGGACTCACTTCACTGTGTATGCTCACCCTAAGCCTTTCAAGTGGTTGACAGATGTTAAGGGAGAGAATCCAAAGCGGCTCAGCTGGTTCATGAGTCTGAAGGCCTTGAACTTCACTATTGGGCATAGGCCAGATCCCAAATGTAGCAATTGTGATGGTCTGTCCAACAGGGATAACCGACTGGAACAGAGAACCCATCCAGGAGTGGATTAGTTCCCCCTGTCCCTTAGTCTGGGGGCGGGGTGCATGGTAGGAAGAATTTCTCTTTAAGGCACCTTTCCTTTCATCTTTATGTAACCCACAAACCTTTTGCTTTTATTTTTTAATCTGACCTGTACTTTTTACAGTGTAGTGAAGCCTAAAACTTCACTGCACTGGCTTTTGGTCATAAGTCATGGGGAAACTGACATGTCCTTCAGGCTGTCAGTACTGGAAACCTTATTTCCCTTAGTCATGTTACTGTGTTACTACCTTTGGTTACTTTTGTATCACTTGTGGTAACTTTTTATCATTGTACAATGCAGTTTACACTGCAGTACAATGGGGTACATTTTTGTTTTGCCCTAAACTAATACTCAGAGGATTTTTGGTTACTCTAGGTGTGCTAAAGGGATAGGCTGGTGGTAGCAGTGACTTTTTCTCACTTTTGGGGACTTTTCGTTTTAGCCTTACTGCGTTTACTCCATTTGGCTACTAACTGTGGCTACTGGTCAAACATGGCCGTGCCACGATATTTTTCACTTGTCCTTTTACTATCTTGTTCTTTAGCCTTCTTCTAGGCCTGAGAGGCGAGAAAAATCCTTATAAACACTTCCTGTGCCCAGGAAAGCAGAAGCTTTTGGTGAGCTACTGGAGGGCTGTGTGTGTTTGCTGGCAGGATGTGGGCTGGGACTATCTGGTCCCAATCTACAAACTGGTTTCAGTGTGTCTGAGTGGTATGCATGAATAGATCTGCCAGTGGTCCTGATTTAACCACTGCTGGGGGGGGGGGTGTGCTAGACCTTCAATTTGTTTATTGGGAGTTTCGGCTCTTACCTGGCTTTTAGGATAAGAAGAGGACCCCTGCACCCATTCCTCAGAGAACCTGGAGAAACCTGAAGGAGCCAAGAATCCTATCCAGCTGTGAGACCTGCGAAGAAACCGGAGACCCCTCGCAAGAAGGCTTGGCTACCAACTTCTGCTGCTGTCCTTTCTTGCTCGTGATTTTTATGAGTCCTGCGAAGGAGCTGTATCAGGCTCTGAAGGATCCTCCCTCTGGCTCTCCTCACCTGGGTCTTCCGTGGAGCTAACCTGGGTGACCGACATCTTCTTTCTTCGGACTTTCTTGGAGCCCTCTTCTTCCTTTGCTTTCTTTTTTGTTTCTCCTTTCATTCGCAGAGATAAGGACGAGCTCCCCCAGAGGCGACCTTGACCAAGATAGGAACTTCGGACAAAGGGAACTCTGAGGAGTCAGCCCCCAAACAGAGAAAAAACCAATGTAGGCAGAAAAAACCGTGTGTGGTTTTGAAGGTACAGCAGGTTGTTTGATGGTCCAGTAATTTCAGCATTAGCGGGGAGAAGTACGGCCTCCACTACCATGCAGGCAAAGTAGGAAGTTTGAGAGAGAATGGGAAAGCAAAGGAAGATGGTACGGAGCGGAGGCAGTAGGAGTAAAGGAAGAACAACCCAACCGTTTCTGCAACCAGAAAGGCAGAAAAAAGAACACGGGTGCAGCGGACAAGGTGAAACAGCCGCCCGTGTGAGAAAACTGTACGAAGACCAAAGTTAATGAGGGAGAACACCGAGCGTGTGGGCTGGCTCCCCGGGTTGATGTACAGAGAGGGAGCGAAGGCAAGAATTAGAAAGTGGGAATGCCAGGGAAGGGAAGCGAAGATAAGAGACAACAAGAATAACTGACTCCGCAAGGAAACCATAGTGAGCGTGCAAGTCCAGTTACTGCCAAGTAAAAAAGAGCGGGGAGATCGACTAAGAAGTACCGGCTCCGGAGTGGAAGAGAAAGAAAGGAGGGAGCCGGTAAGAACACTCTGAGAGTGCGGGAGAAACACAGAGCAAGCAGTGTACAAGGGTACCTGCCGAGGCGGGGAGACACAAAGTAGACAAAGGTGTAACAATCAGAGAGAGTGTATAGACCAAAGAAATTTGCAACGCTCGGAGCAAGGGGCGTGGCCTGTACTTAACGCACCAGAGCAGAACAAAGATTAGACCACTCAAACTGAAGGAATGTGACGGCCCTTCAATGGAGCTTCCACCACTGCCATACCTTCCTGGGACGAAGCGTGACAGCTGCGACCCTCAGAGTTGAGGGAACATCCATTCCTGAGGTTTGCTCGGTACCCTGCAACAAAGAGCCTTCGAAGTGTCCCGGGATCATCCTGTGCCTGACCAGCTCTGAATTTGGGCTACTGTGCAACCGGCATCACTGTTCTGAGTTCCGACCTGGAACTTTGGGGATCCTCAGCTGGCCCTACAAGACTCACCTCTATGAAATTGCGGTATCCTATCACCAACAAGACTTGAGATAGGAAGGAAAGCCTGACTGCGGCAGTTGAGTCCCTTTGCGTCGCCATGCTGCGGAGACCACCAGCTGAAATCGCTTACCGGTCCGGAGTCCAGTGATGAGTGGGGTCCTGCATCAAGTTTTTGCGGCATTCTTTCATCAAGAGTCCTTGCAACAGTGAAAGACACCGAAAACCAGCTAGAACCTGCTACCCCTGCAAATCGAGGACTGTGACTTTTGGTGGGAAAAGCAAACTCAGACCCTCTTCCTTTGTTCCGCCAAGTCTGGGGAACAATCAGAGTATGGGGGTAAGTTACAGAGCTTCTTATCTACCCCTATACTCCCATTATAAGTCAATGGGCTTATAATAAACCTTTATTCTAACACTTTTGGCTTTGCCATTGGTTGCTTGCGCAAGACTTCTGAAAGTTGGGGCTACTTCTGTTAGCTAGTTTGCTGGTACTCTAACCATAAGAACCCTTCAATGGACCCAAGAAACCCTACCTGCGTGTTTTCCTGCTTCAAAGATTCTGTAGAACCTTTACCTGAACTATTGGGCAAACGGCCCCAGACAACTTTGGGCTGGACAATTTAAGTTAGGTATCCTTATCTGTGGACCTTGAGTGCTTAATAATAATCTAAAGTTTCCTTTTCAGTAGTTGTGATATGTATTATGCCCTATAATAAGTGAATGTATATATATATATATATATATATATATATATATATATATATATATATATATATATATATATATATATATGTATCTATGTTTAATAGTGTTGTGTTATAACTCTACTTGCCAGTAGTCATTTTTCTATAGTGTGTTTTGGCCAATAAATAATAACTGTATTTTTATACATCCTGTTTAAGTGTAATCTGTGATTCCCATTGTGCAACCTCATTTTGGACCCCTTACAAGCTCACCACCTCTGAAGAACTTAGCATACACCGCCTATCACTGCTACCCAAACTGGTTTGGCTACCGCTCCCAGAGTTGTCCCTGTCATAATATAGGTTGTCTGTCCACAAGGCCTGACTATAGAAAATCAGTCCTAACAGTCTCTACTTGATTTATTTATTTTCCCCGATTGCAGATATGTCTGTAGAGAAAGCAACTGAGCTTTGCCACTTTTTCCATGGTTTGATACCAGATGGAAACCGTGCTGCCCATGCACAAGTTGTTGCCTGAGGTGTGTGCATTGTGGTGTAAAGAATGGTACTATTAAGGCAAACATGTTTATATTCTGTATGTGCTCATGCTACCCTCCACTCACTAATTTCCCCATCGCCAACAGTTCACACTTGATTGTAACTGGGTACTGTGACAAATCAAAGGAATTTGTCCCTTCTCCCCAAGGGGGAGCCCCCACCCCCTGTGCGGCTAGGGAGGGCAGCCCGCTCTGCAACACCCTCCCTAGGGATAGAGGCAAGGGGGACCTCTCCGGGAGATACTCCCCGTTTGGGGACAAGTACTCCCGTGCCCATGAGGAACACCCTGATTTGCTCCACCTGACATCTTACATGGATTTATCTGACACACAAGGAGGTTGAACATTTCTTTTTAATAAAGATAAAATACATTTGTATCATCAACAAACTGAAACAGGAGTTATCCCTTTAAATGAAAGCCAACAATGGACAGTGCTGAGGATGTTATAAAGGAAGGAGAGAACAGAGAGGGGGAGGAGACAGGGAAAGCCCCCTGTGCATAATAGCGCTGAGAGAGGAAGAGCTAGTTTAGAGCATGAAGCCTGCGTATTCGAAACAGCTCTGAGGTGGCAGAGCCAGAAACGCTGAGAGAAATGCTGGCAGGCCGGCATATAAATAGAGGAGAAGTAAAGAGGTGCTCGAGCAGACAGCCCGGTGGTGGCGTGAGCACATGAGGATCTTGGTGGGCAACTGGGCCACACAACAACACTGAGACCATCCTTGGGCAAAAGCAACTCCCGAACAGAGCAGACGTGCCAATGTCCAGAATGCGAGAACTGGAGTTACCAGCATTTGAAGCAGACGTAGTAAAGAGTGCACCGTGGAGCAAGGAGCAACCAGAGGAAGATACCACACCCCTACAGGTAGAACATGACTAGTTATAAATCATGAGAAACTCTTCCCAGTGCCATTGATAAAAGAGGAGAAAACAAGTTGCTAAATCAGAACTGTGTTACTGGGATACAGAGGAACACAGTATTTACAGAGACTCAGAGAAAAAGAACTGACGGTCTACTTCATTGGGAAAAGGGAAAGATAACCCAATACCCTGCAAAGAAGGAGAATGAGATATCAGAGAGACATTTGGGGACCAACACCCTGAGGGGTTTTAAGCATAAACCTTATACCTGAAACAACATTTGCGAAGGAGTGTACGATAAGTATTTGAGAATCAATCAACAAACCAAAGAGTGTGCCAGAGTTAGGAAGTTGGTTAGTACCAATCAGTAGGGAGCTAAATATACATTTGACCAAACACTGACCCAATACAGTACTGGTCTCATGGCCAGGAATCCTTCAATTGCAGGGCAGTTACACTCCATCCGAAGGCTAGCTATTGGGGCCCCCTTTGGCTGCATCAGAATAGCTCTAAGGAAATCATTCTATGTAACACTGAGAGAAGGAACCCTTTGATGGCCCCACAACACCGCTCCATATAGTGCTGTGGACAGAGCCAAGCTCTACATTGTTCTAGGGCAGAGCGATATTGTATCCTGCCATGGGCACTAAAAAATGTCTGCAGTCCCCCGCAGTATTTTTCCAATGACACTGTAGCCTTATATTGCTGGTTCAGCCAATGGAGACTCTCTGAAAACCAGATGCCCAGGTAGTCATACGTGGCCACTTGTTCCAAGATCTTACCCTCACATTCAATGCTCAACGTAACCCTCCTGGCCAACTTATGCCTGAAGACCATAGCCTTAGTTTTATCACTATTAATCAACAACTTTAGGCACCGGCATTTCCTCATAATGGTAGCAAAAATGTTCTTTAGGCCCATTGGCGAGGTCGACAGGATAACTTCGTTGTCCGCAAAGAACAGCACAAGTAGCTTGTCTGGCCTACTCCTAGGGGGATCAAGGCACTCATTCACAAGTTCCCCAATGATTTCATCTATGCACAGGTGGAATATCAAGGGGGCCAGTGCACACCCCTGCCGTCCCTGCCTACCAACAATGACTTGGTTAGTTCCCCCCTGGTCCCACCTCACTGATGCTTTGTTACAGGTGTATAGGGCATGAATGTCGTCAATGAGCTTCCCAGATATAACTTTCCTGGCCAGAGCTTCCCACAGCAGCTGTCGTGGTACACAGTCAAACGCTGTGCGGAGATCAACAAAGATTGCATAGATTTGCATTTTGTTAAGTAGAACATATTTAGACAGGATCAGGCCCAATCTAAACCTACCTGGAGATGATTTAGAGCATCCCTTTCATCGGCCCACTTCTGCAGGCGGCCCAGGAGAACTCTAGCATAGATCTTCCCTGCAGTATCCAAAAGTGAAATGGGCCTATAGTTCCCAGGGACATGCATGTTGCCTTTCTTATGAATAGGCACGATTTCTGCATCATGCTAAGACAGCGGAACGCTGCCAGTGTCCACCACAAAATTAAACACATGACACAGGACAGGAGCTAATACCCGTACCTCATCCTGAAAGTGATATATCAGCATTTTGTCGGGCCCCAGAGCCTTCCATGCACCCAGTGCCATAATGGCCACTTCAACTTCCTAAGGCAGAATAAGATCGTCTTCCCTACTCCTGACATCCCAGTTTATGGAAAGTTTTGTGTTCCCACAATCTGACAAACCACTGTGGTACAGGGCCCTAGAATGTTCATACCAAGAATCAGGAGTGATCTGACACCTGAGCCACTCTGCCAAATTCAGACCCCTCCCGTTTATCAGCCTCCAAAACCTAATAGTATCACCTGCTCTACATATTGTATGCAGATCATCCCAGAGATCCTGAATAAATGCACATTTCTTCCTCTGCACCACTGGTTTATAATTTGCCCTTGAGGAACGCAGGAATCGCTTATCTATTGGGATTGCCACCTTCAAATAGTGCATCAGCGTGTCCTTAGCAGCCGTACAAGCGGAGTCAAACCAGCTTTTGCACTTAAGGGCCTCCTGACGTACCTTCTTAGCTGGCTTGGTTACAAAAGGATAGATAGTGCGGACCATTCTTTCATATGCATCCATAATGTTCCCTGGGGAACTTTCATCCCCACAGATTTCTAGCAAATGGGGTACAATATCTGCACAGAGACCAGGCTTGACTACGTCAAAGTCGGCTGCAGACCACTTAATCCCTAGCCTACCACGACCGACAATAGTGACCAAAGAGCGCACCATCCCAACCCGGCCCACATCTTCTACTGAACACAAGCCCCTCGTTTCGCAGCACACTGCGCTATGGTCGCTCTCACTGCGATTTGAACATTTACACTGGTAATCCTATCCCAATCCCCAGCACTACCAAAAATATAGTCAATCCTAGAGCTCCCCATCAGGCCTTCGAAAGTAAGATTAGCAGACTGGTCAGAACTAAACCAGCCATTACAAGCTCTTAGGTTGGCACTATAGATGAAACGAGCTGCATCAATGGCCTGCCGATGGGCTCTAGTGGGTTTCTCACACACCACAGGGGGAATACCCAATGCAATGTCCAACTCATCCCACAGCCCCATTAGATCATCAATTAAAATTCCCCATGGCCAACACTAATGGACTAGCGCCTATGCATGATTCATGTCCGGTGATGGTCTGGCACATTTCTTTTAAACTTTCCATAGGGGTCTTGGCATAGGGTCTGTTATAGACGTTGAATAAGAGCATCTGCCTGCCTTCCCCCCAGGTTATCTCAAGGCACTGTAGATCAACTGAGTCCATAGGTTTTTCCACAAATTTGAGGTCCAAAGAGGGACCCACCAGAGTTAGCAGGCCTCCCTTGGGTCTCCCTCTCATGCCCTTGGACGCAGGCGCTGCAAAAGACACAAAGCCTTGCACTAATATAGTAGACATTGTCCACGTTTCCTGCATACAAACCACATCAAACCCCTGAATAAGATTCATCCATTCTGGGTCCTCTAGATGCCTATGGGACCCACCCACATTCCATTAAAGGATTTTTGGGTGTCCAGAAATCCAAAGTTCCCCTGGGAACAGAAAGAGGGGTTCAATATGAGAGTCTAACCCGACTGGTCAGTCGACGTCCTCAAGGCCATCCTCCCTTCTATTATAGGACATTGATTCCAACCAGGAAACTGTAGCTTCTGGGGGTGGTCTGTGCATGGAAAGAGTATTAGTGCATGGGGGATGCAGCCGCAATGTGATCTTAGAACAAGCCGGTGGGTAGGCACGTAGCTCAACTGATAAGAGCCCATCTATTAATCAACCATTAGCCACAGTCGCCTGGGTGTAGTCCTCAGTATCTCTCGATGTTGACATCCTTTCGCACCCCAGAATATCATGCGTATATCGGATCTATATCCCTTCACGTGCCGTAACCAGTGGGTACTTTGTTCATGAGTGCTTCCTTACCCTCATATGCTCCTGCCGAGAGTCTGGGGACATTCGCCAGATAAATGCATTTAGATGGGCCTCTCAAATCCCCCGGCTTAGCGAGCCCCGGTTACTGGGGCAAGGACAGGTCATGTAGAGGCATCCTTCCATACCTCCATGGTGGGTTGGATCGAGAGAACCTGTCAATGGTTTCTCTAAAAGCATTAAAGTTCCCTGTACAAGGCCAGTCTCTGGTACTTGCCGGTACATGGCGTTGATTAGAGGTAAGGACTTGGCCGCCTCTTGTCATGCCCACCTGATGAAACTCATGGGGCCCATAATCATGAACAGTCACAGGTGGAGGTGGGAGTTTCCTTGTGCCACCGAGCCCCTGGGTCATTGGGTCCATTGTACGGTCTGAGGTTGCCCTCAGCTGTCCATTATCTCGGCCATCCTATGTGGTTTCAGGCTCTGGGTGTTACCCTAGCTTAGGGTTTGTTGGAACGCACCCAACTGAGGTAGAGTTTTGAGAGTGTTACCTGCATTGGTCAGTAGGGATGAACAATCACTTCTGTGAGCCCTCCCAACTCCGTTGCAATAGTCCTCAGGATTGTAGTGCCGCAGGCACACATTACTTTTGCAGGCGCTAATGTCCACAGTGTTCTGAACGGTGGACATCTTGGGGATAATGTCCTGCATTGTTATTGGTCTATCATTAGGGTCTGCAGCTTGGGTCTTCCTCTGAGTCGTTTCCCCTGCTGGCGCACCGCCACCTAGGGGCTCATAGGGATTGTTAAAAGTGATTCCAGGTGCAACCACCACTTCCTCAGCCACTCCCCTTCCACCCCGGCTTGTTTCCCATTTCCAGGCAAAATGCCACCTGGGGGGGGGGTCGTTGGGAGTCGTCGGATTTGTAGGGCGTTAGCATTAGCCTTGGCACTAACTGTTTTCCCCTTTGTGCCTGGGTCTCTGTTTAACTGTCACATCCACAGTCTCTTTTTCTTCGGAGCAAGTATCCCTTGGTTGGTGGTGGCACTCTATTGCTCCCCCACCAGTGCCAGCTTCCGAGTGGGGGGCTACAGGCATCCCCATTCCCATTGACCCCTATGGGGCTGAAATGGGAATGGGAATATACCGGCACCTGCGAAAGGGCAATTACCGGGTCCGGCAGGGCCAGAATACCCCAGTAATTGCCCTTTTGCGGGTGCTGAATTTTCATGCCAGTATGGAGGTACCTTGCCGGTAAACCAGGCAAGGCTACTTCGAACCTTGTAATGAGGCCCAGTGTAGTGAAGTTTGGGTTCTTCAAGAATTCTGCAGCACAGTCGATTGAATCTTTTTCCACCCCAGGAACAAAAAATCCCAAAATCCACACTTAATAAATGCTGGATACGTAACAAGTTCAAATAAATAAATGACTTCTTAAAAGGTATTGTGGGGGTTTTTGTTTGAATGTGATCTAGCTAAAACAATAGGACCGGAACAACCCAGACTTTACTCCGGTAACTCATCCCCAAAGTTTTGCATCCTGGAGGGAGGGGGGCCTGCAGAGGTTCACAGACTTCTTAGTAGGGGGCGTCCCACTGACATTTGAAGAGTGTAAGGCAAAATTCCACATCACAGAAGCAGAGCGGTTCCCCTACACTCAGCTGCAACACTGATTATCTCACGGGGTCAACAGGGAGAAAGGAGGGAGGGACATAACAGCACTACAACTGAAACTAACGTCCTCCCCGCCATGAGGAAAACTCTCCACGCTCTACCGTCTGCTGGTTAAATCAGACCCTACCGTAAAAGATCACTATATGCTCAGCTGGGAAAAGGACCTGGGGCATACAATAGACATAGAAGACTGGGCAAAATCTGGACAAGATCACACAAAAGCACTCAATGCATAAAGAACAGGGAACGAGTATATAAAGTGTGCTATAGGTACTACATAACCCCAGAGTAGCTACCCAAAGGCAATCCAGCAATCTCCCAGGGTTGGTGTGGAGGGTGCGCTGCTAATGGCTCACTTCCACCTGTTATGGTCCTGTCCAAAAGCTGATTACTGGCGGGGGTTGTTGGACCAGATTAACTCAATCACAGGGTTAACAATCCCATGGGACCCTCGGATAATATTATTAGGGGACACGGGGCGGGGGCATATCAACTGCCAGGCAAAATAGCATGTGGCGAGTGTTTCCCGTGTGGAGACTCTGCTGTTTTTGCCCAGCGTGGAGCGAGAAGGAAGAGGAGGAGCCCGCCCATAAAACGCCCAGCTACGCGGAGCGGAGCGTAGCGGAGTGTGGCGAGTGTTTCCCGTGTGGAGACTCTGCTGTTTTTGCCCAACGTGGAGCGAGAAGGAAGAGGAGGAGCCCGCCCATAAAACGCCCAGCTACGCGGAGCGGAGCGTAGCGGAGTGTGGCGAGTGTTTCCCGTGTGGAGACTCTGCTGTTTTTGCCCAACGTGGAGCGAGAAGGAAGAGGAGGAGCCCGCCCATAAAACACCCAGCTACGCGGAGCGGAGCGTACCGGAGTGTGGCAAGTGTTTCCCGTGTGGAGACTCTGCTGTTTTTGCCCAACGTGGAGCGAGAAGGAAGAGGAGGAGCCCGCCCATAAAACGCCCAGCTACACGGAGCGGAGCGTAGCGGAGTGTGGCAAGTGTTTCCCGTGTTCCCTGGCGTTCCCCTGGCGTCTCCCTGGCGTCTCCCTGCGGCCCCGACGATTTGATCCTGTGTTGTCGCGCAGAACTGCAAATCAGCGTCCCCAAACCTTCAATCTGCAACACACAAAACGGACGCGCCACCTGGTAAGCTAAAGATATTTCCAACCTGTTTCCTTCCCAACCTTGACATGGCGCAGCAACCCCTAGAGGTAGGGGCCGACACGGTGGGGGGGGGGGGTCAACCCAATCCTCACCGAACTACACAGAACTTTGCGAAGCAAAGCAAAGGGTCTATTCCAAGGAGACCCGATCTCGACAAAGCTTTCTCCCTTGGTGGTGGCTGGCAGCCTTAAAAAAGGCGAAACGAAGGGCGGAGATGCCGGTCCGAGGAGTGTGGGCGGAACTCACCTGGTGGATGGACGAAACCTACCCCCCCAGAGACTGGTCTCTGCCCAACAAGCATCATCACCGCCGAGGATGAACCCAATCAAAAATAAAAAAACGGATCAGAGCTCCGCCTTGGCGAGAGGTTTCCCAATGAGAGACACCGAAGGGTGTGTCCCATTGGACCTTGCTCTGTCCCCGTGCCTCGATACCGGGGGACCTGCCGTATGGAACCAGGCAGTTGCTGAGTCTGAGAGTCCCCCGCCAGCAACGTGCCTTTACCCTCGAATTATAACAGATGGGGGTCCTTTCACAAGAACAGATGATGAGCAGCCACCAGACCACACGATGCCTGCCTGTTCTCAAAGCAACGCAACAAGTTATAAAATGGCAGCCTAAGATGCCCTACCTACAGGGAAACCAAATCCGAGTCGGGACACAAACAGTACCTTTACCCGAGTCGTGAAGCGACCAGCCACAGATAACGCAAAAGCCAAGGCGAACAGCTCGATTCGTCCAGTCGAACCTCTTACAGACCTAACTAATGACAGTGGCGACGGGCTGGACCTGAATTCCTCAGGTCAGATAGAGCCATCAGAGTCATTAAAGACCCAAAAACAAGGTAGCACCAAAAGAAAGTATATAAAACCCCTAAAAAGAAAAAAGATTCAGATACAGAGGTCAGAAAACTCCAAAAATTTGGAAGCAAGTCCCACATTACAGAAACAAAAAAAGATAGTCGGAAAAAACTCTTCCAAATTCAACACGGGACAACAAAAAAAAGGTGCTGAGATACAAGAAAAGACCTTACCACATGCTAAGCCAAACGCATTCCACACGTACTTTAGGAAGCAACAATCAAAACGAAAAATGGAAACAGACGACGAAATTACAGACGCAGAGATTCTAGAGGTGATCGAAGGATCTTTGCCAGCCTTCAAATCCAGACGAACCTCTGCTGGGCAGGAGCACCACATACAAAGTGTAAACAAGGAATCGTCCAAACCAGACCTCGAGACACTCAGTCCGTCAATTAGTGATTTAGACAATACTCAATGCAACGTCAATATAAAGACCAAAGATGTTAGTTCCTTAAAAACGGACCAAACTGATGGCCAGGATCCTGCAAATTCCATCGATCTTACCGGTGATCATTATAACTCTTCTACTCCTCAAAGGTGGGGCGCAACCGGATCCGAAGCCTCACCGTCCCAAATAATTCAGGAGCCTCCACTCACCCGATCCACATGTGACAAGATGAGCAGAAACCAGAAACTTCATGAAAACAGCGCAATCGATATCGATAAAAGTCAACTGAAAGAGTTTCACCAAATCGAAGGAAATGAAACGGATAGAACAAGATCCAATGAGTCAAAAACAAATCGACCACCTAATATGAGCGACCAATTGTGGGCAAAAAACCACATCCAATTGCAGCAAAATAGAGGTCAATTCATTAAGCATGTCAGAGAACGTACCTCGTCGGAGCTCAAGTCTTCGCCCCAAGAGCAAGATCGCGAAGAGGAAGAACCCAGCTTAATCGAACCATTAAGTGGAAATCCTACTTGCACACCGGTCGAGCCAAGCTCTAGCCGTGTTGTCCAGAACACTCCGGCAAAACATTGAAGACATAATGAAATTTTGATGGATACCCAAAACCTTCTCCAACAAAAAAACAAGATCTGACGACGATCATGTCAGCCTTAACCATAGCCCTTGCACCATTCTGTAAATTATACGAATCACTAAATGACGTGTCTAAGGACAACACGGCTATTCTATGCAGATTGCAATCCAAGATGGACTTCCTGGAAGGTTTCATTACTGCGTCAGAAGAAAGGCACAATAGGAGATGGGAAGAACAGGAAAGGACCCATCTAAACCTAGTTAAGAATCAACCAGCAAGACAAGGGCCGGAAACGATGGTAAAAATACTAAAAGAAACTGCCTCACAAACAATGTTAATATCTGACGCAGGTCAGCCTGAACTAACTCGCAACAATTGCCCCTATATACACTTAAACGAAGTACGAGAAGCTAAAACATTGAACAAACAGGCAAAGGTAACCACAAAGAAAAAAGCGGGCCTGCAGCCCTCCAACGTGACTGCGAATGGCAACCGATCTACTATTCAAACAGACCAAACCTGCGCAAACATACGGCTGACGACAGAAGCTGAGAGAACAAAATCACCTCGTAGCCTCGCAAACATAAACAATGATGCCATCGAGGTTCTGGACTCATGTGTACAATCCCCAAAATCTCCTAGAACCATAGATTAATTCGCTAGATCGAGCCCTCTAATGGACCTCTCGTTATACGAAGATCCGGAAGGAAATGATGGCGAAAACAAGAGTCAAGAGCCTTATAAAAGCGATCTGGTGCGTCCCACGACAGCAATCCCTGATGGGAAAACTGAGGCAAAAAGCAGAGGGGAACAAACGGAGGGGGCCACCGCCTTGAAGCGCCCGAAGTTGTCCTGGTCCGAGACACCAAAGCTCCGAAACAAATCTTCCAATGGAGATACCGATGTTTCCCCTCGACTATCGCCAAAAGATGAACTTAGGTCAAACCCAATTCCCAGAAATCTGGAGAACTCAGGAAATGGAAAAAATTCCAAAAGAGAAGTCAGAGTGTTCAAAATAGAACAGACCTCAAGTCAAACGAAATTCATGATTCTGAATAGGAAAACAGTTCTTCATATCCTGCGCAAGATCAGATGCCTCGATCATCTGAAATCGGATGACTTTCCATTAATCGAACCATATCATCGTGAACAAAAAGCAAAGAGCTACATACACATCTACATCTCCATACTAAAAGTGATGCCAGAAGCGGCCTATCTGGAATTACGGAAAGCTGGTTTTACCTTAACAGAAATAAAAAGGGCGCGGTACGAAAAGACAAATGATGGCAGATTGAGTGATCAAGACGGGACACGTCCCAAAGGAGTTAGTTGGACCGATCGCTATAACAGGAAATTACTAAAAGAGAAAGACGGTAAACAGAGTCGTTGGACTAGTGGAGAGAGAAGTTATGCTCCATACGCACGTCCCAGAAGCGAGTCGCGCTCCAGACGGAAAACGGTACGCCACGATGCAGATGCGCGGTGTTACCTTGAAACAAGACGACCCACTAACGAACGCCAGGAAGACAGAAACATCACGAAAACAAACTACGAGAAGAAGGACGGCGAAGACAACCGTCAAAAAGGCCCATGGTCGTGGCTAAAAAGTACGCTCATAAGGCATAATGAGAAATAGCAACTAGAAAGCAGCCATCGGCAGATCCCAACTTCATCTAACGACACCAACTCAAAGAATTTGCCCAATCTGATCTCGATGGCTTCATGAAACACTAGAGGGCATTCACACCTGGCAAACCCGGATAACCTAAACCTGGGGGCATACGACATAGTATGCCTCCAAGAGCACTGGCTGATGGAGAAACCACTGCTCGATGGTTTCGAAATAGCGTTCTCCCCTGCGTCAAAAGGCATCCTGGGTCGTCCGTCTTCTGGCCTACTAATTGCAGTAAAAGCTAGATCGGGAATCTCCTTAAAGAAAACATTGAAGACGTTGCGAGATATTTTAGCCATACAAACTGAATGGGAAGAAGCGAGTGATCATCCAAACTCAACCGCAAGAGAAAACTTGGTACTTATTACGGTCTACTGGAACCCGGCGAAATGTTCCACTGAAGACTTTTGCAACCAAGTTGCTAATACAATTGACGACATCACATCAGATGCCCCAGATTCCCACATAATATTATGTGGCGATCTAAATGCAAACTGCAACTACGAGCTCGAACATCAGGTCTCATCGCCCAAAACTCCAGCCGAAAAAAGAGGACGCTCATGGCTGTCGCTGATGAAATCGCGAAATTTTCACAATGTCTCAAGGCTCAACTCCTGGAAGATCGGTACCCCCACCTGGGAACGGGGTAAATCCAGTGCTAACATCGATTACTTCTTTGTGTCACACAGTCTGGTGGATCATATTGTAGCCTATTCAGTGGTCCAGACCAAAGAGAGCGACCACAACTTACTGGAAATTAAATGGAAGACACAAAGTACGAAAAACGATCATTATTCTTACCAAATTGCATCCAACTATCAACAAACACGTGTCCATCTGACAACGACAAACCTGGAAAGAATTACTGATGAATATACAATGCGCCTTGGAAGCAAAGAAACCTCGAATCAAAATCCAGATTACTTACCATTCCTTCTACAACACCAGAAGCCAAAATTAGGAATTAGCCTACAAAAGAAAACAAATCTTCACGTATTTGACGCAAAGGTCGCAGAAAAGAAAAGACTACTGAGAAAGCTGAAGAGGCAAGCAAAAAATGAAAACTCGCCAAATACCTGGAACAGATGGAAGAAGGAAACCAATATATACAAAGCATGGCTAAGATCCCACAGACACGAAATGTTCCAAAGAGATGCTGAAGAAATGCTCCAGGTCCTAGGCTCAAAAAAGTCAGGAGACTTCTGGGCTCTCATCAGAAAATCTGAAAATAAAATACCCTTGCACATGGCCAACACAGTGTCTGAAAATCGGTGGGTCAACCATTTCGGAAACCTGTTCGAAACTCCGGCCCATATCTTGCCAGATCAAAATAGGAGCACTTCGCAGACCTGGATCAACCTATCCTCCAAAGATGACATAAAGGAGATCATTCTTAAATTGAAAAAATCAAGAGCACCAGGACCTGACGGCCTTTCCAATACCGATCTTAAACAAAACCCTGAGCAATGGTCAATCTTGATCAGCGCTATTTTTACTCAATGCGCCAGGACTAGGACCATCCCACCCTCATGGACCAAAGCGGTGGTTGTCCCGATTTTCAAACGAGGGAACAGAGAAGATCCAGAAAACTATCGACCAATTGCTCTCCTTGACATAATTGGAAAGATCTTCGCCTCCTTGCTCCTGAACCACTTCAGGAATTGGGCAAATCAATCTCCGGCGTATGACCCCTTCCAACTGGGTTTCTTAAAAGGGGGGAGCATGTCTGCCAATATCCTTCTTCTCAACATCTTAAAAGCTAGGGTCAAACAGGGCGCACCAACTCTCTTTTTGGCCTTTGTGGATCTGTCCCAGGCTTTTGACAGAGTCGACAGGCAAAAGCTCTGGGACAAACTGGAAAACTGGCATTGCCCTCCCGAAATACTGGACCCAGTGAGGGCTCTACACACCAACACCAAACTAAGAATCCGACTAAACAACCAAGGACTTCTGTCAAGAGAGATATCCGTAGAGAGAGGGGTCAAACAAGGCTGCCCGATGGCCCCTCAATTATTCATCACCTTCTTAGGAGACATGAAAGATACAGAAGCTGGCATTAAGATGGCACCACCGAAGCTGGGTAACGAGCACATATCACGTCTCATGTATGCCGACGATCTAATTTTATTAGATCAGACTCAGATCGGACTTCAACGCCAATTATCCAACCTGGCCCTGTACATGGGAAAGAACAACATGAAAATCAACAAAGAGAAATCAAAAATCGTGATAATCGGAAAAGGTGGATAAAAGATCAATCCACACTTCACATGGACCATAGACTCAATTCCTATTGAGGTGGTTACCAGCATTAAGTACCTAGGGGTACACATCGACTGTTCAGCCAGGGAGGCCACAATGCAACAAGCCTTATGGGACAAAGCGCGCAACCTCGCAGCCCAAATGAAAACAGTTAACAACAGATTTGGTAAATTCTCACTCAAACCAGCGATTGAATTTTACAAAGGAAAAGTGGTGCCTACACTCACATACGGTATGGGAGCAACCTTGACCATACCAAATAGCATCTGGCGCAGATTAGAAAGTCTGATTTGGAAATCATTTTTAGGACTACCAAATTCCACCTCGATGGATCTCATCAGATGAGATTTGGGACTACAGTCGTTAGAAGCAACGGTGATGCTTCACGCTCTCACTCTCTTCAGAAACACCTTAATATCAGACAGTCCATTAATTTATAAAATCGTAGCTGATGAAATCGTAAAGCAGCGAACAATGAACTTAAACGCGTGGTCAGAAAACTTAAAAGGAAAGCTATCAGATATTGCATGCTCAGTTGAAGATCTTAAGCATAATCCGGAAAGAGTAAAAAGAAAGTTAAAGGAACTGGACTGGATCCTGACCCTGTCGAAAGCTCAATCAAACAAACTGACCATGAACCTCCCACCTACCTTTAACAGACTCATGGTACCTATACCATACTGTTCTAAGTTTCCAAGCCAACAGCTAAGAAAATTCTTCATGAGAGCTTGTTTCAACCTCCTGCCGACGAGAGAAATTTTAGCAATCAGATCCAGTTCAACTGACATTATCTGTCGCCTTTGCCATAATTCCACTACGACAGAATCAATCAAACATCTCTTACTTAGATGTCCAATGTGAGAACAATTCGAGCCACCTACCTGTCGACACTAATCTGCGAACACTCATCTTTCGGAGAGGAAGAAGAACTTATGTGGTGGAACAGGTTAATGTCGGGAGAAAAAAACAGATGGACAATCGCGACTGTCAAAATCCTGGAATCTGCCTTTGAAATGATCAGTTCCAGTTCACAAACTACGAGCGAGAGTACAATTCCCGAAGACTCCACTCCCCCACAACAATGTTGATAAGGAAGATCAAGCTTCCTTCGGTATATATTCCCCGCTCGGACACCTATGTCCGTTTGAGCCCATACCTACATCTTTTATACACCATACTGAGCTGAAAGAGGTAATCCCGTTCTTACTGGAATCTGACATAACAACATGAAAGCTCGAGGCGCATCTCACTTGGGGTTGCTGCTGTCCTCAACCGTTTGTAAAAATTCTTTTCTATGAATTATAAACAAATAAATAAATAAAAAATAAAAAATAGCATGACTGTGCACTCATCTCCTCACAGCCACCAAAATCGCAATAACCCGCCTATGGAAGAACCAAGACGGCCCCTCAGTTCAAATGTGGTGGTCAAAGTGTTGGGACATTGGAGTATCGGAAAAAAATAACATTGATCCGCTCAGGGAACTAACGCTTTTCAACAGATCTGGGCCCCATTTATGGACTATGTAGAGAAATTCCCTGGACTCACCCATCGTCCTCCATTAGCCCGATGGCTCCAATAAGTTCTGATGAAGGTGGAAGGAGCTCTCCACACCCAGGGCCTGGACAAAATAGGGACTTTGTGGAACCCCGGATCGGGCTCCATAAGAGAATCTGCCCTTGGATCTTGTGACTTGTATTGTGTGGTTCAAACTGCTTTGATGTGATGTCGATGTTAATATGCACGAAATGTCTAACAAAATGTTTTGTTGAGAAAAAAAACAATAAGATAATATCTTCTTTAGTCAAAAATACATGAAAAATCAGGGAGCAAATCTAAACCGGAACCCATAATGCAATACATAATCAATAAATGCTGCAAGTGTAAAATGTATGAATCACTGAGCACATTGAAGTGTAGCAGCAGTGGGCAGATCAAATCCTGGGACCCAGTCGACAGAGTGTCACCCAGTTGATGATTCACAATCTATCTTCTAGGCTTTGAAGCTGCGGCCATCTTTGCTACAGAGAGCAATGGGTGTCTGAAAACCTCTACATTTGATAGGACACCCACGTCACACTCGCATCACTCTTGTTGCCGGGGTCAGCACACAAAGGAGTAGGTGTTCCCACCTCCATTGAATGGCAGGGATCCACCCTGCGCTGAAATGATAAACTGCATCTTGTAAGGCTTTCCACAATAAATACTCAAGATAAACTTGGGCAAGACCAGTGCAAAGACCTAGTGTCCTTGCTGTAAATTCAGCTGCGTTCAGAACTCGTTTAAAGCACTGCACCTGTTTAACACAATGATAAAAACTCAATGTCCAAGAAATCACTCCTAACCCAACAAAGGCAACGAACCGCAGGATGATACACATTAAACCCCTGGCCTTCCAACTTCTCCCAACACCCAACATCACGCTGAAAGCCCAAGGAGAGCGCCCCCAACACTCAGCATCATTCTGAATGCACAAGGAGAGCTCCCCCAACACTCAGCATCACGCTGAAAGCCCAAGAAGAACGCCCCCAACACTCAGCATCACGCTGAAAGCCCAAGAAGAACGCCCCCAACACTCAGCATCACGCTGAAAGCGCAAGATAGATCCACTAACACTCACCATCATGCTGAAAGCGCAAGGAGAGCTCCCCCAACACTCAGCATCACGCTGAAAGCCCAAGGAGCGAGCCCCAACACCCAGCATCATGCTAAAAGCGGAAGGAGAGCTCCCCCAACACTCACCATCATGCTGAATGCACAAGGAGAGCTCGCCCAACACTCAGCATCATGCTGAAAGCGCAAGGAGAGCTCCCCCAACACTCAGCATCACGCTGAAAGCACAAGGAGCCCTCCCCCACACTCACCATCATGCTGAATGCACAAGGATAGCTCCTCCAGCACTCAGCATCACGCTGAAAGCCCAAGGAGAGCGCCCCAACACCTAGCATCATGATGAAAGCGCAAGGAGAGCTCCCCCAACACTCACCATCATGCTGAATGCACAAGGAGAGCTCCCCCAGCACTCAGTATTATGCTGAAAGCGCAAGGAGAGCTCCCCCAACACTCAGCATCACGCTGAAAGCACAAGGAGCGCTCCCCCACACTCACCATCATGCTGAAAGCACAAGGATAGCTCCACCAACACTCAGCATCACGCTGAAAGCCCATGGAGAGCGCACCAACTCCCAGCATCATGCAGAAAGCGCAAGGAGAGCTCCCCCAACACTCAGCATCACGCTGAAAGCCCAAGGAGCGAGCCCCAATACCCAGCATCATGCTGAAAGCGCAATGAGAGCTCCCTCAACACTCAGCATCACGCTGAAAGCACAAGGAGCCCTCCCCCACACTCACCATCATGCTGAATGCACAAGGATAGCTCCACCAACACTCAGCATCACGCTGAAAGCCCAAGGAGAGCGCCCCAACACCCAGCATCATGATGAAAGCGCAAGGAGAGCTCCCCCAACACTCAGCATCACGCTGAAAGCCCAAGGAGCGAGCCCCAACACCCAGCATCATGCTGAAAGCGCAAGGAGAGCTCCCCCAACACTCACCATCATGCTGAATGCACAAGGAGAGCTCCCCCAACACTCAGTATTATGCTGAAAGCGCAAGGAGAGCTCCCCCAACACTCAGCATCACGCTGAAAGCACAAGGAGCGCTCCCCCACACTCACCATCATGCTGAAAGCACAAGGATAGCTCCATCAACACTCAGCATCACGCTGAAAGCCCAAGGAGAGCGCACCAACTCCCAGCATCATGCTGAAAGCGCAAGGAGAGCTCCCCAACACCCAGCATCATGCTGAAAGCGCAAGGAGAGCTCCCCCAACACTCAGCATCACGCTGAAAGCCCAAGGAGCGAGCCCCAACACCCAGCATCATGCTGAAAACGCAACGAGAGCTCCCTCAACACTCAGCATCATGCTGAAAGCGCAAGGAGAGCTCCCCCAACACTCAGCATCACGCTGAAAGCACAAGGAGAGCTCCCCCAACCCACAGCATCACACTGAAAGCCCAAGGAATGCTCTCCCAACACTCCCCATCATGCTTAAAGCGGAAAGAGAGTTCCCTCAACACTCAGCATCATGCTGAAAGCGCAAGGAGAGCTCCCCCAACACTCAGCATCATGCTGAAAGCACAAGGAGAGCTCCCCCAACCCTCAGCATCACACTGAAAGCCCAAGGAATGCTCTCCCAACACTCCCCATCATGCTTAAAGCGGAAAGAGAGTTCCCTCAACACTCAGCATCATGCTGAAAGGGCAAGGAGAGCTCCCCCAACACTCAGCATCATGCTGAAAGCACAAGGAGAGCTCCCCCAACACTCAGCATCACACTGAAAGCCCAAGGAATGCTCTCCCAACACTCCCCATCATGCTTAAAGCGGAAAGAGAGTTCCCTCAACACTCAGCATCATGCTGAAAGCGCAAGGAGAGCTCCCCCAACACTCAGCATCACGCTGAAAGTGCAAGGAGAGCTACCCCAACACTCAGCATCACGCTGAAAGCACAAGGAGAGCTCCCCCAACACTCAGTATCACGCTGAAAGTGCAAGAGAGATCCACCAACACTCACCATCATGCTGAAAGCACAAGGAGATCTCCTCCAACACTCAGCATCATGCTGAAAGCGCAAGAGAAATCCACCAACACTCACCATCATGCTTAAAGCGCAAAGAGAGTTCCCTCAACACTCAGCATCACGCTGAAAGCCCAAGGAGAGCTCCCCCAACACTCAGCATCACGCTGAAAGCACAGGGAGAGCTCTCCCAACACTCAGCATCACGTTGAAAGCGCAAGGAGAGCTCCCCCAACACTCAACATCATGCTGAAAGCGCAAGGTGAGCTCCCCCAACACTCAGCATCACGCTGAAAGAGCAAGGAGAGTTCCCCCAACACTCAGCATCACGCTGAAAGCGCAAGGAGAGTTTCCCCAACATTCAGCATCACGTTGAAAGTGCAAGGAGAGCTCCCCCAACACTCACCATCACGCTGAAAGCGCAAGGAGAGCTCCCCCAACACTCAGCATCATGCTCAAAGCGCAAGGAGAGCTCAGTGAATTCTAAATGAGGGTTAAAGAGAAATCATGATGGTAAATGACAAAAGTGATTAAGATTAGGTGTTTAACAGGTAAAATGTGCAGCCGTAGACTTTTTCTTTTTCTTAATATACTGCCATTGGTTTATTTTAATTTACATTTTTGAAAGAAACGGCCACGTTTGTCCTGCACGTTTTTGCTATAAGGTCTCGACCCATCAAGAAACTAACAAGTCTGAGATATCCAATTTTACAATGTCCCGGGGTTCATTCTTTAATGACAAATGTGTGATTGGCCCTGTGGTAAGCGTGCCTATCCAGTCACATGTGATACTGGTGTTTTTGGAAGGGCAAGTCATTGGCTCTGCTGTCTGTAAGTCATGCATGAACTTTATATCTAATGACCCATGATGTCCCTTTCAGGCTTTGTATGGACGATCTGGATCAAAACAAAGCGACTTCAAGATGTTTGGGTCTGAAAACGCAAAAGACCTTCTTTTCAAGGACTCCACACAATGTCTCGTGGAAGTGCCCAGTGGAACATCCGCAAAAGACTACTTGGGAAAGGAATACACTGATGCACTTATTGGACTAAATAAATGCTTCCCCACTTCCGGTAAGTACTTGGTGCTTGTATAACTTCAGAAACCCTTTTTGAGTGTCCCTATCTCTCTGGGAATTGCGATAATGCTTCTCTACTCAAGGTAAGCCCACTGGCAGATTCTTACTTATAGGGAAGATGTTTGGTATGATCTTACCTCGGGAAACCCTACATGTGCTTCTACACCCCAGTAACACCCTTGGATTGTGTCTGGCCTGCAGTAAATCGCCTGATGGAGTACTTCACCCTGGTGTTGCCAAACCCACGCCTCTTATCTTTTGCTCCCCTACAGATATTCAGCATTTTCTTATATGACATGGGTGCAATAACCATGCTTACTCCTCTTTACTCACAGCAATCCCTCTGCTAATACTCCACCCTCAAAAAAGGTTCTCCCTACAAAACCTTCTTTCGATTCATGCATTTAATCCATCCATAACAAAGTGTAATGATATATAGTAGGTGTACCCAGCGACCATAAGCCAATATCTCTCTCTCTCTCTTCTGGATCTCCCTTTGTGGGAGAAAGTCACTTTGCCAGGTGCACATTTGGAAGAGCCACCTCAGCCATTGCTATCAGCAGTGCAATTGGACAAATGAACACAGATGTGGGGATACCGTGCTTTTTATGGTTAAAAGTGGAATGGGAGTAGCAGTGACAGAGTCAACCCTCTAGGTGGGGATTGCCATGGTATTTGTCATTGCGTGTGTCCCAGAGGAATGTTGCCATCACATTGAGGGCTCATCGTCCATATGGGGGAGGAGAGAGGGAAGCAGACATGCCATGAGGGGGATGCTGGAGTTCTGACAGACCTGGTTGAATGCTCGACTTTCTGACTAGGCATGCCTGATTTCTCAGCACCTGGAGGTCGGAAGCACCTGTTTGGAACAGTCCATAGCCAAAAGCCTGCTTTGCTTTATATCTACACTGTAGGTTTGAGAATGTTCTTATGTCGGTGAGCCCACTTCAGTACTTTCTTTTAAAGGCGTTGTACAGAAATGGTCTAACTGAGCTGAGCTGCGGATTGCAAGTGTGGGTATTTACACCTTTGTTGCTTCTGAGAATGGACGGTTTTCAGGATTCAGCCTTCATTTGAATTCATGGAACCTGCATGAACCTATTTGATCTATTTATGTAGTTCATGGTCTGAAATTGATGGCAATTTACCTTCTAGCGTTATAGGTGGTCCTGCACATTCAACTCATCTATTGGCTGCTTAATTAAGCAAGCAGGAATCGTAATTCGTCTCAAACACTGGAATATCTGTTATTTGCTTTCATTGCTGTGATGAACAAGGTCGAAATAGGGAACATACTTAAATTTGTACTCCGCTCGTCTCAGTTTCTTTTAACACTTCTCTAATATTCGAAAAGTTGGCTATATTTCTTGTTCAGAGTCTATGTTTTCATAAATGCTGCATGCGCTGGGAAGATTGTGAAATGTGGATTTGTAAAAGGAGTAGTTGCAGGGAAAAGAAAGAACTTAGCTTGATGATATATTATAATAATGTAATAGAATTCGGTATGCTCCCATGCTGTGTTTGGATGGAAATACGAGCATAACTTAAAATCACCTCTGTACATATACTTTTGAGGCATAAGCATACCTTATTTGTTTGACCGCGGGATTCTTAGGGTCGGAGCCCAATAATTATTCAATTGTAGAGTTGGGATTAACAGAAGATACATACAAGTAAGAGGATTTGATGTTACATGTTGTCCCCTCCTCTCAATTAATCCCAAGGAATACCCTTGGTATACTATTCTCACCGGTGTTATTAGAACAGAATTCTAAGCATGGTTAACTGGAAATTCCCTCCAGGCAGACCTATTAAACCGAATTTCTGTGAATGTGAAATCCTGTTTCAGTGATTATTTTTTGGTTGATCTTTCCAACTGGCATCTGATAGAGTATATCTGTGTTACCTGTAGAGAGGAGTGTGGTCACAATCTCCTGAATCTGAATATTTTTAGAAATATACCTTGTGGGAAGGTTAGGAGAACCTACCAACACTGGGTGACATTTCCATGGGTCTTCGGTTGTCCAAGAACTGAAATCAAATTAAATCACAGCATCTTCACTGTTAACTATTGAGAACTGCTTCTTTGGTACTGCAGATGCATTGATAAACTCTGGGAAGATGGGTCTGTAATAAGGGCTGCCAGTTTAGCCCTTAAGATTGTGAGGAACCTTGACAGCAACCATGTTATGACTGGTTTGATGAAGCGTGTAGAAAGGTCAAAAAACAGTAGATTGGGATCCTGAGAGCTCCACCAAATAGCAAGCAGATATCTGACTGCAGACATCATCATGCTACTACATTGACAGCATGCAAGAATTCCTTGTGTAAAGAGCCTTTGGAAGAATTAGAGCAAGCCACTTTGGCCAAAGACCAGCGAGAATACTGAAAGGTCATCGTCAAAGGAGTCATTATTATCTACTTTGTCTAGTCTTGTTGCGACATTAGAGCTGAACAATTGGTCGATAATTTTTAGGTCTATACAATAAACTCCTTTCTCAAGTGTTGCATGTTTCATCTTCTCCTGTTCAATCTTGGTTTGCTTTTTTTAACTTTATTTAGTTAACAGGCAGACAGGTGACATGACGTTCAGCAATCTCCCATTTAATCCATTGGCAACATTCCCACAGACACGCAATACATTTGCTAATCTGATGATTGGGTCACATGTTTTAACATTATGTTACTGTTTGTCTCTTGCATATTCCCTAAATGGTCCCCAAATGTCTTTAGTCCTACTCCATTGCAGTTACTGTTTCAACACTTCCTTTTATTTGCGTAGGTCAATTCTCTGAGCCATTCCTGTATTGTTCGTGCTGATTTAGATTTCCACTTTAACAAAATGCATTTCTTTGCTATGATGCAGCCCATGTTAAACAATCTTCACATTTTAATAGCAACCTTTCCTTTGTCACCCAGCAAGTATTTAAAGGGGAGGCGGAACTTGGTCATGACATGGAGCACCTCAGCTACTTCCCGCCACAATGATGTCACCTTTGCACAACACCAAAACATAGGCATTGTGTTTGCTCCCTCTTCTTTACATTTCATACATGTATCAGATACATTACGGGAGAATCGTGCACCTTTCCTGGCATGTAGTGCAACCTATTCAGCACTTTTGAATTATATGAGCCAGAGCCGTGCATTGAGTGAGACTTCCTTTGTTAGTAGACAATACCTCTGCCACTTAGTCTCATCTTTGCTTGCTGCAATGTCCTCCTCTCACTTTCCCTTCACAGTGTGACGCTGTTACTGGCCTCTCTGCATGAACTACCACATATAGCCTTGAGATCAGTCCCCTTCGTTCATCACCCAGAACTATAACTTGTTTGGACCACAGGACGCCGGCTCCTTGGGAAATGATGGCCATCTCTTCCTCACCGCTGCTCGCATCTGGAAATATTGTAACATCCTAACAGGATTATTTCCCAATTTTATCCTAAAGACTTTCTTTGTTACAAATCTACCCTCTTGGTATAGATCTCCCAATTTCATTTCTTTGCCTTGGTTCCATGATACTTGAGCATAAAATTAAATTTTGGTTTAGCCCCGGACAGTTCCACAATGGGATTTTGCAGCAATATGGGTCAGTTTCAACCAGATGTTTAAATATTCAGTTCCATGCGTTCACAGGTGTGCGTACTGGATCGAATTTGCTTTAGTCTATGTACCGGTCATCTAGAATGACCGATTTAAGTTCTGTCGGGGTTGCTCTGTAGCGATCCAGTGTCCGGTGTAGTGGGCTGAGGTCTGGTCTGTACCAACATCCTGCATAGCGTGCCTGTGCCACCAGGTAGTATAACTCGAAATCTGGGGCTCAGCTCATACAGGGCACACTGCCCTCCCACACGGATGTACTGCTAATGACCGAAGCTTAACAACAAAATGTATCCCTGGCCATATTTCGATGGTATTGAAATAGTATAATAGTTTGGGAACTACTACCATCTTCAACACATATATCCTGCCATATTACATTGGAAACTTAGACCATATATTCAATTTTGCTACCAGTGTATTAAGATGCATTACCTGATTTCCTTCATATAAGAGTTTCTGTGCAGATACTTCCACCTCTAAATATTTAAAACTGGACTGAGCCCATCGGAATCCATAAAGATCCTCTGGTTCGACTGTGTTCTCTGTGAGTGGGATTAACTCAGATTTTGCACTGTTAATCTTGTACCCAGAATGATTTGTGAATCTGGCTACCTCCTCCATAACCGGTTTAATATTTAACCCTGGGTTACGCAAATATAGTAAAGTCTCATCAGCGTATAAGGAAATGATCTGTGGGGGTCCCGCTATATGCATCCCTCTATGTCCATGGTGGTCTCTCATCCGCCACGCAAGTGGTTCTATTGTGAGTTCAAACAAGAGACGGGAGAAGGGGTAACCCTATCGTGTATCCCTTGATAATGCGAACGGCTGTGATATAGTTCTGTTAGTGCCAACTCTAGCTGTCGGGTCAGTATATAGTAGTTTCAGATAACCAATAAATCGATTCCCCGTCCCAAAGCGTTTAAGCACACCAAACAGAAAGTTCCAAGAAACAGAATCAAAAGCTTTTTCAGCATCCAATGATGCTGCGACTGCGGCTGCATGAGGGTCTATCTGGTAAATAATCCCAAAGAGGTGTCGTAAAATTAGGGCCGTGGATCTACCAGGTATGAAGCCCAATTGGTCAGGATGAACAAGATGGGGCATTTGTGGAATGAGCTTATTTGCCAATACTTTAGCAATACCTTTGCATCTGAATTAATCTAAGACAATGGGTGATAGGAGGCTACATCCCTGGGGGACCTTCCGGTTTCAATAATACAGTTATAACTGCCTCAGACAATGATGTTGGAAGACATTGGTCATTGCAAGCCTCTCCCCATAACATGAGCAACCGCGGTGTCTGGATATCCTTGTAAATCTTATAAAGTTCTACTCCCAGTCAGTCTGGGCCCAGTGCTTTGACCGAGGCCAGCGAGGAAATAACGCCCCTAGTTCCTCCAACGTTACTGGTCCATCGAGCGCCTCACAGGCCTCTTTGCCAAGGTTGAGGAGCACAATCCCTTCTAAGTACCGGTCCACTTCCTCTTTAGTACAATTGTCTGTATTTGCATATAGCTCCTTGTAATACTTCATAAACTCAGCGTTAATCACTTCTGTCTCTGTTACAAAAACGTCCCTCTGTCCCCTCTATCCCTGTGATTAATCGTGCCCCTCTCTCGTCTCGCACCACTCCCACCAGAACCGGATGATCCTCTTCCTGCGGGCCTGAACCAGTTTTGCCATAAATCACACATCTTGGTCTGCTAATTCACGAAACCTCAGCAAGTTTCCTTTAATAACCCCAGGAGAGTTGTGTCGCCGGACGTTCGGTATTCATCTTCGAGTCTACGCAGGTCCCATTGCAGCTCTCCCAGTTCCCGCCTGATATTTTTCAGTGTTCCAGAAGTGACCAAGATCACTGTTCCTAGAAGCCATATTTTAAACGTTTCCCATAATGTTGCATAGCACAGGACTGACCCCTCATTTATTTAAAAAAAAAACATTTATTTCTTCATGTAGGGTTGACACCAGTGTATCATCCAATAGTGCCGTCAGTGACATCCTCCACATCGGCTGGGGTCTTGGTACATTATTCAGTGATAGGGATTTCTCCACCGGGGAATGGTGCGACAGGGTACGCCGCAAAATCTTACTGCTGTGCAAACCAATTCAACCAGGTCATCGACACCAACCAGAAGTCAATTCGGTACAGTGGCTCAGGAACAGTCGAGTAGTATGTATACTCGATAGTTCTCGGATGTTCCTCCCTCCATACGTCCACCAACCCATGTTGAATCATTATCTGCACAATCGTCCATCCTGTTGAGGTGAACTCTCGCTGTCTGGTGCTAGATCTATCCCTAGCTACATCTAAGATTGTATTAAAATCTCCACCCCACACCACGGGGATGTCAGCCACCTTCCCCAATAGCTTAGATAGATGAGTATAAATACTGGGGTTATCAATATTTGGATCGTATGTATTCACCAACACAATTTTTCCCCCTGCTATTTCCCCGGTAACTGTAACATAACTCCCTTCAGGGTCCACTTGAATGTCCTCTGCTTCAAAAAGTAATGATTTATGTACCAAGATAAGTACTCCCCTTAACTGTGACGAATAGGAGGTATAATATCTCTGTCACCCCCATTTAGGTGCAAACCCATTGTGTATGGGTCCCAGAGTGTGTGTTTCCTGTAACATCACTATTTTGGGGGAGTGTCTCTTAAGATAGGATATAAACTTTCTAGCTTTTACGGGGTTGTTAATGCCTCGTAATTTCCATGATATTAGTCCTATTGGTTCACCCATTTGTCCCATATTGTTGAGCTTATTGTCTATGCATGCGTGTCCGTGCCCCGATGATCGCCTCCTGATACCAATTTTATATAACACCCCTTCCTTCCATTCCCCCAACTGACCCATCCTATTCGTTCATCCAGGTTCCCCTCTACCCCCTCTTCCCTGCATCATGAACTCCCCACAAATTCCCCCCTCCCACACCATCTACCCCAACTTGATGATGTACCCCTTTTGTAACCATGTAAAACTCCCCTCCCTCCCCCACCTGCCCATCCTGGGTCCCCATGCTAACACTCCGACATTCTCCACACTACTCTCCCCACACCCCTCCCTCACCATCCTCCCCAACTTGATGATGCAATCCCCATATAACCATGGAAGTATACTGGGGTGAGCTGCGAGCAGTCGCAGCCTGTGTAGGCCAGCCAGGTGGTCCTGCACCCCGACTTATTAAACAATATCTTGTGCCTGCATAGTTAACAATGACTGGTCAAAGCAAATCCGAGTTTCCAAAGGATCCCTCCACGTCATTCCATCTGGCGTCATCTCTTGGGGCTTGATTTGGATCCCTCCCGTGCTCCGGCATCAGGAGCGGGATCAAGGCTTCCACATAAGCAAGAGCATCCGCAGGATTTTCAAAAAAATGTGCCCATCCACCATGCTGGACACGCAATTTTGTGGGAAACCTGAGGGCATACTGAACATGTCTAGCCCTCAGTAACCTCTTAACAAGATCGTAAGATCTTCTCAAGACCTGGATCCCCGCCGTGAAATCAGGATAAATGTGAATATTATTAGCTTCAAAGCGAAGCATGCCTCGCTCTCTCGACAGCTTCAGGACACAATCCCTGCCCTATAACTAAGCATTTTTGCTATGATAGGATGCGGAGGGGCGCTTGGTCTGGGAATCAGAGCTAAAGTGCGGTGAGCACACACAACTAGCAAATGTGCAGAGAATTGTTCTGCGCCAAATAAAGCTTTTAGGAGATCCTCAAGTAATGGTTCCTTTGGCCCCTTGCATGCCACTTCGGGCACTCCAACTATGCACAAGTTATTTCACCTTGATCGTGATTCGGGGTCATCACATTTCCAGTGGGTCTTGGCGAGCTCCACCTTCAATGTCGCAATGTCACGATCGTGTCGGCCTACACTGTCTTCTACTTAGCTGATCCTGGTCTCGGCCATCTTGATCCGGCCACTCTCCTTCTCAAGTTTGGATTTTAGAGACACGATGGTTGTGACAATGTGATCCAGCTTTACATTGACGGCCATGAAGCCACTCTGCATTGCCACCAGTAGTTGGTCCTCTTGGGCCGCACTAGTCGTGGCATTCAGGGTTCCCCCCTGCTCGGGTTTGCCGGCCTGCAGTCGGGGCCTGATTGCTGGTGAATGAATCCATGAGGCCTTGTTTTATTCTGGCTCCTTTAGTCATGTTGCTCCCCTGACCACCACCTTTCAATAACCAGTGGGGCTGTGGGATGTTGTTTTGCTTTCCAACTGCAGTCTTTACACTATGTCCGCCCACACCAATCCAGTTATAATATATCGCAGGGCTCAGGCACTGCATTGATATGCCCTGAAATAAATAGCTATTTCCAAGAGGTGCTGTGTGATTGGCCTCCGCTTCACCCACCAGATATCAGTCTTCTATATCCAGCCACTGAGCCACTGCCCCATTCAGATGGTGCTGCTTATTCCGCCTCCCAGCTGCTCCACACTTAGGACCTTCCAGTCCCTTTTAAACCACTAATGGCCACCAATGCCAGACACTGCCATAGAGAGGGGAGAGGGACGCATCAGCCTCGCGCCAGTCACCCAACCCGCAAGAAGGCTGGCCAGTACAAGTGGGCACAGCGCGGTGTCACTCTCTGAGGCTACTCTCCACTCGGGACAATTCGTCCAAGTGCAGTCCTCTCCCCTCCAAATCCTACCTAAGGGCAGTTGCCCAGCTGAGTCAGGCCAGTGAGCAGGCCCCCAGCTCACACCTGCCTGGCGACACGTATTCAACCAACGTGGAGAGCCAGGGAATTTAGGAGCTGCCAGTGAAGCCCAGCTCCAAGTGGGGGCCTCCGACATCGGGTCTCCAGCCACAGTAAAGGGAGCCAGTTTACCAATAGAACATCAAACTCTTCCAGCAACCCCTTCGGCCCGTTCCTGGCGCCACCAGCCCTCGGGATATAGTATTTCAGATCCGGTCGGCACACCAAGCGGGCCCCTCACCCTGTGGGTCGCCAGATCACCGGGGCACAGTAGATGGTGCCCTGTGCTTCGCTGGAGCTGGCAGCCGGCGCCCTCTCCTGCTTCGCTCCTTCCTTAGCGTGTCAGATCTTGCAGCTCCAGCTGCAGGGAGCCACTATCTCTGGGCTGCCAGTGCCACAGATCATCCGCCACCACTGTGCATAGTAATATTCCAAAACACAGGCACGAAACAGGATTCATAAGTAAAAAGGATTATGTTGGAGCCCGGAGCTCATGCTAATGCAGTCATTCTTCTTCGCTGCTCGACAGAGCCCCCCGTCCCCAACCTTGCTTTTTTGTTTCCTGTACTAAAGACCTGAATGTGTTGCACTCTATGAACAATAAGGCCCCTAGTCCTGATGTGGCTCCTTCTTTTTAAATGTGAACCATTGGTATGAACTTCTTTTTTGCTCACGCTATGGATGCTGTTATTTTAAGTGGTTTTCAGTCTTCATCAAAGAAAGAAGCAATCATTGTTCCCCTTTACAAAAAAGCTCCAATGCAGAGGCAGCCTGCTGTCACCCCATTTTGCTGAGTGTTTCCAAGGCAAAACATTTTGGTAGAATATATGTAACATTAGCGCAATAGGTCGGGCAGCAGAATGTCTTGGATGATCCTCATTATGGACAGAGAAAGGGCATGAATGCAGCAGAACAAATGTTAACTTCAAACCTGATATTGTAAAAATATGTTTATGGCCTGAAGTCAGAGGTTTTTTGGGGTTAATGGGTGTTGCTTTTGATATAGTCAACCATGGTAATCTGTGGCAAATGCTGAGTAAACTGAGTACGATCTAGTCGCTCTAATTGAGGAGATGCACATAGACCATAAAGCTAAAGCGAGGTGCAGCAAATTAAGCGAGCTTATTGATACCTTCCCTGTTTCATTGGTCATTCTGGCCCAGCTTCCTTTTATTTCTATGTGAACTACTGAAAGTTACTCCTGACACATTGAGGCTTGGGTTAAGGAATATTTACATGTTGGTTTATACTGATGACCACAAATTATTGGCATGTACTCCGGATACATTACACGCATCTGTTTCATGTTAATAAAAATGTATGGCCAATATTGATTTGACAGTGAATGTGTCAAAGTCCAAGTGATGTTTGTGGGTAAGCCTTTGCATTCCACTAAATCAATAACAGAAATATATTAACCTGGATAACTAGTTTTTCCTATTTAGGTGTGAGTTTGCGAGCAGCTGGAGTGGCAGTCTCATTTTGTTGTTCAAGCCACAAAACGCTTTCGGCTCAATGGTGCAATACTGCAGGGTAGCAGGAGGGTGTGTGTTTACCAATTATCTCTGCTTTATTTTCTTTTATGGGTGAATCTACCCCGGTTGCAGTCCATAGCTGTCACGTTGATGTTTCTGTAGTTACGGGGGCGGGCACACAGGATGAGGGAAGTGACACACAGGAGATAGGGAAGTGACTCGCAGGGTAGGCAGGGAAAAAGGGTGTTGTAATTTGGAAGTTGAATAAAGAAGACATGCTGTGACGAGCTCCGTCTCTGTGCATTATTTGCTGCGCCACGCGAGGGCCTGTAGGTCCAGCCCACGCCCCGACAATAGTTTGGGCACAACTGGTGTTACTTTCTCAAGTCTCTTGCTAAAATCACAAAAAAAGTTTCTGTAATCTGTTCTGGCGCTACACAAGTGTTCCTTAATGTCTTAGCCTATTTGTATCCTATATTATTATGGTTAAGGATATGGAAAAAACTCATAACATAACCTCAGACTTGTCTCGATTAGTGAACTGATAAAGTTGGGGCTAGCACTTAAAATGTTATGGTTGGGTAAAGCGAAATCTATATCTGCTCGTTTGGATTGTTTGCACTTGAATGAGGCTTCAACACTCCGGTATCCTGCTGTTTGTATCGTTTGCAGGGCATTTCTAGAGTGGAAAAAGAATTGAAATAATCTACATGTGGAATTCTATTTTCCTCTAAAATTGAATGTTAAACACGAGTCTTACTTAGCATGGTCAAGTAATCAGAGAAAAGGGTCTATATTGTTCAAAATGAGGACATATTCTTTACATTTGCCTGCAAATATAAATAAGTGTTGTAAAGCTGATGTTTTGAATGATTATGGTTTCTATGACAATGTATCCAGGGAACATCATTTTCCTGTTCTATACTTTTTTGTAAAAGTTGTCGAGGAACGTTTCTGAATCCCATTTTTGGGCTTGGGGGTATATAATAATGTAAAGATCACCCTCCACCATATTTTATCACTAAAGAAAAGTGCATTGCTTTTTCAGTATATGTGTATGTAGAAAAGGCTTTGATTTTTAAAGAGTACATGTTATTAATTAACGAGTGAGCAATTGGCCACATCACTTTTGAGATGTTTGCATTTGTGTTATGTATGGTATTCAATGTTTGAGAGCTGACTGCATTCTGTATTTTGCGTACTTTGTGTAGTTCTTCAAAATTAAGATTTAACTGATTAATTCGTTCCTGTTCTGCTAAAGTACCCTTAGGGTGCCTCTAATGTCTGTGCCCGCACTTCGGTGCCCCATGTCACACATGCGTCAGAGTAATCTCCTTGATATCACCCATTGTCTCATGATGTTCCTGTGCCAGGAAGAACTCAGCTGATACCGATGGGTCAGACTTTGAATGCTGTAACACACCTTATAACTGAAAGCAATCCTCATAATTCATATCCGTAGAGTTCTTCTGTCTGAGCTTTGTGTGGTATTCTATGTAATGTTATTGTTGGAAGTTGCCGCGGCACCCGCCTGCGCGTGAGAGAGATTGTTGGGTGAGAGCATGATGGGATTCGATGTGGGACGGTTGAGAAGGATGTCGAGTGATTGAGCCGGCTTGCAGTGCGGGGCGCCGGCTTGTAGTGTATATACAATAAAAGAAAGTCTTCCCACTCATCTTGTCGAGCATACTTCATTTGGGGACGAGGATGCCGGCGTCCTGAGGACCCACAGGGCAAAGAGGAGTTGAGAGCGGCCGCTCCGAGCCAAAGCGCTACGTTGCGCAGGCTTGTGCTGGTGTTTGGCCTCAGCAAAGGAAGGGAGACATGGAGAGCAGACGCTCCGAGCTAACGCACACCTCGCGTTGGCTTGTGCTGGTTTTTCTTGTTCACAGCTGGACTGGAAGGAAGAGAGTGTGCTACGAACCGGCGCGTAATACCGCGTTAGTTTGTGCTGAGTTTATGTTCTGCTCTCTGCCGGTCCAGGAACTCAGATTTGGGCTGCAAGTAAACGCTGTATTACTGGCGGATGAAGGAAAGGACCCGCCATAAGCTGTAGGTCACATGATCTGCCTGATCTAGAGCCAGGCGAAATGAAGAGTAAACAGTGATCCCGTCATCTTCGTCACAGTACTTGTACTTTTAGTCAAAGACTCTACACCCTGCACGTAGCAAAATCCAACTAGAGGATTATGAACTGGTGTAACAGGAAGTGGTGTGCACTAGGAGACACCTCACAATTTAAGAAAATAAAAGAATAATAACCTCACAAGAACATGCAAGGTATTAGCATCCAACCACCAGCAAGTTTCCTTCCAACTCCAGACCAACCTGTGGTTTTGTGGTCAGAATGGAAAGAATTCTGGCTGAGTTATATCCAAGCTGTAGAAAAAGAAGAACTCGCATCCCGCAAAAAGAAATTACTATTGCTACATGCACTGGGGTTGGAAGGGCAAAGGAAGTTCAGAGAATTACCATAATTGACTGAAGATGAAGCTGGTGATGTTGATGAGCATGATAGGGCTATAAGACAATTGGATAAGTATTATGCTCCAGAAACAAACATAGCCATAAACAGATACAAGTTCTACACACGAGTACAGAAGGAACACAAAAGCATTGAGGAATATGTTTCTGCTTTAAGAGTGTTATCACGAACTTGCCAATTTGGTCACGGCATCACCCTTGATGAGTTGATCAGAGATCAGATCATTATTCACTCGAAAGATAATTTGGTACAAGACAGATTATGGATGGTTGGAAATCCATCCTTACCGGAAACTATAGCGATTACTAAATGTGTAGAGCACAGTCAGTTGTGCTCAAAGGAAATGAAGAGCAAGAAAGAAGAGGCTGTACAAAGTATGCAGAAACAAAATATCAAAGTAATACAGGAAAAAGAAACAGAAGAACAGGATCAGGTTAACGCACTGTAACCTAAAGACAGAGCTGAAACCAATGGTAGGAGCAAGGATGAAGTCAATGCAGGAAGAAGTAACAGGGCAAAAACTTTTGAGCAAAAAGGAAGCTCATATAGAGGAAATAATTGGGTGAAAAATGAACCCAGAATTCAAAATGATCAGAGATTTCAGAAGGCTCAACCAAGAGAGGGAGACAGATGTTACAATTGTGGCAGAATTGGTCATTATGCATATTCAAAACAGTGCCCCGCTTTGGGGCAGAAATGTGGAAATTGGGGCCTAAAAGGTCATTTTTCAGTCGCATGTAGAAGGAGGAAGAAAATATCTTCCATTCTAGAAGAAGAGGAGGAATCAGAAGAAGAAAGGGTGTTCCTGATACATGAGCCACCTGATGGAGAATTTAAATGCCCGAGCTGTGAAGTGATAGTTGATAATTGGAAACTTAAAGTGAAGGTGGACAGCTGTTCACCATGGACAATTATCACTAAAAGAGCATGGCAAAATTTAGTTGCACGTGGCCTCAAAAGTAAGATGAATGCATCAGACATACGAAATCCTGGTGGGTTTGAAGGATCCAAGATCAAGATGATTGGATGGTTTTCTTGTTTTATTCAATTTAAAGATAGACGTCTCAAGTGAAGGCTTACTTTGCAGAGAAGGGCGTCAATGTAATAGGTTGGAGAGATCAGGCTGGATTGAGGATCAGATTGGATCCATGTGATGAAGAGTAAATTCTGGTTGTTAACAGTAGTCAAGTGCACGAATATAAAACTACCAAGAAGAAAAGCAATCAACTAAAACTGGGTTTGTTAAAAAAATGTGCACACAGAATTCGTCTTAAAGATGGAGCAATGCCTGTTAAACACACGAAGTCCAGACCAGTTCCATTTGCCTTAGCTGACAAGGTTGAGCAACAATTAACAGTATTGGAATCTGAAGGAGTTATAGAAAAAATGGAATCGTCTGAGTGGGTGAGCCCCATTGTCGTTGCATTGAAGAAAAACGGCAAAATTCGAATTTGTGTAGATTTGAGAGATGTAAATAAGAACATTATAACTGATACGTTTCCTCTTCCCATTATATCTGAAATGTTAAATCGAATTGGTAATGCTGACTTGTTTTCCACTTTGGACCTATCAAGCGCCTATCATCAGATTTTGCTGACAGAAGATTGTAGAGACATTACGGCATTTATTAGGCCACATGGTCTTTACAGATACAAACCCATGCCGTTTGGTTTAGCGTCTTCTGCAGCAGTATTTCAAAGAGTAATGATGCATGTTCTTAAGGGAATAAGTGGTACGCTTGTCTATCAGGATGATATAATTGTGTTTGGCAAGGGGTCTGAAGAACATGACAGGAGATTGAAGGAAGTGTTGGAGAGATTAGAAGAAGTTGGGTTCGAAATTGAGAAAAGCAAGTGTAAGTTCGGAGTAGAAGAGGTGGAATATCTCAGACATACTGTGAATGGCAAGGGGTACAAAAGAGATGCAATGAAAGCGATTAAGGAGTCGCTTAATCCCAATAACAAAGATGAGTTAAGATCATTTCTGGGGTTATGGAATATTACAATAGATTTGTTAAAAATTTTGCGAGTGTAACAGAACCTTTGAGAAAGTTATTAAAAAAGGAAGCAAAGTTGATATGGACTGAGGAATGTAATGAAGCGGTTGAATGCATAAAAAGAGAAATTTGCAACTCTTTGGAGTTAGAAGGATTTGAGTTTGGGAGAGTGACTAAGATCACGGTGGTTGCCAGTGGGAATGGTTTGGGGGCGGTCTTATCGCAAGTAGACGAAGATGCAAATGAAGGATAATCAGTCATGCTTCAAGAGCTATTTCAGAAACAGAGAGCAGATATTCTGTCATTGAAAAAGAGTTGTTGGCTTGTTCATGGGCGGTGAATTACTTTAGAAAATATCTGTGGGGAAGCAAATTTGTAATTCAGACAGACCATAAACCTTTGATTGAGGGTCTCACGGTGAAAGGAATGTGCAAAGCTTCGCCGAGATTAGCTAGACTTAGTCTCAAATTGCAAGATTATAATTTCTCAGTGAAATATGTGCCGGGATGAAGGAATGTTGTTGCTGATTTTTTATCTAGATTACCATTGAAAAGTAGAGAAACAGTTGTTGATGCAGATGAAAAAATGGTGGCTGTTGTTTTTGAAGTTACGTGTAAGGATACTTCGATTGAGGAGTTGGGAAAGGATGATGAGATACAAGAAATAAGGAGATATACCGAATCAGGGTGGCCTGAGAAGAAAGCAATCAGCGAAGGTTGTATGAGATTTTGGGAAGTGAAAGATGAATTGTCTATGAAGGATGGATTTTTAGTGAGGGGAGATAAATTGATTCCTCCTCGGAGTTTATGTAAGGAGCTCATTGAAAAAGCACACCAAGGTCATCCTGGCATCACTGGCACAATGAACAATGTGCGGTTGAAATACTGGTGGCCAGGTATGGATTTGATGATTGAGAGATTCATTAGGAATTGCTGGCCATGTCAGAACAGTGACAAGAGCTGTAAGGTTTTTAAGTCAGAGCCAATTAACATTTGTAAAGGTGAAACACCATGGGAGATGGTAGGGATTGATATTATTGGGCCATACATGCGGTTAGTTGGGGAGAAGAAATTTCTGATAGTTTTGGTTGATTACTACTCAGGGTGGTTGGAAGTCAAAGCGGTGAACAAAACTGATGCTGAGGAGGTAATAAAATTCATTATGCAGATTTGCAGAAGGGAAGGATTTCCCAAAATAATAATGAGTGATAATGGAGTTCAATTCAGAAGAAGAGAAATGGAAGAATTTGCCAAGAGATCGGGAATTGAATGGAGGTTTTTTTCATCATTGTATCACCCACAAACAAATGGGTTAGTGGAGAGGTATAACCGAGTTATTATAGAGGCAGTGGAGTTGGCTTTCAGTAACAATATGCCGGTAGACGAAGTTCTTAAGGAAAGGGTATGGAGCACTAAGATGTCTGTTAAAAGAGGAATGGAGGTCTCTCCTTTTGAATTAATGAGGGGAAGAGCTCCCATTACTTTACTTAATCCAGCATGGGTTAATCGTAGGAGAGGTTTAACTACAGGATTACAGGTTTCTGACAAACATCTAGAAAGGTGTTGTATGTCTCCAGAAAAGTCTAAGCTAAGATTATTACCAGGAGATTTTGTGCGAATCAAGTTGGGACGAAATGTCAAGAAGGGTGACTCTAAGTACAGCAGTCCAGTCAAGGTGATACAAGTGTTCAGGAGAGCGGTTAGAGTTACTGGAGGATCAGTGTGGAACTTGGATAGAGTTAGTAAATGGATGTGGAAAGGTAAGAATGAAAGAGATAAGCAGGTCTAATTGGAGAGAAGAGTGAGTGATTTATTTGGTGATGACCATATTCAAAATAGAATTGAGAATGTACATGGTGACGTTGTGAGACGAGTTGGTGAAGCAAGCATGCATCAACAACAAGGTGATGAGGTGTTTGAAAGGAGGATGGTACGTAGTTCAAGAGAAAAAAAGGTACCATTCGGGTCCAGAGATTATGTCATGTAGAGTTGAGTAATAACCTGATGTAAAGGTAATTTTATTCAATGATTGTACTTAGTTCAAGAAAAAAAAAAAGGTTACCGTCCTAGTCCAGAGACTATGTCATGTAGAGTTAAGTAATAACCTTATGTAAGGGTAATTTTATTCAATGTGTTTTCAATATTGTTTTTAACTTTATGTGATTTTGTACAAATGTGGTTTTGTGTTAAAAATGTATTTCTTCTTCTCCTATTCAATATTGTGTGGGGGGGATGATGTGGTATTCTATGTAATGTTATTGTTGGAGGTTGCCGCGGCACCCGTCTGCGCGTGAGAGAGATTGTTGGGTGAGAGCGTGATGGGATTCGATGTGGGACGGTTGAGAAGGATGTCGAGTGATTGAGGAGGCTTGCAGTGCGGGGCGCCGGCTTGTAGTGTATATCCAATAAAAGAAAGTCTTCCCACTCATCTTGTCAAGCATACTTCACTTTGCTAATGTTGGATTGCAATTTTGGGGGACCGGTAAATTACACATCTGTGCTTCACCTGCATACATTCTGTGTGCGTCTACTGTGCTCCTCAAAATGGCTGTCATTTCAGATATGTCTTCCTCTCTGTGTTCAGCACAAATTGTGCCAAATATCTACCGTTGTGGTCTCAGAGCACCTGGCTTGTCTTGAAATGGGTGCATTGTGCCCACGCCGGGGGTCCAGACGTCAGTCTCTGGAGGAAAATGAGATCGGAGGTGGATGACAAGAGAATGGGAAAGAGGGTGCAAATGCCACAGACACAGGGGTAGATGAGGCAGAAGGGAAAGGTATGTTTTGTGTTAGTTTGGGTGTTTGTGGAACCATAAACGTTGATTAGAGATCAGCTTAAATAGATAAAGGTATACTCTAATATGTTCAGAATCAAAGAAACAGTCTTTGTGAGACAGTTTCAAAGAGCAGTAGGTAGCAAATAACATGTACAATATGGCGGTGTGATGCACTTGTGGTATGCTACAACTGCCCAGTTAAATCATGGTAGCCTTTTTCCCTGGGAGTATAACTATATATTTCCCTTGGCACAAATTCTGCAATAGTATTTCAGGAACTGCCAAGCCAGGAGGTCAGGTATGGCCCGCTCTGCAGTACACTGTGTGAAAGGTGACTGTTGCTGGAGAACAAAGGGGTAGGAAGGACCGCTATGATCTGTTGACATGTTCCTGGACGTGTTGCAAGCCTTGCACTCCTAAGTGTGAGAAGCTCTTGTGAGGGCTAACCACCAAATACCAGGAATCATCTGCACTTAATTTGATAGCAACCCCTGTTTAACTGGAACCAAATGAATGGTTTTAAAGGGAAACAGCAATGCAGTGTAGCCCAAAATTAGCACGTAGTCTGCAATTACAATGCATAGACTGGGAATGTGACTGTGTTCTGTCTTCAGTTGCCTAAATCGGAGAAAAAAAACAGACTCTGACCTTCCATGGCATCGGTTCGAGTCACCCCGTGAAAGAACCCACTGGCCAGTCCCAAGCAGTTCAACCGATCAACACCAAGAGTGTCTGAGAATCCAGATAAAAAGTCTGAGGTCCTAGTGTGTGCAGTCAGCGGACAGTGATAGATCTTACAAACAAAACATAAATCAATTCACAGAGCGCAATTCCACTGCCCACATCTCCCACCAGTCAATCACAGAGAGCCCACACAACACCAAACCAAACATCAAGGAAGCAAAGACTGAAGACAAAAGGCCTCATTACGCATTTGGTGGTAAATACCAAAGGATTACGATTGGTGGTAGGACAGTGTATTTTCCTATTTCTGGAGTGCATAGGACTCATGGGGATCTTTGTGGATTTAACACAAGTGGTAATTCTGCCGTGGTAAATTTGCCAATTATTAAAGGGAAAAGTGGAAGATTTACCTCCAGCTTTTTGTTGGAGGTGAATCTACCTGTTTTCCTCCATACTTGGAATTCGACAGTGGTGTAAAAATAGAGGTAATTCTGTTAATGCCAAAGAAAGTGGCGGTAACAGAATTATCACCACTTTTCTACTTCAACGTTGAACTCATAATGCTCTCAGCAGTCCATTTTCCACACTTGTACCCACCTCTTAAAACCAGGCCAGGCAGGCCCTCCACCAATAAATCACAGCACCAAACCAAGAACCTTTTAATAAAGGGCGCAAGACTGGAAGGAGAGAGTTAGCCTGCCTGCCCCAGTATCATTTTCCGTAAGAGGCTTAAAAATGTCCACCCTATAATTGCAGATAATGAAAGAAGACCCAATTCATTATGAAAATCTGAATAGGCATTCCCTTTTATACCCCTAAGACCTTTTCTAAAATAAGCCTTCCCATTTGGTCTAGTCTATTGTATCCAAACACATAATGACTTCCACTCCATTTCATATAGTAGGGAACAACTTCCGTTTATAGAAGATCACCAATGATTCTTAAGAAAACCTCACATACTTTTTTTGTAAGATAAGCCCCTGAGAGGCTGCAGTTATTACCTTGATTTTCAAATCATTATAATATTGGGTTTCTGCTCGAGTCTCGTAGGCTATGAGCCCCAAATATCTATATTCTGAGACCCGTTGTATGGGAAGGTTATATATTCTCATCAAGGGGAACACCAACTTCTTCTCTTGAGCTGGCCTAAGCATAAGCACATTCTATTTTTTTGTGTTTATCCTAAAACCATTGTCAAGGAAAAACTCCCCTAACTTGGCCAATTGCCTTTGTAGGCCCACCAGAGTTTGATCCAAAAGGAGAAAATCATCCTCATATAAAATCCATTGACTCGGCACCAACCCAAGTCTAGGAGGGAATGCATGTGCTTTTAACAGGTATGACCCAATATCAGCCATGTAAAGGTTAAACAGAGCTGGTGCCAAGATACAACCCTGTGTTGAACCCTTAGATGTTGTAATGGGTCTTGAAAGTAGGCCCCGATAATTTAATGTAACCTGAGTAGAGGTTCCTGTATGTAGATCTTTTATGATCAGCAGCAAATATAGTGGACATCCCCAAGTCTCCAGTTTGGCCCAGAGTCTATTTCTGTCAACTGAGTCAAAGGCATGCTTAAATTCTATGAAAGCCAAAAAGACTGGTTGACACGAGCTGTAGACTTTTTCTTTGATTATAGCAAAAGTAGCCAAGTTTGCTGAAGTACCCAGACCCGCAATAAATCCCGATTGCAAATGATCCAACACTTTTGCCTCGTGTGCCCAGTGTAATAATTGTCTTAGCACCAGCTTTTCAAGCATATTCCCTGATACATCGAGCAAAGCAATGGACTGGTAATTTTCTGTGTCGGTCCAAATTCTCTTTTTAAAAATAGGTACAGTAATAGATTTTTTCCATGTGTTTGGGACTATGTGGATAGTAAAGAGTACATTTGCCCATTCCTCGGGGAGGGCTTTCAAGATGATATTAGAGAGCCCACTTGGGCCCGTGCTCTCAATTTACTTGACTTAAATATGATCAATATGATATCCTTGTGATCAAAAGTCAAGTCCCATGGGTCATTCCCCGGCACTGCCCCAGGCTACAGGCTGCCTAACCCAGATGAGAACAACGTCTCAATGTGCGTTGCCCATGCATCTTCTGATATTACATTGGCCTGTAGGGCCAGCTGATGAGACGTTGTGTTGTTCTTTAACAGGGCCCATATACCTGTACTGTTTTTTTGTTACAAGTACTCTCAACATTGCTTCTGCATCTCTTTACATCATAGTAGATTCATGGCTTTTCATCCAATGTTTTAGTTCCTGCTTTAGCTGCTTCACTTCAATATAAAAAGCACTAGTTGCAAAGGAGATCGTTGTTCTTCAGTCATAATCAAAGAATGCTAGCCAACTCTTATCCCGGCCTTGACGAATTTGTTAACTCTTCCTTTGCCATGAAAAACATGCCAGATAACATTAAGAATGCCTGGATCACCCCCTTACTGAAGAAACCTGATCTATGCCCTCGAATTATCGTCCTATTACTAATACTATCTTCTTACTTAAGATTCTGGACAGAGTGGCTTATAACCAGATCTCCTCCTTCGTGGAGCAATATCAAATCTACCATGACTTTCAGTCTCTTCACCACTCTGCGCTGCTCCACGGCTCAGCAACATTTTTGATGGTGCAGCTCCTCCTCCACAGGCAACAGAGAGCAACAACAGACTTTCCCAACATAGTGTCTGTCCAGATTGCCACTCTTTGACACTCTTCTCTGCGGCTCAGCAACGGTTTTGATGGTGCAGCCCCTCCTCCACAGGCAACAGAGAGCAACAACAGACTTTCCCAACAGAGTGTCTGCCCAGACTTCCAGTCTTCACCACTCCGCTCCGTGGCTCAACAGAGTTTTTGATGGTGCAGTTGCTTCTCCACAGGCAACAGAGAGCGACAATAGACTTTCCCAACACAGCGTCTGCCCAGACTGCCACTCTTCTACATTCAGTTGAGATTATTTGATTAGCTTTTACAGTAGAGAGGACAAAGAAATAACCAACTTTTATCCTACTTCTGCCATGGCGCATATGAGACCAGCCCAAGTCATATCAATACAGCTGACCAAGGAAAATCTCGAGTGAAGTCAAGCAGAGTATGCAGGAACCACTGAGCAACCCTCCTCCCCCACAGCCAGACAAAATGTTGAACCCCTCCCCTCCACAAAATATTTAGATTGTATTCCGACCTCCAATGGAAACACAATGGATGCACACCCCACAAAAATATCATCCCCCAAGGCCTCCTTCCCTGGACATCCAAAAATGTATTGACAACCATAATATTGCAGAATCCCTCCAACAAGTGTATAACCTAACAAAAGCTAGTGTCCAACCCCTTAACACTGCCCATGATCAATTGCTACCACCCCAAACCCAAGCCAGGACCCGTAGTCTGCTCCTCTGCCCACCAATGAAGTGTTGATGTGAATAAAATCCTGCTCTCAAAACATCATTGAATGTTATAAAGGGTTTTATACAAATTATACAGGGTCTAATAAACCAGGTCACTGCTTAGGTCTTCAGAGCAGTCAAAGGCATAAGAAATAAACAGTCCACAGTTTTGCACTGATCAGAAAACTGTCAATTTGCTTTCAACAGAAAATATGTTGACAGCACTGTACATTGTCATGGGGTCAACTCTTAACCCTCACACAGAATAGGTTGCTATGCTCTCTATTGGTCTCATATCTGAAGTATCTAGGAAGCATAAGCCAAAAGGTCACTGCAATGAGGGGGGGTGAATGATGAGAGGAGGGCAAGTGAAAGACAATGTGTAGAGACCTTGCAGATCTTGGGATGCAAGCGAGAGCCGCAATAAAATAATGAATGACACTAAATGCAGGGGCCACCTGGAAAATACATGGACAAATAATACCAGTGTAAGCATGAGAAAGATAGCAACATTCTCTTTCCTATACATGAGACAAAACTATGTCAGTGGGCCTCATTACGACCCAGGCGGTAAGTTACCGCCTGGGCCGTGACTTTACCACCATGGCGTAAACTACGTTTATGCCATGGTGGTTGGCGGACTTACCGCCCCATTCCGACCTTGGCGGGGCGGTAAGTCCCCAATCCCCATTTACCCTTCCCCATTCCCATTTTTGCCCCATAGGGCATAATGGGAGTGGGGAAGGCGTTAATTACGCCACTGTAAATTACGGTGGCGTAATTAACTCCATGGTCCCTTAGCGCCATGGATTTTAACGCCTGCTAAAAGCAGGTGTTAAGTCCGCCATGGCGCTAAGGGACCTCGTACTCAGGCAGTAAGGGTCGGCGCTGTTAACGCCGCCGTAAAACCCTTACCGCCTGGGTCGTAATGAGGCCCAGTGTGGTAATAGAAATGCGAATAAGAAAGTGAATAGGGATGACATGGCAGAAGAAGAGTGCAGTGGGAGAAGGAGGATTAGGTGTAGGTAGATGGGACAGGTGAAGGCTCAGAAAAGAAGGAGTAAGAAGACGAATGGGCATTGCTTGCAAAAGGAGGAGTCGGGCAACAAAAGTGAAAAGGGAGAGGTGGATATCCCAGCATAACTGTGCGCCACATTCAGCCAATAATGTTAAGGCTTGTCTGGTGTAGAGATCAAAGAAACAAATGTTCCCCACTGCTCTACTTCCGAAAGCAGTGCAAGTCAAACTGAGGGTACAAATATCTAACCAATGCGCAGTTCCCATTCCCGCCGACCCTAGACAAACAGAGAAGAACGTCTTCCAAAAGGTGGCACAACGCCCAATTCCAAATCCCAATCCCATTCCCAAACTAAAGGGCACTTGAAGTCGCCACTGTGGCACAATCACGTTTTCATCCTGTCATGTTCATGTCTCTGCTGGGTAAATGGATCTATGTTGAAAGCCTGCAAACAAAATTGAATTCACTTTTGTAGTGAAAATGAAATGAACTAAGAAAATTCATCTGCACATGTTTCCTGGAATACAAGGTTAAATTTGGAATGGCATTTGGAAATAGCTCTATGTGAAAATGTCTCGAGGAAAACATTGGGCCTCAATAGAAGTGTGGCGGTATCCCGGCGGTAAATCCGCCAGGATACGGTCAACGCAAATAGCATTACTGCAACTCGGTCTGGCGCTATTAGCACCAGATCCTGAGTTGCGGTAAGGCTGTAAGTCCCCATTTCTTTAGAGTCCATAGGACACTATGGGGCATGCTGCGCACTATTACAGCGGCGCAATTTTCGCCACGGTAATAACACAGCAAATGGGTGGAAACTTGCCAGATTTACCTCCAGCTCGAAGCTGGGTGACTTTACGCCCAACTTATAGTTGGGCCGAGCGGTAATGCAATGGTAATGGCATTACCGCTGCATTTCTACCGCTCCATCCACCTTATGATGAGGCCCATGGTCAGCAATTAGTCGTTTTCAAAATGTAGTCACTCCATTCAAGAAATGTAAAGTGTAAACATTTTACCAGTGATAAGGTTGAGGAAAAGAGCTGTTTTAAAACACATAAAAGTTCAAGGCTTTACCCTAATGTTGACACAAAATCCTACTAAAATCAGACTATCACTGGCCCTCCACAATCACCCTACCACAACCCATAATCCTTACCCTAACTCTAACCTCTACCCTTATTCTAACCCTAACCATTCAGCACTCCATAGCATCGTGTCTACATGTGTGTTGTGATGTATTATTCTAGTCTTGTCCTGTCCTGCTGGCCATCTATGTATGCTGTGTAGAATGTTGGTGACTGAAATGATTGGCAGTTCAGGAGAATATTTGTGAGTGTTCCAAGAGTGTGAGTTGGGCTTGAGCTGTGGGTGTGTGAGTATGGCCGGTGGGTGTGCTGCGTGCTTCCTGTCCTGTAATATATACCAAGAGTAGCTGGAACCGTAACATGTAAATATGTATGATAAAGACTACCTGGTTCGATACTAAGTGACTCCACAGCTGGTCTGTCTGGACATCAAAGCATCATCATATTACAACAATGTTGCAGGGTACAAAACTCCAAATAAATAGAAAATGAACAGTGAACCTAACCCCAACCTCATTCCTCCACAGCCTCCATAGTGCTTACTCTAACTGAAACCAATGCACTAATGGTAACTCTAGCCTTACCCTAACAGTAACTCCAATGCTTACACTTATCATAACCCTTACTCTACACTAACAACTAGGTTTATTCTGACCTCTATGCTCTTCCACCCCAACATCACCAACTCTCCCCAACCTCCTTAACTCTATCTCTTTCCCTAACTGTAATGCAAACTCTTACTCTAATATTAAACCTAACCCTACTCAAACCCAACCTCCAACATCACCAGCCCTCCACAAACTCCCAGACACTAACAGCAACCCCAATTCTAACTAAACTCCTTACTGTAGTCTTACCCTAGCCCTAGGCACCATCTTAACTTTGGCCATTTGGAAAACAGGAGCACAAAAAAATTGCAACTGAATCGGTGTGAAGATAGAAGTAGTAAAACCTTTGTCAATGAACAGCAGAAAAGAAGACAGGGGCTGTGCAGCTAAGGGAGCTCCTGGAAGCAAATAAGAGCACAGCTGGTGGCAGGGAAAGGGCCGCTAATATCCTGCAGGAAACCTGTGGAAAACAAAACTTAACCTAAGGAGATAAGCCCGGGGGCAGGTATTGAAGAAAATACAATTATTAGACAGCTTTCCCACTACACCATCAATGCCAAAGCCCATAGCTCCATGACGGTCTTCCTTGTCCCTACATATAAGCACATTGGCTGGGGTTCTGGTCATAAATCAGTGGTTGAGTTCTCTCTTCGCAGGTTACAATTGACTTTTCCTGCAGATCTAAAAATGGTTTGGTCAAATGCAAGATGAAGTTTCACATTTGCAAGAACTTAAGCGAGCAATACATGTTTTAATGACAACTCGCGAGCAATATAAGTTTTAATGACAACTCCAGACTTTGACATGTCCACTTTCCACGTTTTATTCTATAAATAAGCCGTTCATTGCTACAGCAAAAGCTGCTTGCACCACATTCACCAAAAGGCAAAAATTAAAAATGCATAACATGACTAAAATACAGCACTAATGCTCGTACAAAAGTACAACATTTCACACAAAACAGGCGCACTCTGCGAACAGAAAAACAAGATCAAACAAGCAGGTTTCTCTAAAACCTGAACACCCGAACTCTTTTCATTGCATTGCCAGCAGATTCAAGCTATCACAAATGGATCGGTGTAAAACCTGGAACAGGTCGGAACCGGCCAGAACGCTACCTAATATATGAAATGGCAGCAAAACTCACTTAAAAATGATGAAAACTCACATGAAGAACATTTTGGAAATGAGGAAGGTTGAAGAATGTGCTGTCATTAACCCATTACTGCCCAAAATCTAACATTTTGACACAAAAAAGTACCCAGACCAGAGCAGGTCCCCGCTGTGTGTTTAACATAGGGATGAAAATGACTGACAATAACTTTATCAAAAAGAGGGTCAATTTTGTGTAGAAGAGATACCAGAGGACTAAGTGGGGGATAGAAGGGGATTGCGACCTCAGGGTGGGTGTTTGCCCTTCCCCGCAAGAAAATGGTTTACTCGCCTGACTGAGAACAAAAGAAAATGTATATGCTTCAGTTTGGGATTTCCGGCATACCATTCTTTGTGATGGTTTTGGGACTCTGTGGTTATCAGTCAATTTTTGGAACAGTGTATCTTCACTTCGCACGATCAAATCTTGTTTTGATTTTATGCAGGAATCTTGAAGTCATTAAACTATTTTGATGATTTCTGATTTAGGAAAGTAGCCATTTGCTTATAAGAATTGGGTGAATAAACATTAGGTAAAGTATCTGGGCCCATGGCACTGAATGTTTTTTTAAAGGAAAATTGCCTACTGCATCCAATCCTCGCATTCCAGAATCCTAAAGTGCCTCAGCATTCCCATTGTTTCCTCAGGGAGACTTCATGCTGGAATTTGCCAAATTAGCCATATCAATTATCAAAATGACTTAGCTCGAGAGCAGCAGAGCACTGTACATGGTGTGGTTAGCCAGAGGTTGGGCTGGCATCTTTAAACAGTAGTTCAGTACTCTGAGTGTTGGTTTGTGTGTCCATGTTGTTTTCCTCTCCGATTGCCTGATACATCTGCTTCCATCGAGCTTGATCGTTCTTTTTTTTATGTGTCAAGACGTTTTTATAATGTTATCTAAATGTCTTGTCTATGTTCAATTTGCTGCCCTTGCATATATCCTGGATTTGCTGTATATTGTTAATACTACGACACATAATAGGTTTGAACAAAATTATCGATAGAGTGTTCTTTTATCAAGTCTCCCATGATGCACTCTTGTACTCACACTTTATTTATAATTGCAAAACAACAGTTGCAGATGGACAAAGCTTAAGAGTAATAGAGGGCGCTAGAGCGCAACCAAGACGGCGGCTCTTGTGTGAGCTCGGACGGCGCACCCATATCAATCCTGGAAAAAAGAACCCAATCTGGGGCCATCCATCTCCCTAGCGGCAGGACAGACACCCCGAGATCAGGCACAACAAACCGCTGTACCGGCTGACTAGCCCGGCACCTGGAAGGAGCGAGGCCTGTGGTGGTTGCGTCTTGCTGCAGCACCCGAGGCATGGCAGCGCCGGGGGAGGAGGACGCTGGTGCCGTTCATTCCACCAGCAGCGGTGCCGGACACAGAGTCTGTGGGCCCCTGCGGCACCCCTGGGGCCCCCTGCGAGTGGCCCCAGAGGCCGTGTGAGACCACACGGGGAGCACGTCCCCAGAAACAGATCCGGCTATCAGCGGCCTTACATCAGCTCGTGGAGAAGAGAAGCCGCGGCAGTCCCACCGGCGGGATCGGAGGGCGCACGGACTGCAGGCCCACCTGACGACCGCCCGGAGGCCCAAACAGCAACACGGAGAAATGCCAGAGGCAGTCGCTGACCAGGTGAGCCATCCTCCACCCGGTGCACATTGAGACGGAGCGCCCCGGGTCGAGGCGGGACACACAGCAACGAGGCCGTAGTGCACCCCCGCCATCCCCGGCCACGCACCCCCCGCGGCAGAGGGTCAGACATTAGCGGCATCACGAGGTCTGCTCGATCTGGCCAGTGGCCCCAATTACAGAAGGGAGGCATAAGGTGGCTGACAGCAGAAACCTCCCAACCGCGTAACAATATAACCCACTGTTCAACAAGAGGCACCACAACATAGCCGCCCTGACCGGGGACACCCCACATGGAATAGGAATCCCTGGCTTAACCCACAAACTGCAAACACCGCCAGCCATCCCTCGAGAAGAAGTCCTATACCCGGGCCCAAAAGGTAACTATATCGCCAAGATGGGGAAATCCGACAAATCCCAGCGGAAGCTAACATTTGAGGCAGGAGCCATAGTCAAAACCCCAAAAGCAAACGAACGACCTGAGAGCCCAGGGGGGTCCATACCCCAGGACAATGATCCCGCTCAAACCACTGACATCAGGGAAATCCTCCTCGATCTAAAAGCTGGCATTGGCAATATAGAGAGTAAGCTTGATTCCCTGACCACAAAGGTCGACCAGCTACATCATCGCTTAGACAAACTTGACACTGCGGAACAACGAATTTCCGACATTGAGGACAATGTGTCCTCCATGTCCACCAAGGTCTCCACACTGGAAACCCAAATGAGAGCCGTCATCACTAAAAACGAGGACCCCGAAGGGCGATCCAGCCGGAACAACGTCAGGATCCTAGGGGTGAGAGAACAACAAACCACGAGGAAAATGAAAGAGTTTGTGGAGACCCTTTGCAGGGAGGTATTTGGTAGCCCTGCGCTGTCATAACATATTTGTGGTAGAAAGAGCCCACAGGGTCCCGACCAGCTGACCCATACCCGGGACAGCCCCTCGCCCAATAATAGCTAAACTGCTAAACTTCAAAGACCGAGACACAATTCTCTGCCTCGTAAGAGAGAAAGGGAATCTTCAATACGACGGAGACGACATCCAGTTCTTTCCCGACTTCTCCCCGTCAGTCCAGGCGCTACGCAGAAAATTCACTGGGGTAACACGTCAACTACAAGACAACAAATTGCTATACTCCATGCTATATCCAGCCAAACTGCGAATTCAACACGATGGCAAATCATAATTCTTTAACACACACCAAGGGGCAAACTCATTCCTCAACAAGCTGGGCTGCAAACAACCCAGCAGCAATCAGAGACCACAAAGCAGAGACCGAGCAGACAGAGACCCGCCATGATGTCCATACGCGCCTACAGCCTGGCCGCTGCCCGCCACTTAAGGAGCCCCTGGCTTCCACAACCACGCTGGTTCCCGGGGTGTGCCAGACTTTGGAAGTTCCCTAGCACCCGAAGCGCAGCACTGTTATGTTTTGGGACATTGGGTGGGAAATTCTGATGGGCAGGTTGGGGGTTCCCCGTGATTGGGAGGGAATTGTTCAATGTTATGGAAGCGTGCTTATCAGCGGTCCACACCCCCCCGCCTAAACCCCAGATCGCACAAGGGATGCATCGAGACTGGCTTCCATCTGGGAAAGCAGAAACATGGACATAACACCGCCGCAAGATTGCCTGTCACAACCAAACGTCATTATACCCCAAAAAACAACCAAACAGTACAACACCATCAGCATTCAAGTTAGCTACCTGAAACATTAAAGGGGGCAACAACCCAACCAAAACCAGGAAAATTTCACAAACCTCTGGAGACACAAAGTGGACATTTACCTAATCCAGGAGACCCACCTCCTTCCAGGAGCAGACAACCGCTGGGCCCGGGACTGGGGCTGCCATAGATACTTCGCCTTGTATTCTTCATACGCCAGAGGAGTGGTGATCCTAATACACAATTCCCTAAAATTCAAACTACTTGCATTCAAAAATGACAAAGAAGGAAGGACGCTCTTGGTGCACGGGACCCTGGAGAACACAAAATTTATCATCATAAACTCCTACGGGCCAAACACAGATGGTTATAATAACTTCGACTGGGTACTGACACACCTGGGAGAAGCGAGATCCGCAACAGTCATATGGGCAGGCGACCTGAACACCACACTAGACCCACAGAAGGATAGATCTCACCCATCATCCATCTCTGCCTCCAAAGCAGCCCATCAGGTTCTTGAAATCTGCAAAGCGTACGACCTAGTGGACATCTGGAGACGGCAACACGTGGAGACCCGAGACTACTCATTCCACTCCTGGGTCCACAAGACCAGTTCCAGCCTTGCCTACTACATCTTGGTCTCCACACACAGCAAAGTCCAATGGTCGAGCAGCCAAATACTGCCTAGATCAATATCAGACCGCACGGCAGTCACAGTTGAGTGCATCCCACCAGACCCTTCGGAGGGGAGGAGACATTGGCGGTTTAAACTGGGTTCCCTACAGGACCAGGTGTTCGCTGATGAACTCCGTACAGAGATCAGTGGCTTCCTCGAACTCAACCAAGGCTCGGTGGCATCTGCCGGAACCCTGTGGGAATCCTTGAAATGCTATGTCAGAGGGATCTGCCTAACCAAAGAACAAGGAATCTTAAAACTCATTAGACAAGAACTGTCCTCAAGTGAGGCCCGCCTAAAGGAGCTGGAACAGCTACAGACCACATCACCAGAACCACAAGTGCTGGCATCATTGAAAATGGAGCTAGACAAGTTCAGGGCGGTGGCGGACAGGAACTGAAATTCCTATCGCAAGGCCACCGCATCCACCAATATGGAGAGGGGCAGAAACCAGGTGCCCTCCTCGCGAGGCTGATAGTGGCAGACCGTAAACCCACACAGATAGAGCAGATCCGGAATCCCCAGGGCGCCCTAGTACACACAGACAAGGAAATTGCCGAAACCTTCTGCGTCTTTTATCAAGACCTATACAGGGCCAACTACACCGCCACCCAAGAGCAACAAGGGCACTATCTAGCCACATAGAACTGTACTGGGTGGATGCCACACTGAGAGAACCCCTAAACCTGCCCATCACACTAGAGGAAATCCTCCAGGCCATCAAAGACATGCCAAGCACTAAAGTGCCTGGCCCTGATGGGCTGATTCATGATTTCTATAAAGCATTCGCACCCATCCTTGCCCCACTGTTACTGCAAGTCTTCGAGGAGGCTCTCGAGACCGGTTCACTGCCTCCGACCCTCCACGAGGCGAACGTGATCTTACTACATGAAACTAACAAACCCCCAGAAGAATGCGGCTCGTACAGACCGATCTCACTGATCAACCTCGACAATAAAATATTAGCTAAGATCCTGTCCTTCAGACTTATCCCCCTGAAGCCCGCCCTGGTGCTCGCTGACCAAGCCGGATTTATGCCAGGCCGCAACACGACATTTGGGATCAGACGCATCTTCGGAGTCATGGAAGCACAAGATCTCCCACAACAGACGGTGGCGGTCCTCCTGGACGCTGAGAAGGCTTTCGACTCCATTGAATGGCCCTTTCTCTTTGAGGTTTTCCAACGAATGGGCCACGTTTCCTCCAGCTGACTGCCCTCCTGTATAACCAACCCCATTCTCACATCATTTTGGGGAAAACCAGATCGACGGCAATCGACCTACAGTGGGGAACCAGGCAGGGATGCCCCCTGTCCGCATTGCTCTTTGCGCTGGAGATGGAGCCCCTCGCCTCAGACCTCAGAGCCAGACACATTCACAGAGGCCTGTCCTTCGGCCCGCACAAGTTAATAATTTCTCTATATGCCGACGACATCGCCCTTTACAAATGAGACCCGGCAATAAACCTAAACCCAGTTATACGAGATGTCATTGAATTCGGTTATATTCCCGCTAACACCAGAGACCCGAGAATTCCCAGACAACTTCAACTTCAAATGGGAATGCACAAACATCTGTTACTTAGGCATCCAAATGGCCAGAGACCACCAAACCCTCTTCCAAGACAACTATGGTAAAGTAATCCAATCACTTCAGGGGAAAATAGACAGATGGAAGTCATTGCCACTCACCCTCTGGGGACGGGTCTCGATAGTGAAAATGGTGATACTCCTCAAACTCCTTTACCTCTTTGTAAGCCTGCCCCTACTAGTTCCCCAAAAACACCTCCAACACATACGGAGCCTAGTCCTGGAACTCCTATGGGAGGGCAAACCAGCTAGAATCGCTTACAAGTCACTAATCCAACCAGTGAAAAAGGGCGGCACGGCACTCCCCGACTTCGAACGTTACTACTGGGCAGCACAAGCCCAATTTCTGGGCCACTGGTATGCCACACACTTTGTCCGCCCCCATGTCCAACTAGAGCGAGCTCTCGCATCCCCTAACCTGCTCAGAGCTGTTACCTTCGGCCAAACTCACACCCCGCATAATACGCTAAACACAGTTCTCTCCACCATAGCAGTATGGAAAAGAATTGCGCTGAAGTGTGACGTTCAGATCAGGTTCTCCCCGCTCCTACCGATAATATTAATTCCTGCAATCCCCATGACCAAAGAAAAAGTCTATTTAAACTGAGTGGACAAGCTAAACTTAAAAAACATGGGCGACCTCTTCCGCGAAGGGCGCTTCCTTACTCCCCAACAGGCCAAAGTGGTGGCGCAACCACCACCCTTGACAAGTTTATCTATTTCTGCCTCAGACACGCCCTTCAAGCCATACTTCCCGCGACAACCAGCAACATGGCAATTACTGCACGGGGTCATTCAATCACAGGGGGAGGGCAAACTGGTCTGAATGCTTTACAAATCACAGCTAATGGAAACATCCCCGAACCCGACAACTCCCAAAGTGAGATGGGAAAGGGCCCTCCAGGTGTCAATTCTAGACGAGGACTGGGAATGCACTTTAGCTCAAACCCAGAACGTATCGCTAAACACAAGATACAAACTAATACACCTAAAATTCATCCACCAAGCGTACCATACCCCCGTCAGAATCCATCACTACCATCCATCGACCCCTCCGTTGTGCGGCCGCTGTGGCGCCCCGTCGGCGGACTTCGTCCACCTCGCATGGTCCTGCCCAACCATTCAACAATTCTGGGAAGGGATTCCTGAAAAAACAGCTGCAATCGTAGACATGCCTATAGAGCCCGACCCTATGATCACACTTCTGGGACTCACCAAACACTTTCCCCCCTCAACACGCAAACTAGGAGGACTGCTGCTACTACTAGCGCAAAGAAGAATTGCAATGTCTTGGGGAAAAGGTCCCACACCGACCATACATCAATGGTTGAAAGACATAGCCTGCTGTCGGGACACAGAAACAAACTTTATCAAGCTATTACCCCTACATGCTCGGCCCCCCTACATCTGGGGCCCCTACATCGCGTACTTGCTGTCCACCGGAAACAGTGACTCATCAAGGGAAACATCCCCAGAACCTTAACAGAACCACACAGGCACACATCCTAGCCAGTGAGGGACGGTAGACTGTTAATGTCCATCAACTCATGCATAAGTGCATCTTCAGGGGTCGGGCGGTGGGGGTGGGGAAGCGGTATACGAAGCACATGTTACTTCCATGTTTTTCCTTTTGTTATGTTATTTTTTCTTTGACTATTGAATATAACCAAAAATAAAGTTTTTAAAAAATAAAAAAATAAAAAAAGCTTAAGAGTAACAATTCAAAACTGTATAGCTGGTTTATTGCCGACACTTCACCCCAGCTCAAATACTTGAGTATAGAAAGTTCCAGAAGCTTATACATTGGCTGTAGAAAAATATATATCCAGTTTAAAACACACTAATGTATCTCCCAAAAAGCAAGAACACAAATATACATAATACAATGTACGAGGAAATTAAGCATAAAATATTCTCCCATGTCCTCTGACCATTAGCTATGCTGGATAGGAGGACTGTTGGAAGTTGTGGTGCAAAGCATCTGGCGAGCCAGAGGTTGCAGACCTTTACAGTAGGGGAATGCAGCATTCAGAAAGACTGATTGTTGCTGATGGCTTGCAATAGAAGCAATAGACAACAGTGGCATTTGCTATCCATAAACGTTGAAAAAGGGTATGACAGAGAACAAAAGGATGGCGACTCAGAAAAGAGAGGAAATTAAACATTTACAAGGGCCTCAATATATTCCATATTTTTCACACAACTTCTTGCTGTCTATTCTCGACTCTATGGTCATGTAATTAATAACTGTGGTAAAGAGGAAGGGATTACCTTGGTCTAGGTATCTCATGCTATCATTGCACTTGCCTTTCTGTTTGGTTAGGTTCCATGTATGATTGGTATTAATAGAGGTTCTTTTATATTAGCAAACAGGCTCTTCATTATGCCTGTAATGTTATATCCTCTACTTGAAGTCAGACTCCAAACAGCATAAGCATTCTTTGAACATATTTAGTAAATCCTTCATGATAGCAGCTGTGAAAAACCTAAGGGGTTTTCCCTTCCCACTCCCGAGGAATCTTCCAAACAGGTGACCAGGTGAGGGCCATCGCTTTTGGGTCCCGACCTTGGGGGCGGACTAGTCATGGAGGATCACCTGGGTGGAGGGTCCCTTAGGGTTGTGGAGGGATCACCAGAGGGCGAGACATGGTATCCCCCCTTTCAAATAACCCCTGACCTGACATCCCCTCAGCCTACTGTCAGCCAGGTCCCTGGTTTCCCCTGATTCTTAAATGCTTCTGCCATCTTAATAACATTACGACAGAACACCTACACTCCAAAGGACTTTTCTCTTTTTATGAATGTTCCTCTAATGAGGACAGGTGAAATCAGGCACTTAGCTACAATCACAAACACCTGAATCCAATTGAGAAACAAACTAAGTATAAAAGGTGGAACTCAGATTCACGCAGGATGCACGGAAAGCCAGGAAGGCAAAGGCGAGTTCGAGAAGGAGAGCAGGCGAGATAGCTAGCAGCTCAGCAGAGGCTTGTGAGAACCGGGCTTGAGAGAACAGGATGACGAGAAACTACAAGGCTGCAGGTTGAACAGGAGAAAGTGTGGCAAGAGAGCTGTTTCTCCAAGAAGCCAAAAGGGTTTGTCAAAGGAAGCTGAGAACCTGGTTAATCTCTCCAAACGTTGTGCAAAGAGATTGCTTGTTTCCCTGGAGCAGCAAAGCGACCCAGGAAGGTCTGAGGGGAACGAGGGGAGAGATCCTGACCTTAGATAAAAGATTTGTGAAGGTCGCTTTGCTAAAGTACAGCAAGTGAGTTCAAAGTGATGAGAGAGCCCTGTTTGTAATGACGCGAATGATTACCATGTTGCAAGCAAGGCTACACGTAAGAAGCGATACACGTTCAAAGAAAGCATCAATAGTTTTGGACTCCGATGAAACAAAGCAACAAAGTGGTCCTGAGGAATACTTGTATTGTTGAATGTCTCTGTGAAATGCAAAAGTTAAACAAAGTATCGCTGAGGTGAAATGAAAACTAAATTAAATAATACATAAGCATTTTGTTACATCCCCAAAAATTTTGCAAGAATGATTTATTTCCTCTTTTATTTCTCTAAGACCTAAAAATACTCCTTTACACCAACCCCTAACTCTCTGTGTTTTTTAGAAACAAATCATTCGTGCAAAAAATGTTGTGATGTAACAAAATGCTTATGTATTATTTAATTTTGTTTTAATTTCAATATTGTATATTATACTATGTAATATTTTAATGCACGCAACCACTAAATCAAAGCATGAGCCCTGATTTGAAAAAGGCGCCATGAGCCGAAACACGTGTCATCTAAGGGCAAAAATATGACAAATTAAATTCACGTTGCAGAAAATCAACTGGCGCATGTCTTATATCTGAGTGTGTACATCAATGGTTAATTTAAGGTGGTTTATTAGGCTTTTTAAACACCCTACTCGGATAAGACATGATAACAACAGTGGAACTTTGAATTACAATAAACTATGTGGCAATATAGTGATCTTAAGTCAAACAGGACAAGTGTTGCCTAACCGACCAGCCCACTAAAAGCCAACCTTTCAACGTACTTAACATCAAGATCATGCAAGTGTTCCAAGCCTACCATCAATTGTCTGAAAGGCACCCACCAAACAACTGCACTCTCTAAACTCTCGAGGTTTACGCCTTCCTTAAAGCAATGAGGGATTACTCTGCTTTAGCGATCATCTCCCGATTGATCATTGAGAGAAAGTGATGATTTGAGATGTGTCTACACATATAGAGATAGGAGAAGAAAGAAAAATATGTCTTGGGACAGAGACATTGCAGAGATTAATGAAAATATGTATGATACTATAAGAACTGTACTAAAGAGAGGAAAGGCAATCATAATTTAGTCTGCAATTTCTGATGTCTTTTTTCTCTTTCTAACCTCTAGAGCTCCTCCCAGCGTGTGCCTTCCATGGCTGTTCCTGAGTAGAAGACGATCAAAGCCTAGCACCCCAGTGCTCAACCCTGGCTCCATAGCACCTTCACCTCTACTCTGCTGCACAAAGGCATAGTCCGTCTAACAGCATCAACTATCTCGAAATCAACTAATAAAGGATCGCACACACACCCATGGAAGAGTCTGTCTTTTTCGTTCTTCATTCTTTCTTTATTTTATTTTTAAACGTCCAATGTGGGAAACTAATCTAACTACTGGATCTTATGTTCACCGATGTATAACATTTTCTAAAATAAAGATAGCGATTCAGAATCTCTGTGTTATGGATTCATGCAGAAAGTCACCACTTACTGCTTTGTTCTCAATAATTGGTTGGGAAGTGCATGGGACGCCAATGGATAGTACATGTCAGCCAAGAGGAAGGGAGGGTACTTTGATGCCTTTGCTTACAGTTGTGTAATGAATGATAACTAATTAAAGGTCCGGTGGCAAACTCTTTTGGGCCAGTTTGCCCTCCTGGCTGTGTGAATTTCTTCTTGCAAGCTTCAAATGGGATTGTGGGTGGTAGATTTTTTCTTTCTCCACAGTCCTCTTGTGAGGGATGTAGGAAGACCTATTCATGAATTAGCAAGGTGACCATCAAGGTAGTCCAAACTCTTGCAATTGGTATTGTCAGGGTTCACTCTTAGAGGGGATTGGCTGATAGGCAAGTACAATTATGACCGCACACGCACACGCGCGCACACACACATACACACACACTGTACTGAAAAATACATATACTTTATTATCGATATTGCATAAGGTTAAAACACTGCCAGCAAAGTAATTAAGTGAACTAAAGTGATGTAAGTGAAATGAACTAAAATGATACAGTTACACGCGACCGTAGACACATTGCATTGTCAGAACAGAGAGAAATGTAGGAATATATATGTACAGATCAACAGTAAATCACTGCTACTTTAAAATGAAAGGAAATGCTTCAAGAGTTCCAGGACCCAAGGGGCACTGCCAGAATGTCAAATTCATAACAGGTACAGTAACGACACAGTCACCTTTACAGAATTCATAAGGTCTTTGAAAGTTTTCCCTATTGGAAATGATGAGTTTCACAGATGGATTCAATAACTCCTAGAATTTGAAAGACGGTTTGAGGGTTTTTATTTTAAAAATGGTAAAAATTACTATTTTTATTCTGATCAGGGCGACGTCCAGCAATGGGCTTCCCTCCATCAATCTCCAATGGGCTCCCTCCAATCTAACCAAGTTGTCCCTAAACCCCATGTCTTCCCACCACAGATTGGTAACACCTACTGTCTAGTGCTACGGTCTAAGGCTAGCTATAGGTGATGGCACAAAAGCAATAATCCTTGTTTATTCTTCCAGGAATTTTCTATGAATACTTGATCCAATTCCCCAGTTCCCAACATAGGAGCATATTTCTGCATCTAAAAGTAAATAAATTGTGTATATTAGAGATGTGTGCTCCCTAGTACAATAATCCCTAATATGGAAAGATGCTGTCGCCTCTGTAAGTAGAAAGACAAATTAGAAGGTTGTTGACATGTTCTGACTGAATGCAACGCCATGGCAAGTTAGAATGAAATGTATCTGGGCCGTTTTGTTAGCCATAGTAATGAAATTTAGGCTGAGCAATTTTGGATTACATCTAGCTAGGCACCTGTTGAGGTCTCCAGCCAGGTGTACTTGAATCCAAGTGGTAGCCAACACCCAGTCGAGATGAACATGGCAAATGAGAAGATCTAGACGAATAACCTATCAATGGGACTCCACGGGAATAGGACTTACCTTTTCCGCCGCCTGACATCCCGGTCCATCACCACTGCAGTATCCCGGTGGTACCGGGATATCAGGCAGCGGAAACAGTGTTACGAGGTCGGCAGCAACCCGACGGTAGCACTGGCAGGATACCGCCGACCTCGTAATGAGGCCCGTACTTTGGTTAGCTTATGCTGACAAGGTTATTGTTTCCGATCTCACATATAATGAGCTGGAAAAAAAGTGTTGAGGCAATCTAAGTGTATGCCAAAAGCAACGATCAAGTAATTAATATGAACAAGACCAAATTGATGCGCTTAAATACAGGTAAACATTGCCCAACTTCAATTCAGACCGCCGAAGGGGTGATTGAAAGGGTGGCGAAATATACATACCTGGGATACGATCTAAGGTCTTAAAATGGTGTCAGTGAACACGTTGAACAAAGGTAAATGAAAGCACTGTCTGTGATGGCTATGATTAAAATATTCAGTCAGAAAACAGTGGGCTATAGTTCACTTGTAACAATACAAGCATGCAAACATTTGCTATTGAATGACATATGCGCTGGAAGCCTGCAATGATAATCACAACAATTGGAGAAATAAGCTTGAAGAGGAGATATTGCATAAACTGCTGGGTTTATCACAAGGAACCCTGATTTAGTACATCAGATTAAAATTGGTCCTAACATCATTACCCTCTGTCATGAACATCAACAGTGGACTTTTATATATGAAGATAATGACCTCTGTAGATAATACAATATTAACAATCATGAAAGAAACTGTCAATGATAGAGGCGGAAAGTCTCTACTTGATTTTAAAAGCATTAACGAGAAATTGTTTTAAGGAAATAGGTTGGACTCCACATTCTGAAGAGGGCAGAGCTGTAAAGAAATGGTATTGGTGCATGAGCCATGACCATGTCAGTAAACTGAAAAGTCTGCATAGGTTTGTTAGGTTAGCATTTAATTACCTCAAACCACAGGAATACTTGATCCAATTCCCCAGTCCCCAATATAGGACATTCCTTCATCTAAAATTAAATACATTGTGTGTATTAGAGGTGTGTGGGGCATAGTACAATATCCCTAATATGGAAAGATATTGTCGCCTCTGTAACGAGAAAGAAAAATTTGAAGGTTGTCGATATGTTCTGACTGAATGTAAAGCCATGGCAAGTTAGCATGAATTGTATCTGGGCAATTAAGACTGAGAAATGTTGGTTACGATGCTTGGCGGGATACAGACTATCTTTAACAATAGCTATAATTAGCTATAATTAGACTATAGAGAGTAGTTGAAAAGCAGTTGTACAAAATTGAAATTTTTGTAAACAAAGACTCTGCAAAGGTGGCGTTATCAATCAGTGATAATTGATTTTTTTAAAATGAATATTGAAACCTCTTCTTCTTATTCAATTAATTATTGTATGATTATGTATACATCTTCATGAATTCAGGTTTAAAAATGGAAGTAAAGGTGTTTAAGGTTTGTGACACTTAGCTTGTAACTTTTATATATTTAGATGAATTGTATTATTTTTATGTAATTTGTGGAAATTTGATTAAACTATGACATACTATTAAAAAAAGAAAATCCCCCACAAAGTCTAGTACGCAGTAACACAGGGAAAAATGTGCTGTACCACACACTTAAGTGCCCCACCTAGTGAGAATCAAGGGGTTATACAATGTAAATAATACCCACAAGTCAGGGTATACATAAAACTATTATACCAGACCTAAATTGCCCCAATGCAACCCTAAAAATAGCTGGAAACAAAATAACAAAGGATACATACAGTATCCTAACGCATCTTTATTTCATTTAATTTCATTTCAGCTTTATTTCGATAATACATAAAAGCCAACATCATACAAAACAGTACATATGGTAAAAGACATTGCCCAAATTGAAACGTTAAAAACAGATAAAAGAGTAAATTACCTATCCACAATAACAGATCAAACCAAAATAATTGATGTCAGTGAGAACATGCAGGAATGCCTGCATACTTGCAAAAATACATAACCATTTCATTAGCAATGGGCAACAATCAGAATTGTCCCCCCACAGCGTAGTATTGGTTTTCCGCTGTGGGGGGGCATGGGTAAAATACCCCCTGTCGCAGCAGAAGGAGAGAAATACATGTACTTATGCAACCAAGTTGCTAACTTTCATCCTCCTGTGCCAGGCCCTTAGAACAAATCAACCTCTTAGTAAACATAGTTATGGGAACTTTAGCACCCAAACAGAGCCCGATGGGTGCACAACCGTTAGGACCTGTTTCTGCTGGAAGAGGAGTTTTAAGGACCTCTGCCTAAGGTCTGTATACATGGTCAAAAAAGCAAAAAATGTACACTGTCCTCAATAACACCAGGGCAGAATGGGCAATGTGGACCCACAATAGTCATAAAGGCAAGGGGCAAGATCCCAAATCGCAGCTTAAGATATCCATTTCCATGTTCAACATTAGTTCAGCTGTAAAGCCATAAAAGTATCACAGTTACATCAACCAAAAATCAACAAATACAAATCATCACACACTAATTGACTCATGACAATGACAGAAAAAAGTTGACAAGGTCCAAGTATCACTAAGAGGGAAGCATAATGCATTTCAGGCCGACGGTCTCTATCTGACCAAGGGGTACTGGGCAGCCAAGATGGTCCTAACCCCGTTTTATTTGCTCCTGAGGGCACAGCCAGGTAATGAGGCTTTCAACAGTGGTAATAACTAGGCACTATTGTCGAGTTGGGTAATGGGCTACTTAATTTACAAGAGTTTAATATACGCTCCACCAGGCGGTGGTCTGAAAATACTATTCTTATTGAATCGATGCTTCAGCTCCCATGTTGCAGGACCTGGTGCAGCAAATAATATGCTCTCGGTGAATGAATGAGCACCACCCGCAACCAATGCAAACTTTTGTTCAAGAGTACGTCTCTAAACTCATGATGGTTTTCAGCAAGCTTGGGGACCCTAACAACCAGAGAGAGCCACATCACATTGCTGTTGGCAGATATTCTTCCAGACAGCTTAAAGCCTCTTCTGAGCCATCGATTGGTATGGCTACCCTTGGTGCATTGGGACTCAGTCGTTGCAGGTAGTGCATTTTGAAAGTATGATGGCTAGGCCCACTGGTGGTCTGACAGGTATGATCCAATTTAGAGTTATGCTGTACCTCTGTTCCACCTGGGTCTATTAGGGAGGGGGAGTAGGGTTGTTTAGGATAGTTGATACGACTGCTGGAGCTAGAGCCATGGGGAGGGGATATCAGCGTTAGATCCTGAGGCGTGTAGGGCCAATGATGAGCATTCTTCTGCCTTGAGCACTTGGATCCCTCTCTTAGTACCCAGATCACTTGGAGGTCCTTCATTGTCCCTGTCATTACCAATATTGTTGCCCACCAGCTCTGTCAAACTAAGGACTAATAGCTTGATTTGGTAGACTTCTACCAGGACCATGTTGCATTGGCATGTGCTGAAAACTGGACCCCTATCCCTCAGGTCACAAGCACTGCCCTGCATTGCCTCCTGCAGTCCCAATCCCCCAGGACCTTTGTACACCATTCCAGATAAACCTTTGCCCTCCTCTGGCTCATTAGGACTCAACTGCAACAATGGCATAATTTTGGAGAGCTTTGCAGAGCGGGGACAGACTGATGGGAAGGTAGATGCAAGTTTAATTGGGGCAGGCTTCAAAGATGTTATGCACCCTCCACTAAATTGCCAGGGTATGGGGCATGTCATGAGTGGTGCTTTGGGGGGTTAAGGACTCTGGGGTCAGAGGGGTGTGATCAATTTGCAACAAGGGGGGGGTTGGGCATCTGAGGATCCAGACCTAGTACAAGAGGACTGCCTAAGGATGCCTCATCCACAAAGATTGGCCGCGGTGATGGCAGTGACACAGATTCCATTGGATCAACTAGATCTGCTGATTCAAAAACACACAATGGCACACACAAGGGCCTCTCTTTAACCAAATTGAACGCTGATGCAAGATCTGTTATGGTCACAGAACTGTCCTCGTTGACGGGTCTTCTCCCCCGTTGATCCAAGCTATTTTGAGAGGCATGTTTGGAACCAAATGAGCCCAAAAAGTTATTTATTTCTTATGTTAGGGAGTAAGCATCCCCAACAAAGTTCCAGATTTAGTTGCGTTACTGTTCCTTGGCTCATTAATGCGGTCAGTTTGCAGTTGAGCCGACACTGGTGGTAACAGTGCAGCTTTAGGTGCTTGCAATTTTCTTTCCGCAGTTTTTATTTTCCGCTTCGTTAAGGATGCAAGGGTGGGCTCTAGGTTTGCAGGTGCAGTTGGGACAGCCGGAAATGGCTTCTCCATTATTTAAATAACATAGGTCAGCTCCAATAGGCAACCAGATTAAGTCAAAAGGAAGCCGACCGGTATCAGTTCCCTAAGTAGACAAGTGCCCCATAGCAAAAAGGGAGCTACAAAACTGGGCAAATCTCACTTATTTCACCAGGCGGCCGTCTCCATCGGCAAACCGTCATGTCGGTTAGTTCCCAATGTGGGCGGCTTCCTGAGACTACCCTTCTGGCCGCGAACACCCACCGGGATGACAACAACCCACGCCCTTGACCCGCAGGCTTCATTCTTGCGGGGCAGGCCAGGGATTATGTGTCAGCTGGGAGCAGGTGGGAGGAGCATCAGCATGAAGCAGCAATGGTGGTGAAAAATGTCAGGCATGGACTCAGCGGGACACCAACAGCCCGCGCTCTTGTCCCACGGGCATCACCCTCGCGGGTCAGGCCAGGGATTATGTATCAGCTGGGAGGAGCATCAGCATGAAGCAGCAACGGCGGTAAAAAATGTCAGGCAGGGACCCAGCAGGCTGCCAACACCCTGTTCCGTTGTCCCGCAGGCTTCCACGTGATATAGTGAACTCATAATCTTAGTACTCATGCAATCTAAATAGGATTCATAACCCTGCTCCTGCTTCAATGCCCAATAGGTACTAAATTGAAGTGAGGTAGCCAATCTTCCTTCAATTGCTGCCAACCTATCTAGTTTAAGGGCATTTTGGACTTTGACCCTGTGGTAATTGTCACTGGATGAGCCCATAGGTTCCCAAGGCCAAGGGCAGAAAATTCCCTCTTAAGGTGCACTAGCCACGGAAGCATCAAATGCCCTCCTGTGCCATTAATTTCTCCAGTGCTCTCCAGCATTTAATCAAGCTTTCAGTGTTTTGCAGCCTAATCAAATACAGAAGCGGTTTAACCTTGAAAAGTTGTTCAATAGGCTGCAGGTCCACCTCGGTGAGGATTTGAAGAGTTGGAGCACTAGAGGGCAGACCCAATTCGTTTTTAAGGAAAGCATTTTTAGTAACAGACAAATAAGAGACATTACTCCATCCCCAAAGCTCAGCCCCATAGATGGCAGCCTGTCTGGCCTGAGCTTTGAAGGCCTCTATAGCCACACAGGGAGCACCCCCCACATGTGTCTTTGCAAAATTAGCAATTGTGCCACTGTACCTAGATGAGGTCAACCCCAACTTTTAGGGATTGTTCACCCTAGGAACAGGTTTCGTGGACCCTTATACCCAGATATTCATACATCTTTACCTGGTCGATGGGACAACCAGATCAAAGTGACGCCCTGTTTTTCCCCTAGGGCCCTTAAAAATCAAAGCCTGTGGTTTTGCGATGTTAATTATCCGGCCATTTTTTTCGCAAAAGCATGAAAGCATTGCCAACTGCTGGCGTAGACCCACCGGGATCAGGGACAAAAGGACAGCATTGTCTGCAAACATCAAGACAGGAATCCTGTCTTCGGCTAATACTGGCGCATCAGTGGGAGCTGACAAAAGTTCACGCATTGCACCATTGATAAATAAAGAGAATAGAAGGAGGGCCAACACACAGCCCTGACGGACACCAACCTCAATGCTAAATTTCCTGGATAGATCCCCACCCAAGCCACATCGAACCCTAGCCCCATTCCCTTGGTATAGCACCATAATAGCTCTTAACAGAGCTGGCGGAATACCCAAGTTCATCAGTATTGACCATAAAATTGCCCTGGGAACTGTATCAAACGCCGCCTTGAGGCCTATAAAGACGGAGTAAATAGGCATTTTCCTCAGAACTGGGTACTTTATTTACAGGGGTGCAGTGTCCAGTGATTTACTTTAGTAATGGTTCTAATAATTCACAGATAAATACTACAAATCCAGTCTTTTATGTGAAACTCCATGGAACCAAGGAGGACCATCCAGTAAAAATGTAAAAAGTCAGGTACCCTTTTTCGTCACTATGGGATAGTTCAAAAGCTTCTAAAAAATATTCCCATAGGAATAAACAGGGCAAAGTCCATATTGAAATGCAGTTATGGGTTAAAGCATAGACCAGGTTTATCGTACAGTTGCTAACAATACAAAAGCAACCAACCCCATGGAACACCAGGAGAAACACCCTGGAAGAGCTCTAGTTCCAGGTTTGAGACCAGCCCACCAGAGAAGGAGGCATGGAAAGCAGGAGGCTGGCCGGGGAAAGTCAATGTTGATTTGCAGAAGAGGAGGCTTTCGAAACCCTACTACCCACAGGCATAGGGGACACCTGAAGATGATTTCACAGAATATATAAGAACCCTAAAACCGAGGCACAAGTACTTACTGTGCTAGTCAGGAGAACCCGGTAATTACAGGACATCTTGTAGAGGTTTTACACAGTGGCTTGGTGCCAAGGGTCTTAACTCCGGATCAGTGACAATCGAGACAGACGAAAAGAAGAAGAATTCAGGTTCCCAGGAGGACAATGAATCAGCCAGAAGCAGTAGTAGCAATGGGGAAGGCACCAATAAAACAGGGGAACATGACCATGGAGATCTGAGCAGCTCGAGGGGCAAGAAGGGGCAGCCAGCCAACAAAGAATAGTCCCACCACAGGAGCATTGGATGAAGTTGCCCTAGGATGGCCCAAGAGGGAGCTGAAGAAGACTAGTAGTGATACAGCCAGGGAGACTCCAAACCTTGTGGGCTTGGTCCAGAAGGATTTTGCAGGGGCGACACTGCAATGACTCAGAAATGGTCCAAGCACAGGACAACCTGTCCAGAGAGCAGAGAGTACTGGAGGAGAACAGTTAAAAGCCCAGGAAGGGATTCCAGCCACCAAAAAATAAACTGGCAGCAAGGATAGAGCCAGGATCCATCAGTATGGCTAAGCCATGTCCTCAAATACAGCAGCCTGCCTTTACAGCAATTCATGTAAACCTCTAAGGAACAGACAAGGTATCTCCTAGATAAACACATTCACTCAGGGGCTGACCTAACCTCGAATCACACACTAGACACACAAAAGCTTTTGAGGCTAGCAAATCAGGCTGTCCATCATAGAAACCACAAAAAGTCAGAATACCAGGCTAAGCCAGTTTTAACTACACTATATGGTGCATGGCTGGCTCAGAGTGAGCTTATGTCAGCCCAATGGCAATATTAGGCTTGTCCAATAGACCACATAGACAAAGGGGTGGCCCAAAACAAAATGTTCGGGACCCAGGCTTAAAAAATGCATCAGTTCCCTAATGACCCTAATGACAAACATACTGGTATGAATGATGTAAAAATGACTGAACCCCTGGGTGAATGCTAAATTACAGCTACCACCAGCTAACTCCCCAAAATGGTTGCAGGGTGATGGAATCACCCTGGGACCAGACTGGAGGACTTAAGAAGAAGCCCTGCCCTTGAAGCCATATGGGCTACCATAGGACAGAAAAAGAAAAAAAGAATGCAGTGACAGCGGGACTTCAGCAGCAGTCCCTCTGATGACATAAAATAGAGACAAAAATCCAGGTAAACCAGAAGGGAAAATGAATGGGACAAGGGAAGCCTCAAAAAGGTATTCTTTCCGCACAATGCAGTAAAAAGGACAAAAACAGAGGGGTAGCCAAAATAAGAATCCAGCCTCAATAACCCTACTTCCCAACACCCTTTCAGGATGAATGGAATCAAAATAGGGAAAGGATCCCATGAGAAGTAAAGCCGGTGCAAAGCCTGGCAGATCCAGGAAGTTCAAACCTTGGAGCAAGAATCTAGGTCGGGGAAGCAAACCTCCAGTCGGGAGGATGCTGACAGCAGATTGCAGGAGTCTTTTGGAGGCTGACCCAGAGCTGGCCTGACTGGAAGTTGGAAAGCAACTGACTGTGGCGTGACCTGAAGGAAGTGGACTGAGCGGTCCATTAACTGTGTCGATACCATCTGGCCAGGGACTACACAGAGCCAAAGCATGGCAACTGGGATCGGAAAGAGAAGCAGAGAGAACGTTCCATGGGAAAGCATCGACTCAACACTGCAGGAAGAACAGGTGGTCTGGCTCCAGCAAAGAAGACAGAGGTAACGGGAGTCACGGGAGGACCAGTAGGGGATTGGAGTAGGGTGCTGAAGCTAAAGAAGACATTGGGAGTAATCTCCCTTGTCTCAATCACTGTATCAAAAGTTCTGAATATAAAGAAAGCATCAGGACATTTTGAGTTTGACAAGCACCCTGGCCACGAGCACCCAAGTTCTTCTTTAGTTAGGTTTGGGAAACCCTTTAGAGATAGGGGAAGATAGGTCCTTACTCCGGTATGCCACATATGGTGTCAGGAGTGCCCTTCAGAGCCTCAAATCCAATATTTGCTACAACTGAATCTATTGGTTTTGATCTTTGTAGTAGCAGCAAGGTTACTATTGAAGTGGGAGATGACAATTGGTCCCTACCGGCCTTATACTATCCCTCCCCCCAGATGGAATTTATATACGGCTGGTCTCTTAGTCACGTCTAGCTTGGAAATAATGCCTGGATGTCATGGCCAGTGAATTGATTCCTGTCTACCGAGGTGACATCAAGATCCTAATCCATAACAATGGGAAACAGACCGACCATGTTAAAACAGGAGAAAAGATTGCTCGAGGGCTCTTAGACAGAGCAGTCTTTCCCAAACCCATAGAGATCCAGAAACATGATATTACAGAGAGTGGTAGTAAAGGTTTTGGGGAGGCCAATATGTAATATCAGAAAAATTGAAACCCCCCACCGCCTTGGAAGAGAAAGAACTAATTTATGACTTAGCGCCCGCCCAACATAATGATTCGATCTTAGCAGAAGCTTTCTTAAAAATTGTTCCATAGGTTGAGGGACAGGCACAAGGAGGTCCTTTTGTTATTTTTAAAACATGGACTCCTATACAGAGGAGACGTGATCCCTGAGGGACTATCAAGAACCCAGTTAGTAGTCCCTCGCTGTCATCGTCGAGTGGTCTTAGAATTGGCCCACTCCCATCTTACTTAGGGGTTACAAAAACTTCGGGACAGGTTATCCCACGGTTTTACTGGCCAAGAGTCCATGTAGATTTAAAGAATTTTGTGACTACTTGTGCTCTGTGTCAGAAGACTGCCCCACTATGGCATCTCCAGCACCATTACAATTTCTTCCTATTTTTTCCTATTATTGAGGTACCCTTTTCTCTGAATCAGAATAACACTGAACAAGTGAGGCGCCAGAATCATCCAAGAACACTCCTGGCCTAAGATTTACAGCATCCATGCTAGTAAGGACTCTCCCCAGATTTGGACTCTGCACTGCACTTCTTGTTTTTACATCCCTACAATTACTGATGTAATTGCAACTTTCATTTAGAAAAAACAAAAAACAATTTCAACTCTTTACAAGATGCTTGAATGTTACTAGTTCTGGCCTGCAAATATGTCTGCCCTCTTGTGCATGGTGCCTTAATCAGATCTAACATATTAGGTTGGTGGACCTTACAATAACAGATATTAGCACTAGTTGAAAAGAGGGGAGAAGAGTTTGGTTTTCGGAAAGAGGGAGGGTGAAGTAAAGCAGAGGTATACCGCAATCTTGGGATGGTCGTCCCTAATTCCATATGGAGATTCCTCTACCATGTTATCCTCCTCCTGTACACCACCCCCAGGGGGACTGTTATACTGTGGATGCATCGCCCTGGCTCCATGATAAAAGGTCTCCCCGTCAGGGAGAAGGCACGACTTCCACAGATTCGTCACACCCTTTTGATAGGATATGATAGTTTATTTATTTAGCGCCTATACACAATGTGTTTCAAAGCGCTTGGCCAAACTTCTTTATGGACGGGAACTGAGGGATTTGTTAGACATGCTTCGTGAAACTTGGGAGGAGAAAGAAGCAGCTGGTGTCACCATTTCCCAGACTGCTCAACACCACAAGGAACATATGGCTATAAGTCTGGGAAATAGTCACTAAACATCTGGTACAGGCTCAACAAATGCTAAAAGCACAATATGATCAGAAGGCGCTCCATCATTCTTTTTTGATAGGACGGAAGGTGTTAGTTCTGTTGCCAACCTCTGACCAAAAGATAAGTGGTCTGGGCCATATGAAATAATGAAATAAAGGCTGTATAACTATATCGTCTCCCAACCTGATTGGAGATTAAAACCAAATCTATCACGTAAATCTTTTCAAAGATTGGGAGGTAAATCCAGTGGAAACATGTTCTGTGACCATAGCCACATTACTGACAGACGCAAGCCCAGAACCAAATTTGGTCTCCCCTGATTTAACATCTGAACAACAGCAGGATATTCAAGATCTATTGTCTCAGTTTCCCGATGTCTGTAATAAAAAAACCTGTTAGGGTTAAAAACAACCCTGATGCTAGGAAGGGAACAATCCTCTGGGATGTAAATAGCATGTTGAAGGCAGATATTATTGAGCCGTCGTGAAAGCCCTTGGTCCTCGACCATAGTCCTAGGCGCTAAACCAGATCAATCGTGGAGGTTCGGTATTCACTTACAAAAGCTAAATTCCATCTGCTAGTTTGACAATTATCCTGTGCATAGAAGTGACAATTTAATTGACAAACTGGGACCGGCTAAATAAATCTCCATGATTGATCTGACAAAGGGCAATTGGCAGGTCCTGTTAAATTCCTCAGACAAGGAAAAAACTGCTTTTTCTACTCCCCGGGGGTTGTTTCAATTGAATATTCTTCATTTTGAACTGCATGGGTCCCCTGCCACCTTTCAAAGGCTTATGGACAAGGTATTGCAACCCTTTTCCCACTTACGCGGTGCATGCCTGAATGATATAAAAGATATGTCCTAAGTCTCTAGACTAGCAGATTCCCTCTGTTAGGCTGACTTTTTCAGAATTTCCTGTTTAAGACACCCATGCCTCTTGAAATGTGTACGCAGACTAATACTTCTGGTAATAAGACCGAGAGGTAGAATTCCTTGGATGACCTTCATGAACCAGCACACATATTTTGGTGACGGTCAAGAGCCTTTATTAGAATAGCCAAGTTGATGGCATTTTTGAAGAAATCCACATTTGAAGTGAAGGCTTTGGTGACATTTTTGGTCTGAAAAGGTACCATGGATTACTTAAAAGTTAAGGAAGTGTGTGGCACTTCTTTTTTTTTAACTTCGTTTATTTTAAATCAAGGCAGGATGGCAAATATACAAATCATGACATATCACAAGCAATGCGTATTCAGGTTCTTCGATCCCCAGTCCTCATTTCCCGCATCAGGCTTCCTCCCTCCGACCTCCCTTTGGCCTCTCCCTCCCTCATGTTTGGAGGCGGAATTTTCTTTCTGGGTTGTCCAGTTCGCCCCTTAGCGTCTATGTGTCTTCTCCCGGGTCCTCTTGGTGTTTCAAGATCCATCGGGCCCTGGTCGGTTTGTAGGTCTAGGCGGGGAAGGCTGGTCGTATTCCAGCACTGGGCTCCAAACATTCTGAAAGCGGTGGAGCGTTCCCGCCTGTGCTGCCGTGACCTTCTCCGCGATCAGGATGTCCCAGAGTTTAGACCACCATTGGGCTATGTGAGGTCCTTCTGGGGATTTCAAGGCCCTGGCCAACACCGTTTTCCCCGCCAGAAGGCAGTGTGTCAATAGTTTAGACTTGGTCCCGGAGCGCGGGTAGATCGCGGGGATCGGGGCTCCCAGCAAGACTGGTTCAGGTTCCAGAGGAATCGCCGTTCCCGTAATTTGTGCGATGGTCCCTAGGCATGTCCTCCAGAACTGTCGTATCTTTGGGCAAGCCCACCACATATGGAAGAAAGAGCCCGGGTGACCACATCCTCTCCAGCAGGCATGATCCACATGTGGGTTCATGTGGTGAAGTCGAAGGGGCGGGTAATACCACCGGAGGAAAACCTTGTACTCACATTCCCTATTGGTAACGCACGTGGAGGAGGTATGTGTTCTGGTCCAGATGTCCACCCAGGTTTGGTCCTCGACCGGATAGCCCAGGTCCGCCTCCCATTGAGCTATGCAGCGGGTCTTTGTGGACAGGAAGTCCCTTAAGAAGTGCCTATATAGGGTGGATACCGTGCCCCGAGTTGGAAGGTCCCCCAGTGTCAGCTCCAGGGTGGTGGGCGGGCGAGTTGCTGCCTGCAGAGTCTGGGGGTGCGAGCACCAGTGGCGTAGCTGGATATAGGTGAATCTGTCCCTTTCCTGGAGTTGGAACTTCTCCTTGCATTGGGCGAAGGTGAGGGGTGTCCCCCCCATATATAGCTAGTCTATGGTCTCCAGCCCGCCCTTTATCCAGTTCCGGAAATTGCAGGGGTCTGCTCCGGGTGAGAAGGATGGGTTATGGAAGACCGGGGAGCGTGGGCTCAGTCCTCTGGGCACTCCCTTCTGTTTTAGAGCCCAGTCCCAGGAACTAAGGGTGTGTTTAGTTGATAGGAGGAGGTCTCCCCAGTGTGTTCTAAGGGGGGGCGGAATGTGTGGCAGAAATCGCAAGGGTAAAGGTGTTTGTGATTGTTCCAGCTCTACCCACCTGGGGCGGTTTGTTATGGTCTGCCATGCCTGAAACTGTGCTAGTTGTGCTGCCACACTGTAGGCCCTCAAGTCCGGGACCCCCAGACCTCCTAGCTTGGAGCCCCCCAGCATCGTTTTGAGAGGGATTCTCGCTCTCTTACCTTTCCAGATGAATTTCAGCATTTTCCTTTGGATGTCCTTGAGGGTTGGTGTGGGGATCGCTACTGGGAGGGAGGCGCAGGCGTATAGGAACCTCGGCAGTAGGTTCATCTTGCATGCTGTGATGCGCCCCAGCAGTGAGATCTCTTGGGTCTCCCATCGTTTCAGGTCACCTTCCAGTTCTTTCAGTAGCCGGGGGAAGTTGGCTTTGTATGTGTCTCTTGGGTTAGCCGGGATGTGGACCCCTAGGTAGGGGATGGCCTTCTTCACCCATGTCATCGGGCACATCGTCGTCAGTGGCTCCCGTTCTGCTGGAGTGAGCCCGATGCCCATGGCCGAGGATTTGTCAAAGTTTATAGTGAAGCCTGAGACCTCACCATAGGTGGTAAGTTCTCGTATTGCGTGTTTCAATGATGATTGGGCTTCTGAGATCGTGAGTAGGACATCGTCCGCGTATAGGGCGATTTTATGTTGGTGGGGCCGTCCTGCAGCCCTTTAATTCGATCGTTTCCCCTAATCCTTTGGGCCAAAGGCTCCATAGTGAGAGCGAAGAGTAAGGGTGATAGCGGGCAGCCCTGCCGGGTTCCGCATGATAGGGGGATCGGAGCTGAGCTGTGCCCATTAATTTTTAGACTCGTACTTGGGCTCTTATAGTTGGCCAGCACCATTGTCTGAAAAGTTGACCCGAAGCCGAAGGCCTCTAGGGTAAGCTTCATAAAGGGCCAATCTACTCGATCAAATGCCTTGGCTGCGTCCAGAGCCACTAAGACCAGTTTTTGGGAGTTCCGAGAGGCGAGGTCCACCAGGTTCAGGGTTGTTCGTATGTTGTCTCCCGCTGATCGATGGAGGATGAAGCCTGCTTGGTCGGGATGAATGATCTTCGGGAGAACGCGATTCAGGCGTTTTGCCAGGATTTTTTAATATATATTTGCATCAATGTTTAAGAGTGCTATCGGTCTGTAAGAGGCTACACTCCTTGGGTCCTTTCCTGGTTTGGGCAGGAGGATGGTGGTTGATTCCTGCATCGATGGGGTGACCGCGCCAGTGTCTCTGAAGGAGTTGAACAGGGTCACCAGATGGGGGGTCAGTTGTGGCCTGAAAAGTTTATAGAATCTGGTCGAAAAGCCGTCCGGGCCTGGGGCTCGTGTTTTAAGCGACTTGATGGCCTCCTCGACCTCCTCCCCCGTGATGGGATCCTCCAATTCGTCTCTCGTTGTGTTGGCGAGACGGGGAACCGCTGGCTTCTGTAGATATTCCACCTGTTGCGGTCAGTTTCGAGGGGTTGCTTTCATGATTTGGGTCAGGTAGTCTGTCGCGAGCTGTTGTTTTTCGGGCTCCGAGTATCGGGTGACCCCCTCAGGATCACGTAGGCCTGCAATCGTGTTGACGCGTCTCCGTTTGGCTAGTTTGGCCACCAGGAACCTGTTTGCCTTGTTGCCCTTCGCGTAATATGATTGTTTGGCTTTTGCCATCATTAAGACAGTTTGTTCCGCGTAGTGGGCTTCAAGCTTCTTCCTCGCTGTTCGCATGATCCGTTGCGTCTTAGGGGACCAGCCTTTTTCTTTGTGGATTGCCTCAGCCTCTCTTAGCTCGTCCTCTAAAGCTATTCGGGTCTGGCGTCTGTTCCGGTGGTAGGCCACTCCCTGAGCGATGAGGGAGCCCCTGATTACTTCCTTCATGGCGTCCCAGTTATTTGCCAGTGAGGTGTCCGAGGCTGGGTTTGCGTCAAAGAAGTTTTTAATTCCTGTCGCGATCTTGTCTCTCGTAGCCATGTCATTGAGAATCGGGTCATATAGAGACCATTTGCGTGGGTTATTGAGATTGGGGTCCTGAACCCGGAGTTGCAAGAACACTGGAGCGTGGTTGGACATGGCTCTCGTGCCGATGGAGACCTCTTTGACTGAGGGGAAGGTCTGCGGGGAGATCAGAAATAAGTCAATCCTTGAGAAAGTGTGGTGTACGAACGAGTAGAAGGAGTAGTCTCTGTCGTCGGGGTGAAACACCCGCCACGAGTCTATTATCTCTAGAGACCTGAACAGCCGGAGGAGGCTGAGTGCTTGGGCGAAATCGCTTGGAGTCGGGGGGTGTGACCGGTCTTTAGTGGGGTCGGGAACCCCATTGAAGTCCCCTCCGACGATTGTTTGGCCCTCCACAAAACTAGCGAGGGTCGTGCCCAAGGAGTCTTAGAAGAGTGATTGTCCCGTGTTAGGGGCATATACCGAGATGAGGGTGTATAGGTCTCCCAACAGGAGGCATTTGACTGCTGTGTATCGGCCTTCCGGGCATGTTTTTGTTTCCAGGATTTGTGGGTTCAAGTCTTTTGTAAAGAGACTCGCCGTACCTCCCTTTTTGCTTGGGCCGGAGGCAAAAAATTGAAGCGGGAATGATCGAGAACGAAGCCGGATCACGTCCGCCGGCAGCAAGTGGGTCTCTTGGAGCATAGCTATTGCAGCGTTTTCGTCCTGGAGCTTTAATAAAATTGCCTTTCGTTTGTTAGGGGAGTTCAGTCCGTTAACATTTAGGGAGAGGATTCGCAGAACCTGGTGGTCCAGAGGTGTCCGGTTCTCTATCTCTTGAGTTGGGGGGGAGTCCAGGTCGATGGTTCAGCTGCCATGTTTGTCACGAGATCTTGTAGTACCATCCTGCACTTGAGGTTTTAACGCGGGACCCCAACGGGGGGCCGCAACTTTAACTGGTGGGTAGACCGACATTGTAGGTACGGGCCTACCCTTGGCCAACGGGGCCGGTTGTCCCATCGTGTATCAGGTACTGTGGGTTTCCAAGGAACGAAAGTTGGAAAGTGTCCTTGGAGTGGGTATGAACCGTGGGTATGGTCCGCCGTCTCCGCCCTCGAAGCTCGGCAGATTAAGCGTTATATGGCGGATCCAAATTCAGGCCGGGTCAGAGGAGACCACGGAGAGATGTAGTTGGAACCTGGAGGTGCGGGGGGTGCAATTGTTCATTTCATTTTGTTGATCCGCTGGGTTGATGACCATGGCGTACTTTTAGGTTTCGGGGAGGAAAGCGGCCCGGAGTCCTCAGCTCCCTCCGGGGATGGTGTGGAGAGTTCCTGGGGCGAAGATGGATGCATGATCCTCTCCGCATCCTCCAAGTGACTGATCCGGCGTAGGGTGCCTTTGTATGTGAATTGTAGAGCCGCTGGAAACAGCCATCTGTAGCGGACTTGCTGCTCCTGAAGGAACAGTGCCAGGGGTCGGAGTGCTCTTCTTTTCTGGAGGGTGAGTGGTGAGAGGTCCTGATATATTTGGAGTGGCGTGCTCTGAAATGTAATTTCCTCCCCTTGGCGGCTGATCACCGAAATCGCTTCCTTGGTTGTAAAGAAGTGGACCCTCGTAATGACATCTGGGGGGGGTCAGAGACAGCCCCACGACGCGGATGAAGTCTGTGGGTGCGATCTAGCAAGAGCTGAGATTTATCCAGGTCTGGGAGGAGGGCCTCGAAGAAGCGTCCCACGTAGTCCGCTAGCTTGTTGTCGGGGATGGAGGTCGGGACCCCCCGAATGCGGAGATTATTGCGGCGCGCCCTATTTTCAAGGTCCTCATGTTTAAACTCCAGGATCTCACATTTCTGATGCAGGGAGTCAATGGCTCTTCGCATTTCCCCTAGAGTGGTGGCGTGGTCCCGCGAATGGTCTTCGATTTCTCCGAGCCTCTGTTCGGCCTCCGTAACCCTTTGGTCAGTCTGTTCAATTTTGGTGGTGAGTTCTGATAGGCATGAGCGGAACTCCGACTTGATGTCCGCCATGAAGGCTATCAGGTCCCCTTTGGTAGCGAGGGCTCCCCCGTCCTCGTGTTGTTTCTATGGAGTGAGTTTGGGAGGCTCTTGCTTCCTGCTTTTATCTAGCGTAGTGAGCATGGTGGAGATATCTGCGCCCTTGCCAACCTTCGTTTGCCTAGACATGATGATCGTGTTTGGCGGTCTTGGCTGGAAGGGTTGCAGCGAGGCCAAAGCTGTGTGCCAGCTGCCTAGGAGAGTTCAAGCGTGCGAGTGAGACGTCGGAGTAGCTGTGATTCCGCAGCAGACTGGGTCGCTGGATGGGTGGGCTGGGGCGCCCCAGGAAGCACTGAGTGGTGCGTGAAGGGAGGGCCCGCGAGGTCGGGCTTCTCAGGGTGGCTCTCGGGGCTTATCTCGTGGCCTCCGTGTTTCCCCTGTCGACCTGGCCGAGTGCAGCCCCTGATGAAGTTCTCACATGTTCACCGGGCCACCCCGGCACGATCTGGCTGGATCTGTGTTGGCGGGTCCGTCTGCTGCTCCTCTTCGGTCCCCCTGAAGCCCGTCGCCATCAGGTTCGCAGTATATGTTGAGTTCCGGCGCGGCCGCCATCTTGGTTTCTTCGAATGGCGACGGGGGAGCGGTTTGGTCGCTAAATTCTAGGAGAACGCTCCAGCGTTCGGAGGTCATTGTAAGCCAGGTTGTGCCTCATCGGTTCCGATCGCCGTAGATGGCATTGGCGACTTGGATACTCGGTCAGAACCGCTTGAATTTGGCGGCGGCGGCGGACATCCCACGGGCGGCCTCAAGGGAGCGACCACATCGATGGCGCTCCAAGCCACGCCCCGTGTGTGGCACTTCTTTTGAGTCTTAAGGAACATCTTGAGGAATGTCCTGTATTTGGTTACAGCAGGAGGACAGAAAAATGTTGGGCATCATTTGAACACAGATTTGTGTATTAATACTTAACTCTGTGTGCTGACCCAAAAATATTTGAATGGAGTTATTGTCTTGGGCTACATATGATTAGTGTATTCACATGAAAGTGCCTGCAATTTTTTTATGTACAGATTTGTGTTATCATGTACTAGATTTTAATTTTGTATATTTGACTCATTAAAGCAATTTTGTATGAGTTTGATATGTTCTGAACACATTAATACTTTCAGCACAGTGCTCTATGATTTGTAAAAGAGGGAATCTGCTAGTCTAGAGACTTGAGACATATCTTTCATTTAATATGATGCCACAGTAATTGTGCACAAGGTAGTCGGAAGAATTTGTTAACCGCAGCAATGTCCTGGGTACACTGTATTCATAGTGTCTGGTGCATACCTGGATGACATTCTAATCCATTGCCCTACTTAGGAAGAACATCTCTTCCATCTTTATGAAATATTGAGGGCCCTAAGGAAGGCTGGTCTGACAACTAGCCCCAAGAAGTGCCATCGTGCACAGTCAGCCGCCAGGTACCTTGGGTTCTTTGTGGGTTGGTGGAGCCTCAATTGGAAAAAGTAAAAGCTACCCAAGAAACATCTCCCTTTAAAACTAAAAGGGATCTTAGGGTGTTTCTGGGGCTCACTGCATATTATTGCAGATTTATCCCTAGATATTCTACTATCACTGCAGGTCTAACATATAAACTCAAAAATGCAGAGCCACAGAAACTTAAATGGAAGAAACAAGATCAGGACAGCTTTGACATGTTAAAACATGTACTCTGCAGTGAGCCTTTTCTTAAGGTACCCAATTTTGAGAGGAAATGTATCTTGCAGACGGATGCGTCTCAGGTAGGTCTTGGTGCAGTGTTGTCTCAAGAGTATGAGGAAGTTGAGCACCCTATCCTGTATATCAGCAGGAAAGTCTTTCCCTTGTGAGAAGAACTATGCCACTATTGGGTTAGAGGCTTTCGAAATTAAATGGGCTATAGCATACTTAAAATACTAACAGGGTAATTCATAGAATTTCGCAGAAAAGTGTCGCAAGCGGCTGGCGCAGAGTGTCCGCGTGCGATTGACTGCGCCAGGCACGTGCGATAAAACCGATTTCCGCGCACAGCGTATTCATGGATTTCATGCTCCCAAACCAGCCGTGGCGCAGAGTATCGCAGCGACCCTGCAGCAGCGCCAGTAACGCCCCCAAGAACGCCGTCGCGCAAGGAAAAGCCAGCAAAATCGCTAAATCATCGCAAAGGGCTGCGCTAACCCTGGACCAGTTTACAGGGCAGCCAAACAAAGAACGCAAAGCGGGTAACGTGCATATCAGGGGTACACGTGAAGTCATACACGCGATTAGCCAGGGTACGTGTATTACAGGGGTACGCGGGAAGTTTAACACGCGATTAGCCAGGGTACGTGTATTACAGGGGTACGCGGGAAGTTTAACACGCGATTAGCCAGGGTAAGTGTATTACAGGGGTACGCGGGAAGTTTAACACGCGATTAGCCAGGGTAAGTGTATTACAGGGGTACGCGGGAAGTTCAACACGCGATTAGCCAGGGTACGTGTATTACAGGGGTACGCGGGAAGTTTAACACGCGATTGGCCAGGGTACGTGTATTACAGGGGTACACGTGAAGTCATACACGCGATTAGCCAGGGTACGTGTATTACAGGGGTACGCGGGAAGTTCAACACGCGATTGGCCAGGGTACGTGTATTACAGGGGTACACGTGAAGTCATACACGCAATTAGCCAGGGTACGTGTATTACAGGGGTACACGTGAAGTCATACACGCGATTGGCCAGGGTACGTGTATTACAGGGGTACGCGGGAAGTTTAACACGCGATTAGCCAGGGTAAGTGTATTACAGGGGTACACGTGAAGTCATACACGCGATTAGCCAGGGTACGAGTATTACAGGGGTACGCGGGAAGTTTAACACGCGATTGGCCAGGGTACGTGTATTACAGGGGTACGCGGGAAGTTTAACACGCGATTAGCCAGGGTAAGTGTATTACAGGGGTACGCGGGAAGTTTAACACGCGATTGGCCAGGGTACGTGTATTACAGGGGTACGCGGGAAGTTTAACACGCGATTGGCCAGGGTACTTGTATTACAGGGGTACGCGGGAAGTTTAACACGCGATTAGCCAGGGTAAGTGTATTACAGGGGTACGCGGGAAGTTTAACACGCGATTAGCCAGGGTACGTGTATTACAGGGGTACGCGGGAAGTTTAACACGCGATTGGCTAGGGTACGTGTATTACAGGGGTACGCGGGAAGTTTAACACGCGATTGGCCAGGGTACGTGTATTACAGGGGTACGCGGGAAGTTTAACACGCGATTGGCTAGGGTACGTGTATTACAGGGGTACGCGGGAAGTTTAACACGCGATTGGCCAGGGTACGTGTATTACAGGGGTACGCGGGAAGTTTAACACGCGATTGGCTAGGGTACGTGTATTACAGGGGTACGCGGGAAGTTTAACACGCGATTGGCCAGGGTACGTGTATTACAGGGGTACGCGGGAAGTTTAACACGCGATTAGGCTGGGTGGGTCCTCACAGGTGTTCCCTGTACACCCTCCACGGCCCCTGCAGGCATCCTACAAAACAGGGGACTACCCTGCACACCTGCTCATGTCCCCCTGCACCCCCACCCCCCCAGCAGTGCAGGGGCAGCCTCCACCAGGCCCCCACTCATGTCTCCCACCACCCCCACCCTCCCGCCACCAGGGGCAGCCTCCACCAGGCCCCCACCCATGTCTCCCACCACCCCCACCCCCCGCCACCAGGGGCACTCTCCACCAAGCCCCCACCCATGTCTCCCACCACCCCCACCAGTGCAGGGGCACCCTCCACCAGGCCCCCACCCATGTCTCCCAACACCCCCACCCACCAGCACTGTGGGGCACGTGGCCAGCAGGCAGTCAGGCAGCAGCAGATGGCAGGTGGGAGCGTGCTCAGGGCTCTGGGGGGCAGTAATTTCGCCTCCTGGCCAGGAGCGTGGTCTCTCGTGTGTGAACGCGTGGACAGCCTGATAGGTAGTGAAATCCCACACGTCAGCAAAGGCCCTTAGCGCGTAAACCCGTCAACAGCATATGCGCGCCTATAGTCACCTGCACGTGCAGGAAATTGTTGCGTGACACGTCCCAGTGTCAAAGCGTGTGATTGGTGAAAATGGATGTACACGTAGAAGTGACAAAGCGTGTGATTGGTGAAAATGGATCTACACGCAGGAGTGACAAAGCGTGTGATTGGTGAACGTACACGCCGCGTAAGTGACGCTGTACGTGTGGGCCTGTATATAAGGTACATGTAGAACACCATTTCCTTGTACGTGCTTTTCGTGGAGAGCGAGTGGGTGAAATCTGTACTTCTTGTCGTTTCACACGCGATTTACTTCAAGGCGTTTCCAGTTCGTATTCCCTGTTACCTCTGACAGCTTTTTCTCTTTTTTCTCTTTTACTGGTTTACCTGGGCCTGTTCCCTCAAACAGTGTCCCCTTCTACTGTTGTCCTGTCTTCTCAGACAGCGTACACATCTTCTTTTGGCGGGGGTTTAGCCAGCCAAACGCGCTCATTCTTCACGCTCTTTTACCTGGCAGACGGTGAGTCACGCACGTATCCAACTTCTGTGCTTGCCCCGTGTGTTGCCTACCCCTTCAGAGGTCATTCTAGGCTGCGTGTGACACGCATACGTTCATTCTTGTGTTACTGGGTGCCACAGCGTAGTGCAGGTTTTTCTTTCTGCACACGTGGTCTAGGAGGGGTTGCGTGCACGTCATCTCCCTTTTTTGGGCCTCCTGTGCGTTGCGTGACCCGTCATCTTTCCCCAGGGGTTACAATCAGCCGTGCTAGAGCACTAGGGTACAATTACCATCTGGTACCCAACCCCTTTGACCCCCAATTGCCCAGGACAATTGTCTACAGCCACTCCCATACGCACATTAATATCAGTGCCATGGCTGGGAGGCGAGGATTCCGTAAGGGTGGCAAAGGTGGAAGAGCCACAAGTGGTGGCCGTGGTGGATCCGGTAGGGGACGTGGTCGTAACTTGCAGGGTGAGCCTGTCCCCCCATGTGTGGACGACCAGTCAAGGGCACCCATCATCCCCCCCCTCTCCCCCCCCTCCCCCCCTCCCGTTGAGGCTGAAGTGGCTGACACCATCCATGCTCAGCCCTTGTTGGACCAGCCCATTGTGGCACCAGACCTGGCTGACTCCATGGCTGACTTCCAGGTCAGCAGGGCTACGACACGTGCGCTGGTGCACGTTGATGCCATCATGCCACGTGGATCTGGGGCAGCAAGGTCATCCGCTGCACCAAGGAGGCAGGGCGGAGTGGCTGCAGGGGCAGCTGCGGCTCCATCCACCCCAGCCCTCACACACCCAGCCAGGACAGTGTCGGTCCTAGTCCATGCTGCTGACATTCCCCCTGACACCATCACACTCGAGCCAATGCCTGCACCAACTCCCATGCTGAGTGTGCAATCCCACACTCCTGATACAGAGTCCACCAGGGCTCCTGCCCCTAGTGTCCAGAGCGGCGCAGGACACTCAGGATCACCACCACCTTCCAAGCGGAAGAGGAAGAGTGCTCGTCCGGCACAGGCTGATGCCCCAGACACGGCTACACAGTCCGGCCCGTCCAGGAAGCCCAGCTTCACGGATGACGAACTGAATGCACTTGTCGAGTATGTGTCCGGACATGACAACGAGATGGTCATTGTTGCAGGATCCAAGACCACACCTGCACAACGCCAGGCACACTGGCAGACCGTTGCGGACATCGTAAGTGCCCTTGGAATCGTGAGGCGCACAGCCAATGATTGCTATAAGCGCTGGAATGACCTAAAGCGCAGGGCAAAGAGTAAGCTGGCCTCAAGTCATGCCGCAACTCTAGTGACTGGAGGTGGGTCTCCAGTAGTAGACATGGAACTCACTCCACATGAGTCAGTCGCTGGGACCTACGTCACGGAGGAACAGATCCAAGGCGTGGGAGATCTGGCTGATTACGAGGCATTGTCCGGTGAGTGCACATGCATGTGTGTGTCATACATGTGCATGGTGTGTGTGTGAGGGCTTCTGTTTGGGTGCCAGGTGAGAGTGTGTGCGCCTCAGTCGTATGGGTCAGCCATGTGCTTCATGCAATACTTCCTGCGCAGCTGCATTTGGCCATAGCAGTATCCCTTCTGCCAACAGTAGACATCTAGCACAACTGCACGCCAGTTGCCCTTGAAGTGTCACCTTGACACAACAGATTTGCTTATTTTTCACTGTTCATTCAGTCAGTTTGTTTGCATTCCACCACTTTCACTAGGCATGTCGCTGTCCACTAGTCACATGTCTGACATGGGTATGGTAAAGGGGAGTGACTTTGTTACCTGGATATCATTTGTACACACATGTCCCTGTGCAATTTGACCATTACAGACTGGCAGCTCCAGGTGAAAAATCTGACCTGTTAGAATCAGAAAAGCTATTACATGCGGGAACTGGACTGAATGAATAGGTGCTGCCCTCCTCTCCATCTTCACTCAATAGCAATGGTACATGCCATCTGTGTGATGGCATGTGTGTTTCACCTGCCAATCACAGGCCAATGTGTGATGCCACTGCCAGGCAGCATGCAGAAAATTTGTTCATCTTCCATCTTGGTGTCATCAGTGTGTGCCGTTTGCCTGCACTTCATACGCAGTGAGGGTGCATGCATGGGAGGGTTTTAGTCATGTGGGACATGTCAATCAAGTACTGGTTCTCTTGCTTCTCAGCCCTCAATGTGTGCCATGGTGCTAATGCCTGTTTCCATTACTTTGTTTTCATGTCTTTGCAGGGGAAGACGCACCTGATACTGCTGGGGTTGTGGAGATGGTGCAGACCCAGGAGGTGTCCCAGGGCCGACCAACCACCAGTGAGGGACGTGGTGTGGTGGTGGGGGAGAACCCACAAGTGCTGCAGGTCGTGCTCTCAAGGGGTGTCTCTGGCTGCACCTCCCCCGAGCTGTACTCAGGTGTTGATTCGGATGAGACCTACGTGCCGTCGCTGGTGAGTGTTCCAGGGAGGGATTCTGTTCTGTCTCACCCACCTGCACCAGGGTCAGTACCCTCCATGGGGATGTCAGTGTTGGCAGCTACGCCTTCGGTGGTTACGGATGCAGGGTCACACTCCGCGACATCTGATCCTGTTCCTGGGCCAGCAGATCAGAGGGGGAATGCAGTCCTGCAGCCTCAGGCAGTGCCGGCACAGCAAGGCGCAGTTCGCCTTGCCCCAGACAGGTGTGGTGCCCGCCGACGTGGTGGCCGTACGCCACCTGGCAATACCGCATGGGAGCAATCCATTTACGGTATGGCTACCCAACAGGCTGCATCATCCGAGATGATGGCTCAGGCCATGGATAGGGTGGCCACTTCCATTGTCCCCCCAGAAAGGCTGATGGAGCGACTAGAGCAGGCAACTGACTCCATCTGCCAGTCACACAGGGAGGACATGTTGGGGTCCAACAGGGACAGGCGGGCGGCACTGGCGACTCTGCAGGAGGCCATCTCCATTGAGTCCCAGGGCCACAGGGAAGCCCTGAGGCAGGAGCTCCTACACCTCAGGACGACTCTTGTTGAGCTTGAGGCTTCAACACACCAAAGGACAGAACAGCAGCTGGAGCGTCTCACCCGTACGCTCTCAGCTGAGATGCAGGCAACGAGGGCGGAGGTCCGGGCATCCCGTGAGTTGTTGCATGGGGACCTCCGCACACTCATCCTCCAGAACCAGACCTACCACACCCGCATGCTTGCAGCCATGGAGGAGCAGACTAGGGCCTTGCGTGGGCTGCCTCCCATAGTGCAACCACCTCCGGATGCAGCTGCACAGGGTGATAATAGCGACAGCAGTGACACTCCCACAATAGGGTAGCCGTGTGGGCCATGAGCCCATGGAGGTGTTTTATTTTCCCAGGATCCACGCAGGTGGGTTCTGGTGTGCATCCTGTCCTCGGACCTCCTGGGTGGCCTCCCCAACCCCCCCGGGCCCATCAATGGCCATTTTTGATTGTTTCTTATTTTTATTTTTATTTTGATTTCTTTTATTCCCAATTTTTTTGGGAGGATCTGTTGGCTCCGATCTGTTGGCTCCGATCTGTTGGCTCCGATCTGTTGGCTCCGATCTGTTGGCTTCCGTGGTTCCTGTGGGCATACGCTGCATTGTGGCTGGGCACATGCAGGCTTGTAATGTATTTGGTTCAGATGCTTGGGTTTGAGTCACACACACCCCTCCTGCTTCCCGTTTCCATGGGCTTGCAAAGGGTGTGCCCAAGTGACAGTGAATTACACAGTGACGTTGGACTCCCATGAGCTGTGTGGCCAGTCTGTAGTCAATACTGTGTATACATTCATAGTGCATATTGCTGTTGTGTTGTACACTGCATGTTGCATTGATGTGTAACTCTTCTTCTGTGTCTACCTCCCAATTTGCAGGTCCCTTCCTCAAGTCCACACAAGGACCTCAAGTCTGGCGATGGGGACCATGTTGGCAGCAGTGCACCTACAACTCTACATGGCGCCAACACTGCACAGTTGGTAGTGGTGGGAGTGCAGGCATTTCCAGGTGGTGAGACTACTAATATGTAACATTTTTGATGTCATGTTTATGGTACTACGTGCTCAAGTATGTTGTTGGTCCGGCATTGCTGTGAGCATTTCAGGTGTTGCAGGTTTCTAATAGTGCCACTGTACATAGTGAGAGTGATGTCATGTTGTGGGGATTACTTTGTTTACCTGCAATTAGCATGACATGGCACGGTGTGTCGTGTGGCAGTGCTGGGGTTGGGTTGGCTGACATGGCACTGTCCTCATGTTGCATTTTGCAAGTGGGTATTCATTTTAGCTGCTTCAATGTGTAACTTCACAAAACTGCATTGGTGGTGTCTGTGTGGGTAGGGATGCACACATTGTGACACTTCCAGGTGAACAATCTCAGGCTGACATGGAATTCCCGGTTCATTCTCCACACATTCAGGATCAGTGTCAGGTTGAGTCATCATTGATTGTCAGATGGAATGTGCCAGGGCAGTGTGCACTCCACAGGGGTGTGATTTCTATGTGAAGTAATTAGCCACTAGCTGTGTACGGGCTGCCTCCCCCCGTGCCCTTTCCCCTCCCATGCGCAGCGGCTGTGCATGTGGTTGGGGATGTGGGGCCACCACCATGTCCACGGCCAGGCCCCGGCGTGTTGCAACGTTGTGCAGGACACATGCTGCCACTATGATCCTGCACACTACTGGGGGAGCGTATAACAGCTGCCCGCCAGAACGGTCAAGGGAGCGAAAGCGTGACTTCAGCACTCCGAATGTGCGCTCCACTATGCCCCTGGTTGTAATGTGGGCTGTGTTAAATCTTACCTGGGGTGGCGTGGTGGGGTTCCGAATTGGCGTCATCATGTGGGGGCTGAGAGGGTAGGCACTGTCCCCTGTGGAGGTGGGGATTGGTATCATTGGTGAGGTTGTGACCTTGCTCAGTATCCAACATGCATGCATGTGCAGTGGCATACATACTCACCAAGCAGCCATGTATCGCCATGCCGCCCAGCTTCTAGGTCCCGGCTTAGGGTGGACATTCGGTAAATGAAGCTGTCGTGGGTGGAGCCGGGATAGTTGGCATATACTGAGGTGATGATTCCCTTGGCATTACATGCTACCTGCACGTTGATGGAATGCCAGTGCTTGCGGTTCCTATAGATGTGCTCAGATGCCCTGGGGGGACGTAGAGCCACATGGGTGCAGTCGATGGCACCTAGCACTTTGGGGAATCGTGCCACTGCGTAAAAATCCAGGGCGGCAGCATGCCTTTCTGCAGGTGTTCTGGGCAGGTATATGTGCCTGCGGACTGATGGGCGTGCAGTCATGATGTTCAAGACCTGGTGTAGGCAGCGTGACTGGGTGGCCTGTCACACCCCACCCACTATGGCACTTGTCCGCTGAAATGATCCAGTGGCTAAGAAGTGCAGTACATTGAGGACCTTCTCCAGGGGGCTGAGTGCTTGGGAGCACAGGGTGGGTGATGTGAGGTCATCCTCCCACTCACTCACCAGGTCCAGTATGATGTGTGGTGGAAACCTGTACCTCCCATACACCTGGTCATCAGGCATCCCGAAAAGGCTGGTTCTGGGTGTGAATATTCTGGCCCTGACTATCCTCCTCCTCCTCCTTTGGTAGCCCACTGCCACTGCTGCTAGGAACGGTATGTTCATCCTGGCGTCTGAGCTTGTTATTGTTAAAGTCCGCAATTTATGCTTAGCGCGTGTTCTAGGCGAGCGTGTGACCCGCGCACCCCTGGAATCCAGTTCCCAGTCCAATAGCGTGTGGAAATTCACACGCACCACGGGATACAGCGTGTGACCCGCGCACCCCTGGAAACCAGTTCCCAGTCCAATAGCATGTGGAAATTCACACGCACCACGGGATACAGCGTGTGACCCGCGCACCCCTGGAATCCAGTTCCCAGTCCAATAGCGTGCGGAAATTCACACGCACCACGTGATACAGGTTCGCTGACGTACTTGCGTGTGTAAGTGGCCGCGCACTCATTAAATACACGTACATAGGCCAATCGCGTGTACGCGCACTTTTGTCCAATTACACGCGATGACACTCTGACGTGCAGTATCTCCACGTGTGCCCCGTCATCACGTGCTGAGTGGGGAACACCCGTGCGGGTCACGTCACAGATGCGCTTACGCGCTGAGGGACTCTGGTCCAATAGAATCGCGTATGCGTGCTGACGCGCTTACGCGCTAAGGGCCTTTCCTCGGATTTCACGCTGACGTGCAGGATTTTCACGTGCCAAATCACTCCGTATCAAGCTGGCCACGCGAAAACACACGGAAGCCCACGCTCCTGCCCAGAAGGCCGAGTTACTGCCCCCCAGTGCCCCGAGCAGCCTCCCACGTGCCATCTGCTGCTGCCTGCCTGCCTGCCTGCCTGCTGCCACCGTGCCCTGCCATTTGGTGCCTGCACATCAGCCATCTGCAGGGGTCCAGTTGCTGTGTCCACCCCTGCTGGAACAGAAGACTCCCGACTGGTATTACATCGCTCCACAGCCCAGCCCCAGGACCCAGTTGCCCACCCACACCTGCCTCTGGGGTTGCCATGTCGGGCACTGCAACATCTGGCACCAGTGGCAACCCCAGGCCAGAGGGGCAGAGGGGCACCAGCTTCACTGTCACCGAAGTTGGTGTCCTGGTGGAGCATGTCCTGGGGCAGTATGATGCCCTCTTTGGATCGTCCCGCGCCAGCAAGGAAGGACGGCAGAGGATCTGGGCCGACTGTGTGGTTGCCATCAACGCGGAGGGGGTGGCAACCCGCGACGTCCTGAAGATCAAGAAGCTCTGGGAGGACTTGAGGTCCAGGACCCTTGTGAAGGCCCGGCGCCTCGTGGAGGGGGGCCGGGGCCGCATGAGTTCCATCCAGATGAGGGTCCTGGAACGCGTACGCCCAGCGCTCCACGCCCAGATCCTTGAGAGGGAGGCCCGTCTGGAGTTGAGCGGTAAGTGTCCATGCATTACTGTGTGAGACAGGGCATGTTGCGGTGTGCTGGTTCTATGATACTTGCCTGTATGTGTGCCATAGGCCATGTATGCATGTATGTGTGCAGGGACATCATGGTAATGCATGTGCGACCAGTGATGTGTGATGCACATGGTTGTTGCATGTGTTGAAATGCCGCATGGGGAGCCCTATTCAGATTTAGAACATGAGAGCATGCCAGTCTCTGTACGTGGACATGGGTGGGGGTGAGGGATGGGTGCTGATGCCAGGTACATATATGGTAGCCATGTCTGTGTGCCTGACCTGCGTGTCTGTGACTTGTGCATGCCATGGATGCATGACACATGTGTGTGACAATGCAGAGATTCAGTAAAGCAGCCAAATTACCCTTGTAACCGCTGTGTTTGGTGTGTTTGGGGCCAGATGGATGTGACTGAGGTGAAGTGTGTGCATGTGATGGGCATGAGGCATGATGCATGTGAGTTACATATCATTGAATGTTTCAAGAGTCCATTGGACATCCATGGAAATGTCCATGGCATGCACCATGCCTGTTACTGTGTGTGTTTTGCCTGGACTGACCCATGTGTTGTGGAGGGACATGATGGAAGTGTACTTTGACAGTGGTGCTCATCTGCTATTGCTTCCTGTCTAGGGGACCATTGTACAGTGCCCTGATGCTTGTGTTCTTTGTCTCCCTCTACGCAGCGGCTAGTGAAGAAGAGGGCGGAGACGGCGCTGTGGAGCAAGGCGGCGGGGATGCCCCCACGGCTGCAGCGGAAGGGGTGGGTGAGCCCCCACAGGGGCCTGCTACGGTGGGAGACGGTGAGGAGCCATCCAGGTTGGTGGTTTGCACAGAGGAGGAGGAGGCCGCCACTGGGGCACACATGGGGCCTGGTGGGGGCATCCCTGCTGGTGCAAGTGGTGCAGTCCAGGGCCAGGGGCAGGAGGCAGCACAGGTCACCGTGGAGGGGCCTGTGCATGTCGCTGTCCCTGACCCTGTGAGTGCACCACCATGCACCAGCAGGGATGCCCCGTCCCAGGCCCGTCCGCAGGTAGTGGGGATGTCCATGTCACCTGACTCCCCTCCACCTGCGGACGTGGGAACCCCTGGCCGTGCGGAGAAGGTCCTGATTGGGGTCGCGATGCGCACGGCTGTGATTCGTGATGCCGTGCGTGCTTCCCGGGAGGAGCACGCACGTCATCACGAAGTGCACCGTGCCGACGTGGCCCAATTGGGATCGGCCATGTTCGGGGGTTTCCTGCATGTGTTGGCCAATGTGGCGGCCCTCTCCTCCTCTGTGCAGGCTATCCACCAGTCGTTCTCCTTGCCGTCTTCCAGCCCAGATGCCACCAGGGCCCCCTGTGGACCTGCCCCGACCAATGCAGCCAGCTCGGTGGGGATCCCATCCCTGCCACAGTCGGGAGTCAGAGATCCAGCAGGGGTGGACACCAGAGCAACTGGACCCCAGCAGATGGAGGATGTGACGGCATCATCGGGCAGGGCACGTGCACGACGGCGTCGGTGGTTTCCATCAGCCTGGATGCCGTCGTGCTGGCACAGGCAGTTGCGTCGGAGGCAGCAGCAGGCTCAACGTGGGAGGCATCATGGCCCGGGGCCATCAACATCGGGGGTGCAGGCATCGGCCGGAGGGCAGGAGAACCCTGGAATGGGAGTGGCTTCCGTGTGGGAGAGGTTGTGCCAGCGGATAGGTGCGGAGCGGCAGCGGGCAGAGGAGGAACGGCTCACGATGGTCAGGGCGGAGGACTCCATGCGGAGGGCGCTGAGGCGGGCTGAGTGCCTCGAGGGTCTTCGCAGGGAGTTAGAGCTGGACACTGCGTTATCCCTGCGGGACCTCGGGGCCAGGGAACATGCCCGCCTCCAAGCCATTGACCAGGAGTTCGATGATGCCCTGGCCCATGACAACAACCAGTGAGCCGTCCGAATAGCCCGCTGCCTTTGTATATAGTTGTATAGTTAGGGTTAGGTTTCCTTTGTTTTTTTGAATTTTTTTTGGTTGCGATTGGACAATGCACCACTTTTTTGTATATAGTTCACTTTTTAGTTAGTAGTCAGTTAGGTTTAATTTGGTAGGGCTCATGGACCGAGGATGATCTTCTTAATTTCCTTATTTTAATAATTCAGAATTTTTTCTTGGACATTCTTCTTGTTTAGTTTGATTTGCTTTGTGTTTTTTCTTGTTTGCTGTTCAATACATAATATTTTTTTATTCTTCAATGTGTCGTATCATCTCATTGCTTTCAGGCATGTCATGTTGGGTGTTTTGTCATTCACTTGCAGCCATTGTGTGTGACAGACATGTGTTAAATTGCATTATTTACATTGGGGGTGTAACATGTAATTGCCTTTGATATGTGGGTGGGTGTGATAGTTGGTTGGGCCTTTTGGCAGGGCAGGATGGGCATTACGGACATGATTGGGGAATGTTGGGACCCAGGTGCAGGGGGGCATGGATTGGACATGGGTGGGGGCCTGCTGGCAGGTGCCCCACAGTGCTGGGGGGTGGGGGTGGTGGGAGACATGAGTTGGACATGGGTGGGGGCCTGGTGGAGGGTGACCCTGCACTGCTGGGGGGTGGGGTGGTGGGTGACATGAGTGGGGGCCTGGTGGAGGGTGCCCCTGGTGGCTGGGGTGTGGGGGGGGTGGGAGACATGAGTTGGACATGGGTGGGGGCCTGCTGGCAGGTGCCCCACAGTGCTGGGGGGTGGGGGTGGTGGGAGACATGAGTTGGACATGGGTGGGGGCCTGCTGGCAGGTGCCCCACAGTGCTGGGGTGTGGGGGTGGTGGGAGACATGAGTTGGACATGGGTGGGGGCCTGGTGGAGGGTGACCCTGCACTGCTGGGGGGTGGGGTGGTGGGTGACATGAGTGGGGGCCTGGTGGAGGGTGCCCCTGGTGGCTGGGGCGTGGGGGGGGTGGGAGACATGAGTTGGACATGGGTGGGGGCCTGCTGGCAGGTGCCCCACAGTGCTGGGGGGTGGGGGTGGTGGGAGACATGAGTTGGACATGGGTGGGGGCCTGGTGGAGGGTGACCCTGCACTGCTGGGGGGTGGGGTGGTGGGTGACATGAGTGGGGGCCTGGTGGAGGGTGCCCCTGGTGGCTGGGGTGTGGGGGGGTGGGAGACATGAGTTGGACATGGGTGGGGGCCTGCTGGCAGGTGCCCCACAGTGCTGGGGGGTGGGGGTGGTGGGAGACATGAGTTGGACATGGGTGGGGGCCTGGTGGAGGGTGACCCTGCACTGCTGGGGGGTGGGGTGGTGGGTGACATGAGTGGGGGCCTGGTGGAGGGTGCCCCTGGTGGCTGGGGTGTGGGGGGGGGTGGGAGACATGAGTTGGACATGGGTGGGGGCCTGCTGGCAGGTGCCCCACAGTGCTGGGGGGTGGGGGTGGTGGGAGACATGAGTTGGACATGGGTGGGGGCCTGCTGGCAGGTGCCCCACAGTGCTGGGGTGTGGGGGTGGTGGGAGACATGAGTTGGACATGGGTGGGGGCCTGGTGGAGGGTGACCCTGCACTGCTGGGGGGTGGGGTGGTGGGTGACATGAGTGGGGGCCTGGTGGAGGGTGCCCCTGGTGGCTGGGGTGTGGGGGGGGTGGGAGACATGAGTTGGACATGGGTGGGGGCCTGCTGGCAGGTGCCCCACAGTGCTGGGGGGTGGGGGTGGTGGGAGACATGAGTTGGACATGGGTGGGGGCCTGGTGGAGGGTGACCCTGCACTGCTGGGGGGTGGGGTGGTGGGTGACATGAGTGGGGGCCTGGTGGAGGGTGCCCCTGGTGGCTGGGGTGTGGGGGGGGGGTGGGAGACATGAGTTGGACATGGGTGGGGGCCTGCTGGCAGGTGCCCCACAGTGCTGGGGGGTGGGGGTGGTGGGAGACATGAGTTGGACATGGGTGGGGGCCTGGTGGAGGGTGACCCTGCACTGCTGGGGGGTGGGGTGGTGGGTGACATGAGTGGGGGCCTGGTGGAGGGTGCCCCTGGTGGCTGGGGTGTGGGGGGGGTGGGAGACATGAGTTGGACATGGGTGGGGCCTGCTGGCAGGTGCCCCACAGTGCTGGGGGGTGGGGGTGGTGGGAGACATGAGTTGGACATGGGTGGGGGCCTGCTGGCAGGTGCCCCACAGTGCTGGGGTGTGGGGGTGGTGGGAGACATGAGTTGGACATGGGTGGGGGCCTGGTGGAGGGTGACCCTGCACTGCTGGGGGGTGGGGTGGTGGGTGACATGAGTGGGGGCCTGGTGGAGGGTGCCCCTGGTGGCTGGGGTGTGGGGGGGGTGGGAGACATGAGTTGGACATGGGTGGGGGCCTGCTGGCAGGTGCCCCACAGTGCTGGGGGGTGGGGGTGGTGGGAGACATGAGTTGGACATGGGTGGGGGCCTGCTGGCAGGTGCCCCACAGTGCTGGGGTGTGGGGGTGGTGGGAGACATGAGTTGGACATGGGTGGGGGCCTGCTGGCAGGTGCCCCACAGTGCTGGGGGGTGGGGGTGGTGGGAGACATGAGTTGGACCTGGGTGGGGGCCTGCTGGCAGGTGCCCCACAGTGCTGGGGGGTGGGGGTGGTGGGAGACATGAGTTGGACATGGGTGGGGGCCTGCTGGCAGGTGCCCCACAGTGCTGGGGGGTGGGGGTGGTGGGAGACATGAGTTGGACATGGGTGGGGGCCTGCTGGCAGGTGCCCCACAGTGCTGGGGTGTGGGGGTGGTGGGAGACATGAGTTGGACATGGGTGGGGGCCTGCTGGCAGGTGCCCCACAGTGCTGGGGGGTGGGGGTGGTGGGAGACATGAGTTGGACATGGGTGGGGGCCTGCTGGCAGGTGCCCCACAGTGCTGGGGGGTGGGGGTGCAAGGGGACATGAGTTGGTGTTCATTAGTTCAAGGAGACATGTGCCTTTGCTGGGGGGCATGCCCATGGTGGGTGGGCTGCCTGCGGGACATGACCAGGGATGCAGGGTAGTCCCCTGTGGTGTGGGCTGCCTGCAGGGGCCGTGGAGGGTGTACAGGGTACACCTGGGAGGACCCACACTGTGAAATCACATGTGGAACTTCCCGCGCACCCCTGAAATACACGCGCACAGGCTGTTCGCGTGTGGAACTTCCCCCGCACCCCTGAAATACACGCGCCCAGGCTGTTCGCGTGTGGAAATTCCCGCTCACCCCTGAAATACACGCGCCTAGGCTATTCGCGTGTGGAACTTCCCGCGCACCCCTGCAATACACGCGCCCAGGCTGTTCGCGTGTGGAACTTCCCCCGCACCCCTGAAATACACGCGCCCAGGCTGTTCGCGTGTGGAAATTCCCGCGCACCCCTGAAATACACGCGCCCAGTCTGTTCGCGTGTGGAACTTCCCCCGCACCCCTGAAATACACGCGCCCAGGCTGTTCGCGTGTGGAAATTCCCGCGCACCCCTGAAATACACGCGCCTAGGCTGTTCGCGTGTGGAACTTCCCGCGCACCCCTGCAATACACGCGCCCAGGCTGTTCGCGTGTGGAACTTCCCCCGCACCCCTGAAATACACGCGCCCAGGCTATTCGCGTGTGGAACTTCCCGCGCACCCCTGAAATACACGCGCCCAGGCTGTTCGCGTGTGGAACTTCCCGCGCACCCCTGGAATACACGCGGCCAGGCTGTTCGCGTGTGGAACTTCCCGCGCACCCCTGCAATACACGCGCCCAGGCTGTTCGCGTGTGGAACTTCCCCCGCACCCCTGAAATACACGCGCCCAGGCTGTTCGCGTGTGGAACTTCCCGCGCACCCCTGAAATACATGCGCCTAGGCTATTCGCGTGTGGAACTTCCCGCGCACCCCTGCAATACACGCGCCCAGGCTGTTCGCGTGTGGAACTTCCCCCGCACCCCTGAAATACACGCGCCCAGGCTGTTCGCGTGTGGAAATTCCCGCGCACCCCTGAAATACACGCGCCCAGTCTGTTCGCGTGTGGAACTTCCCGCGCACCCCTGGAATACACGCGCCCAGGCTATTCGCGTGTGGAACTTCCCGCGCACCCCTGGAATACACGCGCCCAGCCTATTCGCGTGTGGAACTTCCCGCGCACCCCTGGAATACACGCGCCCAGCCTGTTCGCGTGTGGAACTTCCCGCGCACCCCTGGAATACACGCGCCCAGGCTATTCGCGTGTGGAACTTCCCGCGCACCCCTGGAATACACGCGCCCAGCCTATTCGCGTGTGGAACTTCCCGCGCACCCCAGAAATACACGTAGCCCGCTCCCCCAGACCCGATCGCGTGTGAAACTTCACGCGAACCCCTGTGATGCACGTACCCTGCTGAAATCGCGTGTTAGACTTCCCGCGCACCCCGGTATACACGCACACATATTTTTTGTCAGCGGGTGTCCGTGTTTGTGGGTACCCCTTTGCACGTCTTTGTTCCTGGAGGGCCACAGTATGGGACATTCATCATGGCAGTATATAGGTGCGATTAGTTGGCGCACCTTTTGGCGCACATTTCTTACAGCCGCAGAGACGCTACCGCCTGCTTTCTTGTGGCGGTTGTGTTTGTGCCTGTGCGCTGGTTTGAGCGTGCGCTTTTTTCCCCTATTCTATTCCATGAATACGTGTTGTAGGCGAGCGTGTGGGCGTTCCGCGCACTTGTGCCCTGTACTTCCCCCGTGACGCCCACGTTTTGGCAAGTTGTTCCCCATTCCGAGTGTTACGCCCGTGTTCCGCCTACTTTTGTTGCGTGCGCCGCGCTATGTGCGATTTTCGCTGTGGCCTGTGCGATTTTCGCTGTGGCCTGTGCGATTTTCGCAGTGACCTGGCGCACGCTGTTAGATGGCCTGTGCGCTAACGTGCGCCGCACACTTTTTATCGCACATCCGCTGGTTTTCTCGCGCACGGCCTTCCATGAATCGACGTGCGCTGCTTTTCGTGCGATTTTCGCACGTTCACTGCGATTTTCGCTATTCCACTGCGATTCGCACGTTTTTGCCCACTTGCGCCGCGCTAATTATTCCATGAATCGGCCTGTAAGTCTGAGGAAGGACACCACACCTTGCAATATGCGTTGGGTCTTAGATCTCCAATCATATTGTTTTTCAACTGAGCATACAAAAGGGAAGGAAGAAGGGAACAAAGATTTCCTATTTAGATTTCCCCTAAGTGCAGATAGGGAGGCAATTTCGTTAGGAAAAGGGCATGTGACGATTCATGGGATCATGTCTCTTCTCTCCAGGTGGAAGTCCTTCCCTGTGAGGCTAGGGAGGTGAGTCCACTACACAACATTCCCCCGATGGGTGGCAAAAAGCGGGACCTCACAGGGAGAGACTCCCCTCATGGGGACAAGGACTCCCATTCCCTGATGGAGCTACCTAACTCTCTTGCTTTTGAATCTATGACACCCATAAAGTCTGCCAAGAACCAATCTGAATGCACTACTTTATGCTTTTAGAATACTGCTTCCTTTCCTCCTGTACATATTGGTACCACCAAGATCAGGAAGACTACAATGGACATAGGGCCTCATTCCGAGGTGGGCGCAAAGGGATACCGGGCACCGTTAAGGACATTGGTGCTGGTAATCCCTTTGCGCCCTACTACGAGTTCCCTTAGCGGGTCCCTTCCTTAACGCCTGGTTTTACCAGTCGTTAAGGAAAGGAAAGGACCCGCTAAGGGAAATCAGAGCCAATAACGGTACAGCAAATTGCGGTACCGTTATTAGCTACTTCCCCCTTCCCATTGAGCCCTATGGGGGCTCAAATGGGAATTGGGAATTGTTTGGTGAATGGGGACAGTCCAGTCCTGCCAAGGTCGGACTGGACCGGTAAGTCCCTATCTCACCAAACCGGACACGGTACCGGTATGGGAGGTAGTCATGGCGCAAAAAGAAGTAAAGGTTCTAGCCACAAACAGATAAACATTTATTTTTACTTTTAATATAATATATACATAGAAGCATCTGGTGCAACGCATAAACCTGCATTACAGGTATCTAGGCACACAGCAGCCACTACAAGCATGTCTGAGTTCGAATGGAGCGAGGAAGAACAGGCGCAGGATCTGGCTTCCAGCTTTAAAGAGGTGCTGGGAAGATTGTTGGTCGATGCAGTGGCGCAAGGGGGTGAAACACTTGCAAGACAGGCTGGCGAATCTGGAATCCATCCTAAGCCAGCCACGTAAGAGCACCAAGACTACCGATAGCAAGCCTACAGGGATCTCAGAGAGAGGGCCTAAGGGGAGTACATTGACCCGCAAGAGGAAACCCTCTGCCGACCCCTGGGTCGCATTGACGGGGCAGACAAAGAAGCCCCAGAGGCAGCTGATGCATTCGGGAAGCTAAGAAAAGCTTTCATGCAAAGATCAGCAGTGCCAAGCCTCACGACCCCCTACCCAGGGAAGGACAATATGGGAAATGATGACCAATGCTCGGAAGAGGAGCCAGCAGAAACCAATCTGTCCTTGCAAGAGGAGGAAGAGAGAACAGAGTATGATTGGGAGAAGCCCAGAGAGGGCAAGAGAGCCTGAAAGGAGAAACATCCAGAGGATGAGCAGGAAGAGATAACAGACATGTGTGAACCAGAATACATTAGTAACACAAGGTCTTCAGAAAGGCAACCCTCCCCCAGGGTGATGAAATATATGGCCCTAAGGCTCAGAAAAGGGCTGGACAAGGCAGTAAGACAGCGCATGAGAGCAGAATGTCCCTGACCAGACCTGCCAGGCAAAGTCGCGGGGACACCAGAACTAGACCCTAAAATGCTAGTGTTTGTTACTAAAAGGAACAAAGATCCATGCAAAGGCATAGACAGATGCTGGAGAAGCTGTCAGGAAAAGGTGCTACATTTCACAGGACCACTAGCCAAGATAATGGACCTAGCCGAGCGAGCCAGGGACACCGGAGAGGAGGTGGATCCAGAAGCCCCAGCAAATTGGGCACAGAGAGCAGTGTGCTTAATGGGGAATGTGAATTGCGTCATCTCCACAGAAAGGAGAAGAGGGCTCCTGCTAAAAATAGATACAAAACTGGGAGATCTAGCAACGTACAAAGCAGGAGAAGCAGCACAAGATCTCCTCTTCGGAGAGGCTTTTGCCAAAGAAATGGGGAAATTCGTGGGGACCTACACGTCCCTGGAGAAAGCACAGGTATCGATCTGTAAAATCTTCCCAGGAAGAGTTTTTGCCGGGACCGGCTGCTATCGAGAGGCTGGTCGCATCCAAGGAGGTGGAAGGTCTCACAACAACAGGGCCCATTACTGGGAGAACAAGCAACAAGACTCCGTCTTCCCCAGCAGAGGACGATTCCCTTGAGGCCGCAGGAGCAGAGGACCAGGACGTGTCCAAGGCTCCACCACAGGTGAGAATTTCCAGCTACCCACCAGTGGGTGGGAGAACACAGCAATAGTGGCAAAACTGGCACGTGCTTTCCAGCGATGCATGGGTGCTGCAGACAGTAAAGGGTCTTCAGCTAGAATTTGTGCAAGAACCACGACAAAGCGCCAGACTGCACATGATACACTTAGCGCAGAAACAAAAAGAAAGCTTACACTGCAAACTTAAACAGCTCGAGCTGAAAGGGGCCATAGAGTGATGCGAATCAGACTGGAGATTCATAAGCAATATGTTTCTGGTGCACCGGAAAGAGAAGGTGCATCCAGTCATAAATCTGAAGGATCTGAACAGCTGGATTGTGTACCACCATTTCAAGATGGAAGGAATATATCAGCTGAGGGATACGCTGAGGGAAGGAGATTGGCTAACAAGAATAGACCTGAAGGACGCCTATCTCACAATACCCGTACAGGCAGATTTTCGCCCATTCCTGGCTTTCAGCTGGAGTGGTCAATTCTGGCAATTCAAGACAATTCCCTTTGGGCTAGCATCAGCACCATGGGTATTTACTAAACTAATGAGACCAGTAGCAGCAGGGATCAGGGAGAAGGGGATACAAATGATCATATACTTAGACGACTTGCTCCTCCTAGCCGAAGATCGAGAAACTCTGGTATACCAGACAGCATGTGTAACAGAACTTCTCTCCTCCCTAGGGTTCCTAGTGAACCAAGAGAAGTTAGATATGACACTTGCAAGGAGGCTGGACTTCCTAGGCTTCGTGCTAGACACCAAAAAGGCACCGCTAGAGTTGCCGGCCAGGAAGATCCGGGACATCAAGAAAGAAATCAGGGCCTGCCTGAGCAAACAGACGATATCTCTCAGAGTCCTGGCGAGAATAGTAGGACTACTAGCATCCTCCATCCAGGCCATATTCCCAGGGCCCTTACATTACCGAGCCTTGCCGAGGCTGAAGATCAGACATCTACAACAGGGTCTGCAATATCACCAGTTAGTAACACTAGATCAAGATTCCGTCACAGAACTAGAGTGGTGGTTGTAGAATATGGATGTCTGTAATGGGCGAGCCACATTCGGAGATCAGCCCGACCTGATAGTAGAGTCAGACACCAGCCGCATAGATTGGGGAGCGAGGTGCGGCTCACTGGAGAAAGGAGGAAAATGGAGCACAGAAGAACTGCAGCTTCACATAAACTGCTTAGAGTTGCGGGATCCTTTGCGATCAAAGCTTTCATGAGGGGGAGAGTCAGCACCTGCGTCCTACTCAAGATGGACAACATATCGGCGGTCAGGTATATCAACCACTTGGGAGGAACCAAAGCCAAGCTTCTAGCAGAGTTGGCGAAAGACTTCTGGCACTTTTGCCTGCAGTCAGTGACATCAGTCACAGCAGAATATCTGCCAGGAACACTCAATGGGATAGCAGACTATAACTCCCGATACCTGTGGGATTCCAGTGACTGGAAGCTGAACGTGGAGATATTCCGACAGCTACACCTATTATGGGGGCCGGGGCACACCAACCTATTTGTGTCATGTCTGAACACACAGACGTCCAATTATTTCAGTTGGAGGATAACCCAATCCACACAGGGGACAGATGCTTTCCTACAGAATTGGGAGAGGAGATTTCTCTATGATTTCCCCCCCTCCATGATGTTGAGAAGGGTACTTGCAAAGTGAAGGTGAGAGAAAGCACAGCTAGTTTTGATTGCTCAGATGTGGAAATTGCAAGTGTGGTTTCCGACTCTTATTGAGCTGCTTTATAGTAATTCCATCAACAACCAAGGCATCTAATGCCATACTATCTAAAAAAGCATCTAATACATTTTTTCATTTTTTTTTTTAAAGGGGGTGTCCCCCTCCATCCCTCCTTTTTTAACATTTAAAAGCCTTTTTTAGTAAACTAAACCCTTTACCATCTAAAAAAAAATGCATTAGATGCTTTTTTAGATGGTATGGCTGTGGATACTTTGGTTGTCGATGCAATGACCTGATACCATGGAGCTATCTGCAGACTTCCCGCAGATCCTCCCAGATGGAGAGGACTTGCTCATGGACCCAGCTTGGTCGATTCATCCTCTGAGAGTGAGAGGGACTCTCCCGCTACTAGCGTGCAGGATATCAGGAGTTGCTGGGTGCTGCCAGGCATTTCGACACAGGCTGCCGAGCTCATCGCAGAGTCGTGGGCACCATCCACGAGGAAGAGCTACGACGCGGCTTGGAACAAATGCACGGCCTGGTGTGTAGAGGGAGAAATGTTCATCCCATTTCGGCACTTGTAGTAACAATTATAAATTTCCTAGCCTATCTTTTACAAGATGGTAATGCCTTCAGGACCATTGGAGTCTACAGGTCAGCAATATCAGCAGATCACCTCCCCATTGAGGGAGCTCCGGTGGGAGAACACCCGGCTTTAATAAGGCTCATAAAACGTGCACGATTCATAGTGCCCCCAGAGCCGAGATACGTGCAATTATGGGACGTAACAGTAATGTTGCGACTGTTGGCAAGCTGGCCAGAGAACAAATACCTGACAATGAAACTATTGTCAGGGAAGCTAGCCATGCTACTGTGTCTGGTATCACGCAGACGAGTGGCGGACGTCAGAGCTTTAGAAGTGAACAGGAAAATCTTTGGGCCAGAAGGAGTAACTTTTACAGTGGCCAAGAAGACAAAGACCAGTTCCACAACTATATTCTACCCTCACCTGCCGATGAACCAGAAATTGTGTGTAGCAGAATGTATCAGGGAGTACAAAGATAGGACAGCAGAGTTTAGACCAGCCGGTACCACACAATTGCTAAATGCGCACAGGAAGCAGTAGCAATGGCATCAATAGACATATGGGTAGGAGAAATAATGCAACTAGCAGGCATACATCTGAAGAAATATGGAGCGCATTCTGTGAGAGGAGCAATGGCTTTGAATGCACTCGCAGCAGGGGTAACACTGCACGATATCATGCAAGTGGCAGACTCAGCCAATGATAATACTTTTAAGATGTTTTATTTCAAGCCGATTCAAGGGTTGGCGTCCACAGAGATGGGAATCTTTGACCAATTACAATTCTCGCCTTCAGTCTTCACATAGAATGAAGATTACCCCTGCTTACTGCACAGGGAGTATTGATTCTATTAAAGACAAGGAGGTGAGCATTAATTTCCAGCCCTATGCATGTACTGTATAGATCACAAATTAACACATGTATGAAAAAATAACAGAAGACGGACTCCACCCTGATGTTCTGTTTTGTATGCTCCATTGGAGATGACCAGAAGAATAATTGAGCTGAGAGACGGAGTAGTCAGCAGATCCTAGAGAGAACAAAGTTGCGCAGTCAAGTGGCAGCGAAATCAAGGCAGTTGAAAGCCAGAAGTTGAAGTTGGACATTCCGTTAAGCAAAGTTTACAATGAAAGTGCAATTCAGAGCATCCAAAGAAGAGGAGTTCAGAAACAGAAAGTGACACATAGACTGGGCTAGCAGAGTCAGGGACTACAGACACAGTGGGATTGGTAGTTTTAAGAAAGAAAAAAGAAAAAGGAACGGTTGAAGACTTTTTCAGTTTTTTCCTTGTGTTTGTTGAAACTGCAGAAGAGCGATAAAGAATGTCAAGCATAATGCTCACCTCCTAGTCTTTAATAGAATCAAGACTCCCTGCACAGTAAGCCGGTGTAATCTTCATTGTGTGTTACAAACAACAGGAGTGTTTGACTTTTAAACGAGTTCTAAGAGAAGCCTGGAAAGAAGTGCAAAGGTTGATAGGGCTCAATGGGAATGGGGAGGATGCTAACAACGGGCCCGTTAATGACGGGCACGTTGTTAGCATGCTGGTCTGCTCGCGGCACCCGCTAAGGATGCCTGGTTTTACTAGACGTCCTTAGCGGGTCCCGCGAGAAGACCGCGTAATGAGGCGGTAGATGGTTAACGGGGCCAGCAGCTCTACCGGCACCATTACCCTCTACTGCCAGGGTGGTCGTAATGAGGCTTTGCTCATGGGTAAAAACACCACATTTATTTTACTGTTTTTTTTTTTACATCAAAATGAAATGAAGTCCCCTGCTCACCTAGCCGCACCCCTTTTATATATACTTAGCACAATCTGCTTTCTATATGTTTGCGGTACAAAACGCAGTAAAAAAATTGGTACAAAATATTTTTTTTTACTCACGACCAGCATGGTATGTACCTGTTTTCCAAGGTTTCTGGAGAGAGCCCTCTCAAACTCATCATAGAGGGATTGTGTAAGCTCACTACGCTCACTCTGTACAATATGGGGGCTCTTTTGTAAAACGTGTGCAGGGCCTCTTTTAAATATCAGTCCACCCCTGTATAAAAGAGGCGGGGGAAACCTGTCAGGATAATGTGCAGAATGCATAGTATTAGGAATGAAGACGCTCTGCATTGTAAATACAAAAAGATATAAAGGGAAATGCATCTGCGCTGCTAACCTAATAACTAGCCCACAGATAAGTAATGAGCTATCGTTGGGAGGAAATTGCTTTAAAAGATGTTTTTCTAGAAATACAGTAAAAAGCAAAGTGTTGACATACTAAACCCAGTGCATAGGTAATTTAACACCGAGCATAGGTTAGTCATTTCACAATGTGCAGTTTAGAAAAAATAAATAAAGGTTGGAACATTAATAAAGAAAAAGAAGTTCATATCTAGATTTATTAAGGGCCATGCTGTGAATAGAGAAAGTGAACCGACGATACAAGGTCATATGGTGATGTCTGAAGTAGTAGAAATGATTGGCGAATAAAGAATAGCAACGGACAATTCTGTATAAAATGTGCATTGCAAAATGGAGGAAGGAGGTCAGATGGACTGAGCAGAAAAATAGAAAAGAAAATTGATTGACAGCCCTGAGAGGGGAGGAGAGGCCTGCAATCCGGACGTGAAGTGGACGGTGATCAGACTGTGAAGAGGCTGCGTTGGAAAGAGCGTCTGTTCCAAGAGACAGGGCCCGCACTTATGTGAGAAACTGGCGCCTGCTAGCAAGCTCTCTGGTTCGGTCAGAGAAAGGCAGCAGGGACTTCAACTCCCGAGAGAAGTATTCAAGGGCATCCGAAGAAAAAATCAGAGTTTGGCATGCGAGCCGAACGATTTCAAACTTGCAGCCAGATCCTTTGAACTGCAAACAGAGATTGCAAAAAGAGAGGCCTTGAAACAGGAACTCATCGTTGTTATCGAGATGAACAATACCACAGCCGTGTGACAGACAATAGAACATTTCAGCCCAGTCAGATGTAAGTAAAATCGAGTCGAACAAGAGACGTTCCATAGAACATTGCAGTTTTTTTTTTATTTTTATTGATTCAGTTGTATAAACAACTTTTCAATATAATGAATTAATATAAACAACAATCAAATAGTCACATGATCAGTTATACATGTACAAATTAAAAGAAAACTGATATGTATCATATGTTCACCTTCATCTAATAAAAAAATGAATCATATCTATATGATGTAAGAATAAAAATAATCATTAATTTCAAAATTTCAAGATATCAAACATCACAAAATGATCACAGAACATTATTAAAATTAATTAATATACTATTAAGCCATCATTATCATAGTGCTAAGAATACACAAAATAAAAACAAAAATATTTTTCATTATAAATCACCAATCATTATAAATCAGTGTCATCTCATTAATATAATCTAATGGTGAGCGTCATGCGTCTCATCCAACTTTAAGGCCAGCAAAAAGTTCACAATTGCTAGTCTCATTGAAGTGGTCTGAGCATTACAGAAGATATTCCAGAAAAATTCAGATATTACAAATCGATACTCAGTAAAGAAGCGACCAGTGTACTTCCTTTTTAACTCCATTAATTGGGAACAATTGGAATCAGGCGCATAAGAGAGTCTGGTTCATTCATGTTTTTACAAAAACGACAAATGTTTTCACTGGCTTCGATTAAATTTCATTTGACCAGATCCTCTCTTGAGTGCCAAATGTTTAATCTAAATCGGATAAATAAATCCCGATATTGTGCTGTGGGGAATTGAATAAGATATGTTTCAGACTTTTGTGGTTTCTTTTCGAGGGATGTATATACCATTAGATGTTTCTTCGCAAGACACTCAGTTCGCGTGGTGATCCAATCCCATTCCCAAATTCTTTTTGTGGCTTTATTGGGATTGTGAATAAGGATATCATGATCCACATCAGTTACAAGTAGGAACTCCTGCACTTTTAATCGTCATGTACTCATGCATTTGTGGTCAGTTGTACATTTATATTTAGCCAGGGCATCAAGCAATGAACCATTTTTCTTGATCATTATGCACTTTTAGTATAAAGCACACATCTTCCACATATACATTGCGTATAGGGAAACCAGACCCAACTTGAATCTTAAAACGTCCATAGATACACATTTAGGCAATCTCAAGATTTTCTTCCAATAGGAACCTTTGATAGTGCTCCAAAACACTTGGCCACGCCTGTTTCGAGTCTCTGCACCATATATGGTGGTAGGCACCGCTTTATGGATGTAAAATGTCAAAGCTGGAAATAAAGAGAAGCTACCATTTCGCTGATTGATTATAGCTGCTTGTGCTGCAGCGGTTTTCATTTTTTTAATAATGTCACAGTAATATGGAGCTTCTGGTCATTAACTATCATTCCCAGATATTTATATTAGCGTACTAGACCTAAAGATTTTCCTTGTAACTTCCATCTAAATATATTTCGCTTTCTCTTCTGAGTATTAGCAAAAATGATAATGTTTGATTTTGAATGATTGATGATTAAATCATTCATTCAAACATACTCGTCCAGCTCATCTAACAAAGCCTGCAATCCCAGTGGTTGTCTCCGTAGAAGAGCCAGCGGACCGCATGCTGCATCAACCGCACAGGATCTGAAATAATCTGAAGGAATCCCTTGCTGACGTCCGTAGCACAAGCTATTTCTCTGGGGAAGGCATAGCGGTTCTTAAGGTGTATAAAATTTACATGTAAATCTTTCTCACCGTGGTACTTTCAACACCTTAAGCACTAATCACAGACAACTTTTTTCAAGGACACAGCTATTTGAAAAAGTGAACTTCCCAATTCTTTCTGGAAAAAAATAAGTTTACCGTCTACAGCACACTCCACTCCCCCCACCCCATCAGCTGTATCAGCAAACTTCAGAAGCGCACTTCCGGGATGCGCGCGCGCGAAATCCATGTGCGTCCTGGTTAATGAGGATTCTGGGTAATGTAGGAGGGATCACAGAAACACTAGAAAGTAATGAAAACACGGATTAGCAACTATTCAATGTCTGTGTGTAAGTCTGTGTGCACGAAGCTTGTTGCAAGTGTCCATACCGTGGCTCAGTTGATTCTGAAGATGGCAATAAATGTCCGTAGCACAAAGCACAAAGCAAAGTCAAACAGCAGACAGCAAGTAGCGAGGTCAGCCGTATCAGCACACTTCAGAAGTCCACTTCCGGGATGCCACGCTTGCGGAATGCGCATGCATCCTGCTTAATAAGGTTTCTGGGTAATGTAGGAGGGATCACAGAAACACGTGTGTAGTATAATACCTGAAAGGATATGCAGGAGGCTGTAAGGCTCTGGAAGATGTTGCTTTATTTATCTCTTCCAGCAACTAATGAAGTGCAGCTCTAATGTAACAATGCCAACAGGGCAATAGGCCCTCAACATAGGGCTGTGATATAAAGTCTCAGGATTGCTTTATCAAGGCTTGCAGGCCAGTCCGTTGGAGGAGCAGGCAGGAGCTGATGCTGCTCTGTGCCCTCGCTCCGAGCTTCTCCCCTGCGCGGGAAGTGCAGGGCAGCCTTTCGGCATCAGCGAGATCTCGCGAGACCGGGAGGTCTCGCGATATCTCTACACACCTCCCTCTGATAACGCAACAGCAGTTATTGCAGAACATAGTTATTGTATCACACCAGTCTTCTGTGTTCCCTTTTCGGCCGGTCATCTCTCTCTCTGCGAGTATCTTGCTTGTGATCATCTGCTTGCTCTTCTTTGGGTGTTTTTGCTTCAACTTCCTCTTCTCCGACTTCTCTTCTGTCAGTTCCTGGCTCTTGTTCTCTCTCATCGTCCATTACTTACTCGGCTTCGGATCTTTCATGGGTCTTTTCTCTCCCTTGATTCTTTTCGAACATGGCTACTCTCTCCATGTTCCATGTGCGCCCATCTTCGGTGCAAACGTAATTGGTTCCTCTGTGAACCACCATTACCGGTCTGCTGAACCTTCAGCCGGTAACTTGATCCTTGGCCGGCATCCGTATTTTGATCCAATCTCCTTCCGTTACATCTGACCTTTGCTTTGTTTGTCTTCTTCTGTCGCTCCACCTTTTCATACGTGCTTTGCTGTTTTCTATCCTCCACACCACTTCTGACATGTCCACTTCCTCATCTTCTCTTAATCTGACCAATCATGGTGGTACTAGTGTGGAGGCTGCCCTGCTCCCTCTCAACATGCGAAAAGGGGAGATGTGGGTGATTCCATTGGTAGTCAGTCTGTAAGCCGCGATGGCCTGCTTGGTCATCTTGAGGGAATCCATTCCCAACGCAGTCGCTAATTGGATGGCTCCCTTACCTGTTGGCCCTCTCCACGAGCCCATTGGCTTGGGGATGATACAATGCCGCTTTCTTCTGATGAATGTTGTGCTTCTTCAAGAATAGTTCCATGTCTCTGGTTATGAGTTGTACCCCGTTGTCCGTTACCCGCTGGAAGATTGCGGTAAGAACTTCTATCACGGTGGTCGTCGTGATGTTGGGAACAAACTCGGCTTCGACCCACTTTGATAAGTAATCTACCAGCACTATGCCATAGCGATGTTCAGGTGCCATTGCTTCCAGTGGTCCTATAAAGTCCAGGCCTACTTTTGACCACACCGCTTCGGGGGTTTCAGTGGGAATCATGGGTGCTTGTCTGATTTTTAGGCGCTTGTCACTGTTGTGACACTCATGGCACCTCTCAATCATAGTGCGAATCTCTTGATCCATAGACGGCCACCAGTAGGCTTCCCTCACTCTGCGCCGTGTCATGTATTTCCCAAATGGTTTGCATGGGCCCTGCACAGGATAGTTTTCCTCATGCCTGTGGGTGGAATTACTTGGTCGGTCTTCATGACTATGCCGTCACTCTCAGAGATTTCATCAGCCACTTTCCAATATGGTCTCAATCCTTCTGGCACTGCTCTTTCATCTGGCCATCCTTTCTTGACCCATTCTCTGATTCGCGCCATGGTGGGGTCTTTTCCGTCCTCTTCCATCCAATGTCTCTCCCTCAGCTCTAAATAATCTGGGGCCTTGAGGTCAGTGATGGATGCCATGATACACACTTCCTGCAAGAAGGTGGTGGCATTGTCTTTTCCTTCTGGTAATCATGACATGCAGTCTGCCTGCGAGTTCTTCCACCCTGAAATGTGTTGCACATTTTGAAAGTGTATTCTTGCAGCTTGGCAGCTATGCATGCTAATCTGGGCGTCGACACTTTGGTGCCACCTGGGCTGAGCTTATGGATGAGCGGTTTGTGATCGGTAACTAACTTGAACTTCGTGCCCCACACGTATGTCCTGAAATGTTCCACAGCCCATGCACACGCAAGCATCTCCTTCTCAATGGTGGAGTAATTTTGCTCGGCTGACGATAAGGCTTTAGAGGCAAACGCTACCACGTGTTCCGTGTCGCCTTTTTTCTGGGTAAGAACAGCTCCTAACCCGTAGGCACTGGCGTCCGTGGTGATAACCGTACTCCAGTCTGGGTTAAACGGTTGTAGGCACGGCGCATCCACTATGTGTCGTTTGATGCTATCTACCGCTTTCTTCTGGGCTTCTTGGCATATGTATTCTGACCCTTTTTTGAGAAGTTCGCGGAGTGGTGCCGAGGTTTCAGAGAATTTGGGGATGAATTTGGCATAGTACTCCGCCAACCCAAGAAATTACCTCACTTCGTCTTTGTTGGTGGGTTTGGGGGCGTTGATTATTGCTTGTAGTAAGTTTTGCTTGGGGCTTATTCCTTGCTCCGATATCTTGTACCCCAAGTACTCAACTTCCTGTGCCTTGAACACGCACTTTTCATATCTTAACCTTACTCCTGCTTCTTGAAGTTTGGAGAGCACCGTTTTCAATGTGGCGTCATGTGTCTGTTCGTTTGCAGCGTATACTAGGATGACATCCTGGAAATAGGATACATTCTTGACATTCCGTAGTAAGACGTCCATCATGCTCTGAAACGCTGAGGCTGCAGATGATAGGCCAAACGGCATTTTTGTGAATTGATAGGTATCAAACGGAGTGATGAAGGCTGTTAATGGTTTGGATTCTTTGTGTAGCAGTATTTGATGGTATGCGTTCCTCATGTCTAGTTTCGAGAACACTCTGGCCTCCTTCATCATGAGGATCAGTTCATTGATGCTTGGTAAAGGGTAACTGTCCGCGATTACTTCCAGGTTTAAACTGCAGAGATCGATGCATACCCTCAGCTCTTGTGAGTTCTGTTTCTTAATGAGCACGACTGGGCTCAACCACTCAGATGCCTCAATTTCTTGGATTGTGCCATCTTTCTTCCTGATGTTTAGTTGATTTCTGAGGGTGTCTCTTGCGGTTGCTGGTACCGGCCTTACCCTGTGTTTGACCGGGACTGCGTTGGCCTTAAGTAGTATTTTGTGGACAAAGCCCTTGATGTGTCCCGGCTCCTCTGAAAATAGCTTTGGGTAATCTTCCTTCGCTACCAGCCCTCTTCTGTACCCGACCGACAGTACTTGATCCTCTGTGCTGGGGTCCAGTTTGATTTTCAGTTTTGCTTGGTTATCCCAACCTAGTACTGCCGGGCCTTCTTGGCTGAAGTAGACTTTGGTGGTGGTCTCTCTCCCTTTGAACTCCACTTTGACCTTGATGTAGCCAAGCAGGCCTACCGACGCACCACCGAACACTGTAGGTCTGTGCCGCGTGCTGAGCACTTGGACTGTCTCTGCGCCCATCATCTCCTTGTACGTGCGCAGCGTTATTATGGTCAGGTCAGAGCCGGAGTCAGACATGACTCTTGTTTCCAATCCATTGATTTTGATGGCACAATGAGGCTTCTCTCTTCTAGCTCGCGTGCTGTTCACCATTATGATGGTAGGTCTCCCTTCTTCGTCCGAGGACGAATCCCTCTCCGTATGGTGCTCGGCGTTGACACTGGCGATTTTTTTGTTGCGCCATCGGCACACTGTGGAGAAATGTCCAATCTTCTTGCACACAGAACATTCTTTGTCTCTTGCTGGGCACTCTTTGTCATACGCTAGGTGTTTCGTGCTGGTGCACCTGTGGCATTTCAATGGTTCTTTTCTCACCCATTTCTCTCGAGTCGGGGACCGGCCTCTCTTTCTTGGGGCGGAAGGTTACTGCTTGTACTTCAGCTTGGCTGTGCCCGCTTGCGTATTCTTTCCTCCTGCCTGCTGTCTCCTCCACTGCTCTCGCTATTTCAACCGCTTTCTCCAGTTGCAGCTCTTTCTCCAGTATAAACTTATTCTGCACCTTCCTGCTGTTGGTATGAACCACCAGCATGTCGCAAATCAAACTCTCAGCGTTGTTTCCGAAGTTGCATAGCGCCGCCAACTCGCGCAGCTTGGTCACGTAGTCGTCTACTGGTTCTGATGCTTCTTGTTTGCGGCTGTAAAATCTTATCCTGTGCAGGTCTGTATTCTCTTTACTGGCCAACCGCTTGACAATTCTTCTCACAGCTTCTTTAAACATGTCATCATTGTCACCCGCTACCGGCTCTGGGGTGAGACTCTCGAACACCCTCTGTTCTTCGACGCCCAGGGCATTCAATAGCATCGCCCTGCGTCTCACCGCCGAATAGCCAGCACCACCCAAGGCCTCCACATACGTGGTGAAAAGGGTTGCCATTGTGGCCATCAAATGTCTGGACTACCTGGAGTCTGAAGGAAAGGTGGTGGTGGCGTTGCCCCTTGCATGGCACTGCGCAGATCCGGTGGTGATCCCATCCTCGTCGCCAATTATGTAGTATAATACCTGAAAGGATACGCAGGAGGCTTTAAGGCTCTGGAAGATGTTGGTTTATTTATCTCTGCCAGCAACTAATGAAGTGCAGCTCTAATGTAACAATGCCAACAGGGCAACAGGCCCTCAACATAGGGCTGTGATATAAAGTCTCAGGATTGCTTTATCAAGACTTGCAGGCCAATCCATTGGAGGAGCAGGCAGGAGCTGATGCTGCTCCGTGCCCTCGCTCCGAGCTTCTCCCCTGTGCGGGAAGTGCAGGGCAGCCTTTCGGCATCAGCGAGATCTCCGGTCTCGCAATATCTCTACAACAAAGGCAGACAGCCAGTAGCAAGGTCAGCCGTATCAGCGCACTTCAGAAGCGCACTTCCGGGATGCAGGCTTTTTGAAATGGCGAGGATAAACTAGAGGCAGGCCATTCAACGCTAGTGGACATAATTCATAATTTCTGACCAGTTATACTGTCTTTTAATTTCAAAGATGTTTGACGTTATAAACTAACAAATGACATTGAAGCAGTAAATGGTTAGATTTCCATAGAGCTAATTGGTGTCAATGTCAACTTATAGAATTAATTTAGCTTTGATTCAAAAGGAAAGACAAAGCATTCTAGGGAGTGTAAGACCTATGTTTCTAGCTGTAAGAACCTTGAATGAATATTAAGTATGAAATGGATGCAAATAAACAATAGGGGTTTTAGACATGAGAGGAAAATATTATACAATAAAGCCCCTACAGCCTGCCTCTTCACGGAATCCAATAGCCTACTCAATCCTACCTATTCGGTTTCAGACTCCTCTGAGCAACCGAAGCGTCCCTTGTATCCATTTGGGATGACATGAAAAGAACGTCAGAATCAGAAGGCTGTGCTGTACGTATCCTCCTTGACCTCTCTGCAACATTTGACAGTATCAGGCACTAGGTATGGGTTTTGTGTTGTCGGGCATCAGGAGTAAGAATGACATCCATGGATTTTGTGGTGTGGTGAGGCAGAACTCCAGGCATGCATATATGTGCATTACAATGCACTATTTTTAGCTATTTTCTGTTTCCATGTTAGGACACTCTCACAGGTAAAAACACCACATTTATTTACTGTTTTTTTGTTTTTTACAGCAAAATGCAAGGGAAGACCCCCTTGTCACCACACCATCCTCAGGGACAGACTCTAATCTCTAGGCATCAGGGACTCAGATGGATTGCATCTTTCGTTGCCAACCGCACACAAATCACCATCCTTCCTCCCTTCTCCTCTCCCCCCACCCTGTCTCCTATGGCGTCCCACATAGGGGCTCCCTTTCCCCACTCCTCTTCAAACTCTACCTAAGCCCCATCCCTGCGCTCATCCGCTCACATGACCTAACTTGCTACAACTATGCCAATGACACACAGATCATTTTCAAGATACCCAAATACCTGGCTGCCCCTGACTCTGACCCCCCCCCTTCTGTCTCACAGCAGAAATTAACCACTGGATGACGGGCAACCACCTCCTTCTCAATCCTGGTAAAGCTGACATCCTGATTTGTTGTAAAACAGCACTCCTAGCCTAACCCTTGGCTGCCCTGCCTAGCCCTGTCACCCCCACAGCATCCAACCCATTAAAGAACCAGGGATACATCTTGGATTCGGATCTAACACTCTCCACATCAATGCTGTATCCAGATCATGCCACTTTCACCACCGCATTCTCAGACAAATCGTCCCCTATCTCTCCTACCCTCACAGAGTCAGAGCAATCTTGGCTATCATCCTCTCATGCCTAGAGTACGCTAATTTCCTCTATCTAGGTACCCCTGCCTATAATCTCAGAAAGCTCCAACATATCCAAAACTCCACAGCTAGGCTCCTCCCTGCCCTCTCCACAAGAGAACACATTACCCCTACCCTCAGGGTGCTCCGCTGGCTTCCTATCGGCCAACGGGTCACTTTCAAAGCCATGTGCATCTCCCACCGTACCCTCCACAAGAAAGGTCCTGAATTCCTCAAAAACAAACATACACACTACCAACCCAACCAAAACCTCTGGTCTGGCTCTTGTGATGAATCCAGCTATATCATCACTCTTTCTCTGGGAACTCTCTTCTCATATGGCCAGGGAAGGGAGACTGATACCTGCTCCCAACCCTGAGGGTGGTTGCCCGAGGGAGGACCATATGGGGAGGGAGGATCCTTATGGGAGGGAGAGAGACTCGTTGGAAGGAACATGATATCTGCCTTTCCACTCAGGGTATGACATCCTCCTAAGTGCACAAACTGTGAAGGCCTATTGTGATGTTGAACCAGTCCAAGCCCCTCATACTGACAGCAGAACTCCTCTTGAGAACCTGTTTTTATTTTTATTTATTAATATTTGTATTCAGCTCTAAAAGAACTTTAACAAAAATCTAATTACCACTATTATTAATATCCATTTCATTAAAAAAATCCACATATTTTAAATTCGATTGATACCTTAACAAAGTTCCACTTTAAAAACAGCCTAAAAACCCAATCATATTTCATCAAATTTCAAATCCAAAACTAAATTCAAATTTCTAATTTCATCTCTTTAATTTCATCAAAAATCCCACTGCTTTCCAATAAATATCTTAAAAAGCATACAAAAACTTCATGTAAAAATGAAAGTAAAATCCATATTAAAAAACATATTTATTTGCGTATCAAACACGCAGATTATCATATTTGCAATACTTCCCGGGACCTCTTCAGCCTTAAGCCCATACCAACTTCACTCACTTGTCACTTTGCTATATTTATAAGTGTTTGCACCCGGTACTAAACCCAATAAAGTGACTCCAATTCAGAGTTCAAACAACAAATCCAGAACGCCTCTTACTTGATTGTGTCGTAGTTATGAACGGATTTATCGTGCATGCTCATATATACCGATCCCAGCGTCCAACATTCAGTGAGCACATGTTTCGCTGATTCCAGATGATTAGGGAGTGGACACAACCAGCAAATCTATTCTGCGGTATGCCCAGTTGCGTTCCTTGAAGTGTAAGTAGAGGGAGTTGGTTTGTGCACAGCCTCACCATAAAATGTGTTACTGCAGGACTAGGGCTCTGTAACAAATACTGCTGTGTTTTCAGGTAAGAATTGGACACCTGAGCTACTGCACTAAAAGTATTTAGGTTGGATAGATGTAAATCATTTTACTCCAATCTCACACGCTGGACTTTTTATGCAAGGATACTTTAATTGCCTTAAAATATCTCCAAAATTCAGGCTGTGGCACCCAGTTTATGGTTCTGAAGAAATCAAGATTTAGTTCTTTGAGGTTTTCCCTCGGCCAGCCACTTCAGGCTCATAACAGCTTCCCAGTTCCTTCAGCACTGGGCACTCTGGTGCCATTCTGGATTTAATATATAAATCCCCCTCTTATTGCGCAGCTGGGTGCTTAGAGAGACTATCCCCAGCTCAAGATGCTCAAGATGCAGGTACTCCATTGAGGTTGACGGAGGAAGATTGAGGGTCTTCCGCCAAAATAGACCTTCCAACTGATTTAACCACGCCACATACCTCATTACAATGCCTCCAGTCCATATAATACCATGTTGCAGGTGCACTGCTTATAGAGTTTTAAAATCCCCTCAATGGTATAACCCGCTGTCTTTCTAGCAAACTTGCACAAATGAAATGCCAGTTGCAGTGCCTTTCTTGTTTTAGTGTCCCTTATGAAATGGTAACTATTATCGTTGCTCATCTCCAGACCCAGGTACATGTAACTATTTACATAATCTATGCTGCCCAATGTTGTGGCCATCGCCAGCTTATGTACCTTTTTTCCTTTGATCATCATACTTTTTGTTTTAGAGACATTTATCACCAATGCATTCTCTGATGTGTAGCTATATAACTTGATTAGCATACATTTCATCCCTCTGTAGGTATGATCTAGGACAACTAAGTCACCAGCATAAAGCATACTGGCCACATGCTCCGCACCCAATTTAGGGGCCCAATTAGAGTTTGTTAGTAGACACGGTGGGAAATCGGTCAGGTAGAGATTAAACAGCATGGGAGCCAGCACACCACCTTGCTTGAATCCCCTGCTAATACAAATCTATCCTGACATTCCAACTCCGTTGTCTAGTCACACTCATGCTGTACTGTTTATATGCAAAAGCGGCAGTGCATAAACCCACTTCAACCTCTCTTCGAATTCATCGGTGGTGAAGCTGGTCAATGTGTCTATTTCATAATGAAAAGCATGCAGGCCCGCTCCTGTAACCTTGTTTACATTTTTGATCAACCAATAGATACGGTTTCCTGCACAATTAAGCTTCAAGCCCCCATGTATCCTCAGGTTACATTCAACCCTATCAGTTTGAATAGACAAAGTGAGTACTGTGTGATCACTGTTTTCAGTGAAATTGATCTTGAGCTCAAGTACCCTTTCCAGGACTGCGTTATTACCGAAAAGTAGTCCAGTGTTGCCCAACTCCCCCCATTTTTCCAGGTGGGCTGACCTGGGACATCCCCCTTACTATTCCACCCATAACTTACCGTTCCTATTTCTCTTTTCTGCAACATATTACTCTTGCTCAGTATGTTCGCGTAAACAGCACATTCAGTTTTATTGTCACATCAGGCGTTTAAGTCACCCCCCAACAAGATTACTTCCTGATTATACCCCCACCCCATTTACCACAGATGTCCTGGATACAGTCATAAATTGCATCTAAATTCTCAGCACCTGGAGGCCCATAAACATTTACCAGGAGCAGTTTTTCAGACCCTTTACCCTTATTTAACAGGATTTCCACTGCCATCACATTATTTGTAAGTTACAGACGGTCCAAAACAATGCCCTCTGGTCTGCCACTGGGATTTCTAAGAGGGAACACATTTCTCAGAAAACAGGTGCATTGGCTACCGATTAAAGAGTGCATCATCTTTAAAGCGCTCGCACTCACACACAAGTGCATCCATGACACCGCTCCCCGGTACTTGTCACAAAGAATCTCAAAACCGGTCACAAACAAGCCCACCAGGATCGCCTACAACAACCACATCACCATTCCCAGGACCTTAAGGACTCGCGCGGGAAACTCTATTTTCCCGGTCATGGCAGCCATGCACTGGAACTCCATCCCTACCCATATCAGGGCCATAGTTTCCCACATTGCCTTCAGGAAAGCCATAAATCCTATGTTTTTTGTTTAATATTTCCCTTACTGCTTGCTTCTACTCACCTGCATTGTACATTAAATTAACGAAGAAATGTAACCAGTTAGCTTGCTAAAGTTTACAAGTAACATGTATTCAACAATTTCTCCATTACACTGTTTTAACGCTCATTGTAACCTCGAGCAATGAATCCTCACCATCTTGCAACAGCGCCTCGATGCCTCAGGGCTACTAGTGCGCTTTACAAATTAAATAAATTAAATAAATAAATAAATTATAATTTGCTATAGTAAGCCTTATAACATCAGATTTTAACTTATGGGATACACCAATAATAGGTCCTCTGTAAGGCCGACCCCGAAGCCCCTTCTTAGCAAATACTTTGTATAGCTGAAAGCCATAAACACCTATTGTAGATGTCAACCAGGTCTCTCGTAGCATAAACATGTCATGCTTTATGAGAATATCTAGAGACCCCGATTTCTCCAATATGCCCCCTGGTGTTCCAACAAGCAATCTCAATGTTTCACTTTGTCTCCACGCTTTGTATTTAAGGGAAAACCTTTAATGAGGCCCGACCCTACAAATTTTCCTCCGGTGGCACCTGAGGACCAACATCTTACCAGCCCTTATATTTTACCCTACCAGATCCCTGCTAAGACATCTCGCACAACACCCTATTTGGTGACTATTGTGTTATCATACACCCCCACTTTATGCAAGATGCACCCTAGATTTAATAGGGTGGGTTGGTGAGAACTTATCAGGCTTGCTATCTCTGGGAGATCGCAATGAATACAAGAGATGTTGCCATTTTTATGGACCAGGGGTTCAACAAACTCAAAATAACTTGAGATCAAAACTCTCAGATATGGAATTTTGTACAGGATACACAAATGTTCAGTGTTATTAATCCTCCCCTTTATGATATCGGCTGGTTCAACCTCCACCATAAAGATCTTTGTGTCCAACTCCCGTTTAGACGATGTCACTGTAGTGGATTTTTCCTTGCACCTTGGGGCAGTCTGTGTCCAGTCTGTATTCTCTTGGCTAACCACCCGTGCAAACACAGCACCAGATGGCTTACTCGTGTTGCACTGTGATAGCTTGCAGGAGATAAGAGACTCGTCACTTTTGATTTCTTGGATGGACGCTTCATCCTTCTCCTTTAGCAACCAACTAGACAGAGTCCCAGGCACCCTCAGTGCCATTGTTTTACATCTAGAATCCCTCTTTCTGGTCCTCTGTGATTTAGGACAAGCCACTGTGCTAGTAGTAGAATTTAACTGAACCTTTTGGATGTTACTAGGTGGCAACTAGCCTTGGTGACCCCTTTGGCAGCGCATTGCCATCCACCTTTGCTTTCAATGTCTGGAAGATAGTTAATTCATCTTTTATTTCTGGTCTATCCATCAAGACATCCATCAAGACATCCAATGCTGGACCTAAGCTGATTGGCTCTGTATTAGGGAGAATACCTGTCTCGGTCTGTAGGGATTTGTTTCCTACTGTAGCCTTATCAACTTGATCTGTGAAGTGTTCAATTGCCACACCCTGTGAATTAACGTCCTGTAGGATGGTCCCAAAGAGTTTCAATATAATCTTAACCACAAACTGGAGTGTTCCCAAACTCCCATATGGCCCCCCATTGTTTAAATTACTATGCCTCCCGTACTCCCAATGCTCTCATTGCCATCTGAGACTGGATACAGCACAGGTGTTGCTGACATTCTTTGCATGTTTGCGGGCTCCAGGGAAGGGAGTTGTGACTGCAGCAAGGGCTCACCTATCTGCACCCCTGGCTGCAGAGATTACATTGCAGTATTGGTTTTAGAGACACCTAACTGCAGTGTATCATGTAGTGTCTAGCACATGGCAAGTAAATAATGTTTGTCAATGCTGCCAAAGTCTGTTCCAGAACATTCTACAATTGCATTTTGACTTTTTCTTACCTGTGTGGTTTGCGTGGAAACTCTAAGTTCCTGGCTTACTTCCGATTTTCGGTGGATGAAAGCTGTGATCCTTCCTCAGGTATTTGTATCTTCTGGATTTCAGCCCATCCAATTCTGTCACTTTTTCATTTATAATTGCAGCTTTCTATGATCGTGTTGTCAACATTTTTATGCAAGGTTTTGTTTGCCTCTGACTTGCTGTTTTACCCTTGTTTGAGGCCATTCCAGGCATCAGCCAACTATTGTAACACAGACAACTACGGTCTCTACAGGGGTTACACGTTGTGTCTTGCCAGGGTTTACCAACGTTACACAGTTAAAATTAATAACTATGGGATTTGTCGTATCACCACTACATTTCCTCAGATGTGTGTGCCCAGAATTCCGAATAGGAGTCAGTGCTCAAGCCTTTGCATATGCTTGCCATGGGCTAGCAGAATATACAAATCTTTAGATTCTATTCACTTCTTCACAGAAAGCGAGAAAAGAAGGGGATGTTGAGTGGGGAGGTGTAACGCTCACCTGATTCCCACGGAGGCGCTGATCTTGGCAGGAAGGTGTCTGTGACTCGAAAGGTGATGTGCAGAACCCGATGGGCTTCTGGGGTCGAACCTCTTTGCACTGTGTGTCAAACTCGTAGGGTGAGGTTTCTGCAGGTGAAAGAATATGGGGGGTTAATGGTCTGGGTTGTTCAATGTCCCTATTCCTCTCTCTCCCTCTCCGTAGAGCCCCCAGGTCAATGTGCTCACCTTAGATAGGTGAATGCTGGGCTCTCCATCTGCGTCTGGCGCAGGGCGCTGTTGCCAGTTCCTTCACTGGTGAAACATAGGCCTCTTGGACTCAGAAGACCGTTACCGTCAATAACTGCACGAGCGGTGAGTTTCCAGACACCTTTTTAGTCTTTATAGTGTTTAGGTGCAAGGCACGTTAACATTGAACAGGACTTCGTATAATGCTTTTCTCCCTTTTGTCTTGCAGGACTCTTGAGGAAGATGGAGTGAAGCGCCTGGAAATGCGTGAGTAAATGCAAGCGCTCTAACTGTCTTTTCCCTTGCAGCGTAGTTCGTGCCGAAGAGACGCCGGAGTATTGCAGGCGTTCTATTGCGAAGAGCGCGATGGGCGTAAGTAAATACCTGTCTAATGTCTCTTCTTTTGTCTTTCAGAAGTTGGTTTGCAGCGCCGGAGTCCGCGGAATGTCCGTAAGTAGATACAATGCTTTTATCTCCGCAGGCGGCGATGCAGTGTGAAGAAATCCAGAATTCACGGAGTGCCGGTGAGTAGTGACAATGCTTTTATCTTCGCAGGCGGAGGTGCAGCGTGCCGAAAATGACCGCAGCCGATGGATCAGGTGAGTAGCACTGCGAGTTAAGGCTGCCTTGCTAACCTGCTGTTCCTTGTCTCTGCAGGTGCTGCTCTCGACTGGATGCAGGAATGGTGAGTATGCTTCTTGCAGATTCAGGATGCAGGTATGGTGAGTATGATTCTTGCAGATTCAGGATCGTAAGAAGAAAGGCTGGAACAGACTCGGTGAGCGTTCTGCTGCAGATGCAGAATAACGCGAAGCACGTTTCGTCTATCGGGTGTGGTTTAAATAGCCTTGGAGTGATGAGGCGTCTTCCTCCACGGCCCCGCCTAGGTAAGAAAAGAGTTCCAGTTCCAGAAGCTTTCCAGTGCTGAATCCAGGGAGTGGAGCTTGCCCCACCCAGGTAAGAAAGTAGTTCCTGTTCACAGAGGACTTCTAAGAGGCTGGTAAGTAAGCAGCATGGTCTGCTGCAGGTAAGTCCACCCAAGCATCTGCACACATATTATGAGCCCGGCGCTTCCAGTGCCGGGACCGATGATTCTGATGAGCCTGGTGCCACCGGCGCCAGGACAAGGTCCAAAAGGTTCCCGTGGGGACCGTCTGGTGCCTAGGATTAGGGTTAGGGGCCTGCTTCCAAGGACGTTGGGCTGGTCCTGGCTCCTTGGAAGCAGTGATCATGACAGTACCCCCCCTCAAGGCCCCTCCTAAGCGTGTCTTCTCCGGGGGTTTTGGCTTGTCGGGGTGATTCAGATGGAATCTCTTGACCAGACGAGGTGCGTGGACATATTCTGAGGGTTCCCAAGACCTTTCCTGGGGGCCGTATCCTTTCCAATCAACCAGGTTAATATAACTTAGATTTGGAGATCTTGGAGTCTAGAATGTTCTTTACTTCGAATTCGAGTTCTCCGTCTACCAAAACAGGTTCTGGGAGTTCAGTCAATCGGGTTTCTGGTTATACTGGTTTTAATAAGGAGACATGGAATACTGGATGTATTTTCATATGCGCAGGTAATTCCAATTTGACCGCCACCGGATTAACTATGGTAGAGATGGGGTAAGGTCCAAGGTATCTCGGGTTGAAGGTGCGGGGTCCTTTTAGAGGCAGGTGCTTAGTGGATAACCAGACCTGATCTCCTACTGCGTAGTGAGGGGCCTCTTTACGGTGTGGATCTGCTCCCTTTTTGATTTGAGCTTTAGCTCTTTGCAGATGGGCAGTGGCTTCTTTAAAAGCACAGGTAATCTCAGAGTGCAAATGATCCACAGCAGGTGTTTCGAATTCTTGGGGAGGATCCAGATTAGAGGTTCTAGGATGATGTCCGTATAATAGGAAGAAGGGAGTCTTCCCGGTTCCAGAATGAGTCGAATTGTTGTAAGCGTATTCAGCGATCCAAAGAATATCCTTCCAAGGGTTTTCAGTTTGTTGGAGCATGCAACGCAGATATTGCTCTAGAGTCTGATTTGTCCTCTCGGTTTGTCCGTCAGTTTGGGGATGGTGACTGGTTGAAAGTCTTACATCAATTTGGGCTAGACGACAGCAACTTCGCCAAAAGTGGGAGATGAATTGACTTCCCCTATCGGAGATTAAAACCGAGGGAAAACCGTGTAACCGAACGATGTTTTCTAAGAATTCTCGTGCCAATACCGAAGCCGAAGGTAGGCCCTTCAGGGGAATGAAGTGAGCCATCTTGGAGAATAGATCCACGACTACTAAAATGGTATTATACCCTGAGCATGGAGGTAAGTCCGTGATGAAATCCATGGACAGGGTATGCCATGGACAGGGAGGAATATCCAGAGGGTGTAAAAGGCCGGCTGGTTTCTCCTTCAGACTTTTATTCTGGGCACACACACCGCAGGAGATTACAAAGTCTTTAATATCCTTCTTCCATGATGGCCACCAGAAATGTCTCTTGATCTTTTCCATGGTTTTGGTAATGCCAGGGTGACCCTCCATTAGAGAGTCGTGATAACCGGAGATTACTTGTTTTTGTATTTTCTCACAGGGCAAGTACAATCGCCCTTGGAAATATGGTAGGTCTTGATCCACTGAGAATTCCTTTCCCTTTAATTGCCAGTCCTGCAAATCGGCCGGAGTTAGGAGTGACTTGACTGTAGTCTTGATGTCTTCAAAGGATTGAGCGCTGACCAACCCCAAAATCCTTTGTTCTGGGATTATGGGTATTGGTTCTGGATTGGTCAAATGTTCATCTACTCCCATCCGAGAGAGGGCATCTGCTTTTCCGTTTTTACTGCCGGGTCGATAAGTAGTTAGAAAGTCAAACTCAGCCAGAAACAGAGCCCAGCGAAGCTGTCTGGAAGACTGAGCTTTGGCCGTCTTCAGATATTGTAGATTGCGGTGGTCAGTCATTACGGTGACTGTGTGTCTGGCTCCCAAAAGATAATGCCGCCAGGCTTTAAAGGCCGATCTGATAGCTAAAAGTTCCTTGTCTGTAATTGAATAGATGATCTCGGAAGCCGAGAATTTGCGGGACCAAAAGGCTACTGGATGTAATTGGTGTGTGACCGGATCTCTTTGTGATAACACTGCCCCCATAGCAAGACTAGAAGCATCCGTTTCCACGATGTAGGGGAGTTCTGGGCGAGGATGTTTTAGAACAGGTGCAGAAATGAATTTAGCTTTTAAGTCCTGAAAAGCTTGTTCTGCTTCAGTAGACCATTCAAAACGTTTGTTCTTCTTTAACAGAGCGGTGATGGGCTGGACTATCCGAGAGAATTCAGGAATGAATCTGCGGTAGAAGTTAGCGAAGCCTAACATGCTTTGAACTCCTTTTACCGAGGTTGGTGATGGCCACTTGATGATTGCATCGACCTTCTTTGAATCCATATGAACCCCATTAGGTGACAATATGAATCCCAGGAACTCAACTTCAGTTACGTTGAAAACGCATTTTTCAAGCTTGGCAAAAAGGTTATGTTGACGCAGTCTCTCGAGAACCTTTTTAACGTGTCTCTGATGTTCCTCTTCAGATGATGAATAGACAAGGATGTCATCAATGTAGACAACAACACACACATCTATGAGTTCTCTAAGGACATCGTTCATAAAATACTGGAAAGCGGCAGGAGCGTTACAAAGTCCAAAGGGCATCACTTGATATTTGAATAGCCCATACTTGGTGCGAAAGGCCGTCTTCCACTCATCGCCTTCTTTTATTCGTACCAAGTGGTAGGCTCCTCTGAGATCCAACTTTGTATATATACATGCTTCTTTGACTTGGTCCAGGAGTTCAGGGATCAAAGGTAACGGGTATCTGTTTTTAACGGTGATTTGATTCAGGGCGCGGTAATCTATACAAGTTCTAAGGTCTCCTTCCTTTTTCGGAACGAAGAACAAAGCCGAGGAAGCTGGAGATTTAGAAGGACGGATAAACCCGTTAGCTAGGTATTGGTCCAGATATTGCCTGAGGTGAAGATTCTCTGGATCGGTGAGGGCATAAATCCTGCTGCAAGGAGGAGTTGTTCCGGGTATCAGGTCTATTTGACAGTCGTAAGACCTATGAGGAGGCAGGGTGTTAGCTTGATCCTTCCGAAAGACATCTTGGAATTCTTGGTAGTCGGGAGGTAATGTGGGAACCTCAGAAGAGATTGCCGCCACTGAAACTTCAGGCCGAGGATAACAAGTGGTAAAACATCCTGGAAACTGAACCGTCTTTGCTCGCCAGTTGATCTGAGGATTGTGCTTCTCTAACCAAGGGATTCCCAGAATGATCTGGAACTGAGGGGCCTTGATCACATCGAACACGATTTTCTCCCGGTGTCCATCTTGGCTCACTAGCGTCACTTCTTGGGTGGCGTGCGTTACTGGTCCGGAGGCTATCTCCGTGCCATCCACTGTAGTAATGACGTCTTTTACTGCCTTAGGGACAAGGGGTAGATTCATCCTTGATGCCATTTCACGGTCCACATAATTGCCGATTGCTCCGCTGTCGATGTAAGCTTCAATTGCATGCAAACGATCCGGACGTGCAGGACTAATGAGGACCATGGGCACCACGAAGTGCGAGGTCACGGGACAGATCTTAACGCTCGGCAAGAGGACCTCTACACTTGCCGGGCTAGGTCGTTTCCCTGCTCAGAACTTGAGGTACTGGAATCTGCGGCTCCTACAGCCTTCTTAGCTGGTTTCACTGCACAGTCTCGAAGAAAGTGCCCCGAGTTCCCGCAATAGAGGCATAATTCCAGCTGTCTTCTTCTTTCCCGCTCCTTTTGGGTTAAAGGACCTTTCATCCCCCCTATTTGCATGGGTTCCACCGTGTCAGCTCCCTTAGTAGAAGTCTGTGGTTTAGAAAACACTCGGGTATCAATTTTAGAACGATCAGCCTTCCTGTTCTGTAATCTGTGGTCCAATTGGACGACTAAGTCAATATAGTCTGAACATTCTTGTGGAGGGTTCACAACTTGAGCTAACACATCCTTGAGCTCTCCACGCAGGCCTCTGTAGAAAAGCGTAATTCTCTTATCCTCGGGCCATTGAGTTTCCACTATGAGTCTGTGGAATGAGGCTATATAGGTCAAGAGGTCTTGATTACCCTGTCGTAATGAAAGAAGTTAATTGTCCAAGGCCTGCCCTTGTGCATGTCTTGCAAACAGTTTCTCCATGCTGGACTGGAAGGCCTGGAAATCATGTAAAACCGGATCATCCTGGGTGACTAAAGGGATCGACCAATCTGCGGCGCTGCCACTGAGATAAGAAAGCACGAAAGCCACTTTGGTCTGGTCTGTTGGGAATGCAGCTGGTCGACATAAGAAATGTAAGCGGCACTAGTTGAGGAACACTGCAAATTTCTTTGGGTCACCAGAAAAACGTTCGGGCGGAGCCAAGGGCACATTACCAGGTAGATTGATTTGCACTGGATTTACAGATGATGCAGAAGGATAGCTTCCTCCTGGAGCGGGCAGGGGTGTCTGTCCTGCCTGCGTTTGTAGCAATTGCCTAGCGAGGTCCTCTGTTCGCTCCTTGGAAACTATCAGTTCTCTTCTAGGAGAGCTTGTTTCCTGACGAGCTGCATGTACTTCTGCTCTTAATTCCCCGAGCAACTGGGCTAAGTGATCAGTGTCTGAGGTTTCCATTGCGCCTGGGTAGGAGTTTTGCGGTGGGCTTCGCGTTCTGTAACGCTCACCTGATTCCCACGGAGGCGCTGATCTTGGCAGGAAGGTGTCTGTGACTCGAAAGGTGATGTGCAGAACCCGATGGGCTTCTGGGGTCGAACCTCTTCGCACTGTGTGTCGAACTCGTAGGGTGAGGTTTCTGCAGGTGAAAGAATATGGGTGGTTAATGGTCTGGGTTGTTCAATGTCCCTATTCCTCTCTCTCCCTCTCCGTAGAGCCCCCAGGTAAACGTGCTCACCTTAGATAGGTGAATGCTGGGCTCTCCATCTGCGTCTGGCACAGGGCGCTGTTGCCAGTTCCTTCACTGGTGAAACATAGGCCTCTTGGACTCAGAAGACCGTTACCGTCGTTAACTGCACGAGCGGTGAGTTTCCAGACACCTTTTTAGTCTTTATAGTCTTTAGGTGCAAGGCACGTTAACATTGAACAGGACTTCGTATAATGCTTTTCTCCCTTTTGTCTTGCAGGACTCTTGAGGAAGATGGAGTGAAGCGCCTGGAAATGCGTGAGTAAATGCAAGCGCTCTAACTGTCTTTTCCCTTGCAGCGTAGTTCGTGCCGAAGAGACACCGGAGTATTGCAGGCGTTCTATTGCGAAGAGCGCGATGGGCGTAAGTAAATACCTGTCTAATGTCTCTTCTTTTGTCTTTCAGAAGTTGGTTTGCAGCGCCGGAGTCCGCGGAATGTCCGTAAGTAGATACAATGCTTTTATCTCCGCAGGCGGCGATGCAGTGTGAAGAAATCCAGAATTCACGGAGTGCCGGTGAGTAGTGACAATGCTTTTATCTTCGCAGGCGGAGGTGCAGCGTGCCGAAAATGACCGCAGCCGATGGATCAGGTGGGTAGCACTGCGAGTTAAGGCTGCTTTGCTAACCTGCTGTTCCTTGTCTCTGCAGGTGCTGCTCTCGACTGGATGCAGGAATGGTGAGTATGCTTCTTGCAGATTCAGGATGCAGGTATGGTGAGTATGATTCTTGCAGATTCAGGATCGTAAGAAGAAAGGCTGGAACAGACTCGGTGAGCGTTCTGCTGCAGATGCAGAATAACGCGAAGCACGTTTCGTCTATCGGGTGTGGTTTAAATAGCCTTGGAGTGATGAGGCGTCTTCCTCCACGGCCCCGCCTAGGTAAGAAAAGAGTTCCAGTTCCAGAAGCTTTCCAGTGCTGAATCCAGGGAGTGGAGCTTGCCCCACCCAGGTAAGAAAGTAGTTCCTGTTCACAGAGGACTTCTAAGAGGCTGGTAAGTAAGCAGCATGGTCTGCTGCAGGTAAGTCCACCCAAGCATCTGCACACATATTATGAGCCCGGCGCTTCCAGTGCCGGGACCGATGATTCTGATGAGCCTGGTGCCACCGGCGCCAGGACAAGGTCCAAAAGGTTCCCGTGGGGACCGGCTGGTGCCTAGGATTAGGGTTAGGGGCCTGCTTCCAAGGACTTTGGGCTGGTCCTGGCTCCTTGGAAGCAGTGATCATGACAGGAGGGAGGGAAACAAACAGGGAAACAAACAGGGACGCTGCGCTATCATTACCTTTGTTTGTTTTCTACCAGACAAGTTCCAATAGCCTTCCTGACCCTGCTCACCCAAACACCAAAACACTTGGCTCGAGGCACTTTGCAGTGTCTGATTATGTAGGATCCAATCCAATCCTCAAAGTGACAGCACCAAACATGTTTGCTTCTGTAAAACTGTGTACTTTTCCAAAACAGAACACCAGCTACTTGACAAAACACTTGGCTCGAGACACTTCGCATAGAGGAGGAAGAGCAAGGGAGTAAAGCAGAGCGCTAAAGTCCTGGAATCAGAAGTGTGCTGTAGTGGTTGGAAACATCCAATTGATGCCGGGACCTTTAAAATCCTGGCACTGCAAGAAAGATGGAGTCCTACTTTTCGAGATGCAGGTCGGGATACGAAAAGCAGAGCAGCTGTAGCAGCTGTAGCGGGAAGCAGAAGCACTGTTACGGGCACCGCTTTCAGAGATCCAGAGGGTGAGAGTTCAATGCATGCAGACCGACAACAAGGAAGGTTGGTAAATAAAGGTCTTGGCATGCTGAACACAAGAGGCCAGAGGAGACAGCAACCGAAGAAAAGACTGCCCCGCTGGAGGGAGTTAGAAGCATGAAGGACGCCGAAGCAGGCAAGCAATTCCAGTGAGCCGAAGGAAGAGATGTGGGACACAGGGGTGCTTTGTGGCTTGTACAACAGGGCAAGAGAAAGCAGAGAGACTTATCAGGTTTAGCCGATCACAGGAGCTGGGACGCCGGGTGCCTTTGAGAGAGAGGCAAAGCATGGGTGGGTCACGGATCCAAAGTAGGATAGAACTACATTGTAATATGAGATTAAAACCTAGCAGGAAAGTGAACCAGGAAGCCGGTTGCAAGTCTGGAGACCTGTACCCACAAAAAGAGAGAATATTAAGAATACAACCTGGCAGGAGAATATACCAGCCAGCTCACTGCAAGTCTGGAGACCTGAACCCACATAAAGAGAGTATATTGAGAATAAGTCCTGCAGGAGAGTAGACCAGGCAGCCTGTTGAGATTCTGGAGACATGCACCTAATGAAAAAGAGAATACTGAGAATAAGTCCTGACAGGAGAGTATGCCAGGCAGCCCACTGCAGAGACCCACACCCCAAAGAGAAAGCGAACAATGAAAGTAAGCCCGGGCAGGAGAGTAGACCAGGTTAAAGGGATTGCAAGTTTAGAGACCCGCACCATGAGGAAAAGTTAAATGCTGCAAACTACTGGCAGGAGATTCCACCAGGCAAGAGGATTGCAAATCAGGGACCTGCATCCAATCATAAATAAAGACATTGAAGACCGCCTTTTGAAAATGTGTGAAAACCTAGGGGAAGGGAACCATACCCCCCGGGCTGGAAAAGTGATTGAACTATGATGAGATAAGTGAATCAAGGGATAAGGAAGAACCCTTGAGTGTGTGAGTCTAGGGGAAGAAAGCCATACCCCCTTGATTGGAAAATTGCATTTTGCCAAGGAAAAGAACTGTGGTTGAAAGCAGAGGAAAAACTGAAAACTCAAGGGAAGCTAAAACCTTCCCCCATCGTTCAGTCAAGCAGCGGATTCAGTGTTTCCAGGTCGACGGCACTGGCGGGTTACCGCCGATGTCGGAATGAGGCCCAATGTCAGATTCCTCAAAAGGTCCCTCAGAGTTCCCTTCCCCAAGTTTAGGCCTCTTCCAGCTTTGAAAACAAAACACAATATAGCACAAATCCTTCTGGTTTCACATGGCATCTTTCCTCAAGCTTAGGCCTCTCTAGTTTCAAACACCAATTCAGCTGGTCAAATATGCCTTTACTGCATATATAGTGTGAGAAACTAGAAGGTGTCTCACCCGCTAGTCCACTGGGTCTGTCATTCAGGTGGCCAGGACATGGCCATCGCTTTTCGACCCAGTTGCTGGTGGTGGACCAGTGCAGGAGGATCACCTAGGTGAGGGGTCCTCAGGGAGTGGGAGTGGGACACCAGATGGTGAGACGCGGTATCCCCCTCTCCTCTGTAACACCTTTACCCCATCCTACACGATGGGATATTTAGAGACTCAAACCCCCCCCCACCTCTTTTATTGCACTAACACTTTTACAAGGACAGCTTTCTCTGGGAGAAAGCAGACTCACACCCAAGCCATATACCTGACATGTCTCAATATTATGGTCAGGCAGGGTCAGGCAATTATCGAAAGTCACTCCCACCTGACTTCCATTACACTTCCCCACATGGATAAAAGGCGGCGCATGAGAGCAACCTCTGAGCAAGGCAAAATAGAGTTGGCAGTTGAACAATGGATGAAAGATGTCCAGGCACGAAAGGTACGTGAGAGGGGCAACACCCTTGACCTTGTTGGCAAGAAGCTGTTACCTTCAAAACAGAGAACGTAAGACTAGGAAACCAGGCTGAACAATCCTGCACTGTGGGTCGGAGATGCCAAGGGTCCTCCCGCATGATGGACGAAAGCGGGGAGGAGCAGCAGATGCCATGGTATCGTCCTTTGCTGCAAGAACAAAGAAGCGACAGAGAACAACGCAGCTGGTGAGTTGGGGAGACCGATGACAGACCGGTCTGTGTTGAAGTCAAGGTTGCAAAGGGGCAACATTGTAAAAAGAGCATTGGAACGTACATTGTTAAACATGTGTGATGAAAGATGCGAGTGAAGCTAAATTGGTGAATATTTGAACATTAGAAGGAAAGATACAATACTGTTGACAGAGTAGTCCGGCACTGTGAATCGGCTCAATCGAAGGGCTGTACGGTATCCTGATGAAAGAAACGTAAGTAGAAGATTGTAAATTGTGTGAAGTGAATCGAATCGGTCCTGTGATGGTTTAAACAAAACCCAATCGCACATTGGAAAGTCTTCGACTCTGTTATCAAAAAGGGATCTGAGCCTGGACGAGGGGGGATCCATGGTCCGAGCTCGAACGAGGGAGACCAAATTTTGAAAATTGGGGAACAAAGGCATCTGAGTCAGACAAAGGGGATCGAGGGTCCTAGCCCGAACGAAGGAGACCTAATTGTGCCTATTGTAGAAAAGTGGTCTGAGCCCATAGAGGGGGACCCGTGGTTTGAGCCCGGAGGAGGGAGACCAGTTTTGAATTTATGAAAGTGAAAACCCTGACAAAGGAAAGGAACGTTTTTGTTTTGTTTGTTACATCAGGCCCTCTGCAATAAGAGACTGTCATTGCGAGAAAGTCTTTGGCAGAAGGACCTGATGCCTATGTGTACAACTGTTACCTTGTGGCCAAGAAGCCAGAGCGTGTGCGAAGCCCTCACGTGCCACCTTGCCCCATGCTGAAAACATGGGGAAGGGAAGCTAACTGCTCAACTATCCTAACAAATCATTTCTTGAACAATTTTCTTTTGCATACGTTATCCCACCCTATTTTGTAAGGATTGGCAATAGGTTTATTAGAATAGGCCCTTTTATTTTGACAGACTCCACTAGGACTGTGTTATTATATGATGGTCGTAGCTTGCTCCCATCTTTAGATTCAGGTTTAGACAGGAGTTCTGCCTTGAACTGTGATCACTTGTGTCTGTCTTCACTGTTTGATACCATGCCTTCCTTACAATAGTCTCTCTTACACATCATTCTATCATGTGATAGAATCAGAGGCTTTCAAAAATGCCATGCTCTTTGCTTTTCCTCAGGGTGAACACTCTGACCGTTTGCCTCTCTCTTGGTTTATTACTCTTTGCTCTTTTTATCTTCAGGTGCTTCCTGCATCACTTTCATGCATTCCTTTCCCTTTGTGGTGCACATTTACACTGTCCGTTATTCCTCCCCTTTCTCGTGCCTCATGCACACTTCTCCACTGACTTCTGGCACCTTTTCTACTTTTTGTAGCTCTTGCACCTTTTCCATGGGCTTCTGGCCCCATTACACTTTTCACTTCAATGTCCGACTTTATTCCACTTCTTACTTCACAAACACGTGTTTCCCTTGTGTCGCACTTACACTGTTACTTTCACATCATTGAAGTCTTCCCTTTAATTTCACTTGTATACTTTAACAAACACTGTCTTTCTTACGTGTTTGAAATTGGGCCCTTGGGCCCTCTACCTGTGACTTCCTGCGAGGCAAAAAACCTTAGTGTCATCTTCGACTCCACCCTCTCCTTTTCTCCTCACATCACGGACCTCTCTAAGACGTCCTTGGTTACCTCGCCACCCTCTGAACCTAAATAGGCACCTGGCTCCTTCACAACCAGTAGCCCCATGCACTGCCTCTTGGCATACCGCACACTTAGGGACTGTGTCTGCATCCCTACAGTCCCCTGCCTCTCTGCACTTACCTAAAGCCGGCCACCCCAGCAGCACTTACTTGAGCTTTGCCTATTGCACTCACCCCTCTTCTCACCCCTTGGCACCTCTCCTCTCCCTTCCCCCGTGCACTTGTGCGATCTCAATGACACCCGGCCTAGTAAGATCATTGTTTTGTCCTCCCTTTGTCTCCCCTTCCTTGTCTTGTCATGCCTAGAAAGACTTGTGTGCAGGTGCATTTTAAATGACATATCACATCATATCATACCAAATGCCACTTTTTATATCACGTTCTTCACAACCCAACTCTGCAACGCTCTCAGAGTCACTGAGCTGATTGCTGCGCATCGGCTTCACAACAGTTCATTTTTCGGAGGACAGGGTGTCACCACCTGCCCCTCAGACACTCCTGGGCTGTCTCACCGGCCCAAGGAAACAAACACTTGCATCTGCAGTTGCTGCAGGTGTCCACCACGTCCCTCGGCTCCCATACACAGACTCTCCTGTGCTACCTGGAGACACGGCTCCCTCTCCACGCTTCTGCTTTTGTAAACTGCAGCTTCTTAATGTCTCGGCATGCCGGTCTCTGGCCTCTGGTCCTGGGCAGCTCTGGCATCTCCACTCTCCTCCCAACTCGCTCTTCTGCTTGCTCTCCTAATCGCTCATTCATGTGTGTTAGACCACACCCTTTATAGCGAAAAGATCATTCAAGTGTAGTCAGGTATAAATAGTTACTAGTTAATGCCTGACCCTGCCTGACTCTATTAGTGGGACAACTTGGGTTGTTTCTAGGGTAGGTTGCCCTTATTTTCTCCATGTTATTCCTATGGGCATTCTTTACTGATCTTAGTTCCCTCTTCTTCGTCTCAGTTTTTTGTTGGAAATGGGGAGGGGAAGTTGGGGTGAGATTGAATTTGACATTGACAGGCTATACAAGGTGATGGGTAAAGAATAGGGGAAGACCCCTTGGCCCTAATTTGGTAGACAAAAGGTGAATGCTTTTGTGTTAAAGTATCCCCTATGTTACCCACCAGGATATGCAAGTACGGACCTGTAGAACCCTTCTCATGATCTGAATGGGAAAATGACAAAGAAATGTTGGAATTAAGATTCTGGTTTTGTCTCTTTCTTGGGTTCAGTATAATGACCTATAAAGGCTTCTGGGATTTCTCCACCTATTGTTCCATTGGAATACTGCGTCTCACCTAGGGTATTCTCCTCAGAGTAGTCCCAGTCTCCCCAGCTCAGGTTATCCTCCCTCGCCTGTCCACCACCAGGGTTGAGATCCAAAAGCGATGGCCCTCCCCTAGCCACCTGAAGAGAGGATTCTCGGGGTCTACGTGGGAGAATACCACTAGGTTTCTCACACAGGACACATTTAAAAAAATTAAGTTGTTGATTTTCTCTTCTTTGCTGTGAGTGCCATACACTGCATGTTTTCTTGTTGCACTGTAGTGTGTTCAAGAAATTAAGTGGACATTCCAAACCAAAAACAAGACTGACAAATGTATACTAGCATTTTGTGTTGCCCTAATTAGCATATCATTATTAATCAATTGAAATATGATTATGATCCATATACATAATTCATTTAAATGAAATTGAGCACCAGAGAATTAATAACTTGAAATATAAATTGATTATTTTATTTTCATTTTTTTTCTCTACTTATTTTTCACCAACAAAAGTCCTTCAAATGTTTCATATTCCAAACAAGGGGATACAATCACAAGACTAATTGGTGGCAAGTTTTAATTATTGTAATAAGTCATCAGGGAATAAATAATAATAATAATCATTTTAATTTTATATTAATTTGTTTAATTTTTAAAAAGATCATGTACTTTTTTAAATATTCCAAATAAGAAAATAAAAGTGCCACATTAACTACAGAAGTTTAATTAAGCGGCATATAAAAAAATGTTTTAATTTTTGAAATATTTTTTATATTATTGGAAAAGATACTAAACATGTTTAAATACTATGAATAAGACACTAAAATGAGTACATTTATTTCAGAACTATAGTTATTTTATCAGATTTCAGGCAATTCATTAGAAAATAATGTTATTTTAATTTAATTTTATTTTATTTTACTCATTTTAAAATCAGGAGGTGCTAAAAGATTTTTAAATATTCCAAACAAGAAAATAAAATGATTTCTAGGATTTAATTGAATACCAGTGAATTCATATAATAATAATAAATATAAATAATATTAATCACATTTGTTTATTAATTGTTCATATTTTTAATTTTCCAAATGTTTTAAATCCAAAATGGCTGAGATAAATATTTCAGAATTAAGGAAATATTAAAAAAACAAATGATTTTGGTGTGCGTGATGGAAATCACAAAATGTATCTGGAAAGAGAAGATACAAGGTGAAGTGAATTATACTGTTGTTGATGATATTTGGGTCAGTGGTACTCTAGTGAATGATTGTTTCGTGAATATTTCTTTCGAATCATCAAACTGGTCAGAAAAATTACTTAACTGAGCTGGCAGCAAAACTATACTTTAGGACAAAGAGCAATTGCAAGATAGAGTCACCAGGGTGCAAACCAATCAGGTTAGCCGCCTAAGCATTTTGATAGACCAAGGGACACAATGTGAGGATGAAAGAATACCAGAATGTTCTGAGCTAGTTTACTTACAAAAACATTGTGCACAGATTGGGCAGAGTTAAATGCTCTTAAGCGAGAGCATGCAGAATGTTACCCACAAAAGAATGAACTACAAAGAACAGTAGATCAAAAGCGATCCTTGATAGAGTTCTATTAACACCATATTATTAATTTAAAATACAAAGTGAATGATTTAAAGTGAGCGAGTGTCAGCGGTTTAAGGGAAAGACATGCCCACGAAGCCAAGGGGAGAAATGTGCACAAGAGACAGGAGTGTAAGGAATCCTGCAGACAAGAAAGGATAGGCAATAACTACAGACAGGCAACAATGGCAGTGAACAGAAAGGGGCAGGGAGTACAAGTCAGGCAAAGACGTTAGGCTTTTTTTTTTTTTACAATTGTGATGTACACAAAATGAGGGAAGAGTTTCCCACAGGGTCAGGGGAAATTCTAGAGTTCTGGGCTGCTTACTTTTAAAGGGCCCTACTCTGAATGCTCATAAAAAGTAGCAGCAGGAGTGGACGTCTGTGTCTGGAACCTAAGGCACAAACAAGGAAACAGTACTCACAAAACTGAAGCCTGTATGGATTCAGCAGGAACTGAACAGTGACTGCCTCCTGAAACAGGAAACAGCACACGTTTAACAAGAGGGCACAAGGTACAATACTGAAACGTGGGAAAGGACAGGGGCAGATATTGCCTTTTGTTTAACCAAGCAGCCCAACTCTGAAAAAAGGAAATAAACAAGCACAAGTGAGGACAAGAACAGTAACAAATATCCAAGGAAAGAAAAATAAGTCAAAATGAGCAAGGTACAGGACAGAGAGCAGGAAGAAAGAGGACAAGAATCTAACTGCAAAGGTTCAGGAGACTGAAACTGCACACTAGAAACTAAGGACCGGAATCAAGGAACAGCGGACTGAACTATAGGCCAGGAACAAGAAAACTCACGAGCAAACTCTGGACTTGGATAACAAGGACTGTATTGCAGACTGGTAACAAGAAACTGTAACTATGCACTGGAATAACAAGGGCAGAACTGCAGCCAGGTAAGAATTAGACTCAGGGCTGGAATCTAGGGAGCTAAAGCCAGGTAACATAGACTATGGGCACAGAACAAGGAACTGCAGGCAGATAACAAGATAATTAGTGATAGAGAGCAAGAGCTGCAGACGGGTAATATAGGACTACAAGCAGGGGAGCAGGGCAGCAGTGATAGAAGCACAGAAGTGGAGGGGGAGTAGCAGGACTGCAAGGCAGGTATTGAGCACATGGTACCTGAACAGGAGCAGGTCCTGGAAGCAACAGGACACAGCAGCAATCCAAGCATCAAAGCACAATGGACTGGGAGCAAACTCAATGCAAGATCCCTGTGCTCCTGCAGGCAGCTGCCTAAATACTGACCTGCCCTCTGCTGAAGCAGGCTCATTATCAGCACCAGGAGGACCACACTGTAATCTGCCTCATCCTTCAGGCAGGTCTTCCAAATGAGCAAATGTATTGATAGGCGGTGTGATTTTTGCTTTGCAAAGTAACTCGGGTAGGACAGGAACTGTATTGCATAGTGTAAACAGGTGTGCATCTAGGTTCACAAATGAATCTTCACTGACAATGAAGTCCTTGGATGGGTTCTTTAATAAAGCAGTATCCACTAGGCACTCACTTATCTCAGAAGATACAATAGAAACCAGCTCAACTGCAGAGTGATTTAAGGGATGTCGATCAGGATTCTCTTGAATAATTGTACAGTCTTTTAAACGGGAGGAAAGGCTTTGAGCAGCATGACACCAATGACTGTGCTTGACAGTAGATCCTGGACAACTTTGTTCAAATTCATGTCTTCCCTGTTGGTTAGGGAATTATCAGTCAAGGCAAGGCTTTCAGGTGGCTGGCCTTCAACATCTTGTGTGCGCTGGTTGACTGATGGATCTGGGGTACTGACCAATGTAAATATATGACTCTGTGCTGCTACTGGGTTCACTTCAGGATTGGTCTCAATGTCTGACTTATGGTCTGGTGCAGGAGTGTCCAGGGAAGCAGAGTAAATATCAGGCGTGGTCACTTCAGTAGAGGCTGCATGTGTGAGTAAAAGACTGGCATCAAGTACAAGAACTGAAACATATTTTGAGTCAGCCGCATCTTCACTCAGAAGATCACACTTGGTTTGTAACGTAATGGCAGGTTGGTGCATTATTTTATGTGCCTCCGAAAAATGTCCCAATTTGTTCGGTCAGCAAACTCACCTGGCTTTTAAAGGGTTGGTATCTCTGATCTTCTCTATGTTAATATCTTTGAAATCTTGGTCTATACTTGTTGAAATTGCTATTTGGATCGCTTTTATAATCTCCACAACTCTGTTTGGGGAAACGATTACCATTTGGATTCTCCCCAAACTCACAGTTTATTCTGGGGAGGAGATATTGAAACCAATCTCGGTTCAAATTGATTCCGAGTGTCTGCTCTAATATATGAACCTATATTGTGCTCCGGATTGCAATTTCTTGAATGTTCTCCTCTTTTTGGGATATTTGTGGGGTATTTATATCTGGCAACCTGTTAAGTATCTAATTTCAGGGTTACTTACTGTCTATGGAGACATTGGAAGTATCTCTGATCTGGGTCTTGCACCTAATTGTCTTTGTTCATTAACTGTAGCAGTAATTTGATATTTCCTTTGTTTAATTAGGCTATAACGAAATCCAGCAATGGGTTTTGAGCCTTATTATAATTGAGCCAATATTTACGGAAATGACCTTCTCGCGAGTAAATTCATTCTGTTGATCCTTCTGAGTAGGGATATTGCCTTTGTTAGTTTCTAAAGCTAGATTTTACTGTTTTTTTACCTCAAGAACTTTTGTCCCGGGGCTAGAGATTTGATTCTTTTCCTTTTCTTGTTTTTAATTAGAATTATTACTCATAGTTTTGAGGTTTTGCAAGTCACCTGTTCAGTTATACAACTAATTGGATGATTATCATGCTAATCTCTAGCTAGTTGTGCTATTACTTGAGCTCAGATGGAGTAGAAATATGAATTACGGACCTTTAATTATTTGATGTCCAAATCTGTACCTATACATAAAAATGCATGCCGGAGTCTTTGTAAGAATTCACAAGGGGATTCATTTGGTTCAGAAACCGTAGAGAAGGCAACCGTTTTAGCATTGGACTGAATGGTATGGATTCAAGTGTCTGTGAGCTTCATTATGAGGCCGGCGGTAAGGGTTTAATGGCACCGGTAAGGATGCCGGTGCCGTTAACCCCCTACCGCCGCATTCTGAGGTCCCTTAGCGGGTCGCACTAAGGCCGGCTGGTTTTACCAGCCGCCCTTAGCGGGAGCCGCTAAAGGACCAGGGAGCTAATAACGGGCCCGTTATTTGCGGGCCCGTTATTAGCTCCTTCCCCATTCCCTTTCAGCCCTATGGGGGCTTGAATGGGAATGGGGAAACGTTTTTAGAATGGGGACTTACCGGGTCCTCCAAGGTTGGAATGACCCGGTAAATCCCCATTCCGACTACCCAGACCCGGACACGACTTTGGAGGCAGCCATGGTGCGAATATCACCATGGCTGCCTCCAAATTCGTAATAACCCCCATTGATCCCACAAAAATCATGAAGCGCCTCATTACGGCCAGGGCACTCCCGTAATGAAGGGTGCCGGTATGGGACCGGCACCGTTCATTACGGGATGCCTGATTACGAGGTCCCCTAGCGGGACCCGGAACAGACGTCTGCTAAAGCCAGACATCCTTAACGGGCCCATTATTAGCTCCCTCCCCATTCCCATTGGGCCCTATGGGGGCTCAGATGAGAATAGGGTTGGGTTTTTCCAATGAGGACTTACTGGGTCCTCCATGGTTGGAATAGCATGGTAAGTCCTCATTGGAGGAACCTGTTCAGGAGGAGAGGAAGTTACTGACGAGCCCATAGGTCAGCGCTCACCCTCCAGAACTTGTAAGACAAGATAGCTACACCATGTGAGGACAGGGGGTGCAGGATTCACTTACTCCAACATGACTCAATAACGAGGACTCAGAAAGTTGGCAAAGGGAAGTCCGTTTAATGACAATTACATCAAACAGAGAAACAAATGGAAATCAGCAGCATTGCGATCACCTGTCTCGTTCCGACTTCCTCGAACTTCAATCGGACAGCAATTCTTATAGGCAAAAATCGTCATCACTGACGTCTAATTTCTATAAAAAATCATCATGCAATATAATTGGTTAGGAAAGGTAACTTAAGTATAGGTGTTATATCTGTATATGATAAAAGGGCATGCGGATTGGATAACTCTTATCGGGTGGGCGTCTGCGCCCATCCCTCTTCATCACGCGTGATAGACGTCACTACAACTACGACGTCCTATTGGTTACAATATCTATAGGACTCCAGATAACTTGGTCCATTGTGTTTGGGCAGGTTACACCCCTAGACATAAATTTCCACTTTTAATTAGCAGCATGCAGAATGGACACCCCTGTGCCTGGTGTCCCAAGTTTCACCCTGCCTCCCTTCCATCAATCAGTGTTTTAGGGCGACGTGTCAATTAGTTGGCTAAGAATGGCCTCGAAACTGTAGTCTCTTATTGGGAAAAGTTATGGCATCCTCGGGTCCTGGATGACATCAGGGATGGTACTTCTTCGCGCCTGGCTGGTCACGTGTTAGTTCACCATGAATCTTCTTTAGTTTCCAGCTTTTAGTGTATTTAATGCTGTGTCAGCCTAGCCACCTGCATGGGCCCCCCCTTATCTTGACCTTCATGAGGCAGGCTGGTATGCTCTGAAGTTGGAGTCTTGTGAGCTGACGCTCTCCTCCTCTTCTCTGGTTGACCTCGATTTCCTAGGCATGAGCTGCTCTTTGTTGAGTTTCGCTTCCGCTCCTTCTCTTGCCTTTGGCTGGGTTTCAAAACTTGGCCTGTCAGGCCTCTGGCTGCCTGGGTACATTTCTGCTTTTACAAAATGGAGTTGCACTTGTATAATGCGCCTTATTGAGGTAGATATATGGTTGGCGCTTGCCGCTCTATCTTCTACTAAGCATTGCAACAGTATCGATTTCTTAGCATCTTGCGTTTCAAGCCTATTTACAGACGTTTAACAGGACGGTTGCTTCCATCTTGTCTCGTAGCACTGTTTCCTCACGTTGTAACATTGTCCCCTCTCTGTGCCTATTCCATTCAATTTCGTAGTTACTCGCACTGGCGTGTTATCTTCGATAGCTGCTTTTGTTCATTCACGGGTCTGTTCAGGCCCTTGTGTCATTTCCACTGGCCTTCCATTAGGCTTTTGGGGTCTCTTTGTGGCCCGTGTGTAGGTATTCCTCATTTCGTATCAGCGGCTGGTATGACTGTCTGATAAGGTACCGTGCTGCCCAGGGTTGTCTGGTTATGGGTGCTTCAATCAGTATGGTTCTTCTGATGTATGCTGGGCAGAGTCCCAGTGCAGCTCTTTGTAGGTTCATTTGCTCTTCACACGTCACATACCTTGGCGAGTACGCTCCTGGTACCTCGAAACGAGGGGAAGGGGTGCAGGCCATGTCTGGGACCTCATCTACACTTCCCCCTCTGGTCGGTTCATCGACCACTTCTACAACCTCCTTTGTATTCATTTCTTTTGATTCTTCAGTGTCATGCTCATCGTCCTCTGCGTTGGTACATGATGGTGTGAATGTGTGAGCCTTTGGAGTCCATATTTTTATCACTCCCTTCAAACTCCCTGATGTTTTCACATGTTCGTCTTTGTTCCATGTCATTAGCTGACATTATCCATTTGGGCTGTAGTAGATCCATTTTCCTTCAGACCTTCTTCGTTTCTTAGGGTATGTGAACTTTGTTCCCTCTGGCGCAAATGTGCTGGCTTTCACAAAGTCTCTTATTTCTTCATAAGTCAGGTCTTTGGGCTTCCATCCTGGTTTGACATCAACCATTATTTTCATCCCTATGGCTTTCTTTGCAGTTTTCTGGCACTGTGTAATGATTATCTTGATAACACAGAATCCTAGCAATACCATTGCTAATAGAGCTCCCAGAAACTTGAATATATCTGCCATCCATTGTGGGATCCACGAGAATAGGTCTCCCAACCAGCTGTCATTGCCCACTTCATCACTTTCATCGATTATCTGGTTTTTCAGGCTTGTCAGCATGCTTATGGCCTCTGTTAGGGTTCCGTTTTCTTCATCGTGTGATGGTACAAATGTGCAACATGATTCTCCGATTTTTGCACAAACACCTCCATCCATTGCAGTGATCATGTCAAGCACATATCTGTTTTGGAGGGTCATCAGTCTAATTGCTCTCAGCTCTTCCTTGATCACGTTGAATCCTTTTATAGTGGTATTTATGGTCTGCAATAACTCCCATCTGGTTATCTGCAACCATTGAGTATTCACTCCAACTTGGATGTGGGGCAGGAGCAGTGTTGTGAATACTGTTGAGGTGAGGCTGAATAGCCTGTGTTCATATGGGATTTCATGGAATGCCTCTTCTGATTTGGGAGAAAAGTAATTTTCCCTCTTCATCCTGGATACCAGTTCCACAGATCTCCTTCTTCTTAGATGAGCATCTGCTTTCGAGAAACTGTCCAACTTTAGGTCATTCTTAGGGATCACTAGTGCGGGAATGTGGACGTTCACTAGTTTGCATATGCCTCCCCATTAATTACGGCAGCCTTATGTATGCCTTGGATCCACACGCCCAGTAATGAACCATAATAACTGCGGTTCCTTGTGTCATTCCTGGAGCTTCAATGATTCGTCCGCAGTTTTGATTCTCTCCCATCTTCCTTGTGCCATTGTTTCTGAAACATAGTTTCGGGCTCTCCAGTGGTACTATGTGCAGGGGTCCTCCTCTATCTTCGACCCATGTTAGCAGTTTTACCAACCTTGGCCACAGAGGTTTGCATAACCTCTGCAAATTCTCTATTGCTTCCTTGCAGGCTCCAAGGACCATCCATGCTCGGCAGATTACTACTCCGTCCTCGCATCCATCTGGGGAGACCACTGACCCCCAGATCTGCATTTGGCCTCTGTTCTTCCCTATTTGAGCCTCTTCTGCAATCTTCCCTTGAACGTTCAGTCTCGGGTTAACTTCCCATCTTATCCCTGATCCTTTGATGCCAGGGTTCTCTTACCTGATCACATGATTTCTGGTGTGCGCTCGGTTTCTTGTTTTAATGTCCTGGACGTAGCCATCTTCATCTGGGTAATCCTTTTCATTGGCCCACATCAACGAGGCATCTCTTACCAAAAATTGTCCTCTGGTGTTGCACATTGCTGCATGTGACATACAGTGTGCTGTAGGGACATCAATTCCTACAGCCACGAAGATCTTGGATTTTCCCATGCTGTATGGCAGGAGTGCACAGACTAAGCATTCTCCTTCTGACTGTCTTCGTCCTACTTGCTTCATGTGCTGATACCATATGTTTTTTCCAAGATGGGCTGTGCTGTCCAGGTAATCGTTAAGTTCATTGTTATCTTCGTGAGGGCTTCTCTTGATTCTCAGTGTTCTTCCGTAGTTTGCTATGACTATGTCTCTAAATGCATCTGTGCTGCTTTTCCACGTTGGGTATCTCGATGGAGCAGGCTGCCTCGACTGCATCGCTGTGGTAGGAGAAGGATGTGTGGTTCCTTTCTTTCCCTTTTGTAGTCTGCCATAAACTTCCCGTAACCACCCTTGGTTCACCAACCTCCCAACTCGTGGCTGTGTTGTAGGCCTGCGGCATGTTCCTTGCGTTGGAGCAGGTATGCTTGCTGTTATAGTTTCTATAGTTCTGTTTTTCAGCTCCTCGTGCAGTTTCTTTGCTTGGACTATGAATGGGAACAAATAATCTATTAGCATGTGTGTCTTCTCTGTGAGTTCTTTCGTGGCCACTTCTGTTCTTTTGAGGGATTTTGCTATTTCCTCCGTCTTTGGTAATTCACTTGGCTTTTCTTGGTCATTTCCACTATTCTCTGGAACTGATTGTTCGGCATGCAGTCTCCCCTTCTCTGCTGCCTTCGTTGGAGGCCTTGTAGCCATTGACACTTGCCCTTGGTTGTGTGTGTTCTGTGTGTGGGTGCGTGCCGTGTTCAGTGCTACATTATCATTCATTCCGTGCTGACTCTGTCTCCAGCTTTTTTCCCCATTCATTACCTAAAGTGTATACGTATCACTGCTAATTACATTCAATTTTAAATCATTTGCTTCATCATTAGCTTTTCTTGGAACTGGAATCACTATATAGGGCCTGGGTGCTTTTGTAGGCCCCAGGTGTTCATTATCTGGTGGGTGCACTGAGATTGGGGCACTTCACGCACCAATAAAGAAAGCAGTTCTGATTGTTAATGACAGAAAAACAATAAAATAACTATACATATACACACAATTGTTCAGAACGACAATTTGCAGCATTTTCGTCCAGGGAAGTGGGGGTGCCCTTCTGTTGGGGGTAAAACCAAGTTACTGTTCTGGGCCCCCATTTTGAATGAGTTCATAGTCAATTAGTTATTCCTTCTTTTGCTCTGGTCTCGTATTTCGAGAGTTCATTACTATTAGAGGGACGAGTGCTTCTCCAAATGTCCCCCCTCACGTGAGTGACGATGGTAGTCGCTGGGTGCTCAGTACAGTTCCTGTGCTAAATTATGGAAAAGGGTTAGGCTAGCACCTTTGGACAATCACATTCATTATACATATCGATAATAGGTGTGGTCCTAATGCACGCCTCAAATTTGTCTTGGTCCTGAGGACATGCTGGAGCTTGCTCGATGTGGAAGAAGGAAAAGATTGAACTGCTAAAAATCACGCAAAAATAAAATGCTGTAAAAAATAAAAACAAAAGTAAAAATAAAAGTGAACATATGAAAAAATAGGAAAAATTTTGAAAAATGCAGAAAAATTTAAATAAAATGTGAAGTTCTTGTGTCCGCACTCTTGGCGACAAGTTGAAGAACAGTGTCTCTCTCCTCGATCTGCTCCACGGTGGAAGGATGGCGAAAAGGACAATAAGAAAAATGGAAGAAAAAAAATAAAAGTAAACTGGGAACAAGATGTCGTAATCCTTGTTTCTGCTCTTCTCGATCTGTCCTCAGCGGAACGTCTTATTGTGGGTTTCCTCCTTCTAAGGCTCTCCTCAGCAGTGGATGACCATAATTGCTTCTCAGTTGTGCTATGATGGCTCTCAGGAGCTTGTTTAACTGTGCGTTCTTTACTGGGTCTCTGAGGAATGCGGGTACGTCAACATTGCTGGGTCTACCCACTAGTTCTGGAAAGATCTCAATGAGGTGAAAGAAGACATGGTATTCATATCTGCTGTCCTCTGGTGGCAACGACATTCGCTCTGATTTTCTGGTCTCTAGATCACATGCCTTTCTTGTGACGTGAACAGTCTTTACACTTTCCTGTTGCGTGGATTGCAACCACGTAGTTCAGTTTGTACCACACTCGGTTTAGGAATTTGTTGTTTCTTGGATCTCTGATAAAGGTTAAGGTATGTTCTCCCGACAAGTCCGGGGCATTCCTCTATGATGCGGAAGAAGAGTGTGTATGTCAGTTCATCAATGATCACTTGTGGTGGAAGCATCTGTACCCTTATCACCGTACTCGGGCAGTACAATGAAGGCTTCAGTGATGACAGTCAGTAGTTGCCAGATTATTTTCTTGTTGGCCGGATCTTGAATAAAGTCTGTGATGCTGGTAACTCTCCCTATAAGTGATGGATATTTCTCTAATACTAGCCGGAAACAGGAAAGCACATCCTCTGTGATGTTTCTACTGGGGGATACCATAAGTTATGTGAACAAAGTCTCAACACTGATTGCTTCAGGATACTGTGTTACACTCTCAGGCAATGTCTTATTTGCAGTCTATCAGAGTCTTGATTCTTTGTACTAATTGAGCATGTCGTGCTTTCGAAAGCTCATTTTATCAGTGTTGTTGTGGCTTAGGACGTGCTTCTCTTTACCCTGCAACTGGGAGTTACAGAGTGTTCGTTATGTCCTTATTTCCCCTTGCTTGGGGAACCTGTCCAGTTCTATGCCACACTTTGCATCCTTGTTCTTTGTCTTGGTTTTCTGCTCATGCGTCCTTCTTCCTCGCCATGGATCTTGTCTGCACGTGCTGAGGTTCTTCCCCATTGTTTGTGGTTTCTTTACAGTTAGATGCAGCAGGAGGGCTCTTTCCTATATAGGGTTTAATGTCATTCAGGAAGATCCATGCCCTGCTGCCCTGGAGCTTGACAGCGGAGGGGGTGCAGTCCTCTACGATGAAAGGGCCATTAAAACTTGGCTCGTCCCACCTTTTCCTGGTAAAGCTCTTCACAAGCACGCTGTCACCAGGGAAGACGAGGGGCGTATGTACACCTTGCTTGGTGTCCGGTTCAGCACTTCCTGCTGTGTTTCATGCTGCGCCGTCCCCTTTTTGCCGTCGCTGCAGCTGGCCTGTAATGACAGAGGTGCTGGATGTCATGCAGTGCAAATACTCCTGCATCTCTGTTCCCAGAACCTCCCTAGTTGGCTGGGCATCACATCTAGCTCTATATCAGGGGGTAAGAGGGGTCCTCATCCTTCTGCCTGTAACTATCTTGTGCGGTGTGAGATGATGGTCAGAGCCTGGTTGGTTCTGAAGTGCATACAATGCCAATGGTAGACAGTGCAGCAATCCCTTCCTCAATGTGAGCTTCAACGTGGCTATCCTCTCCATAAGCAATCCGTGGACCTGTTCACATATCCCGTTCCCCTCAGGATGATACGCCAATGAGAACTTGTGCTTTATACCAAGCAACAAGCTAATCTGTTCGAAAACTGAGTTTACAAAGTGAGCCCCGTTATCTGATCTCATTACTTCACACACCCCCCACCTAGGGAACACCTCCCTCACTAGGAATTTGGCAGCACAGGTAGTGTCTGGGTGTGTACAGGGACCTGCTTCTATCCATCTAGGGAATGGACACACCACCACAATTAAATACCTGTACCCATTGCACACTTGAATCATGTCGACATAGTCGATATGCAAGTGTTGGAATGGTCCATTTGGTCTGGGGATGATCCCTCTCACTACTTTTAATGTGTGCCCAGCGGTGAATTGCTGGCAGATTATGCAGTTCACCATGAAAAATGCAACGTGCTCTGCTAAATTCGGTATGAATCAGTCTTCTGCGAGCGTTGCAGCAAGATTTTCTTTTGTCATATGGATGGGGTAGTGCAGTTGCTCTAACGCTACTTTTAGAAGGGCGACAAGCATTACTGGTTTACCAGTGCTGTCTTGCCTCCACAACCCATCAGAGGGATTTAAAGAACACCCTAGATGCTTCCCCAAATTTTTCTCCTCCTGAGGTGCCTCCCCCTGGACCTCCATTAGCTGAGTCTGCCCCATATTGCGATAGGCTTCTGGTGTGGCTTGCGCTACCATCATCCTCTCATTGGTACGTGCCACCTCCACGTCCATGATTGTTTCAGTTTTGGATGCCATGCGCTTGGCTTCCATGTCCGCTTCATGATTTCCACGTGACACGAAATCCGTTCCCTTGGTATGAGCGGCGTATTTCACGACCGCTATGCCCACTGGGAGCTGTAGTGCTTTTATCAGCCTCTCCATTAAGGCTGCATGTTGCACTGGCGTGCCGTCTGCTCGGAGGTAGCCCTTCCTTTTCCAGCGAGCTAGACCTGCATGTACTGTGGACGTCACATAGGGTGAATCACTGTACACAGTTACTTCATGGTCTGCATGATTCTCAATGGCGAGTATCAGTGCCAGCAGCTCTGCAGCTTGCGCAGAATAGTGAGATGGTATTCGCGCACTGATGAGTACTCGAAACTCTCCATTCGCTAGATGTTTTATCACGGCGATGCCTGTATACCTTTGTCTGTCTTCTTGGTCGATTCTTGAAGGACCGTCAATAAAGATGATCTCTGCACTTGCCAGGCCGTTTTCCTTTACCCTGGGGATCTCATCATAGAATTCCTCATATTTCTCACAATGGTGTATAGGTTCTCCCTCTGTGACTGGCTCAGCTACGAATGTAGCAGCATTCACAGTTTTACATCAAACTATTTTGATCGATGGGTTAGAGATAATCACCTCATAGGCGGATGTTCTCTGAGATGTCAGTGTGTCTTTTGGCTTCTCTAGTATGGCGAACAGCGAATGTTCAACATATAATGTCATGGAGCACCCCATCACAATGGATGACACTTTTTTGATAGCGAATGCGGCAGCAGCTAGATTTTGTTCGCATGGAAGTGGCCCTTCATAACTGGGTCCAGACTCCCGCTGTAATATGCTAGGGGCTTGTACCCTACCGAGGTTTGCTGCGCGAGCACTGCCGTCATAAAATTACCATCAGAGTGTGAGAACAGGTAGAATTCCTCTGCATAATTAGGAATCCCGAGAACTGGGGCCTTACAAATTACCCCCTTGGGTTCTGCGAACCCTTTCTCCATTGCCTCGGTCTATTCAATTTCTTCTTTTGTTGCATGGGCTCTCTTTAAAGCCTGAAGCAAGGGCTTGGTATACGAGCTGTAGTCAAAGACCCATGCTCTGACATAATTGCACAGGCCTAGGAAGCTCTGCATTTGTTTTAACGTGCGTGGTTTGGCCGTGTTCATGATGGCTTCAGCCCTTTCTAGGGGTACTTTCTTCCCCTCATGAGAGATCAGTTGCCCTATTTACAACACCTCCTGTTGACAGTACTGCAACTTTTCCTTATCAACTTTGTATCCCTTTTCAGCCAATATAGTCAATAGCTGGGCAGAGTCGCGCCTGCATTGCTCTTCAGTGGTGCTGCAGATCAGAATGTCATCTACGTACTGTAAAACAACACTGTCCACCGCAATATTGCCTTTTATGCAAGACTCTGTTGAAAATAGATGGGGACTCGCAGTACCACTGTGGCAACCTTGTGCTTTTCAGGCGCATTTGTCTGAAAGTGAATGATGTCAGGATTTGTGAGTCACGGTGCAACGGAATTGAGAAAAACACATTTTTCAAATCGATCACCGTGAAATATTTTGCCTCAGTGGGTATATTACACAGTATTGTGGATGGATTGGGGACTAGAGGGAATTCGGCTTCAACTATATCGTTTAATACTCATAAATCTTGGATTAAACGCCAGGAAACTCCCTGTGATTTTTTGACAGGGTAAATCACCGTATTTCAAGGTGATTCTGACGTCATTAGGATGACCTGCTCCATCATGGCGGAAATTGTCTTTGCGATCCCTTCATCTGCCTCACTTGACATGGGATATTGTCGCGCTCGTGGTAAAATTGCTCCTGGTTTCAGTTTAATTTTCACTTCATCTGCCCCCTTCAGGAGGCCTACATCATAGGGCCCTGTAGTCCATACTACGGCAGGCACTTGGGCCATGTCGTCATCAAAGTATTCTGGACGTATCAGTGCCAACATCATTCTCTGCGGCACCTCCCGTCTGATAATTGTGACCCAAAATGTGAGACTTACTTCCATTCTTGTCTCCTCTATGTCAGGGTGCTCTTCGAATAGATTGTCATCGGTGACGTCAGTCACACGATACCCTTCTTCGATGGCGATAATCGCACACCATTGTCTGCCTTCGTCATCATATCCTTCGACCACTACCACTTTCCCTCGCACTGCAGTATATTGTATCATTAAGGGAAATACTTGCCCCTCCTCTTCGTGCATGGGTATTCTTGGTCCGAACAGAAACTCATCAGGGGTTCTCATAGTTTTGCCTGCAAGGCCTGGCAGTCCCGCCATAAGCACCCGCACGCCATATGCAAAGACTTCTGGCTCTAACGGTACAGCTCTCATGGCTATACGTCCTGAGTATGCTCTGATAATTTTGCAGACGTTTGAATAATGCATTCCTGGAGTGGCGCACACTATACCATTCTTGGTGAACGAGATGGTCATGTTTAATTTAGTCATCAGGTCTCGGCCCAGAATATTTACTGGAGTCAGACGTGAATACAATAGGGGTACATTCATTTTGCGCTCTCCCACTGAGACTGGGACTGTGTCTGTAAAGGGAACTCTACTATGAGCTCCAGTGAAACTCTGAGTATCTATAGCCACGCCGGACAAGGAAAATGTGCCCTCTCATATGCACGAGCGCGTTGCACCCGTGTCAACTAAGAAGGAATATTCTTTCCCCCCTATGGTGACATTCACCATTGGTTCCCTGTTAGGGTCTGGTGTCACTGATAAGATAGAGCACATCAGAGTCTCCCGTGAGCTGTCCTATTTCATATATAAGTTCGGCCCACTGTTTACTTGTTGATTTCCGCCAGCCCCAGGGTTAACTCCCCCTCCGGAGCTAGTGCCCTGTGACATTTGCGGTGGTGCCTGCTGGGGTTGTCCCTGCGGCAAGTCCCCCATGTTTGGTGGTTGAACCCCTTGCTGTGCACCTTGCTGCACACCTGACGCCTACGGCTGCACTGTGTAATTTTGTGCACCGCCCTGTTGCGGGACTGCAGGCTGATTCACCCTGCCTGCCCACATCCCGTGGCTGTTTTGCCACATGCCTTGGCTTCTGCACATGCGCGCCACGTGTCCTGTCATTCCACACAGCCAACACGCTGGCGGTGGTCGGGCCATCTGTCCATCTGGCATAGCTGGACCACCCACCTGCGTGTTCTGAAAGCCATTTTGATTATTCTGAAAGCCTCCCTGGTTACCTCGAAACCCTCCTTGATTACTCTGCCATCCTCTTCCTCCAAAACCCCTTCCTCTTGGGTAAAATCCTGCGTTACCCTGATTATTCTGCGATGGGTTGGTCGCTTGTTGTGCGCTTGGTTCGGCTGGGCTGGTGGGCATGGCTCCCTCGAGAGCATACTTCGAGAGCTTCTTTTGCACCAGCTTCGCCTCCTCGCCCTTACGAGTTGCCTCCTTTTTCCGATTCTTTTCTTGCAACATTCTACAGTAGTGTGCAATTGTCAACTGTATTTCGGGCCATGGTTTTGCTTCTACTCCTACCAATTTTTTGAGCTGCTTCTGCACTGGTTCAGGCAACCCTTGGCATAATATGTGGTAGAATACAGGGATAGATTTTGACCAAGACTCATGAGTTTCGAGCACCCACGCATCCTGAAAATTCTGGATATAAATCAACGGGTCCTATGATTCTTTCATTTTTCGAGTCATTATAGGCCCCATATCAGAAGTGTCTGGCTATAGCGTTCACAGCACTTTCCACACTGCTACCCTACAGTTATTAAATGGTGCTCCATCATGGGAGGTGTTAGTTAGGGTTACCCTAGGATAGCCTGCCCGTTTCCATACATCATCTGCTCTTTCACCAAGTATGGCAATTAGGAGGCCCTTAATGTCCCCTATAGCTAAGGTGACACCCCCGGTCATTTTCTGTAACTCGTATATCCATTTTCTGGCTCCCGATATCAGCATTGGTAGCTTATTTTTAAGGTTCTCTCAGTCCATATGTGGCCATGGAATATACTGTGGTCTGGCTCCCCCCCTTTTCTAGCAACGAGAATTGGAATGCACAGTCCTCCTTCTCTTTCCCCATAGCTCTCCCGTCTGTCGCCGGGGTGGCATTCCCGCCTTGCCGTCTACCTAGCAATGCCCTTAATCTGTCTGCATAGGCAGGTGCTAACGCCCCCCTCTGACCGTGGGGTGTTCCTTCATGTCGGCCGGACTGCGCGGCAGACTTCGGTGCCCTACTTGTGGACCCGCTACCGTCTGACCATCATACCCCTCGCTCCCCTGGGAGCCGTTTTCCGTACAGACTCCTTTCTTCATGTGCCACATCCTCCGTTTCCCCACCGGAGTCAGATTCTGAATACTCCCAGTTTATACAACTCCTAGCATGTTCTTTGTTCTGCCCAATCTCCAGCCTGTCTAGGGACAGTCCGCTGCTCCCACTACTTCGGGTGACATCCTCAGTGTCATATAGCTGAGTGCTCTCTAAGCGCTCATCTTCCCTTCCCCCATCGGATATCTGCTCTAACCCCATCTCATCGTATATTTTATCGATCGTTTCCCCGATGCTTCTGGTGTCAAAGTCATCTTCAATGTTTGTCCCGCTTATACCTGGTACTGCATCGTTTGCAGGAAAGAATTCTTCTATGTCTTCCCATTCTACTGTAGGATTGGGTTTAATCACTTCCCGCTCCAAATATTCAAGATCCTGTGACCTCTGTCTGTGCTTACGTTCTATTTCCTCATCTATTTCCTTTCGCTTCCTTGCTTCTTCCCTAGCCTTATCTACTTCTCTCATCCGTTCATTTCTATGTTCATTTGCCCTTCTACTTTCCTCATCTTTCCACTTTTTTACTTTCCATTGTGCACTCTCCTTTCTTCCTCTAACCTTAACACATTCTGCCTGTACTTTTTATAGGCTGCGTACTGTGTGCGAAGGAGCGGTATTCCTTTCTCTTCGCGATATAGTTGTTCTCGCCTTAGCCTATCTTTCTTTCTAGTCCTTTCATCTCTTTCTTCCATCCCTTTCTCTTTCTCTCTCCTTTGCGTCTCATCAGACTTCTCCATTGGCCTCAAATCATCACTTCCTTTTCCATCTAACTTCAGTAATATTTGACCTCCCATCCATTCGTCTTTCGCAATTGCTATCTCATCACCTCTACGTTAATTTCCTTTATGTTTATTTCCCTCTTTCTCCTTATCTGGAGGATCATAACTCCGTGCCCAAATTTTCCCTTTATCTTCGCAACAGCAAGACGTTTCTCTAACTTCTTGCCCGAATATGTGGCGTGTAGGAAGGTAATCATGTGCTGTAAAACAGCCTTAGAGAGTGACCCGTTCTGGGGCCATGGCATAAACATCTTATTGGTGGTACCCTTAACCCACTCCTGGCTGTATTTCTTCAGCTTTAGTGCATGCCTGGGCAGTTGCATGCACAAATGCGCAAGCGGGGTAACTTCCTCCATTTTTAATTTCGTCACTAACAGTATTTACACAGTTCTTTAACCCTCCAATGGTATGAGCGAGCACCACATACGCAAGCTCCAATCCAATCTTTTCCCTCCAAAATGTATACCAATAATTTACTAAAAACCCATCAATTCAATGGCGATTCCCTCTTAGTTACAGAATCGCATAAAGCCAAAATGCATTTCAACCAACCACTAAGACAATTATTTTACATTTGACATACAACGAGACACATATGACAGACACTCGACAGACTAGACGAACACCAGCTGGACACACGTATACCTGCCTTCTAATCAATACCCCGTCGTGGGATGTGAACAAACCCCTTTGATGCCGTCTTTAAACATCACTGTAGCCTAAATTGTCCCCCCACTGTGGGCTATGGGTTCACGTTCCTTCTGACCACTCTTTAAAGCGCATGAATAAGGCAAATCCTTACGTTTTTATCTCAGTTGCCCCCCTTTTAATCCTTACGTTTTAACTTGGGTGGCCCCCCGCTATCCACTCTTTATTTCTTATGCTCGAGTCATTACCCCCTATATATATATATACAGTCTCCTCTACTTCTGACTACTTTATTTTTTCTCCGCCACCCTCTGTTACCTTTCCCTTACTTACTCTAATGCCTACAAGAGATTTGCCAAAGTAACAAGTTTGTTGTTTCACTCACCAATCGCATCTTTTCCTCTCTGGAACTTCGGGATCACTGCCCCTTCCTCTTCGCGCTTTTAAGGTTTTCGTCCGATCCGCTGCCCGTGGGAATGAGAAGGGTTATGCTTGGAAAGGCGGGTTCCTTCAGACCCACTGCAGATTTTCGAAATTTTACTCTTCATTGTCCACGGGGAGCTTCTCAGTCTACTCAGCCAGAATGGCGAAAGGACTCGTGATCTTACCGAAGGCCTAGAGTTACTTTGTGCCATTGGTCTAAAAGTGTTTTACGACTATATCAATCGATAATCAATAATCAATGGGCGAAACCATCCTCACGCTACCAAGTGTTCAAGAGGAGAGGAAGTTACTGACGGGCCCATAGGCCAGCGCTCACCCTCCAGAACTTGTAAGACAAGATAGCTACACCATGTGAGGACAGGGGGTACAGGATTCACTTACTCCAACACGACTCAATAATGAGGACTCAGTAAGTTGGCAAAGGGAAGTTTGTTTAATGACAATTACATCAAACAGAGAAACAAATGGAAATCAGCAGCATTGCGATCACTTGTCTCGTTCCGACCTCCAGAACTTCAGTCGGACAGCAATTCTTATAGGCAAAAATCGTCATCACTGACGTCTAATTTCTATAAAAAAATCATCATGCAATATCATTGGTTAGGAAAGGTAACTTAAGTATAGGTGTTATATCTGTATATGATAATAGGGCATGCGGATTGGATAACTCTTATCGAGTGGGCGTCTACGCCCATCTCTCTACATCACGCGTGATAGACGTCACTACAACTACGACGTCCTATTGGTTACAATATCTATAGGACTCCAGATAACTTGGTCCATTGTGATTGGGCAGGTTACACCCCTAGACATAAATTTCCACTTTTAATTAGCAGCATGCAGAATGGACACCCCTATGCCTGGTGTCCCAAGTTTCACCCTGCCTCCCTTCCAACAATCAGTGTTTTAGGGCGACGTGTCATTTAGTTGGCTAAGGATGGCCTCGAAACTGTAGTCTCTTATCGGGAAAAGTTATGGCATCCTCGGGTCCTGAATGACATCAGGCGATGGTACTTCTTCGCTTCTGGCCGGTCACGTGTTAGTTCACCATGAATCTGCTTCAGTTTCCAGCTTTTAGTGCATTTAATTCTGTGTCAGCCTAGCCACCTGCATGCGCCCCCCCTTATCTTGACCTTCATGAGGCAGGCTGGTATGCTCTGCAGTTAGAGTGTTGTGAGCTGACGCTCTCCTCCTCTTCTCTGGTTGACCTTGATTTCCTAGGCATGAGCCGCTCTTTGTTGAGTTTCGATTCCGCTCATTCTCTCGCCTTTGGCTGGGTTTCGAAACTTGGCCTGCCAGGCCTCTGGCCGCCTGGGTACATTTCTGCTTTTACAAAATGGAGTCGCACTTGTATAATGTGCCTTATTGAGGTAGATATATGGTTGGTGCTTCCCGCTCTATCTTCTACTAAGCATTGCAACAGTATCGATTTCTAAGCATCTTGCGTTTCAAGCCTATTTACACACGTTTAACAGGACGGTTGCTTCCATCTTGTCTCGTAGCATTGTTTCCTCACGTTGTAACATTGTCCCCTCTCTATGCCTATTCCATTCAATTTCGTAGTTACTCGCACTGGCGTGTTATCTTTGATAGCTGCTTTTGTTCATTCACGGGTCTGTTCAGGCCCTTGTGTCATTTCCACTGGCCTTCCATTAGGCTTTTGGGGTCTCTACGTGGACCGTGTGAAGGTATTCCTCATTTCGTGTCAGCGGCTGGTATGGCTGTCTGATAGTTTACCGTGCTGCCCAGGGTTGTCTGGTTATGGGTGCTTCAACCGGTATGGATGTTATGATGTATACTGGGCAGAGTCCCAGTGCAGTTCTTTGTAGATTCATTTGCTCTTCATACGTCACATACCTTGGCGAGTACGCTCCTGGTACCTCGAAACGAGGGGAAGGGGTGCAGGCCATGTCTGGGACCTCCTCTACAAAACACGGTACTGGAACCCGGTATGGAGGCAGCCATGCCCCTATTAAGGGCATGGCTACCTCCGTACTCGTAATGAGGCCCGAAGTCTCTAAACAGAGTGGAAAAGATTTTTTCGAAATCAGATAAAGATGCAAGCATTGAACAGCATATTGGGCCGGTGGTAAAGGGTTAACAGCACTGGTAAGGATGCCGGTGCCGTTAAACCCCTACCGCCGCATTCCGAGGTGCCTTACCGGGCCCCACTACCGCCGGCTGGTTTTATTAGCCGCCCTTAGCGGGAGCTGCTAAGGGAGCAGGGAGCTAATAACGGGCCCGCTATTTGCGGGCCCGTTATTAGCTCCTTCCCCATTCCCATTGAGCCCTATGGGGGCCCGAATGGGAATGGGGAATGGTTTTCAGAATGGGGACTTACCGGGTCCTCCAAGGTCGGAATGACCCGGTAAATCCCCATTCCGACTATCCGGACTCGGACACGACTTTGGAGGCAGCCATGGTGCTCATAGCTTGCTCATAGCTCCATGGCTGCCTCCAAAGTCGTAATGACCCCCAATGTTTTGTTTAGGATTTTTATTTTTGTGTTCTAACATATGCTATTGTCTCTCATCATCTTCTTCCTCTGATTTCATATAGCATGGGCCTCCATTTCTGTTTTTATGTCTCTTAATGAACTCCTGGTGCCTCATTACGAGTTTGCCGGTCCGGAAACAATGGTACCTGTAAGCTTGGCGGTACCGTTGTTTCCGGACTGGCAAACTACGAGTTCTGCAAGCGGGAGCCTCCCAGTCTGCCAGGTCTGACCTGGCTGGCGGAACGGCACCCGCTCGCAGACCTCGACGGATGCACCGGCACCATTTATGAATGGTGCCGGTGGATCCGTCCTCCCTATTCCCATTGAGTCCAGTGGGACTCAATGGAAATGGAGAGTTTTATTTTACGGTGCCCGGGAAATGGGCAATTACCGGGTCCGGCGGGGCCATAAAATGTATGACTCTGGCGGCAGCCGTGCCGGCATTTACCGGCACGGCTACCACCAGAGTCAGAATGAGGCCCATGGTCAGTATTGTGTTCCTCATCATCTTTGCTAGCTCTAATATTGCTACCACTAAGGGGCGTTTTGTATTTTTCTTCTAATTGTAAGTGAGGCCTATTGCCATCTGTGCGGTTTCTTTGTCCAGTTCTATAAATATCACTTTTATTTGGGCATAAGTAAACATTTCCACCATTTTCACTTTGAATCCCTGTGTCAAATTCAGTTCCACGTTTGCTCACTAAGTGTGGCTGTGAAGGGGGCTCAAGCACACCATCTTTTTCTTGTTTTTGATCCATAGGATTTTTCTCAAGTACCACATCAATTGCCTATCTCAGTATTTCAGGGTTTAATTCCTCATCCTGAGAAGAGGAGATTTCACTTTTTGTAGTGAGACGCAGCCTCCCTTGACAATCTATTTTGTCATTTCGGCATTGTGGTTGCAGAGTAGGAATTTTCTCCATCTTATGATGCATAGCATGTAAGTTCAGTTAATGATTTATACAAATTATTTCTGTATAATGTGCCTGAAGAAAGTTATATTCCTCTTTTAGTAGCTCAAAATCTTTGGTAATGTGAGTACCTTTCACCTTTCTAAAATTGAAATTAAATTAATACATATATGTCTGGTGTTCTTCAGCCTCAAAGGAAATGACAACTGAGTGCACCTGGTATCACTTTGTATCTGATTACTCAATACTTCTTGGTATTTGTTTGACCTTTCATTTATTTCTGTTTGAAACTCGTCATGACTGTGCTACTGGAGCACCAATTGGCACCCATTGTGGACTATTTGGCACTCATTCATCACCACAATCCTCCCTGGACAATACCTATTCATAATCGTGTCTTTACTTTCCGTTTGCAAGACTTTGGTACTTCTGTATTTAATTTAACAAACTACATATTCCATAATGCACTGTGTGTCAGTTCTAGTTCCCTGGGTATTTCTATGCAGCAGTCTTAGAATTCCAATCCCCAGAAGACTCAGAGATAAGTGCTGCTTTCACTTTCCCAGGAACAGAAAGGGAGGAGGGAGATTACCTTCAGTGTGGTGCTCCAGGTGCTGATAATGAGCCTGCTTCAGCACAGGGCAAGGCAGTATTGAAGCGGCTGCCTGCAGGAGCACAGACACTTGTATTGAATTTATTTGCAGCCCATTGTGCTTTGAGCCCTGGATTGCTGCTGCATCCTGTTGCTTCCAGAACCTGCTACTGTTCAGTGTCTGATACTCTGGCTGCATTACATTGCCTTCTGCATGCACCTCTGTGCTTCAGCCCTAGTCCCCTGATTGCGGTCCTTTGTTACCTGTCTACAGCACCTTGCTCTCTACCACCAATTATCTTTAGTTTCCTAGATTCCAGTACTGAGTTTTCGTCTCATCTGTCTGCAGCCCTGCTCTTGTTGTTCCAGCCCAGAGTTACAGTTCCTTGTTACCAGTCTGCAGTTCAGTCCTTGTTATCCTAGTCCAGAGTTTGGCCCAGGGTTTTCTTGTTCATGGTCTATAGTTCAGTCCGCTGATCCTTGATCCCAGTTATTCGTTTCTAGTCTGCAGTTCTAGTCTCCAGAACTCTTGCACTTAGATTCTTGTCTTCTTGCATTTCCTCTGGCTTCCTGTTCTCTGTTCTGAGCCTTCCTAATGTTGATTTCCTATTCTTTCCTTGGATGGTTCTGTTACTGTCTTGTCCTCACTTGTCCTCACTTGTCCTTGTGTAATTCCTTTGTTCAGAGTTTGTATGCTGGGTTTCCCAGCAGACAATCTCTGGCCATTTCCATTTTTGCCTTTCAGTATTGTAACTTGTCCCATACTGTTAACAGTGTGATGCGTCCTGCTTCAATAGTCAGTCACTATTCAGTTCCTGCTGGACCCATGCAGGCACCAGTCTTGTGAGTATATGTTCCTTGTTTGTGCATTAGAGTGCAGACACAGACACCTACACATGCTGCTCCTTTCCATGAGCATTCAGAGTGGGGCCCTTTAATAGTAACCAGCTCAGGCGGCTAGAGTTTCCCCTGATAGTGTGGGGAACTCTTCCCCCATTCTGTGTACACCACAATTGGAGTCTAACATGTGTGTCTTACTTGTACTATCTTTCCCTTTCTGCTCACTGCCTTTGTTGCCTGTGTGTGGTTATTGTCTGCCCTTTCTTGTCTGCAGGACTCCTTACACTACTTGTCTTGTTTCAGAAGGATAGCTCAGGGGCAACGTTCTCCCCTTGGAAGCAAGACGACACGGAGCACCACAGGTTCAAGCCCCGGGTCCGCTCTTAGAAACCTTGCGTTATTATGTGCATTAAAAATAACCTATCATATCATCGTACTCTTGTGCACTTTTCTTCCTTCAGTTTTGTGGGAACGTTTCTGCTCAAAAGCCCCTGACAGAATGCAATAGCCTCATTATTCTGTTTTCCCAGTAAGGCTAGGCACACGTAAACCTAAGGTATCTCTATATGAGAAAAAGAAACCCATGCTTAAAACTGTAGAGTTACTCCCCATTGTCAAGAGAACTGCTAGAACTAGAGAGACATATATTCAAGATCATGACTTTTTGCACAATCACTCAGTTATCCAACAATGTTAGATTACTATGAGATATGTGATTATGAACCTCAGCTACTATCAACTGATGAACTGCAGGATGAGAATCAATGATTACAAACTTTACAAGCACAGCCTATATAATCCCCCCACAACATCTTTAGTGATGCCAATAAAACACACATCAATTCAGACCCTCCTGCCAATGCTGTACTTGCCTCTCAGAGCCTGCATGCCACTTTATTTTTCTCAGAGCACACTAATCCCCAATTAAATGTACTCAGTACCCCTTTTAAGGGAACTTCGCACATCTCAGAAGGCATGCCACAGGAATACATAAATGGGAGTCCTTTTGCCAATATTATTTGCTCTAGAGCAGCTTGGCTAGCTGCACAACCTCCCAGAATGGCTAACAGCACTCATTCAACAGGACAAAACATTCACTGTCCTGAGATTATTGTAGCTGGTGGTGTATACAAAAGACAAATACAGACCATAGGATTCCTTAACGCTTCCCCAATGTATACTCCCAATGATAACACTAAAGTCATCCTTCACATTTCAACACTTAGCATTGTTGCCACACAAGAGATAGACCTTTTTAGGTCTGTAAAATATTACAGGAACATACGAGTTACAGGAACAGCTCTTCCACCTTAAGAGACAAACTAAAGACCTCTAGGATGAGTATGCCTACTTGCAGTGTAAGAATCTTGCAAAGGGACAAATTCTATCGCACCATAGGACACTACTTTAAAAACTTGACACTATGTCTGTACATATCAGCATGATAAGGCCTGGAATGGTTGCTTAAAAAAGAAAAGAGGATCCAAAAATTGGAACCCTCCCGTCCCCTGCACACTGTTACTAATCTGTCATAAGACAGTTCACCAAGTATATGTATATAGTTAGTACTATTAAACAACAATTGAAGATGTAAACAACATCATAGACATTAATTTGGTAAAAAACACAGTAATTTAATGTGTACAAAAAATTATTTATCATTTGCTTCTTAGATGCAGATACCAAGTACAAAAGTAAATGGATTGTATGGATGAGTACCATCAACTCATGTGTGCAGTTCAAACTGAAAGGCTGACGCATTTCGAGATAACCATGTCTTCTTCTAGAGCCAAGATTGAACTGTAAAACAATAATGCAGTTTTAGAGTATATCAAATGAATGCCTAACAATCAAGCATAAGAGATATCAAGAAATAGCACGGTCTAGCAAAAGAAATCATGTGGGGGTCCCCTGCCAAGGGATAGGGCAAAATAAGAGAACCTTTTAACAATTATTCGAGCACATTCAAAGGAGTGAGCGATAGTTGAGACCAGCATGCAATTTAACATATTCATAATAAATAGATAATACTCTTCCTGCTAAGACTAAATCGCACGTTCAAGGTCCTATATGTCTATGTATTGAACAAATCTCTCGCCCTGTAGAAACAGATCAACATATTCAACCTACGTCCTGGCTTTAAGTGACAGGTGCCACTTTTTTAAATAAAAAAATTGTGCATCTGAGTGTAAGGACCATAGTGAAAGATTACACAGCGGAATAGGAGTACCTTAATTAAAATGCCTGTAGCTCCTTTGTATATTTTTGATGAACTACTGTGTTATGGTACTCAATAATCAAGACTGGAGAACTCTCCTGTCACAAGGCGGGAAACCTAAAAATGGACACAGCATGTAAATCTCATTTAGGAACTTTAATGACTTTGAGTAATGTAAATTCTACAATGTTATTTGTCTCACCTAAAAGAGCCAATATTCTCTTTTCTTCATGGAGAGTCACACTTCAAAAGGCTGTTTTCCAAAATATGCTATAGGCATCAATTCCTATCCGACCCTCATACCAGTTGTACACCAGGCTCGTGATCTGTCAAAAATATGCGTATGCATAATAATGAACATCCTGTGTGAATGATGTAATCTTCACTCAAGGTTCGCTCTAAGGTAGATAATCACGGATTGCTAAGGCAAATGACCGTGTTCGATGAATAGACTCACCACTCTTGCTGAGGGACTGGGACCGGGATGTCCAAGCGCTGAGGGTTCTATGTTGGTAGGCGCTGGATGCTTATTTCCTCCTATGATGTATATGCCATTAGCATGCTCCGGGACTAATTCAATGAAAAGCAGATCAAGTGTGTGGTTACTCGGTTGCCCGGCATCAAACTGAGAGATATTTCTGAGAGCGCAGTGTTTTAACAATGCATGCTGCTCACCTGCGAAGACGACAGTGTATCCTCACAGCTGCAGCGTGGTTCGTATGTTCCTATATCTATTTCTTTAAATGTTGCAAAGGATGCACGCATATCACAGGAGTTGCTGCGCCTCACACGTGCTCCCTGGTGGGTTTCCCCGTAGTGTAGGCAACCATGTAGGATGCCGGAAAACCTGCGTGTGCTACAGGCCCCCATATGTTGCATTAGGGAAATCAAAACTGAAGAAGGACTGAATGGAGTCTGTCTACTACTGAACAATACCTAGGTTACCTGTCAAGCTGATAATAATGTGAGCGCCATCTTAGAATGATGGATGTTGTCCGAATAGTCACTGGATTGAGAGTGTATTCACATGTATCAACCAGTGTAAGACTCAATGCTGGATGAATGTACCGGAGTACTACAACCCTGCGCTACGGTCAAGTAAATGAATAAGTGTCTACACGGTCATAAATGCAGTAAGCGAAATAGACTATGATAGTGATTGACATATGACATGTTAAATTATTGTCATAATTGGGGCTACTAAATTCTAAATCACCTATTCAAGGAAACTCATTATGCTCAAAAAAAGTTGCGCATAAAATTGTGTAGGTGTTGGGAATAGCCAAAGTCACATGCGTCCCAATCTAACCTCCATCTCAAACATGCAAAATTCCATTATGGTCTCAACGGACTCGCTAACCTATCCCTTTTACCAATATTCCACCTACATGTACATGATTTTACCCTGTTGTGTTACGCTCACCTGGTCTCCACGGGGGTGTCGCACGAAGCTGAACGATGAATGTCTGCGCGCGTCTCTTCCTGTCTCACAACTTCTCTCTCGCTTGGGCGTTTCCCTAGAATGATGAACAGAGATGTTAACTTGCTACGTGGATGGGCAAGACTCCAACCTCCCTCAAACCTCCAACTGCTTAACTCTGTGCTAAAACCTCACCTTGGGTGTTCTAACGATGGGCTCTCCGTCCTGTGTCTGAATGCAGGGGTGCTTTAATGTTCTTAGCCACTTTCACTGGATCCAGTTCCGTCACTGATCCTACGGCCTGTAGAGGAATCCAGACCAGCTGTGACTCCGTAAGTAAGTCTTAGTACCAATTGGTTCTTGGTAATTGTTTTTGTTTAATGTGTTCTTTGTTGCCAATATTCACTATTGTCCTTATTCTTTGTAGAACCGGTTTTGGGGATGCCAGATGAAGGAATGGACTCCTCACTGTGACGCTGAGCAGTATTTATGCAGGTGAGAGTTAGAGCAAGAGCACGGCGTCGAGATGTATTTTAAACAGTTATTACTATTGCGCGGCTAACCTGGTGTCTATTTTCCCTTTCTATGCAGGTGCAGGGATACTACGGAGCTGCGACCGCGTGGACCGCCTTGAAGGAATCCTGAGATGTCTGATGCCTCCGGGTAAGTATTCGTTCTCCTTACTTGTGTCGTTTCTGCAGGTGCACTGGTTTTCAGGAGTGGCGGAAGAGAAAGCTGTTCGGATGGAGTTGGAAGACTGCTTCTCTCAGGTAGGAGTTCAACCGCTGTTCTTCTTCTTGTTTTTCCTTCCTTTTTTCCCAACAGGTGTTGATGGTCGATGGTTCCCGATGAGGATGTCAGGGCATGGCTGAAGTCCAGGTAAACAGGAGCTGAGCAGGCACAGTGAGCATTACACCACAGAGTGGTTCTCAAGCTAGCCACTCCCTGGAAACTGGACTGCATAGCTCAGTTCCACAGGACTGGGCTATGTGTGCCTCCATGTTCACTGAATCCTCATTCCACATGGTCAAATAATATGAGCCTGGCGCCAAAGGCGCCAGGGCTGGCTCCAGGAAGCCCTCTGAAAACGTTTTGTGGCCTTAAAGGTCTCAATGGGAGTCTGCAACTGGGAAAAGGCTGGTCTGGCCCTTAAGACAGGGGGTATGCATCATGACAGCACTCCCCCCAAGGCCCCTCTCAAGGTAGGTTCACCACCTGGTCCAGGTTTGCTTGGGTGATTTTGATGAACCTTTTTACCAAGCGTGGTGCATGAATGTGGTCACTTGGTTCCCATGTTCTTTCAATCGCTCCATAGCCTTTCCAGTTAACTAGGTAGAATAATTTAGATTTGACTATTTGGAGTCCAGAATCTCCTTCACTTCAAATTCAGGTTCCCCGTCGACCGTGATTGGCATTGGTGGTTCTTTTACTCGAGTTCCTGGTTGCACTGGTTTTAAAAGTGAGACGTGAAACAAGGGATGAACTCGCATATGTGGAGGTAACTCCAATTTCACTGCCACAGGATTGATGATGGCTTTAAAGGTATATAGTCCTAAATATCTGGGATTGAAAGTGTGAGTTCCTTTTACTGGTATATATTTAGAAGCCAACCAGACCTCATCTCTAATTTGATACTTCGGAGCTTCACTCCGATGTAGATCTGCAAATCTTTTGTGTTTTTCTTTAGTTTGCTTCAGATGCTCCGCCGCCTTTTTGAAGGTTTGTGTAATGGTATCGTGCAGATTCCTTACGGTAGGCATTTTCAAAAGTAGAGGAGGGTCTAGATTGGAGGTTCATGGATGTATTCCGTAAATCGTATAGAACAGGCTTTGCCCAGTGCTGGAGTGTAAAGAATTGTTATAGGCATACACGGCTATCCATAAAACATCTTTCCAGTTTCCCTCTCTTTGGTGTAACACGCATCTTAGATATTGTTCCAACATTTGGTTGGTTCTCTCGGTCTGACCATTGGTTTGAGGATGATGGCTAGTGGAAAGTCTTACGCCGATTTGGGCTAACTCGCAACACTTCCTCCAAAAATGTGAGATGAACTGACTGCCACGATCTGAAATCAGAATGGAAGGGAATCCATGTATTCGAATGATCTGTTCTAAGAATTCTTTTGCAAGGGTGAAAGCCGTGGGTAGGTCTTTTAGTGGAATGAAGTGGGCCATTTTGGAAAACAGGTCCACTACCACTAAAATGGTGTTGAACCCATTACAAGGAGGAAGGTTGGTGATAAAATCAAGAGAAAGCGTATGCCAGGATGTAGGTGGAACGTCTAGGCGTAGTAAAAGACCATATGGTCATTTCTTTTGAGCCTTGTTCTGTGCGCAAATACCGCATGATAGCACAACTTGCATGATGTCTTTTCGCCAAGTTGGCCACCAATAGTTCCTTTTGATCTTGGCTAAAGTTTTGGCAATCCCCGGATGACCTTCTACCAGCGATTCGTGGTACTTTGAGATGACCTGTTTCTAAAGTTCCTTAATGGGTAGATAAACGCGTCCACGAAAATATGGCAGCTGGTTCGTAACTGTATGGTGTTCACTTTGGGTAGGCCAGGCTACTTTGGAATATTGGGCATGACATCATACTGTACCATAAGGTGGAATACCTGTTAAATTATGACTGCCCGGGTACTGTTGACCGGCCCACCTATAACCATCCGTTGGTACAATTTAGTAACATTAGAAATTGAGTTCCTGTGGATGAATATTCATATCATGCATATACTGGCAGTGGAAAATCTGTTAAAATAGTGCCAGTCCGAGGACTGTTTTACCAGCCCACCCCATTTGATGACAACATGAACGAACAGAGTAAAGTCATGTGCATGTACGTGGAATATTGGAAAAAAGGGATAGGTGAGCGAGTCCGTTGAGACCATAATGGGATTATTGCATTTTTGTGATGGAGGTTAGATTGGGACGCACGTGACTTCGGCTATTCCCCACACCTACACAATTTTATGCGCAACTTTTTTTGAGCATAATGAGTTTCCTTGAATAGGTGATTTAGAATTTAGTAGCCCCAATTATGACAATAATTTAACATGTCATATGTCAATCACTATCAGTAGTCTATTTCGCTTACTGCATTTATGACCGTGTAGACACGTATTGATTTACGTGACCGTAGCGCAGGGTTGTACTACTCCGGTACATACATCCAGCATTGAGTCTTACACCGGTTGATACGTGTGAATAGACTTTCAATCCAGTGAATATTCGGAAAACATCTATCATTCTAAGATGGCACTCACATTACTATCAGCTTGACAGGTAACCTAGGTATTGTTCAGTAGTAGAAAGACACCATTCAGTCCTTCTTCAGTTTTGATTTCCCTAATGCAACATATGGGGGCCTGTAACACACACAGGTTTTCCGGTGTCCTACATGGTTGCCTGGACTACAGAGAAACCCACCAGGGAGCACGTGTGAGGCTCAGCAACTCCTGTGATATGCGTGCATTCTTTTTAACATTAAAAGAAATAGATACAGGAACATACGAAACACGTTGCAGCCGTGAGGATACACTGTCGTCTTCGCAGGTGAGCAGCATGCATTGTTAACGCACTGCGCTCTCAGAAATATCTCTCAGTTTGATGCCGGGCAACCGAGTAACCGCACACTTGATGTGCTTTTCATTGAATTAGTCCCGGAGCATGCTAATGGCATATACATCATAGGAGGAAATAAGCATCCAGCGCCTATCAACATAGAACTCTCAGCGCTTGGACATCCCGGTCCCAGTCCCTCAGCAAGAGTGGTGAGTCTATTTATCGAACACAGTGATTTGCCTTAGCAATCCGTGATTATCTACCTTAGAACGAACCTTGAGTGAAGATTGCATCATTCACACAGGATGTTCACTTTATGCATACGCATATTTTTGACAGATCGCGAGCCTGGTGTACAACTGGTATGAGGGTCAGATAGGAATTGATGCCTATAGCATATTTTGGAAAACAGTCTTTTGAAGTGTGACGCTCCATGAAGAAAAGAGAATATTGGCTCTTTTAGGTGAGACAAATAACATTGTAGAACTTATATTACTCACAGTCATTAAAGTTCCTAAATGAGATTTAAATGCTGTGTCCATTTTTAGGTTTCCCGCCTTGTGACAGGAGAGTTCTCCAGTCTTGATGATTGAGATACTCATATCCTGCTGTGTAATCTTTCACTTTGGTCCATACACTCAGATGCACAATTTATTTATTTAAAAAAGTGGCACCTGTCACTTAAGGTCAGGACGTAGGTTGAATATGTTGATCTGTTTCTATATGGGGAGAGATTTCTTCAATACATAGACACATGGGACCTTGAACGTGATATTTGGTCTTAGCAGGAAGAGTATCATTTATTTATTATGAATATGCTAAATTCCATGCTGGTCTCAACTGTCTCTCACTTCTTTGAATGTGCTCGAATAATTGTTAAAAGGTTCTCTTATTTTGCCCTATCCCTTGGCAGGGGACCCCCACAGGATTTCTTTTGCTAGATGGTGCTATTTTTTATATCTCTTATGCTTGATTGTTAGGTATACATTTGATATACTCTAAAACTGCATTATTGTTTTGCAATTCAATCTTGGCCCTAGAAGAAGAGATGGTTATCTCGAAACGCGTCTGCCTTTCAGTTTGAACTGCACACATGAGTTGATGATACTCATTGATACAATCTGTTTACTTTTGTACTTGGTATCTGCATCTAAGAAGCAAATGATAAATAATTTGTTGTACACATTAAACTACTGTGTTTTTTACCAAATGAATGTCTATGATGTTGCTTACATCTTCAATTGTTGTTTAATAGTACTAACTTAATACATTGGGCCTCATTACGAGGTGGGCGGTAAGGGATTACCAGCACTGGTAAGGGCACTAGTGCCGGTAATCCCTTACCGCCCTACTACGAGGTCCCTTAACTGGTCCCTTCCTTAACGCCTGGTTTTACCAGGTGTTATGGAAGGGACCCGCTAAGGGACTTCAGAGCTAATAACGGTACCGCAATTTGCGGTACCGTTATTAGCCCCTTCCCATTGAGCCGTATGGCGGCTGAAATGGGAATGGGGAATGGCTTTTTCAATGGGGACTTACCAGTCCCACAAAGGTCGGAATAGACTGGTAAGTCCCCATTGAACGGGACCGGACACAGTACCGGTATTGGAGGTAGTCATGGCGCTAATAGCGCCATGACTACCTCCAACCTCGTAATGAGGCCCATATACTTGGTGAGCCGTCTTATGACGGATAAGTAACAGTGTGCAGGGGACGGGAGGGTTCCAATTTTTGGATCCTCTTTTCTTTTTTACATAGGTGTATCAGTGGGCCTGTGCCATGCCCACTTTTCTTCCACCGCACCTTGAACATTTTATAAATAACCAACGATTTACTACAAACCCTTTTCTTTTGAAAAACCTGTGGAGTGCATCAACAAATCTCTTTTCACAAGGCCTGGAATGGTGACAAAGAAACAGATACAGACCTATACAAAGCAGATGGAAGACCTGGCCTTGGCATATGCATACCTGCTAAGGCTTAACACAGATCATTCTTGTAATTCAACTTCACTTAACAGCCAAATTAACTCAGTCTGTTGTGCAGCCAATGAATAATGCAATCCTCCTGCTGGATGTATGTATCACCTAGTAAATATGCTTTAAATGCCTCCCAGAACTCAAGTAAGTGATTAAAGGAGCCTGATCAAGACCAAACACATCCTCAGAGTAACCAATCCAGAAATATCTCCATTGATGCAAGAGAGAGTGTAACACAGTGTAATTCCAATATATTGGTGGTGCAGACGGATGCTACTAAAGATAAATTGGTTACTGATGGTACACTTTCTATTAAAAAATCAGAACTGGCACCTTCAGATCGGATAGTTTTCATACCAAGTATCAGGTAGCAGATGAAAAAAATATTTTGCTGACTACTGAAAAAGAACAGATCGTCGGAAGACAGAGTATAGACACATCAGAAGAGGAAAGTGAGAAACAAAGTCAAAAGGTCCAAGCCGGCGAGGGAAAGATGATTTCTTCATTTTCTGATGTATGCAAAGTCTGTCTGATTTTAACAATCCCATTAATAATGAACATAATTTAACCAATGGGCTGGATACAGAGGATTGTTTCATTCTGTAATGGTTCAAAGATGGACAATTAACAAGAACAGTAGCTACATTTGATACTATCTCTATGTAAGTTGCAGTAAATGTTCAGGATTGGGAAGAAATCGTAGACCAAAACTGATGTGGTTTATCCAGAAACACGAGGTACTAGGAAAGGTTACTAATGGGTCTGAAATAAAAAACGCTGTAATGGTCTAGAATCCCAGCAAGTAGCACAGTTCTCTTCCCACTGTAGGAGGTGGAAAATTGAGACACATACAAGAAGATAAGAAAAGGCTTTGTTATGTCGAGCAAGGAGCATGCAGGATTGGGGAATGTTAGGCCAGAATTTAGCAATAACTAATTTCCTCTGCGCATTGGAAACTGTTGAAGACCGGTACTATGGACCTGTTACTTTTCAGGGACAGTGTCAGGCCTTTGCATTAGTTGAAAGAGTAGCACAGGCGACAATTATGAAAAAGAAAATTGTCAAATCAATACATTAAGGGAGGACCATCATCTGAAAATACAGCAAGTACAAGATTCAGTGAACACCTTTGATGAGAGATCGCAATAGAGGGAGTTGCTGAGGTTCATATCTAGTTATGAAAATATAAACTCAAACATCCTGTTTTTGTAACGCCGATACAGGAGACACCAGTACTGATGGGAAATGATTTGTGAAGACGAATGTCACCAATAATTGATGACGTGAATGGGATGTTGTGGTCACTAGCCTCCTGGCCTCTGAAGCTGTGGAAGGTGAACTACCAGGAAGGAAGTTCATGGGAGTGCCACACCGTGGCAAGATCTAATAATGCAGTAGAGGTGTATCTGCAGAACCATTATATTGGGGTGTGAGTCAGATACAGAGAACAGGAAACCAGATGAACCTTTTAAGATCTTTTTGGATCCAAAAGCCAAACGGAGGACTCAATTCTAGGAAAACACGTTAAAGTTCGTCCTCAGAATGAGGGCGCAGAGACTATTGTGTCAAGCACAACAGGACAGAAGAAATGCACATAGGTTGTGGCACAGATTGAAAAGCAAGATGAACGCCCTTGCACCTTTGTGAGAATGAATGATTTCCCAGAGGAAGTAAAGTCAGAATTGGTACTAGAACAGGAAAGCTGTTTCATCAATGAATCATTTTTTTTTTTACAATTAAAGGACAAGCAAGAAATACTCCATTTCATCATTAGAGATCAGATGATATCTAGATTGGATGAGTCACATTCTGAGCACAGAATAGTAGCAAGATGCAGGTTGAAAATTGGTCTTAGAGCCAAGAAAATCCATTCTAACATATTGTGAGGAATCCCAAAAGGCCATTTTACTAATGTAATGCCATCTTACATAGAATGTGCACTGCGATTGCCCTAGTAAATCAGAAGATCTTGTCTAAGCTTGGTGGAGATCTTTGAGAATTTGATAATAGAGAAAAGGCATTTAATCATGGTGAAACACTACCATATGCAACTGAATTACAGTTGAAGAAGGAGGTATGTAGTCCAGCATTTACAAACCAATTCACATTAACCTTAAAGCAAAGAAAGGGTCAGGAAAGCGGAAGATCTAGTGCATTTGTGAGCATTAATGACAATATCAGACGACATAGATTAACTTGTGATCACGTACACAAGTGGAGACCGAAGATGAACCAATCAAGTGTTTAGTCGACTATTTAGGATGTCAAAGTATCTATCTTGAAAAAGGAACTTCCATTGGAACAGTCATCAGCGTGGAACATTACACTGCAGAACTGAACAATTCAATCATTGGGAATGTACCTGAACTGTGCGCTAACAAAGACCAGAGGGAATATTTTAAGTCACTTCATTATATCCACATGAAGATGAGGATGTAATATGTCGCCCCCATGATGATTATATACTTTACCAATTAGATAGTGATGACTAAGGACAAAATAATAATGAAAATGCATACTGATTTGATGAAAAGAAAAAGATATGTGCTGCACAAAAAGATACTGCTACTCAATTAAAAGAGAACACAGACGTCCATTCATTAGAAGATTTTCCAGAATTTGAGAAACTGGTAGGAGAACAGGTTCAATTGGCAGATGCATGTTCCAATGATAAGGAAATAATACAACTAAAACAGATATTTATGTCTTTCAAAGATTTATTCTCTCAAAATGCGTATGACTGTGGATTTACAAATCTACATATGACTATGTTGCCTAAAAACTACAAAGTTAAGCCAGCCTTTGTTTGTCAGTATTGACTTCCACTGGCATGCCTTGAACCTTTATCTGAAATTATAAATACACTTGAATCTAAAGAAATTGTGCAACCTGTGCATAGTACTTTCAACACCCCAATTCTAGGAGTACTGAAACCTAATGGTCAGTGGAGATTGTGAGTTGCAGTTTCAAGATGGCCACCCCTATTTATTGACCAAGGGTTGACAGGGGTCAAAGGTTCCAAGGTATTTACCACTCTTGACTTAACTGCTGGATATTGGGCAGTGAAGATAGAACCCATTATTAAGCATATTGTTATGATGTGACTTACAGAAGAGAATGGAACTTGTAAAGAAGGAGTGGAATGTATACAGAGCTTGTATTAATATATACAGCAACACCATCAAGATGTCCAAGGAAGTAAAAACCATAGGTTTTTAGTTGGACTCAGCCCTAACTTTAATCAGACAAGTCAACGCCATGGCATCGGCAGCAGCCTACACTTCTAAGCTCATCAATGCCTGCAGACATTTCCTGTCACCCGACAGTTGCATCACGCTGGCTAGAGCACTCATCTTGTCCAGACTTGACTATTGTAATGCCCTATATGCTGGTACCAAGAATCATAATATCAAAACACTGCAGGTGATTCAAAATTACGCCCTAAAAGCAGCTCTAAAGTTCCCTAAAAATATTCACATCTCCATGTCTAGACAGAACACACACTGGTTACCTGTCCAGGAGTGAATCCTCTTCAAAACCCTCTCTATGACGCACAAATGTCTACATAATTCAGCCCCCTACTTAGTCGACAATTTCTCCACAAACCAGTCTGATAGGCTTACGCGCTAAGCTTACGCTCACCTACTCTCCATCCCCTGATTCAAGCTACAGAAAGTTGGAGGCAGTAGCTTCCCAGTGGTAGCAGCCAAACAATGGAACACATTACCAGCTGCATTAAGGTCAGAATCCTCCTTCTGAACCCTCCACAAAAACATCTGAAAACGTGGCTCTTCACACAGGAACTGCTAAGATAATTCTCTCACAGCAACCTGTACTTTATTAACAACTAAATGAACACTGTAACTTAAGATGGATGATGCAATGTACTTCTCTATGTATTTACATAACCATGTAACTCCTTTGTTCTGCTATTGTCAAGAACAGCACCCAGATGCCTCCAGGTTGGGTGTGCTATACACATTTCTAAATAAATAAATAAATAAATAAATAAATTGAGGCTTGGGGTTCTGAACTGAGCAGTTGAAGTGTCTGAGATGGAGTGAGGAGGCTGTGGTGGTGGTTGCTATGTGTAATCTTTAATAAATACATTGTAAAGCACACTGTCTGGTCTGGCTCATGCTTTATATGAATGGCGATGAGTTGAGTGTGACCCGCAGCATGACAATGTTCCCTGGAATGCTTCCTGCTATGCCCTGCTGACTCCTCATATATCCGGAACCCTGTCATGAGAAACGTTATATTGATAATGGCCACCACATTCACAGCATTTTGCAAGGGTGCAGGAGTGCCATGATGATGTTGGTCCATGTGCGTGAGCTGGAGGATTGTATGAAGAGCGGACCGCAATGATGTTGGCCCATGTGCACAGAGCCAGATGATTATCCAGCACTTCTTAGCACAAGAAGTGGGATTCCGGTTTGTTGGCGGCAGCTCCATGTGTGCCCAAGTGACCCCTGTGACCACACGGCATGTGGCGTGCAGTGGATTTCACCATTAATAGTGGTAAAAAAACCTTCCGGTGAACTGATATTGTGTGTTGTCTTGTGCGAATTGAACAAATATGTTGTGGTGGATAGACATCATTTGCCGAATATGAATGAGATGCTATCCATGATAGGCAGAGGTAAGGTGTTTTCCAAACTGGATATGGCCTCTGGGTATCACCTGATAGAATTAGAGGAAGAGTGCAGGTAATTGGCAGCATTCACAATTCATTAAGGCATTTTCCAGATTTGGAGGATGCCATTTGGCCTTCTGTCAGCATTGTCCGTATTTCAAAAAGTGATGGGCAAATTGTTTAGAGGAACGAAAGGAGTGTTTTGCTTTCAGGATGATGTTTTAGTATGTGATGAGAATGAGATGGAACATGACATGATTCTGGAACAAGTGTTGGAGATCCTTGAATAAAGAGGGGTGTCGTTGAGAGATGAGAAGTGTGTATTCAGAAAAGGTAAGGTGAAATATCCAGGACATGAAATATCGGGTTCTGGCCTAAGACTCAAGAGTGAAATGGTGGATGCTAGAATCTAAGGGTGAGCTGAGGTCATTTTTAGGAATGATAGGGCCTCACTGCGACCCTGGCACTAATGGGTTAAAGGCGCCGTAAAAGGCTGTGGTGCCGTTAACCCATAAGTGCCTAATTACGAGGTCCCTTTGCGGGACCCGACCTTAACGGCTGGTTTAGACCAGCCGTTAAAGTAGGGACTTGCAAAGGGACCTTCGCGGTAAGTATGGTACTGCAATTTGCGGTACCGTACTTAGCGCCTTTGCCATTCCCATTATGCCCTATGGAGCAAAAATGGGAATGGGGAAGGGCCATGGGGAAATGGGGAAATACCGCCCCGCCAACCTTGGAATGGGGCGGTATTTCCCCATTTCACCATGGCGGACACGTTACGATACCGGCACCAACCATGCTGCTAATAGCGCCATGGTTTAGCGCCGGTATCGTAATGAGGGAGTTTTACCAGAAGTTTGTCAAAAACTTTGCGTATAAGGTAACAGAGATGAGGAAAAGAGAAGGATTGATATGGAATTAAGCGTGTGAAAATGAATTTTGTGGCATTGAGGAGGAGATAGATTTGGTATGAGCCTTGAAATATTTTGACACAAGGAGGAAAAATGGCATCATTGTGGACACTAGCGATAATGGTGTGGGGTCTGTGCTTTCTCAAATTAGTGAGAATGCCGTTGATGAGATCATCGCTCATACATCCCGAGTGCTAAGAGGACTCGAGAAGAATTACTCTGTACTGGAAAAGGAGGCTTTGCAGTGCCATTTGGCTGTAGAAAAGTTCCATAATTTTCTGTAGGGTATGAAGTTCATATTATATGAACTGACCACAAGTCTATCAAGTGTATTTTTAAGTCAAAGGGACTTGGCAAAGTATCTAGGAGGGTGGAAAGCTGGGTGACAAAGTTGCAAAGTCAGAGGTTTGAGGTGGAAGTAATACCAGGACGTGGTAAAATTTTGGCTGTCCACTTATCACATTTAGGAGGTCAAGAGGAAGAGGAATGCGAGCAAAAGGAAGGTTCAGATATCATATATGTGAACCATGACGGCATTGTGAGTAAGGAGGAGTGTCTGGAGGCTGTGAAAAATGATGCGATATTAAAGAGCGTTAAAATTATGTTGAGTTGGGATGGACATCTAAATGTTTGCTGAGCCAGAGTAAAAGGTCCTTTTGGGAGCTGCGTAATGAATTGGGTTTAGTGGATGGATTACTATATCTTCTTGTGCAGTTTGCAATTCAGAAACGGATTGTTGGTTTAGCACATGATGGACTTGAAGGTGTGTCGCGAACAAAGGCAATTCTAAGAGGAGTGTATTGCTGGCCTGGTTTTGACCGGACGGTAGAGAGGCGACTGGATGGGTGTGTGGAATGTGGTAGAGCAGGTAAGGGAGAGGTATCACAAATGCAACCGCTCATGGAAACCGATGTGCCTGGGAAGGTGCGGGTACGACTTGGCAGTGGACATTTTGGGCACAGTAGAGATAGCAAGTGGTCGAGGAGAATGTATTATTGTGCTTGTTCATTTGCTATCTCGGAGGACCGAATATAAAATTGAAAAAGAGACAAGTGGCGAGAAGATTGTTGAATTTATTCAGGAGCTGTTTGCGAGAGTGGGAGTGCCGAGTATTATACTAACTGATAATGACACACAATTTACTGGTGGGTATTTCCAAGAGTATTTAAAGAGATGTGGAATAAGACATAAAAGGTCTGCTTTATATCATACAGAAGGAAATGGTATGCTGGAGAGAACAAACAGATTCATAATGGATGCTATTAGAATGGTGGGTGTGTGTGGCAAGGATAGGAGAGTGGCGGTTCAGTAGAAATTCTATGCTTTGCGTATGTCGCCCCATGCTATGATGGGTTTGATCCCATTTGAACTGATGAGAGGTCGGAAAGCTAACACAAAGGTAGTTCCACTGTGGTTAAGAAGGAAATAAAATCGGATTGTGCGGTGAACAAGTTGAGATGAAAACTAAAGGAAAGAAAGGAGAAGTGGGCATTGAAGGAGAATGAGAAGACAGGAAAAAAGAATTGGTTGTTCAGTGTGGAGATTTGGTGAGAATAAAGAAAGGGTGGTAAAAAAGGGAGACTTATGTTCAGAACCTGTGCAGGTGGAGGGAGTGATGAAGGGTCTGTGAAAGTTAGAGGAGGTCAGGAGTGGAAAAATAATAGGATTGCAATGGTGAAAAGGAGGATGTGTTCATTGAAGGAGTGCAGATATGTTATGATCTGACTTACAGAAGAGAATGGAACTTGGAATGAAGGTGTGGGATGCATACAGAGGATTGTGGCTTGGGGTTCTGAACTGAGCAGTTGGAGAGCCTGAGATAGAGAGAGGAAGCTGTGCTAGGTGTAGCTACGTGTAATCTTTAATAAACATATTGTAAAGTACACTCTCTAGCCTGGCTCGTGCTTTGTATCACATATGTTTGCCTTCTTGTTTAAATCCACGCAGCTGAGTTGGACAAGAACTCCTTTTGGGTACATTAACAGTGGGATTGAATTTAATATCTTCCTGTATAAAGCAACGCCTGATGTGGAACAGTGAGGAAATATAATTTACGTTAACTATATCTTATTAAAAAGTAAAGGACTAATCAAAAATGTTTTAAAGGCAGAATTACTTTGCTGAAGCCACAGGGGTACAAGAAGAAAGTGAATGTCCTAGGTCATGACATTTTTGAAGATGTTCTTAGTCCTCAAAAGAAAAAGTTAGAAGATTCCAAGATGGCTGCCGGGATGTGAGCAGCACGTCCCACGAGCTCCCGCATAGGAAGCACGCCGAAAGGCATTGCACACAGCAAATAGCCCTGCCCAGGCTCTACTGCACCGACCCAGCGGCAGAGGAGGCGAAGGGAAGACAAAGGCGGAGATCACAAAGGCGGAGATCCCCGAGCCCAGTGCTCCTCACCCCTCTGGCGGAGCAGACCTCCTGGCACCGTGGCCCGCACGCCCTCCTGACGGGCCCGGAGCGAGAGGAGCAGCGCGAGTACCGCGGACTCAGAGTGAGCCCTAGCTGCCCCATCAGTCGCCAAGTGACCACCTAGCAGCAGGCTCCCCAGCAGCGACCACTTAGGGGGGACACACCAGTGAGGCCCGGGGCCCCACTGCAGGCGCGCACCCCAACCCCTGAAGCCTCCGTCCCACGGCCACCGGAGCTCACCCGGCAATGAAAGACATCCAACTGGGGATTCGAGCTTGGTGGTGCGGCGGAGGGCGGCCGGCTCCTGCCCCCTCTGGCAACCCCTGAACGGGGCTACCTAGTGACTGTGGGGGGCGGAGCCCACTCCACCACCCGGCACAACAGACACAGCAGGAGGTGGTGGATTGTTGTGGTAACACCATAAAGGCCCGACCAACAATTCGGAAACATAGACTAATAGTCCATCCCTCCAGACCTGATATCGAGGTGCGCCTGCCGGAAAATTCACAGCCAGCACAGGTCCCGGGGAGGAACACGAATGGCAGGGGGACTAGCACTTACCCAATATCCTGAGGGACCCTGCTTCCGAGAGTGAAAAGTACGGCGGACCCCCCACCCCCCAGTGGACCCTCAGGGCAGGCGTTACGCACCTGCACTCTAAAATGTCTAGGAACAGGGACACCCCGGTCCCATCCAAAATGGCAAAGAAGACGCAGGAGGGTACCTTGGCGCAAATATGGGCTGGGGGCACGAAACCAACGGAAGCCCAGACCAACAATGACTGGGGAGCGGAAGCCGCCACTGATAACACTGAAGCACATCAGGAGAGCATGGTTACCTACTCTGCCCTTAAAGACCTGCTAGGGTATTTAGTAGAGAAGATCACCAGCGCCGGCCAGAAACAAATGAAGACCCTGAGAGAAGACTTGGGCAAGGGGATTCAGGAAATCAAAAGGGACATTAGCAAGATGGAAGAAAGAGTAGACACAAATGAGAGGAACATACAGGAGTTGACTGAAGTACGAAAGGGGGACTCTAAGCTGGAAACCCTGGCAGTGGTCACTTATAATCTGGAGATACGAACTGGTCAAGGTGCTCCAACATACGGGTTAAATCCCTGTCGAAAGGTGTTTCAGATCAAGACCTGGCCCAAGCCATCAAGTCCATCTTTAGTGATTTGCTGTAAGAGGACCATAGCACAGAACTCTGCTTTGACAGAATCCATAGAGTGGGCCCGAAATGGCAGGAGCCGGGAGCAAGGCCTAGGGACGTCCTGATTGCCTTCCACAGCTAGACGCTAAAAGAGCAAATATTGGCAAAGTCAAGGGTGGCCAATCAATACTTGGATAGGATTAAGGCTAACTATCACGCCCCATCCCTTCGATTGAGAATTAATGGCCAAATCGCTGACCCTGTAAAAGTAGAACGGGGCACCAAACAGGGCTGCCCACTCTCCCTGCTTCTGTACGCTTTGTACCTCAAACCGTTCTTGGCGGCAGTGAGGGCGGCAGACTCCATAACTAGTATACCATTTGGGGGGCAGGAACATAAGGTGGCCCCCTCTGAGGACGATTGCTTCTTACAATGACACGCCCTCCTGGGGGTCTGCGATGAACTCGACCGGTTCGGACGAGTGGCCGGACTAAAAATGAACATCAACAAGTCGGAAATACTCAGCCTCAACCTGCCCACCCCCACTGAACAACATATTAAAGCCACACACACCTTTAGATGGGCTGGAAATAAGATCAGATACCTGGGGGTCCATTTAACCAAAACTATAGAGGACATGTACCAGGCTAATTACCCGCCCCTACTGGAGGAAATTAAATCAAAGCTAATAGATTGGGGGCCGCTCTCCAACTCGTGGGTCGGGCGGGTCAATGTGTTAAAAATGGCGATACTGCTGCAGCTACTGTATCTATTTGCCGCATTACCCGTAGAAATCCTGCACCCCTTCTTCAGAGCCCTACAGAAAATCACAAATCTATTCATTTGGAATCAAAAATACCTGAGGATTTCTGCAAACCTCATGAGAACGCCACCCTCCCGCAGGGGAATGGGTGAGCCGGATTTCAGGGCATACTACATAACGGCACAAATTAGAATACTTAGGGATTGGCAAAGAGACGACCAAGATAAACCATGGCGGCCAATGGATGGAGTGGGGGTGACAGGACGCCTAAAGGGAATGCTATGGAAACCGAGGGCTAATAGAACACCCCAAATGTATGCTAGTAAAATTACATCCACTGTGGAAAAGGCATGGGATACCGCGGTGAAATGGGCTCACATCACTACCTTCCCCTCCCCCTACACGCTGCTATTTGAAAATCCACAATTCACTCCGGGCTGTGGGACCTCAACCTTTGAGACCTGGTATCAAAGCGGATGTCGAATGGTACAGGATATGTTCGCTCGCGGCAAGGTTAAAGACTATGAGCAATGCAAGTCAGACTTTGGGCTGAAAGAAAGGCATAGGTATGGCCATGTGCAACTGCGCCACTGGTTGTCCCACCCAGAGCTGAAACAAGCGGGCTCCCGGCACCTAACCCCCTTTGAGAAATACCTAGATACCCACACAGGAGACAAGGGCCTGATGACCTACATATACGAACATATCAAAGAAGGTGAAAGCGCACCGAGCTGTGCCTAAATGAGAACGTGGGAGCTGGACACGGGCACTGATATAGGAGACCAGGAGTGGCAACGAATGTGGACCCAGATACCTAAACTCACCAGATCTCTTCAGGTCCAGGAGACCTGGCTAAAGCTAATGTTTCAATGGCATCTAACCCTGATCAGACTGCATAAAATGTACCAAACTCGTTACAACTTTGCTGGAGAGACTGTGGGGGATTGGGCACATGGGCACATATCTGATGGGAATGCCCGAAGCTGGACACATACTGGGGAAACATTCACCAGGCTATAACACAGGTCCTGGGGAATTTGGGAGGGGAAAACAAGGGCCTAGATATGCTCTTCTTGAACAGGATACTGCCCGATATTCCTACGAAATCACTTAATAAAGTATACGTCATTATGATGATGTCGACATCAATGGTCTTGGCCCACAGGTGGAAGTCGAAAACACCTCCCCAGGATCATGAATGGATTGCCAAAATATGGTCTGTACTTGCCATGGAATGGCTCACATACTCCATACATGGAGACTACTCAAATTTTACAAGAGACTGGGCTGCCCTCCTGGCGTACCTCAGAGGAGGGAAAAACAGAACATGGTGCCCTAAAGCAGCAACCTTGCTGGTAATCATTGACTCGCAAGAGGACTCTGATCCATGATAGGGGAGGAACGAAGGCACAAGAATTTGCTATCAAATGAAATAGGGCCCCCTACCGCCACAAGGGATGCCACGAAGAGATATGATATGATATGATAGTTTATTTATATAGCGCCTATACATAATGTGTTTCAAAACGCTTCAAGGCAAGGGAGGGAACAAGGGAAAATACGATGACATTCTTACAGGCCATGAACAGTAAGGATGTGAAATTAACTATCGTGCTCGGCCTGACGACATTTCAGATAGTGCAAGAGCTAAGACATAGATAAGGAAGGGAGGGGGAGAGTGGGAAGGAAATGAAAAGGCGACTACCGTAATAGGCCTGACGACATTTCTGGTAGAGCTGCAGAAAAACAAGAGGTGAGGGAGAGGGGTGCAGAAAGGTAGGAGAGGAATAAAACAAGCGACTATCATATTAGGCCTGACGAGATTTCAGATAGTGCTGGAGGGGGGTGTGGAGGAAAAAACCAGTAAAGGGAGGAGACAGACGAGGTTGCTATCATACTAGGTCCAGGGCCAATTCTGATAGAGTAAGTGCATAGAAGAAAGTAAGGGGAGAAGATAGGAAAAGGGAGAAAGGAAAGGAGGAGAGAACAGAGTTAGCAGTCCAAAGAATGGAGAAGCAAGGGGAGAGTGAATACAATTGCAGAAGTCAGTAGTAACACATAATGTTGCAAGCCAGGATACAAGATGAAGATGGGAAGAGCATGATTCAGGGCCAGCATGAGTACAAGATGCGAAGGAAGTCCAGCATGAGAGTTAAGAAAGAGTGACGCACCTTGACAAACACATGCAACCGACTCCAGGATCAAAGGGGGAAAGGGGAATAAGGGAGGGAAGGTGGGGAGGGGGTGCCTGTTAGGAAAGATTTCATAATTGTAGGTAATTTTCCTTCCATGTGGCAACCCCTAAACTTTTTGCTGTTGTTTTCACCTTATTCCTGACTTTGCCAGAGAAGTGCAGCCTTCTGCCGCACTCCTCTGGGCTTTCGCTCCTTTTCTTACGGGGAAACTGACATGCCCTTAAGACAGTCAGTACCGGGGAACGCTGTTTCCCGTAGTTTCTTTTATCATGTTGCGGCTTTAGTGCAACATGACACAAGAGGGCACTGTAAGCTAGGTTACAGCTCTCTTGGGTCTCTAGCCTTCTACAGGCCCTAGATACTCTTTTAGGATGGTATTTTGATCGGTGCAAGTCATTCAGGGACTGGAATGGTGGCAGCGATCGTTTTGTTTATTTTGAGCTCCTTTTGGCGTTCTGAGCACGTTTTTCGCACTGAACCCAAAATGGTGGCCTGGTTCCCAAAATGGCCAGACCACGAGGCTCCTTTGTCCTGTCCACTGACCGTCTTGCTCCCTTCACCTTCCCCAGGTCGGGCGACCCGGGGCCTTCCTTATTTGGGCATGTACTTTCCCGCGAAACGTGGTTGCTTTCGCGGGCTTCTACATGTCGTTTGTGTGCCTCCAGGGTGTGGGCTGGGATGTCTGGTCCCAATACACATCCTGGGTGCCAGAGAGTCTAGGGTGGTGTGAATGCCTGGGACCACCGTGGTCCGTGATTGGTCCACGTATGGTATGTGTGTTGATGAGCGGATCTCCCATTGGCTCCCCTCCGTTTTGGCGCGAAGGGAACCGTGGATAAGAGGGAGCTGGAAACACCACTACCAGGTCGATCTCCTGAGTTCTCACGAACGAAGGAATACAGGAGCCAAGTATCCTGCAACCCAGAGGCTGGACCGAGGAATCGCTGGTGACCCGCTGAAGGAATCCTCCTTTGCACTGCTGTCGTCCTGTGAAGCCCTTTCCTCCTTGGATCGAACCAGAAGGCCTGTACTGGTGCTTCGACCTTTGGAATAGCAGGAACAGCTATTCCCGGCGACTTCATCATCTCCTGCCAAGTAAGCCTTCGGAAGTGTCTCTGGGCCATCCAGTTGACTGACCAGCTTACAAGGGGGTCCTGCTCTGTAACTGCCGCCAGGTTGTGTTGTATTTCGAGTCCTTGTCACTCTCCCACGCTTCGTACACTTGGCGTTCCCAAGTCTGAAGGGAGGAGTGTACATTTGGCTTGAATACACACGGCCGCTCCGTTGTCCTTCTGCGGCAACAAACTGTGCTGGTTTCGTCGATTGGGACGTCTTTTTGCTCTACACGACTACGAGGCGTTCCCTGCTCTTCTGAACCTGCCAGCTGCTGAAACTAACGTGGAGAAGCCTGGGTCTGCTTGCTTCGGGGACCGGTGAGTAGTTTAGCTAGGATCTGGTCGCCCTCCTGCAGTATCCCATTGCTTTTCCCTGCTGTGTAAAAACAGCACCCTTTTGCCGCACTCACGCTCTGCTTCTGCTCGCTGTGGAGGCTGCGCTTGAGTTGCGGAACCTGTTATCCTTCTGCTGTGCACTAACCCGAACTGCCTGACTTCCTCCGAAGAGCTTCCCCTTTTGCCCGTTGGCACCGGCGTGGCAGGTACTTTGAGCACAAGGCTCCACTCTTCGCAGGGCTCGGACTTCCATCTAGTTAGGTGCCTCTGAAGGCGAACTGAGTCTAAAGCGTTATCGCACTGCCTGTTTTCCTTTCCTTTCAGGTGGACTACATATTTCGTGCTTTAAACGCTTGCGACTGTGTATTTGTATATATATTGTGTTGATATGGTATGTGTTGGTTTAATATTGTGATATTGTGATTTTCTCGCTACGGTCATTGTTTTAAAGGCCTTAAAATAAATGTGTATCTATTTTTGATATAACAACTGTTTGGAGTAGTTTTGTAAGCGCTCTTGCTTTGTGTGCTCACTGCAGGCTTTCAGTCACCCTCACCCCTCTTGAGACCTAGTCTTGACCGCCGCGATCGCTACCTTGATTGGTCTGGCTTGTCCAGAGGTTACCCTGTTCCAAGTAATTAGGTTGGCCTTCTGAACTTCTGCGCCACCAGGACAGAGTTCAGAAATCCGTCTTAACAAATTGGTGTACAGCGGTGGGATACGACTGAAGGTGTCCAGTGTTGCGCTCGAACTAAGGCATTTCAGGTTATTCCAAACAGTACACGTAGTGAATTGTTGTAATATAACTTTAAAAAGGCCATAGTCCTATCAAACAGTATGGAAACAAATACCTTGTTAACTTTAAATGCTTCCAAATCAGAAACATTGAAGAAGATGTGTGCGGAGAGAGGTGTTTCCTCTCAAGGCACAACATTGGAAATGATCCAGAGAATCGTGGTGTGGCAAGAAGCGCAGCTTGACGCTATAACTTCCGAGGACAGTGCAGAAGGTGGTGGGGCTGCTCTCACTGGTAGAACCGACGGTTCTGCCGCTGCACTGATCCATCGCGACCACGAGGACAGGGAGGATGTAATGTCTAATGTTTCCTCTGCCAGTGTTGATGGGGAGGCTATGCTTGAATTCAAGAAGCAAGAGCTGCGGTTTAGGCAGCAGGAGCTTGAATTCAGCATAGCCAAGCTAAAAATCGAACAGGCAGAAAAACAGAAAGACAGGGATCACCAGTTGGAACTGGCCAAGCTTCAGGTTGCAAATGGATCCAAGGGTCCTAGACATGGGTCTGGGGCTTCCTCTCATCCACGGTTTCCGAAAGATCTGCTCAGTGTGTATGAAGAAAGGAATGACATTATGGACTGGCTGAATGCGTTTGAGTATGCATGCGAGGTTCAAGAAGTTGACAATGCTGATAAGATTGCGTGGTTGCTCAGTAGACTGCCCCATTCTGGCTGCAGTGCCATTATGGAGATGTTGAAGGCTGAGCGGGCCGATTTCGCAATGTTAAAGCAAACTCTCATTTTAAAGTTTGGGAAGACTCCGGCCCAATATTTAAAGCGTTTTAGAGAGTATAAGAAAAAGGAAGGTGGTACTTGGGTATCTTATGTCGCTGAATCCTTGAAAAACTTAACTGGCTGGGTCGAAGGTTATAAGGTTTCTACCTTCGAAGGCATGATCAATCTGGTCATGCTGGAACACATTTTTGCTTCTTCTTCCCCGGAGCTTAAGCAGCATTTGGCCGATTCGAAGGAGATAGATCCTAAGAAGCTGGCCATTGCAGCAGACTTATGGGTGTCACATCGAGTGTCCCATAAGGACAAAACTCATCCTGGTAAGCAGGAGGAAGGGAAAAAGTCCAAAGATATGGAGGGTGGGGAATCTGCTAAATCTTCTTCCCATAAGGGCCACAAAAAGAAAAACAAGGGTAAGACACAAGAGAACTCACAGGGTAGTGGAGGTTCGCCTCCGAAACAGAACTCTGGTTACAATAAGCCTCCCTACGTAAACAGACCCAATGGGGCTTGTTTTTCTTGTGGAGCAACTGACCATGTGAAGGGGGATCCCCGTTGTAAGGTTAGACCTTTGGGGGTCCACTCCGCTAATCTGGCCTTCTCCTCCTACGAGGAAGAAGAGATTACAGGAGCATCCTTCTCCTCAGACTCATTTCCCAGCGGAATAGAGGCTGAGGTAGTTTTAGTGTCCCTGGGTTCCTGGGAGCCTAAAGTCGCAGAGGCTTATGCTAGGATTCCGGATAATACCAAGCACTACTTTAAAGACAGTGTGCTGATCAATGGAGTGGATACTCCAGCTCTTAGGGATAGTGGGTGCAGTCGAACTGTAGTGGATTCTACCTTGGTAGACTCAGAGGAAGTTGCCAGAGCTACTCTGATGCCCACTAAGTTGGCTGACGGCCCCCTCCGTATGTTTCCCGTGATCCCTGTAAATCTTACTTTAAATGGTACAGCAGTCAGGATTCCAGTGAGCATTCAGAGAAACGTCCCGGGAAAGGTCTTGTTGGGTAATGATCTCAGAGCTTTAGGGCTCGTAGGAGACACTGCCGAAAGACCCTACACACGGTCTCAAGCACGGGCAGCATTGGCCAAGTCCAATACGCCGCCCCAGCCGAAGGGGAAACCCAAGGCGAAAGGAGTCTACAAGTCAAGACGAGGGAAAGAGAATATTCCCCCGAGCTCGCCTACCACTGCGGTGGAGGAAGTTGGTCAATCGCCCGGGCCTGACGAGGAGGTGGCGATGCCTGAAGTATTCGACCCCAACGATCATCCTGAACTAAAAGACTTGTTAGTTGAAGGAGGTCCTGATAGGGACGAATTCAGTAAAGGCCAACGTGAGTGCCCATCTCTGGAAGGCCTAAGGAGACAGGCCTGCTCCCAGCTTGAGGGTGAACCTCCTGGGATGCATAGGATTTACCAGGAAGGTGGACTCCTGTATAGTGAGCCCACAGAGTCTACAGAAGGAGACCATAGGAGGTTGGTGGTTCCCCTTGCTGTTAGGCCCTTCCTCCTGCAGTTGGCGCATGAAGTTCCCCTTGCTGGTCACCTCGGTATGAGGAAGACCAAGCAAAGGTTATCCATGCACTTCTACTGGCCCAAGATGGGGGAGCAAGTAGAAAGTCACTGCAGGAGTTGTGCCGCCTGCCAGTTGTCTGGTAAGGTTGGCGCGACAATCCAAGCTCCGTTGGTACCGCTCCCAGTTGTGGGGGTACCATTTGAAAGGGTAGGGATCGACATCGTTGGTCCCCTTGACCCGCAAACATCCTCAGGCAATAGGTTTATCCTGGTGCTGGTCGACCATGCAACCAGGTATCCTGAGGCCATCCCATTGAAAACTGTAACTGCCAAGTCAGTTGCAGAAGCTTTACTCGGCAGATTTACTAGGGTTGGCTTCCCTAAAGAAGTTGTGCCGGATGATGGCAGCAACTTTATGTCGAAGTATAGGCAGGCTATGTGGATACAATGTAGGGTCACCTACAGGTTCTCTTCTGCATACCACCCCCAGACCAATGGTGTGGGGGGGCTTTTTAACAGGACGTTAAAGAGCATGATTGGGGCTCTGGAGGAGCCTCAGAGAAGAAAATGGGATCTTCTTGTCTCATGCTTACTGTTTGCCTACCGAGAGGTACCACAGGAGGGTGTTGGCTTCAGCCCCTTCGAACTTCTGTTCGGTCATCCCGTACGGGGACCCTTAGCCATCATCAAAGAGGGATGGGAGATGCCCACTCCCCCTGTTACTACCAACGTAGTTGATTATGTGCTGGGGCTCAGAAAACGGATGGTACTTCTGATGGGCTTGGCTAGTGATAAATTGAAGGCAGGACAAGCGCTGGTGAAACATTGGTACGACCAGAAAGCTTCCCTCATCAACTTTACACTTGGTCAGCAAGTCCTGATCATGAATCCCATAAGGCCTCGAGCTTTACAGGACAAATGGTCAGGCCCTTACCCAGTGGTGGAGCCCCTGGGTGAGGTTAACTATTCAGTGGACCTTGGAAGGCCTGGACAGGCTCCAAAAGTGCTTCCCGTGAATAGGCTGAAGGCTTTCGGCCCAAGCGTCGAAATCGCAGCACTGCTACTGGCTTCAGATGTTGAGGAAGAGGAGTCTGAACCTCTCCCCGACCTGTTCCCAAGCAGTCCTTCAGTTAGCTCTTTTGAGGGTGTCCGAGTGGCCCCTCACCAAAATGGACAAGGCTCAGTGGTTTACCTTGGACATGAAGTAGGTGGAGGGAGGAGACAGCCTCTATCCAGTAAGGTACAAGCAGTACAAGACTGGCCTACCCCCACTACGCAAACCCAAGTGAGAGCCTTCTTAGGACTCACAGGGTATTACCGCAATTTTGTGGCAGACTATGGCACCATAGCTGCTCCTCTGACTGCCCTCACAACTCCGAAGAAACCCAAGAAGGTAACTTGGACTGACGAGTGTGAGAAGGCCTTCAATGGCTTAAAAGACTCCTTGTGCCAGGCCCCTGTGCTCAGGGCCTCGGATTATCAAAGACCTTTTATCGTGCAGACGGATGCCTCTGACACTGGGATAGGAGCTGTACTATCACAAGTAGATGAGAAGGGTAAGGAACACCCTATCGGTTTTATTAGTCGCCAGCTTAAGGACAGAGAGCTCAGATGGTCCACGGTAGAGAAAGAATGTTTCTCTGTTGTGTGGCCCCTAAGGAAGCTGAGGCCCTACCTCTATGGGACCCACTTCACTGTGCAGACTTACCATAAGCCGTTAAAGTGGCTAATGAACATGAAGGGGGAGAATCCAAAGTTGCTTAGGTGGTCCATAAGTCTACAAGGCTTCGACTTCACTATTGAGCATAGGCCAGGTGTCCAACATAGCAATGCTGATGGGTTGTCCAGAATGTTTAACCGACCTGAACAAGAGACTCATCCAGGGGTGGATTAGTTCCCCCTGTCCATAGTCTGGGAGGGGCGAGTGTTAGGAAAGATTTCATAATTGTAGGTAATTTTCCTTCCATGTGGCAACCCCTAAACTTTTTGCTGTTGTTTTCACCTTATTCCTGACTTTGCCAGAGAAGTGCAGCCTTCTGCCGCACTCCTCTGGGCTTTCGCTCCTTTTCTTACGGGGAAACCGACATGCCCTTAAGACAGTCAGTACCGGGGAACGCTGTTTCCCGTAGTTTCTTTTATCATGTTGCGGCTTTAGTGCAACATGACACAAGAGGGCACTGTAAGCTAGGTTACAGCTCTCTTGGGTCTCTAGCCTTCTACAGGCCCTAGATACTCTTTTAGGATGGTATTTTGATCGGTGCAAGTCATTCAGGGACTGGAATGGTGGCAGCGATCGTTTTGTTTATTTTGAGCTCCTTTTGGCGTTCTGAGCACGTTTTTCGCACTGAACCCAAAATGGTGGCCTGGCTCCCAAAATGGCCAGACCACGAGGCTCCTTTGTCCTGTCCACTGACCGTCTTGCTCCCTTCACCTTCCCCAGGTTGGGACACCCGGGGCCTTCCTTATTTGGGCATGTACTTTCCCGCGAAGCGTGGTTGCTTTCGCGGGCTTCTACATGTCGTTTGTGTGCCTCCAGGGTGTGGGCTGGGATGTCTGGTCCCAATACACATCCTGGGTGCCAGAGAGTCTAGGGTGGTGTGAATGCCTGGGACCACCGTGGTCCGTGATTGGTCCACGTATGGTATGTGTGTTGATGAGCGGATCTCCCATTGGCTCCCCTCCGTTTTGGCGCGAAGGGAACCGTGGATAAGAGGGAGCTGGAAACACCACTACCAGGTCGATCTCCTGAGTTCTCACGAACGAAGGAATACAGGAGCCAAGTATCCTGCAACCCAGAGGCTGGACCGAGGAATCGCTGGTGACCCGCTGAAGGAATCCTCCTTTGCACTGCTGTCGTCCTGTGAAGCCCTTTCCTCCTTGGATCGAACCAGAAGGCCTGTACTGGTGCTTCGACCTTTGGAATAGCAGGAACAGCTATTCCCGGCGACTTCATCATCTCCTGCCAAGTAAGCCTTCGGAAGTGTCTCTGGGCCATCCAGTTGACTGACCAGCTTACAAGGGGGTCCTGCTCTGTAACTGCCGCCAGGTTGTGTTGTATTTCGAGTCCTTGTCACTCTCCCACGCTTCGTACACTTGGCGTTCCCAAGTCTGAAGGGAGGAGTGTACATTTGGCTTGAATACACACGGCCGCTCCGTTGTCCTTCTGCGGCAACAAACTGTGCTGGTTTCGTCGATTGGGACGTCTTTTTGCTCTACACGACTATGAGGCGTTCCCTGCTCTTCTGAACCTGCCAGCTGCTGAAACTAACGTGGAGAAGCCTGGGTCTGCTTGCTTCGGGGACCGGTGAGTAGTTAACTAGGATCTGGTCGCCCTCCTGCAGTATCCCATTGCTTTTCCCTGCTGGGTAAAAACAGCACCCTTTTGCCGCACTCGCGCTCTGCTTCTGCTCGCTGTGGAGGCTGCGCTTGAGTTGCGGAACCTGTTATCCTTCTGCTGTGCACTAACCCGAACTGCCTGACTTCCTCCGAAGAGCTTCCCCTTTTGCCCGTTGGCACCGGCGTGGCAGGTACTTTGAGCACAAGGCTCCACTCTTCGCAGGGCTCGGACTTCCATCTAGTTAGGTGCCTCTGAAGGCGAACTGAGTCTAAAGCGTTATCGCACTGCCTGTTTTCCTTTCCTTTCAGGTGAACTACATATTTCGTGCTTTAAACGCTTGCGACTGTGTATTTGTATATATATTGTGTTGATATGGTATGTGTTGGTTTAATATTGTGATATTGTGATTTTCTCGCTACGGTCATTGTTTTAAAGGCCTTAAAATAAATGTGTATCTATTTTTGATATAACAACTGTTTGGAGTAGTTTTGTAAGCGCTCTTGCTTTGTGTGCTCACTGCGGGCTTTCAGTCACCCTCACCCCTCTTGAGACCTAGTCTTGACCGCCGCGATCGCTACCTTGATTGGTCTGGCTTGTCCAGAGGTTACCCTGTTCCAAGTAATTAGGTTGGCCTTCTGAACTTCTGCGCCACCAGGACAGAGTTCAGAAATCCGTCTTAACAGTGCCTTTTCAAGGTTGACTGTAATTTGTGTTTCAAAAATGGCAATAAAAACATGTTGAAAAAAAAAAAGTTAAAGGATCCTACTAACCATAAGGAATTGAGAGGTCTGTTGAGTATGATCGATTGCAGTAGGACATTTATACCAGAGTAAGCCGAAAATACAGAACCTCTCACCAAGTTGTTGAAAAGGAGCATTCCTTATTAATGGGGAAGTGAGCAGCATGAGGCAGTCCTTCAAATGAACCTCAGCCAGATAAAGGCAAAGAATTCTTCATAGAAAATGTTTTTTCTGAAACATGTATGACTGCAGTTTTGCATCAGGAACATGAGAAAAAGATGAAGGTGATAGCATATGCCAGCAAGTCATTGTCCCAAACGGAGTATTGTTTCAATAAATGTGAGCGTGCATTGTTGACAACAATGTGAGCGGTACAACACTTTTGTCCAATCATCCAAGCTGAAAGGGTGATAATTGAGATTGCACACCAACCATTACAATTGCCATGGGTCAGTATTCAAGATGGTCTTTGTGGAACCGGTGGCGAAAAAGAGGCGCCAGACATTTCGGCCTCTACTCCAATATGGTGCCGAAATGTGCCTCATTGGAGAACTGTCCCACAGCAGACTAGTTTATTCCAAGATGGCTGCTGGCAATGGGATTCCGGAAACCCCTGTCTCATAGTTTAAATAGAACACAAACAATCAACGCAGCGCGTTGCTTCATTCATGATTGCAGTGCTCCGTGAGTATTCCTGGTCTTTGCTCTTCCCAGTTTCTGCTCCCTTCCTTTCCTCCTTCCTTCCTTCCTCTTTCCTGCCTTCCTCTTTCCTGCCCCCTTTGTGCTTCCTTTCTTTCCATCAAGGGACATCTGCTTCATCGCTGGATCAACAGAGAGCAACCCGTGCACCGTTCATGCCTCGTTTTCTGAAGCGCAACAAGTTCCTTAATATAACATATTCTCTCTTTTCACTGCTGAAAGGCCTTTAAATGTCATTACAACATTTAGACTGATCACAACAGTTTACTACCTCTGGACCCCTATTCCTTGTCTCAGTACTAAGAGCATTACGGGACTTGATGTCCATAATGTTCTTGTTTGTTCTTTCATCAATTAATTCAATCTGTTTGGATGAATTAGAGGATTTACACTTAAAGGAGGGTGTTAAAGGAGATGACATTTTTCCGTTGGATCGGATATTTAAACATAATGTAGAATTGTAACTACTGGACGTTGTAATATTGATTACCCAATCCCCCTGTGTAGCATTTTCATGTGTGTTAAAAGGGTCTTCATACTTGGCATACTGGGTAATTCTGGGAGCGTGAGCCTTACAGTGACAACATGCCATTAGATATTTAGGCAATAGGGAAATCACATCCTCAGAAGAGGATGAATACCACATTGCTCCTAACGGAGTCAAAACTTTACCCTGACTCCCTTATCCTCCCATGTGATCCTTCCTCACGATAGCACCTTCAGAGTTAGGTTCCAGAAGTGGCTGCCTTTCCCTGGCCACATGGGAGGAGACTTTAGGCTGCGATTTTGTGATGACTCCGCAGGATTCATCACCTACACTTCCCCTAAAAGCCTGGCCTGCCGTTCCAGGTTCTTGTTCCGTACCTGATCTATCAGCCTCCCCATATTCAAAGGAGACTCTTGAACTCTCCAGTTCCAAACTGACCCCAAGAATGTATGGGGGAATATGAAGAAGAAGAGGTTTTATTAGTGCTCCTTTGTAATTTTTCAAAGTTAGGGACATCAGTTCCAATAATTGTTTCTTCGGGTAGACCTGGAATAATGGCAGCATTTACACATGTTACTTTAATTGCGTGGCTTTTTCGCTGGCCCTTGAGAGTTAACAAGTTACATCTTATAGCTATCTGTTTACTTCCAGAATCAATTAAAGCTTTAACTCGAACCCGGTTGACTGTTGCCGAGCCCTGTTACCATCTAGGAACACATTATTAACACTATCCACCTCACTTTCCTCTACCTCCTCTTCTTCCCACTCTTGCCCCATCATGTAACCAATCTCTATGGGTTCTTCTCTTTTGTTGGAGGGACAGTGCCAGGCTAAATGGCCAGATTGTCCACAGGGAAAACATAGTACGTTTGTAGATTTCTGACTTTGTATGTCTTCAGGTGTAAATGTACTCTTTTCTTTAGGTAAATTACTGTTTCTGTCTCCACCAATTACTAATTTGGGGAGATTTCCTTGATTCTTAGTTTTAATTGTCACATGAGGGGATTGATGATACAGTCCTTTGGATTCTCTTTTCAATTGTTCTCACTTTTGGAGATTTCTCACATGCCGATTAGCTTCCATAAAACTTTGGCTGATCTCCACAACAAACGATAAATTAGGTTTATTCAATTGTAATATAGCTCTTTGTAGTTTAGTTTAGTTTAGTTTAGTTTATTATTTGTATAGCACAGCCAAACCCTTGGGTAATTGGGCGCATTAAGCTAGGAGCACAACATAGGTTACAAAATAGAACTGAGCCATGGGTTACTATACAGTGTAGTTACAAATGATAATAAAAACAATAGGGGGACCAGATTACAGAGTGGTCCAAGTCGAATGACAACATAACACAACACAAATGTGCAAATGGAAGAGTTCGAGAAGGCATATAGCGGATGATAAATATTTGGGTGCCGAGGCAGGACTGATGGCGAAGGAGTAGCATTACTGAGTAAAGAGCAAATCCTTCACCTTGGCTCTGAAAGACCAAAAAGGAAGAGTCAGCTATAATATCAGTGGAGAGCGAGTTCCAGCATTTTGCAGCTAGCACAGGGAAGCTTGCACCCCTGCTGTTTTCTAGTTAAACTTGGGAATGTTCAGTTGGTGTAAATATGGGGATCTGGTTGGTCTAGTGGTGCACTGTCTTGTGAATTTGTCGGATAGGTATTGAGGTGCTGTCTGGGAAAGGCATTTATGCATGATGACAAGGGATCGTAATTTCATTCTGTCCTGAATTGGAAGCCAGTGTGCTTCCTTTCTAAAGGAGGAAATGTGGGCAGAACGAGGTAGATTAAGGGCACATCTGAAGGTGTTGTTCTGAAGAACCTGTAGTCTGTTCAGAATGTGATTAGAAGAGCCAAGAAAAGGTGTGTTGCAGTAATCCAATTTGGACAGGATCAGTGCCATCGCCAAGGTGAGGCAGCTGTTAGTGGACAAAGGGTTTGCATGCATTGATAAGTTTATTGGTGTAGGCAGTGAAGAAAATAGTGGCGGTTATTTGTTTTTTAAGTGAAAGCGTGGAGTACAGATAGACACCCAGCGTTTTGACTTCTTTGGTGACTTTTATGATGTTACCGTCAATGGTGATAGACTTGTACCCGGGGTCGAGCTTATTGAGGCGGGGCTGGGAACCGACGATTAGCAGTTCTGTCTTATCGTTGTTTAGACAGAGGCTGTGAGTAGCCATCCAGGCCTGGATTTCGAGGTAGATTTAGTTTAATTTTACAACATCGTTCTCATAGCAGCCAGTGAGGGTAATGAGGATCTGGGTATCGTCCGCGTAATTTGTGTATGTGACATCCAGATCATCAAGATGATCAAAGAGCAGCTTGGTAAAGATGTTGTAAAGAGTAGGAGAAACACAGGGTCCTTGGGGGACTCCCATTAGATAGGGACTGGGTCAGCCGCGGCTGATGAGGCAAAGACCCTAGTCGTTCTATTGGAGATGAAGGATTGAATCCAGTTTGTGGCATTCTGGGAGAATGCAGCAGCTGAGGAGAGATGTTTGGTCAGGATTTGATGGTCAACAAGGTTGAAGGCTGCAGACAAGTCCAACAGGAGCAAAATGGCCAGCTTGCCCTTGTCTTTAGCTTCATCCATTTGGATTTCAGGTCCAGGAGGACTGTTTCCGTCCCATGCCTGAGTCTAAAGCCAGATTGTCACAGAATTCAGAGGTTGTTGTCTTCCAAATGTTGTTGTATTTGGAGGTATGCCACTCTATATAGTAACTTCAGGAGGAATGGGGCAGTCGTAATAGGTCTGTAGTTGGTCGGTATATTGGGATCCAGATTGGGTTTTTGCGTAATGGCATGACCCAAGCTTCTTTAAGGTTGTTGGGGACTGAGGAGTTCTTGGATGATGTGTTAATCAAGGTTGTGATAAAGGGAGCTAGGTCTTTAGCACCACCCTTGATAACTGAAGCTGGACACGAATCGCCTTGACAGTTAGAGGGTTTGAGGCTTGCAATTATGTTTACTACTTCGTATACCGTGACTGGGGAGAAGTGGAAAGGGGGGCAGTCTTGTCGAGGAGATCTAGGCATCTTACGAGAGTGGTCTTTAGGGGCGAGGCGGGCCTTTTTAGACTCTATCTTGGCTTGCAAGAGAGCTATTTTGTTTGATAAGGCTTGCTGGATGTTGTCACACCAAGCTTTGTCCTTAGTACAGTCGTCAGTAGGTGGAGCAGGGGATTCCAATTCTCTTAAAATAGAGAAAAGTTCCTTTGTACCAGATTCAGCATTCTGAATTCTGGTGTTGAAAATCTCCTTTTTAGAATTCGTGATGACAGCTTTGTATGTAGCAGCTGTGATGGAGAACTTTTCTTTAGTGGGGGAAGATGGGGCTTTTCTCCAGCTAGCTTCAGAAGATCTTTTGATATTCCGTAGCGCTTTTAGTTCTGCGGAGAACCATTTGTTTAAATGGGTGGTCGGTTTAGCTTTTCTCAGTTTTAGTGGTGCAATTGGGTTTAGGGCTTGTTCCAGGGTATCGTTGTAGAGGTCGACTAAGGAGGCTGGGTCTGCGCTAGTGATGGTCTGGATGTTAGTAATTGGCTAATAAGGGGGTACTGAATTAGATTAAAATTAGATAAGGGAGTGCTGAATGTATAAACTGTTCTATAGTTAGAATTTCCAAGACTTTAGTTAATGATTTCTTCCCTATCCACAAGGATAAAGGGCGTCATTACGAGTTAGGCGGTAAGTGGTCAAATTGGCGTTAACTAAGTTACTGCCAATTTTACCACTAGGCCAAATTATGAGTTTGTTTTATGAGTGGAGGATTTGCCTCCAGCAAAACCCTTGAGGTAAATCTTCCCACTCAATGCCGGAAAATCAGCAGAATTGGTGGAATTATTGCAGCGGTAATTCCACCACAGTAATTTCACAAAAAAAGCCCCATTTGGTCCAACTGACCCAAAATAAATAGGGAATTATACTGCCACCACCACCACTTGTAATCAGGCCGAAATTCCGCCCGACCAGTGACGGTAATGGTAATTCCTGAGGGCTATTTTCTGGAGGATTTACCTCTGATTTTCTGCCAAACTCGTAATGAGGCTCAAAGTATTTTGTATCATAGCAGATAATTTTACAGGAGTTTCATCGGGATTCAATTTGATGTTTCTAAGCTTTTGTTAATAGACATTTTCAGTTTGACCCACTTTTATAATAATCCTTCTTAATTTCAGAAAATGGTGTTATCCCTTCTGGGTTCAAAACATGATAAGCATTTTGAATTTCTTCTTTCAGCAAGGTGGCTAAATAACATGTGTTAAACACACAAAATTGAGAAAATGTCAAAGCTGGATGATCTCTCTCCCCACTCCTCCTCACCTGTATCTTCAAAGGAACTCTCTGGTTGTTCCGACTTCTTTCTTTGCCTGGTAGATTTAGCCGACTTGTCCTTTCTTTCTTTTTTATGATGCAAATAAGGATGAGCTCCCTCAGCCGCCACCTTGACCTGATAGGGATGCAGGACAGGGGACAGCCAAGGAGCAAGCCCCTTATCAGGGAAAAAGCCTTTGGCAGAAAAAACCCTGAATAGAAAGATCTTGGAACTCAGATCTTCTTTGAAGTATCTTGAAGTCTTACAATGTTGTTGACATCTTCTTCACGAGTTGTAACGTTGGTAGGATCAGTGTGGACACGGAAGACCACTGGTGTTGATTTCAGAGTTCAGGAAGTACGAAACCCTTCTCATACAAAGAACTGAGGCAAGAGAGCAGGTCAGTGGAGCTGGAGAGCACACGACGGTAATCAAAAGTACAGGAACGGGGAATAAGTAGTCAAAGGAATGTCGGCACAGAAAGTGAAAGCTGGCCTGGCCCGACTACACAACGCGAGTGAGAGGAGCAGAAACAAGAAAGAAACAGAAGCGATAGCGAGAGCTATAACTGGTAAGTACAAGAGCATATCAGGTAGGCAATCGCCGAAAGGGAAAGAGAGTAAAAGAGACAGAATCCCAAGGCGGAAATAGCCAGTAGCCTCGAGACGAGGTCAGAAAGGATAACAGTAGGAAGGGCAAGAAGGTATGAAAATCCCGAGACCGTGACAGGAAAATGGAAGACAGAATCCTAAACGTACCTTAGCAACTAGGCATCCCGCACGTGGCAAGAGAAAAAAACCTAAACAGCAGGGAACAAGGTATGCAGAGGAGAGAGGGCAAGGTAAGCAAGTCACTGGGGTAAACACAGGAACTGGCAGCGTGGTGAATCAAAGACGATACAACCCCCTGACTCATTAGAGGAAATGACCTAAATAATGTTCGGCGGCCATATTGGAAAAGCATAGAGCGTCAATGTGGAACATACACAACCATGTTAGGAGAAACGACAACTATTACAATACTTCCAAGCCTGATGCATGACAGTATGCCCCCTTCGGTGCCTACTTCCAGCCGGCTTTCCCGGATTAAGTCAGTGTAATTCTTGTATCAGTCGGGGTGCGTGAATATGTGATCTGGGTTCCCAAGTCCTTTCTGACTTGCGATAACCCTTTCAATGAACCACATATTGTAGAAGTCCATGTTTGTAACGAGAGTCCACCAATCTGGAAACCTCATACTCCTCTGGTTCTGTAGGTGTCTGCGTCTTAACCTTCTTAAGTGTTCTATTGAAAGGATCTTCCTTATATTCCTTTAGCAATGAAGTATGGAACACTGGGTGGATACGTCTTAAACTGGCGGGCAATTTCAGCTTAAAGGCAACTGGGTTTATCATTGAGAGCACCTGAAATGGCCGGATATATCGGGGGTAAATTTGCCAAGATGTACCCATCACGGCAGATACTTGGTTGCTAACCATACCCACATACCTGGACCCCATTGGGGATTGGGAGATCTTTTGCGGTCAGCAAACCTCTTGTAAATCTTTCGGCTATCCTCCAATGACTGTAAAGCTTGTTTGTGTATTCTATCTAGTTCAGACACCAATCCATCTACGGCAGGTGTTCTTGAAGAAAATGAGTTTATACCCGGGATATGATGAGGGTGATAGCCATAAGTACATTTAAAGGGGCTCATATGGATGGCGGTATGATAGGTGTTATTATAGGTGAATTCTGCCATAGGGAGATACGTAGCCCAGTCGTCTTGTTCCTTATTGCAGAAACATCTAAGGTACTGTTCCAGATTGGCGTTTAGCCTCTTAGTGTGTCCATTAGATTGGGAGTGATAGCCTGAAGAGAGTGCCATCTGAATACCCAACCTATCACAGAGAGAAGACCAGAACTTAGATATAATTTGTGAACCTCTGTCGGAGATCACTGTCCGTGAAATTCCATGTAGCCTTATCACATCTCAGAGGAATGTGGTTGCGGTTTCTGAAGCCGTGGGTACCCTGGGTAAGGCCGCAAAATGTGCCAGCTTAGTGTATGAATCTACAATCACTAGAATGGCAGTCTGTCCATGAGAAACTTGCAGATCGACAATAAAATCTATGGACAGGATCTCCCAGGGCCGAGAGGGTATTTCAGACTGCTGAAAAAGACCCAAAGGTTTTTGTCTGGACACCTTAAATGAGGCGCATACCGGGCAAGAGGTTGCATAAGAATTCACATCTTGACGTACAGTCGGCCACCAAAAGCTTTGAGTTATCAGCTCATATGTAGCCTTCTGGCCTTTTTGACCTGCTAGAGGGGTATCATCACAGGATTGGAGGGCTAATCTTTGAAGAGAATCCGAAGGTAGGAACAGAGTGTTACCTCGGAACCATAGACCCTTCTTCTTCTGTAGATTATAAGACCTCAGTTCTCTTGGTGAATAGTTCCTTAAGTCAGCTTGCATTTCTTGAAGAAAAGTTTTGTCCTCTGCTACAAACTTGTGTTCTGGCAGTATTCTTTTAATAGAAGTGATTCCTTGGTCTTCCTTCGGCCAACTCCTAGACAATGCGTCGGCTACACTATTTTGTGTGCCAGGGATGTAGGTAATGGTGAAATCAAAGTTGGAAAAATAGTATGCCCATCATGCATGTCTGGCGTTTTTACACTCCATCTGTTGTAACACCTTAAGGTTACGGTGACCAGTCCGTATCATAAAGGGATGGGCTGCACCTTGCAACAAATGCCGCCATTCTTCGCTTGCCATTCGCATAGCCAACAGTTCACGTTCTAGGACTGAGTAATTCCTTTCACTGGCAGACAATGTGCGTGAAAATATGCCATAGGGTGTTCCTGTCCGTTCTGGTCCTCTTGTAACAAAACTGCACCCAAAGCTCCTCCCGAAGCATCAGTCTCTAATACGAATGGTTTAGACTGATCAGGTTGCATTAGTACAGGAGCAGACGTAAAGGCTTCCTTAAGACTTAGAAAGGTCTTGTGAGCTTCAGTTGTCCATTCAAAGGGAACACCCTTCTTAAGCAACAAAGTTAGGGGTAATACCATCTCCGAAAAGTGTGGGATGAATCAGCGATAGAAATTCGCCAATCCCAAAAAACATTGCACCTCCTTAACAGAAGATGGCTCTGCCTAACGAGTAATCGCCTTCTTCTTGTCTGGATCCATCCGCACTCCCTTGTAATATAGAATGAACCCAAGATAAGGTACTTCAGCAGCCTCGAAAATACACTTTTCATGCTTGCCGTACAAATTATTCCTTCGTAGTCTGTTCAGTACCTCAGATACATGAATAGGATGTTCTTCGAGATTATTGGAAAAAATTAGAATATCATCCAAGTACACCACTACGGAAACATATAACATGTCTGCAAATATTTTATCCATAAATCTCTGAAAAATAGCCGGGGCGTTCACCAACCCGAAAGGCATGACGCAATATTCATACAATCCCAACGGAGTCCTGAACGCTGTCTTCCATTCATCCCCACTTCTTATTCTCAGCAGATGATATGCGCCTCGTAAGTCCAATTTAGAGAACACCTGTGAATCACAAACTGCTTCGAGAATGTCTCGTATGAGAGGCATGGGATATCTATCCCGGATTGTTATACTGTTGAGACCACGATAATCAATACATGGACGCAGTTCTTTGGAATTCTTCTTAGTTACAAAAAACAAGGAAGCACCTCCTGAGGGTCTTGACTCTCTGATAAGCCCGTTCTTGAGATTAGCCTTGAGCCTGTTTCTCAAGCTTAGATAAAGGATACATCCGTCCGAAGGGGAGAGGTGCTTCTTCCTTGAGGTCGATGTTGCAGTCCTCTGGACGGTGAGGTGGGAGGAGTCAAGGTACCACATCTTTGAAAACTTCTGTACAGTCCTGGTACTGAAGAGGAATATTGGTGATTGTGTTGCACTGTTGAACCTTAGAGACTTTAGCCTGTATCTCTGATTGAGGTTCCTTGAGACAATGGATGATACAGAAGTTGGAGTCAAAGTACAGCCTATTTGAAACCCAATCAATCTGAGGGTTATGACGTCTCAGCCAGGAAATTCCGTGAATTATCGGAAAGTGGGCAGCTCGTACGACATCAAAGGTGAGGGATTCGGTATGATGGCTCATGAAAATCTGGATGGGAAGAGTCTCCCTGGTTATCAGTCCTGATGTCAACGGGCGGCCATCAACCCCTTCGACTGTTACTGCCTTCTTTTTCTCCTGAAGCGGTATTTGGTTTTCTTGTACCCAGGATACATCCATAAAGTTACCTGCAGCTCCACAGTCCAACATGGCTAAAACAGGAAGGGGAGGTCTACAATGGACGACCACCACGAGTTGAAACTCTATCAGATTGTTGTCCTCTAACCCTTCTTTTACTGCTTGGGTACAGTTGCAAGGGTTGATGTTACCTCCCCTGATATCTCCCTTGCATAGATACAGGGCAGAGCTTTTCCCGACCGTCTAGGAGGTACGTCAGGACAATTTCGCAGTATGTGTTTGGAGAACCCACAATACATACATAGATTTGACTCATGTCGTCTCTTCCTCTCCTCTAGTATTCGAGGTCCTCTTTTGGCCCCTACATCAGTTCTTCAGTTGGAGCCTTCTCCTTAACCTGAGGCTGGGTTATGGGCCATTGGTAGATTGAACGACCTTTCTTCCGCTCCTGACGTCTCTCTTACATTCAACCAATTCCTGAAAGGAATTAGGTCTGGCAACCCGGGCTAGTTCATCCTTTAGCTCTTCCTGAAGCCCTCTTCGGAATATGGTTTGTTGGGCTGTATATGGCCAACCCGCTGTTGCTGCTAGCCTCTGGAACTGGGATATGTAAACGTGAACATTCTGGTTCCCTTGTTTGACGTCCAACAAATCTTCATAAGTGTAGTACTGTACTTCTGGACGATCAAACCAGGCCTTAAGGGTTTGGACAAACATATCATAGTCATTGATTGCAGGGTCCTGATTGGTTACTAAAGGTGTTGCCCAGGCGAGGGCACTTACAACCATATTAGATATGGTAAATCCTACTCGTGACCTTCCGGTCTCAAATGCCTTGGGCCTGAAGGAAAAATACACAGCACAAGTGTCCAGGAATTCTTTCAACTGTTTGGAATTCCCATCAAACTTCCCAGAAGCGAGAGGCATTGGAGGCAGGTCACCGCGACCCTCATCTCTGGCCTCTACCTGTTGTCGCAGAATGTGATTCTGAGCCTGAAGAGTCTGCATGTCTGTACGTAATGTGGGATGTTTTAACCCACTAGGCTCTGCCCTGCGACATCCCTGTGTGCTGGTGGCACCAGAATCAGCAAAATGGCTGCAAAATCTCTGGGCGTGCCAAAACCTATGAAAATTACACTTTGAAACCGGAAAAGATGACTGTCAAATCTACTTTGCCTGTTGTCAGTAGTGGCAAGGAGACCTCACTGCTGAAACATGTTACTGGGCTGCCCACCAAGTAAAAATTAACACTGCAGGAAAGGCAGTGTTTTATTGAAGGAAACCCAGAAATTGCTCTTATATCCCTTCTTCTTGGTTGCTGATAATACAAAATACCGGACCAAAACACCAGAAAACATCCAATATCTTTGCTTGGTGTTACCCGCCACTTCATTTAAGGGACCAATATGAGCACACAATGTCAGGAAAAGCAGAATCTATCATCAAAATATCCACAGTAAAAAGTGTGCTTGCCTGTGAAAATCTTTCAAAATATGGGCGCAGTACCAGCGGCCGCCTGTATGACAGCTGTCATTAGTTGCATCAGAAGCTTAAACTTGTGCAAATGAAATCAAATGTCTATAAATTAAGTGACCTACTATCAAAAGTAATATAGGTTGCAACTATTTAATCTCCATGGTTTAGAGACTGGAATTAGAGTTCTAGTTGCTTGTTTTAAAATTGCAAGTTTATTTTCAACAAAGTAAAATTTTACAAAATTACTTTTAAAGTAAGCCGGATGCAAGCCAAACTACACAGCAAATTCTCCACTGGGCAAGGCACCTCCCTTCTGCTCTCTCGCCCAGGAACTCACATTCAGGTGTTGATTAAGAGGGGAGGGGCACTGGGGCTGCTCCTGGGAGAGACAATGAACCTTCCTTGGCTGAAAGGATATGCAGATTGTAAGTGTCAACAGTGGCCTCTGCCAGAGGAAGAAGGCGGGGTTTGCTCTTGAGCTACAAGATGGAGACGGAGACAGACATTTTTGTTGATTCACAATGCACAAAAAGACTGATAAAGGACTGTGCAAATTCGTAAAAATTGTAGAATTAGTAGCAGTGTTAATGTGATTTTTTTGTGAACATTTTAAGAGCTGCCAGAAATCTGTGCGATGTTCAGGGAAGGCACAGTGAACATTATGGTTTTATAGCAATTGCATTTATGTCAGAAGCATGAAACTTTATATGATTATGCCCAGATATCATGCGCACATATGTACAAAATTCTGTACAAATCAGATGTTGTGTCCCGGATAAAAGTGTGAAAAGTTGTCAAATCCAGACCCAAGATCCCACCGCAATGAGGATTGGAAGAGGGTTTGCTCCACAAAATATGTGATCTATGTATGTTATTGGTATCAAGATTGTACACATGTAAAGATATATTGTAGCAAAAATAGATTTTATGTGCAAAAGGCAAAGTGGAGGATGTTTTCCCTCATAAACCACATCATCATGATGACACTCTGTTTTCTCCTCCAATCAAGGGAGAGAGCAGATTTTAGCCAATAGACTATCTAGGGGGTGCGCTTAGGATAATTCAGCATACCCACCACTTTATCAAACACATAAATAGAGACAGCTGAGGACCTAGAAAAACACACTGATCCACCCACCATCCCGAATTTGGCAAAGCACTTTGAAGGAGATCCATCCATACTCCTTGTTCCAGACTCCAAAAACTTTGCAAGCAGAAAGGCTCAGAGCATAGCTGAACCACTTTCAGCTGGGCCTAACTTCCAGAACCCATCCCTCAACTTAAAGGGGAAACCAAAGAAGCAGCTTGGCTGTGCTGTAACTGTTTGCCTGCCAAAGAATTAACTTCATAACCAGAAGGGCAGATTAAATCCCAATCTGGTGCTGTGTTGTGCTGTCCAGACCAGAGAGCCATTGCAGATCCAGTCCAGTCGTGCTGTGCAGTGTAGACCAAAGTGCCTTGCTGTCCAGTCCTGCCGTGTGGTGTCCAGAGCGCCTTGCTGATCATTGAACCAGACCAGTCCGGTGTGCCCAGCAGACTGTCCCAGAAAGTATCCCTGACCAGAATCCCTGACGGTTCCATTCAAAACATTGGTAGTGAGTATCCATAGCATAGGAGTGTCACTAGCCTATGTACTGTCCATAGTCATCCCTATCCAGATCAAATCTAACTATGTCCAGAACTGTTTTGCTAGAAATCTGTTTTGTCTTGCATGAACTCGCTCTCTTATCCTATAGTTAATCTGAAGAAGGCAAGCGTCTCGGTGGGCAAAGACCATTCAGAGACGTCCTGGTATGGTGGCTGTGCTGTCGTGTAGTTTGCATCTTCATAGTCCATCCCTAGTGTAAGGAAACCTTGTTTGTACCTTTATAAGCACATGCTTGTTTTACAATTTTGCCTCTTTCTGAAAAAAAAACGACCTCCACGAAAACATCCATAACTTCTTCATACTTTATGCTAGAAACGAAATTTAGGTGTCTGCTTGAAGCTAACATGCTACACTTCCCAGAAACCGCATCTCAACTCCTTATAGTTTTTCCGCAATCGCGCTTACCGCGTGCGGAAAAGTTTACAGTGAATTTTTCATTTGGCAAAAATCTATAATGTGTAAAATCGCTTTTCACTGCACCGACCTCAAAAATTAAGTTTTCAACTTGCTTATTACTCTCAAATCATTGGTAGTGTTTGTCTGATACCATACAAAGAGGCTCCCATGAGAATTTCAACAATATCGGCTATTTAAAACATTTTCAGTGTTTTATCCATTCATTCAAAGCCAACTTTAAAACCATTTTTGACAATTTGCCACTCAATTCTGTTTTTCTCAAGTTTGCTGTGGGGAAATTGGGATTGATACTATTTGCTTGAATTCTGCATTCCTGAAACCTGTTCCCTCTCCTTCTACTATCTCTACATATTGCATATTGGGGGGATTAAGGAGTGTGCAGGGGGAAATAGTAATCACATTGCCATTTGATTGAACAAGCCCACAAAAGTATTTTTCTCTGCATTGTTTTTCCCATCATTACTCCTTGTGATTAAAGAGGTTGTTTAGTGTGACATCACCCCATTGGTGATCATTGTATACCCATTAAAATAGTGTGATATATATTGTGCAATCCATAAATAAATATTTTAACTTTGCAAACCAGGGTTCAAAGAGAGGGGCGTGATATAAGTGGTACATCGTTCAGAATGAAAGAACTTATAGACACAAATAAATAATTAAGGATTTCAGTTGTGCATTCCACTCTAGGCATTGACTTAGGTGAAGTGCCAGATTGAAATCACTTACAAGATTGGGGGCTTGTCACGAGATTTTTGAATTAGACATACCACTTGTGACAGTCTAATACAGCGTGCTAACTGACGGGGTACATAAAACCTGTTGGGCTACCACACTGTGTTACACTGTGAAAAGCACCCTTCAATAGGAACGCTCTAAGGAATTGGTCTGTTTGCAAAAATAAAATAACTTCTGTAAGACAGAAAGGAAATTAATATTTCCGGAATGGCGGCCATAGTAGAAATCAACATGTCAAAAGAATACCCACTGCACAAATTATTTGTCAGTGGTGAATGGACAGAGCAGGATCAGAATGTTTGGTTGCAGGAAATCAACGAACAGGCCACTACAACAGGATTAAATATATGGCAGGATCAGGGTCCATTACATATGGCAGTGAGTAACCTGTATATGGCCCCTAAGGTAGAAGAAGAGCAAAGTAAGATTGCCAAAATAGCGGCATAGCTGTACCTCCACATTGGAGCAATACAGGACAAATATGCCGAAAACCTAGATCTGGCAAACAAGCAACTAAGCTAGAAAAGGCCAAACTGATCTGGACTCTGCAGAGCAAAGGCTACAAAAGAGCTATGAATCAGAAAATGAAACCAGGCAGTACCTGATAAAAATAAAAGAAGATATGGATATCCTGCAGCAGGAGAAGGTAGAGCAGGATACCAAAGTACTGGTGCTGCAGAAGGAGTGCCAAGAATGTTTGGACTCTCTACTGCAGAGCCAGAAAAAGCTGGAACAGCAAATACATTTTAATAGGGCCTGCACAGAGTAGGTAGTCACCCTGCAAAACTGCCTAGACCAAGAAAAAGAAGAAAATAATAAATTAATCATCAAAGACCTTGACACCCAGACAGAATTCGATGAGGAGCCCCAGAAAGCTGGTGCACTCCAAAAACAAAGGGATGACCTGGCTGCACAGAGGGGTACTCTTATTCAGGAAAGGGACACCCTAGGCCAGGAGGTCAGTTATTTAAAAGATAAGATGGATGAAAATCACCTGGCCCTTCAGGGACTGGGTGAACTCCAAAAAGATTATACAAAACTGTTAGAGCACTCCAGGAGGATGGAAGATGCTCTGGCAAAGAGTGACTTGGCCACTAAGGACAGGACTCAGGAGATAACCCCCCTGCAGCAAAAATAGGCCCAGTACTCTAAAATGACACAGGAAGCAGAGAGAGACAATGAGGCTCTCTGTGAGAAAAATGACAGGCTCCACAGACAGGTAGCTATGCAGGAACAACTGATAGAAACTAGCAAGGCCTTGATAGAGGAACAGAAAGGTCAGGTTCTTGCATGGCAACAGGGAGCAGGAGCTGAGAGAGATGAGGTCCGCTGGGAAAGGGAAACACCTGAGCATAACCTCAGGAACCCTAGTAGCAGAGGCCTTCATCTCTTCCCCTCCATGGACTCTGCCACCCCCATGTCCACTGACGCACATGAGCCAAGGGCCACGGGGATGGCAGACTTCAATCCAATGAGGACTATGGGGCTCGTAGATCAGCACCTCCCAGGAATGGATGGGCGGGCATCTGGGTATGGGTTCCCAAGTGCTAGGGCCATATTCTCTGATCAGGGAGACTCCAATGAGGGGAGGGTCAGAGAAATGGATACTCAAAAATACCATTTACCCAGAGACCATATGGTAAAATTTAGTGGGGAACTCCATGAGGGTAGGCCCACTAAGGGCATCCTGAAAACCTCTGCCCAGCTAGGACAGTGGGGGGGTACTCAGAAAATCCTGGGAGCAAGGAGGAATCAGAAGACTCCTCTGAGAGCCACAGGACTCAGGAAACTAGGCCCCCACATTCTGCCAGCCATTCCCTAGCTCGCAGAATCCAGGAGAGCCTAGAAGACCAGACAGGCACCTCTGGTAGCAGTGCCTCTGAGTCAGAGGATGAGTGGACCAGGGTCACCCGAACCAAGAAAGCCAACGAGGTCAAGAGGGCCTTGCTCAAGGATCCCCTAAAACAAATAAAGGCCATTAGGAGCGTCATCACACCCTATCATAAGAATGCAAAATATTCGGTTTGGGAGCACCTTGAGCTCTTTGAACAAATTATGGAGACTTTGCATTTGAAGGACAGCCAAAGCTGTATTCAATATGTGAAGTGGACCTTCTCTCCCGAGTACTCCAGCTTCTTTGCGGGGCTGGAGGATCAGAATCATTCCAGAAGGTCCACCGATAGGGCGGCCATCTTGAAACATTTTTCTGTGCACAGGAATCCTCAGGAGGCTCGCAAGGCAGCCTATAACTTGCAATGTGGGGAAGATCAGGCCCCACAAGAATTTGTTCAAGAATTAAAACGTGCCTTTGCGCAGACCACTAAAAGGGTGTGCACTGACAGCAAAGAGTTTGTAAATACTTTTTTCCACGCTCTCCCTAAGTACATCATGACCCAGCTAGTGAGGGACTTTCACGAGAAAAGATCACTAGACTGGGTCATTGAACAAGCCACACGCATTTATGAGATGCAAAAGCCAGTGGAAAAAAAAATAGTCCCAAAAGCCCCAAAACAACGAACACCCCTGCTGCTGCTAAAGTGGCGGAGGTGAAGGTTGCCCCCATTTTAGATTTAGAGATGGGGGGGGCCTAAAAATCTGCCCGCACAGAATCAAAACAACCCCAAACCCAGAAGGCCCTCGGGCCAATCACAAACAGGGAGCCAGGGAGGCAACCCCACAAATGGGACCCCTAATTCCCCTGACTACATCAGCCCACGCTACAAGGGCAATAGACCCATCCTGGGTTATGTATGGACTCCTCCAGCCCAAGGGGGGGTGGGAGGGATACAACCAAACAGCAGCTAACCCAGGGAACTTCCCTCCTCACTTCCCCCAGAAGGGCAGTAATCCCCCAAATACCGGACAGAATTTCTTCCCAAGGTACCCGCCAAACTTTAACCCCCAAAACAATCCATCCTTCTTTCCCCACTTTCCTGAGCCCAGACAACCCAATTCAGGAGAGGGAAGGCCAAGGGTGGAGGGGTACCCAAACTTTCCGGACCCAGGGTATTTTGGGAGAAGGGATAGCTACCCTTCCCGGGATCAGCTCAGGGGAGACATGAGGACCCCGTAACAGCCCAAGCGGGTATCCCAACTAGAGCGCCAGGTCCAAAACATGGCACAGGATCTGGGTCGCATGCTGAGGGCTCAACAGAACCCTCAGATGAGCATGGCGGCGCAGAATGCCTCAAACCCAGGACCTGGTGCTCCAGAGCAATGACGGGGAAAGAACCCCGACAACCCACCGGTTCCCGGGGAGGAGGCACAAGGGAAGGGGGGGTGTAAAGCCTTGGAGGAAGCTTTCTTCCCCAACTGTAAAAAGCCCCTGGAAACCCAGGAACTGGAACCAAAACCTCCTGCCCCTGAAAGTCTGTCACCCAAGGAGCAGAGAGGGGGTAGGAGAAATAAAGAGCCCAAAAAGACCCATTTTGAAGAGGAGGTACAAATCTTCCAGTTTGAAGGTGAAGGATCCTCAGAGGATCCTGGGAAAAGGATCTTCTCCTTCAGAGATGGGGGAACTCCTCCCAAAGAAAAATGGGTTCCAAAGGATCCAAATCCAGTCTGGGTAGAAGTGGGGACTGAGTTAGCACCGCCCATCATCAATCCCCAGAATCATCAGCATGAAAATCCCCTGGTTCAAACCCGTCCTGGTGACTGCCTCCAAAAAGGCGGGGGCAGCCCAGACCAAGAACAAGGGGAACCCAAGACTTCCCCCATATCTAGCTGTCACCTTTTTCTTTCAGATTCCCAAGACTCCAAACAGAATCCTGCCCAAATCACCTTCCTGTCAGTGTCCAAAACCAAGAAACTAACCCACCAGTTGTCCAAAAATGTATATTATCTTTGCCCCCTTGAGGAGAAGGAGGGAAGATTCTATGCCCCGGTCCAGACACAGGGGCACTGTACAATTTTGGCACTGGTGGAAACTGGATCCCAAGCTACCCTTCTGTCAAAAAGGGCCTTTGATCAACTGAATTCAGGAAGGGGGGAGCAATACCAAATTCCTCTCACCCCTCTTCCTGGACAACTTCAGAACTTTGACGGGAAGGAAATTCCCGTCGAGGGGACTGCGGATTTGGATATTAAAATTGGGCGACACAAGGTGAAGCACCCGAACATAGTTGTGACTCCAGAGGGCACCCCTTGTTTACTAGGGAATGACATCCTGCGTAGATTGTCACCCCTCATAGATTGTGTAAACAAGGTCCTCTGGACCCAGGCTAACCGACCAATCAAATTGAAACAGAGTGTGAACCATGTTAGTTTAAACGGCACATGCCACATGGTTGAACAAAAACCGGACCAAATAGAATTTCACTTCCAGAACAACCAAATCCCAGACGTGACAGTAATTGCAGTAGGACAACAGACTGATGATGGGGGGTCCTCTCTATTTCTGAAAATCAACCTTCCATCCAGTCTAAGGTGACATTCCACACTGGAAGGAAACCCTCTGAAATTCTTTACAAATTCACAATCAGAAAATCCCACTCCTATAGTCCAGAAAGATGAGAAATCAGCTCAAAGCCTGGCTGATCTTCAGAAAATTGGAGAGCAGTTGCTCATCCCTATTCAGTTAAATAAAGGGAAGGACTCTGTTGTCGCCCGAGTGTGTGTGAATAATGGTAAGAGCTTCATCAGCGAGGCCATGTTCCTCAAACTCCCAAAAGATCCAGCCATTGCCACATTTAAACTGGTAGACAAATGGGAAATGGACCTGGAAACACCCAATTCCAAACATCTCCTGCCTAGCAGGTGTATGCTCAGAATTTCCATAGGCAACAAGAGCATAGTCCATAATTGTTGGGTCGTGCAAGATGTCCCGGCGGCATTTTACTTAGGCAGTGACATTCTCAATTGCTTTGCCATTAGTTTGGACCTAATAAACTTCAAAGTTTGGTCCCAAATATCGGGTAATCGCATGGGCTTTGATGACCCAGAGAAAGCATTTAGGTCAGCTCAACTGCTGCCTTATGCAGTTGAAATTCAGATTGGAGAGGAAGTCACCATCCCAGAAAGGACCTGACAATTCTCACAGGAAGTGAAAGTTAAAAGAGGACAGAAATTGAAAAACCCTGACGCCTATATTCATCTTAATGCTTATTTCCAACAGCAAGGGTTGGGCGTGAACCCAACACCACTAGTCAACAGAGAACATGACACCATTCCAATAGAGGTGGATAACAGCGACTTAAAGAGTATCATTCTAGCCGCAGGCAACATTATTGGAATGGCGGTTGATGACAAACATTTTTCCATAGATTTAGGTAATGAACTGTTAGGACCAATCCCCAAGGACTGTTTTGACAGTGATAGTGACGATGACACAACACCAGACAGGTCCTTCACCCGGCATAGGGGGAATTTCCTGGTGTACACTCCCTGCCCTTATGGTAAGGAAGATGTGACCTGTGACTTCAGGAGGGATGATTGATATTCCAGGTCCGCGAGGACTGCCTTCCCCACCTGAAGCCACCAGTCCAAATCAGCACTTTGACCAGGGACTTCTCCACCCAGCTGGAGGAGGCCGCTGAAATAGCAACACCAGAAGTCTTTCCAGGCTTCAAGCAGATGGTTGAAGAGAGAGTCAACCTAGCTGATGCCTGTGAGACTCTAGAGCAGAAGCACCAATTGAAACAAGTTTTCTTAGATTTTCATGATCTCTTTGCGGTGGACTCATATGACTGTGGTCGCACAGACATCCATACAACAACGATTCCCACGGACCCTGGCATGACTCCAGTGTTTGTGAAGCAATATCGCTTGCCGCTCGTATCAATGGAGTCCCTTACTGAAATAATTAAGAACCTTGAGTTCCTTGGGATAATCCGTCCAGTCGACAGCACCTTCAATAATCCGGTGCTGGGGATTTTGAAGCCAAACGGCCAGTGGAGACTCTGCGTTGACCTTAGGGAGCTCAACAAACGGGTCCATACTTCCCGATGGCCTCTTCCCTACATTGACCAAGGGCTGGCCCAGATCCAGGGGTCAAAGGTATTCACTGCAATAGACCTTACCAATGGGTACTGGACTGTACCTGTCAGTAGGGAGGACCAATACAAGCTAGCTTTCACCTACGGGGGCAGCAGTACACATGGACCGGGACTCCCTTTGGATACATCTAATTCTGGCAATGAATTCAACATTTTTCTACACAACGCCATGCCTGGCCTGGGTGAAAGTGGTAACCTGGCCTATGTAGATGATGTTTTAGTCAAAAGCTCGACTGTGGAGGAACACATAGTGGAGATCCGTTATGTTCTGACACAGTTGAGGGCTGCCGGAGCAAAACTCTCCTTTCAAAAGGCACAGTGGTGCAGAACCCGTGTCAATTTCTTGGGGCATGAGATTACTCCTCCGGGTCTCTGTCCCCAGGAAAAGAAAGTGGAAGCACTCCAGAAATTAAAAGACTCCACAACTCTGCGGGAACTAAGGAGCCTCCTTGGACTAACTAATTACAGCAGAAAGTTCATTGAGGACTACACAGAGATCACAAGACCCCTGATCCATCTTTTGAAAGGGGGGTCAAGTGGGAGTGGGGTCCAGAACAAGCCGAGGCAGTAAGACAACTCAAAAGAGGCCTCTCACAAGTGCCTTGCCTAGCTTACCCTGTCAGAAACAAAGAGTTCTTCTTGGAGACAGGGTTCTCAAATACATGCTTGACTGCAGTATTATACCAAAAGCATGATAAGGTCAATAAAGTAATCTCCTATGCAAGTAAAACTTTATCCTCTGTGGAGGAAAAATTCAACGATTGTGAGAAGGTACTCCTGGCAACGGTGTGGGCATTGAAGAATTACCGCCCGTCTATCCAGGTTGAACACATCATAGTAGAGACTCCACACCAGCCTCTGCAATATCTCCAAAGTGACAGAATCCGGGCCGGAAATGTGAGTAATTCCCGAATTACTTCTTGGATCTGTCAATGGAAGGCTTTCCTGTGGAGGTCAGATATGGCCAAAACAAGAAGAGTCCCTTTGTGCAAGGTCTGGCTGACTTGCATGATTGTGCCAGAGAAAACTGTCTCGAGGACGAAAGTCTTAAAATCAAGGACAACATGGAGGCATACCTTTATTCCCCACACAAGGTCTTTGAAGAAGACAAGTGTGAGGGAATGCCCACTGTCTATGTGGATGGATGTTCCTACCATGTTGACAACAACGGGGAAAGAGAACTTGTGGCCTGCGTAGGGCATGCATGGGTGAATGATGCCCCAGAACCCTCCGCAGGGTACAAAATTGGTCCCCGAAGTAGTCAAGTAGCAGAGTTGATGGCTGTGCATGAAGCCATCCTCACTGCTGTCCAACACCAACTCCACGAACTGGTCATAATCACTGATTCGGATTATGTACGGAACAGGTTCATGGCGCACCTGGTTAACTGGAAAACCAGAGGCATGCTATGTGCTAATAATAAACTACTGAAACATGGAAAATTAATTCAGAACATTGATGATCTAGTCACCTCGAATGGGATGACCATCTACTGGAAAAAGATAAAGGGTCTAAAGTAGAGGGACCAGACAAAACTGGAAATGACCTAGCTGATCAGCTGACCAAAACCGGAGCCATCCAAGGGGATCTACTTGAGATCGAGTCCCTGTTGGGGGAAATTCAGGTCACTGCTATCACTAGGTCCCAGACAAATGCTCACAATGAACTCTCAACTGCACAATGGAATAAGGAGACCCCAGATGCTGATTTGATTACTGCTCAAAAAGGGGATCCGATAATTGGTAAGTTTGATCAACACATTGAGGACCCTGAGAACTTTCCCCTGACGGATACCGATTACATTGGGAAAGAGGACCTCAGAGTGTTGATGAAATGTCCAAAAATGTTCCGAATCCAAGACGGTTTGTTGGTGAGGAGATCCATAGCTGGTCATGATCAGTGGGTGGTCCCTACCTCATTCCGAAGCCTGATGCTAAGTCACGCCCATGATGCAGCCACAGCTGGTCATCAGGGTTTCATACAACACTTGAAATCTTACGAGAGGTTGCATACTGGCCACACATGGGGCAGGACCTCGACCAATACTTGAAGGGGTGTCTTGTGTGTGCACAATTTCAGCCAACATCCCTCACACACCGTGCGCCTCTCCAAAAGAGGGGGATGACACTGCCTTGGTCAGATTTACAAGTCCATTTTATCGGGCCCATGATTCGCTCCTCTAGGGGGAACAAGTACATGTTGACTGTGACATGTTTGTTCACTAAATGGGTGGAATGTCTCCCGGCCCCAAATTGCAAGGCAGAAACAGCATCTGCCCTGATGATCAACCACATCTTCTAGCGTTTTGGTATACCCCAAAGGATCGAGTCAGACCGAGGTAGCCACTTCACTAGCGAAGTGATGACAAAGATGTGGGAGATACTTGGGGTCAAAAGGAAACTACACATTGCCTACCAGCTATCCTCTAGTGGTGGAGTTAGGAGATACAACAAGACAATTGTGAGCATATTAAAAAAGTTTGTGGCAGATTCTGGGCCAAGTTGGGATATTCGATTACCTCTTGTCCTGATGGCCATCAGATCTACCCCTTCTTCTGCAACTAAAATGTCGCTGTTTGAGCTGATGATAGACGAAGGATGGTGCTTCCCCAGCATCTGCTCTACAGAACCCAAGAGCAGACTTTGATCAATGCCTCAACAACTCATGAGTATGTTGACAATCTGAGAAAATACCTTCAACATGCTTTTGCCTATGCTCAGCGGAATCTAGAAAGGTCTGCAGACAGTATGAAGACCCACTATGACCTAAAGACTACTAGAAAAGAATACCAAGTAGGAGATCTGGTCTACTTATACAATTTCCAAAGTAAACAAGCCAAACAGCACAAATGTCTCACCAGTCGCCTACAAAATCTGTATCCCCAAAGGCAGTTTGGCAGAGGGGGAAGATAAGTGGGTCCATATCAACCAACTGAAGTGTTGCCATCCTAGGCACACTCTGCAGCAACTACAGGATTCATCTGGAAACCCAGAGGGGAACACTCCAGGCACCTAAAATTCCAACTATAAAACGATTCCATCTGTTATAATTGGGAATAATTGCAAACAGAAAAGATTGTCTGTATATGTCAAATGTATGTGTCTGCCTCACTACATGAATAGTGGTGGGGAAAATGTGTACAAATATGCTCTGTTTTGTCATCCTAGAATTTGAACCCATGGATCCTAAGCATCAAGGAGGACCACTCGGGTCCGGAAGGAAAAACCCAAGGGGCCCAGGGTATCGCTCCATACTCTCATCCGGAACGGGCATGGAGAACCTGTTGACCCACCACTGATGGGAGAAGCAGCTGAATTTTGCCATTTGGACCAGAAAGAAAAAACGGAACATCCCAATCTTGCGACTTCCCCTTGATGGGCGGTCAAGAGTCAAATCGCGAGGGGGGTCTTGTGTGATGTTTTAACCCACTAGGTTCTGCCCTGCGACATCTTTGTGTGCTGGTGGCACCAGAATCAGCAAATTGGCCGCAAAATCTCTGGAAATTGCGCTTTGAAACCGGAAAAGATGGCTGCCAAATCTACTTTGCCTGTTGTCAGTAGTGGCAAGGAGACCTCACTGCTGAAACATGTTACTGGGCTGCCCACCAAGTAAAAATTAACACTGCAGGAAAGGCAGTGTTTTATTGACGGAAACCCAGAAATTGCTCTTAAACCCCTTCTTCTTGGTTGCTGAAAATATAAAATACCAGACCAAAACACCACAAAACATCCAATATCTTGCTGAGTGTTACCCGCCACTTCATTTAAGGAATCATTATGAGAACACAATGTCACGAAAAGCAGAATCTATCATCAAAATATCCACAGTAAAAAGTGTGCTTGCCTGTGAAAATCTGTCAAAATATGGGCGCAGTACCAGCGGCCGCCTGTATGACAGCTGTCATTAGTTGCATCAGAAGCTTAAACTTGTGCAATTGAAATCAAATGTCTATAAATTAAGTGACCTGCTTTCAAAAGTAATATAGGTTGCAACTATTTAATCTCCATGGTTTAGAGACTGGAATTAGAGTTCTAGTTGCTTGTTTTAAAATTGCAAGTTTATTTTCAACAAAGAAAAATTTAACAAAGTGACTTTTAAAGTAAGCCGGATGCAAGCCAAACTACAAAGCAAATTGCGCACTGGGCAAGGCACCTCCCTCTGCTCTCTGTCCCAGGAACTCACATTCAGGTGTTGATTAAGAGGGGAGGGGCACTGGGGCTGCTCCTGGGAGAGACAATGAACCTTCATTGGCTGAAAGGATATGCAGATTGTAAGTGTCAACAGTGGCCTCTGCCAGAGGAAGAAGGCGGGGATTGCTCTTGAGCTACAAGATGGAGGCAGAGACAGACATTTTTGTTGATTCGCAATGCACAAAAAGCATATTTCTAAAAAGACTGATAAAGGACTGTGCGAATTTGTAAAAAAATGTAGAATTAGTAGCAATGTTAATGTGATTTTCTTGTGCACAATTTAAGAGGTGCCAGAAATCTGTGCAATGGTCAGGGAAGGCACAGTGAAAATTCTGATTTTGTAGCAATTGTATTTATGTCAGAAGCATGAAACTTCATATGATTATGCCCAGATATCATGTGCACATATGTACAAAATTCTGGATGAATCAGATGTTGTGTCCCGGACAAAAGTGTGAAAAGTTGTCAAATCCAGACACAAGATCCCACCACAACGAGGTTTGGAAGAGGGTTTGCTCCACAAAATATGTGATCTATATATGTTATTGGTATCAAGATTGTACACATGTAAAGATGTATTATATCAAAAATAGATTTTATGTGCAAAAGGCAAAGGGGAGGATGTTTTGCCTCATAAACCACATCATCATGATGACACTCTGTTTTTTCCACCAATCAAGGGAGAGAGAAGATTTTAGCCAATAGACTACCTAGGGGGTGCGCCCAGGATAATTCAGCATACCCACCCCTTTATCAAACACATAAATAGAGACAGCTGAGGACCTAGAAAAACACACTGATCCACCCCCCATCCCGAATTTGGTGAAGCACTTTGAAGGAGATCCATCCATACTCCTTGTTCCAGACTCCAAAAACTTTGCAAGCAGAAAGGCTCAGAGCATAGCTCAACCACTTTCAGCTGGGCCTAACTTCCCGAACCCATCCCTCAACTTAAAGGGGAAACCAAAGAAGCAGCCAGGCTGTGCTATAACTGCTTGCCTGCCAAAGAATTATCTTCATAACCAGAAGGGAAGATTAAATCCCAGTCTGGTGTTGTGCCGTGCTGTGCAGACCAGAGAGCCATTGCAGATCCAGTCCAGTCGTGCTGTGCAGTGTAGACCAGAGCGCCTTGCTGTCCAGTCCTGCCATGCGGTGTCCAGAGCGCCTTGCTGATCGTTGAACCAGACCAGTCCGGTGTGCCCAGCAGACTGCCCCAGAAAGTATCCCTGACCAGAATCCCTGACGGTTCCATTCAAAACATTGGTAGTGAGTATCCATAGCATAGGAGTGTCACTAGCCTATGTACTGTCCATAATCATCCCTATCCAGATCAAATCTAACTATATCCAGAATTGTATTGCTAGAAATCCTTTTTGTCTTGCATGAACTCTCTCTCTTATCCTATAGTCCTTCTGTAATAATATTGTTAAAAATCATCTTTGCGCTGATATATTTAATCTGAAGAACGCAAGCGTCTCGGTGGGCAAAGACCATTCAGAGGCGTCCTGATATGGTGGCTGTGCTGTCGTGTAGTTTGCATCTTCTTAGTCCATCCCTAGTGCAAGGAAACCTTGTTTGTACTTTTATAAGCGCATCCTTGTTTTACAATATTGCCTCTTTCTGAAAAAAACCGACCTCCACGAAAACGTCCATAACTTCTTCATACTTTATGTTTTATGCATCTCCTTATAGTTTTTCTGCAATCGCGCTTACCGCGCAAGGAAATGTTTGCCGCAATTTTTTTTCATTTGGCAAAAATCTATAACGTGTAAAATAGCTTTTCACTGCACCCGACCTCAAAATTAAGTTTTCAACTTCCTTATTACTCTCAAATCATTGCTAGTGTTTGTCTGATAACATACGGCTCCAATGAGAATTTCAACAATATCAGTGATTTAAACAATTTTCAGTGTTTTACCCATTCATTCAAAGCCAACTTTAAAACCATTTTTGACAATTTTCCACTCAATTTTGTTATTCTCTGGTGTTTGCTGGGGGGAATGGGGATTGATACTATTTGCTTGAATTCTGCATTCCTGAAACCGGTTCCCTCTCCTTCTATCCTTCATATTGAATATTGGGGGGATTGAGGAGTGTGCGGGGGGGATTCAAAAAGAGGGGCGTGATATAAGTGGTACATCGTTCAGAATAAAAGAACTTATAGACACAAATAAATAATTAAGGGTTTCAGTTGTGCATCCCACTCTAGGTAGGTATTGACTTAGGTGAAGTGCCGGATTGAAATCACTTACAGTAACCCCTGAATGACGTTACAAGGTTCCTCAAACTGCTCCAGGGAAGCCATTGGTTCTTGTTGGCGTTGTATACTGTCAAAGCTGGAAGATCTCTCTCCCTACACCTCTTCACCTGTATCTTCAAAGGAACTCTCTGGTTGTTCTGACTTCCTTCTTTGCCTGGTAGATTTAGCCGAATTGTCCTTGTCCTTTCTTTCTTTTTTATGATGCAAATAAGGACGAGCTCCCTCAGCCGCCACCTTGATCTGATAGGGATCCAGGACAGGGGACAGCCAAGGAGCAAACCCCTTATCAGGGAAAAAGCCTTTGGCAGAAAAAACCCTGAATAGAAAGATCTTGGAACTCGGATCTTCTTTGAAGTATCTTGAAGTCTTACAATGTTGTTGACATTTTCTTCATGAGAACCATTAGTATAAATTGGAACGTTGGTAGGATCAGTGTGGACACGGAAGACCACGTGTTGATTTCAGAGTTCAGGAAGTATGAAACCTTCTCGTACAAAGAAATGAGGCAAGAGAGCAGGTAAGTGGAGCTGACGAGCACAAGACGGTAATCAGAAGTACAGGAACGGGGAATAAGTAGTCGAAGGAATGTCGGCACAGAAAGTGAAAGCTGGCACGGTCCGACTCCAGAATGCGAGTGAGAGGAGCGGAAACAAGAAAGAAACAGAAGCGATAGCGAGAGTTATAACTGGTAAGTACAAGAGCGTATCAGCTAGGCAATCGCCGAAAGGGAAAGAGAGGAAAAAGAGACAGAATCCCAAGGTGGAAATAGCCAGTAGCCTTGAGACGAGGTCAGAAAGGATAAGAGTAGGAAGGGCAAGAAAGAAGGTATGAAAAACCTGAGACGGTGACAGGAAAATGGATGACAGAATCCTAAACGTACCTTAGCAACTAGGCATCCCGAACGTGGCAAGAGACAGGAAAAAAACTAAATAGCAGGGAACAAGGTAGGCAGAGGAGAGAGGGTAAGGTAAGCAAGTCATTGGGGTAAACACCGGAACTGGCAGCGTAGTGAATCAAAGACGATACAACGCGCCGACTCATTAGAGGAAAGGACCTACATATTGTCCGGCAGCCATATTGGAAATGCACAGACCGTCAATGCGGAACATACACAAGCATGTTAGGAGAAACGCCACCTATTCCAATACTTCCAAGCCTGATGCATGACAGAAAATTAAATCCTAAGTCTTCCCCCCCTGTACAGGTTTGTAACATCCCTTGCAGTATTATGGGTCTCTGTGAGGTAGCAGCAATTCTATCTAACCTCTCCTGAAATCTTTCTTCTGCCCTAATTTCATGGTCAATAAACAGGGCTAAAAGAGCCTCTAAAGTAACCATTTCTGTATCTTCTGAATAAGCTTCTTCTCTCTCTGTGAGGTTCTACCGGTTTTGTTCTACAGAGGTTCTCTCTGGTTTTGGTTCTACTGGGCCTAAAAAAAAGTTGTTACTCTCTTGTCGATGTAATACAAATACCACATATTCGGAATAAAGGGGGGTATAAGTCTACCCCTATCGGTTTGGGTGATTCTGCCAGCATGGCAGGGACCCAAAGGCATTTCTTGAGACAAGCTTTAATGCCATAATGTTTTAAATTATAATCTGATACCCTTTTTAAATTAGATAAAGGTTTTTGGTGAACATTTATTTTTTTGCTGTAGGGGAAAAGCAGACTCAGCTACAATTCGTTGTTTGATTCTTAGAATTGTATCGTGGGGATTTACTTCAAGAGCAAACTCATCACCCTCTGATCATTGTATGATCATTTTCCTGAGAGGAATTTTAAGGTACTTACTGGGTTCCTAGTTTGTATCAACTGAGCCCAAGCCCACCCTGACACCATATATGAGGGGTCAAATATGTGAAATGGACATATGGGTATAGTTTTCTCACAAGTTTCTATTTTATTAAATAAAAAGGGGTGAGACAAATGCCTCTCTTTCCCTAACCTAACCAGGATATCTCTGCCTAACAAACTAAGGCTAAAGAAAAATTACCTAATGTCCAAAAAGCATCTTACACTCACACTAATAAACACAGCAAAATGATCCAGGAATTGTCTGGCTGTTTTTAACACCATAACATAACATATACATTCAAACACAAAAGTTATCAACTGGAATCCTTGTTACCAGGGTTGGTTTCCCTTCCACTGGATCAATTCAGGATTTTCTAGAAAAAAGTTAAGTTTCAAGAAAGTTCAGTTCAATAGCAAAGTTCCACTTAATGTGGGATACAAAGTCCTTTCCATTCAATATATCCTTTACTTGGTAAAGTGGCTATCCACTTCTAGAGGTTTGCTCACACTTCAATACAATTGTTAGCATTTCCACAATCTCCTGTTTGGCAAACCAAAAGTCTTTTACTTCAAACATCAATTCAAAAATCAAATGAAATTGTTCTTTTCTCCAAAGACCAATCACTTGTGAGAACATCATATTTCTTTTTTTATAAGTCACACAATAGTCAGGATGGTTCATTCAAAAGAAACACTTTAGTCAGGATGCCTCATCCTAAAGAATCACTTTCGGATAAGCAACAATTCATCAAAACAAGATGATGGAATTTACACTTCTTTCCCACCACAATGTTTAACCACAACCACAGTACTTTAAATCATCTTCTTCCTGGAGCACTCACCTGCCAGGACTAACTACAATGTTTCTCTTTCCTGGTTCACTCTCCTGCCAGAATAAAACTGCTACTACTACAAATTGTACTCTTTGGTAAGGCGTGTTCCAAACTATCACGCTTAGCCTGCTCTGGGTTTGGCAATGTAGGTTACAACGTCCCCTTATTTCAAATCCCTCCTAAGGAGAGTTGTGTCCACTCTGCTTTATTATCACTTTTCTTTGGCTTTGGCATTGCAGGTTACGATATTCCCCTATTTGGAATCCCTACTAGGAGAGTTGCACCCCGTTTGCTTTCTTATCACTTTTCTTTGGCTTTGGCAATGCAGGTTATAATATTCCCCTATTCAGAATCCCTCAGTAAGAGAGTTGAGCGCGGTTTGCCTTATTTTCTTTCTATAATATCATTTATTACAAACCTTTAACAAATCAATCCATCCCTTTACATCAATCCATCATTCCATAGATAAACAGTGAATACAACAACCAAGACACATAGAGACAATGCTTATCCTCTTTGTTTCCAATTTTAAATACAACCATTGCTTTCAATACATCTTAAAAATGTATTTTGTGTCCCTTCCCTTCTATTTTCCACTAGATCTGTTCTTCGTTAACACATTCTTCTTCTTTAAGTGTTTTGTCTAGGAATCTTATCAGCGCACACGTCAACCTAAAATCTGCGCCCCACATAACACTTCCCACCATTCTTCATCACTCTGATGTATACTTCCCCATCTAAAGTCAGCCAAACATATTATTCTCCAGTCCCTCACCCTGGAGTAGTCCATGATTAGATGTTTCAGTGATTCTACATGTTTCTTGCAGAATCGATATGATCGTCCCTCGATTCATGCAACTCAGGATTTCCCTGGAGGGTAGCAGGTTAATTCGAAAGCAAATAAATCTGTCACAATGCCATTTACTGCGGTATGTTTCCTATTATTTTGGTAGGCTTTTTAAATGTTTGACGTCCCCACTCAGATGCTCAAACATTTTGTACTGGGTTTTTTTCTCCCAGGTTTCTGTCCAATCATTTGACCATAAAATTGTTTTCAATGAGTGAGGGTTTGTTTTTAATTATTGCTCTATCACACCCATTTTTGTTAACATTTTTAAACATTCACAAAAGCACAGTCTCGTCGTCCCATCCCTTTCCCACCCAGCTTTTAATATTTCAAACTGAGCTGGGTTGTCTTCACAGCTTATTTTCCCAAAAAGGGATCAAGAGTTCCAAACACCCCTCGCATACAATGCCACGAGACCAAGTTTGTACCTAATAACTGCCATTGGTACACAGTTTGGGAAGCCTAGTACTTTCCACCAAAAGATCCCTTCCAAAGTCTCCCAAATCTTCCACGACACACCCAACGTTGCTTCTGCGCCATAGTGTATTATCGGTGCCACCTTTTGGTTATAAAACATTATCAGTGAGACCACTGAAAATATTCCATATTTAGTGTGAGTCTTCCTGCTTTGAGTCACCAAAGTTTTAGTTTTCCGTTTTAGCTCCCTGATTCTCATAAAGTCCCTAAGATTTACATTCACATTTATTCCCAAGTACTTTATAGATTCTGTTGGGTGGATTACAACTTCTCCCAATGTCCATCATCAGAGTCCTTTTCTTTTTGCCCTCGTTGGCTGAATTACAAATACCTCCAACTTAGTTGCATTTATCTTAAGGCCATTACGATCTGCATACGATTGCAACATTGCTAGCTTACGCTGTAGGCCAATTGGGGTCTAATCGATGATGACGAGATCATCAGCATAAATTAGCCATCCCAACGGTGCCCCTGTTATTCTTTGCAGAAAAGTTCCTGACTCCTTCATTGCCAATTTTAAGTCAGAGATGAACAAGCTCAATGGGGCTGGTGCTAAGGGACAGCCCTATTTTAAGCCTCTTAATGTACCAATTTATTTTGTCAAAAGGTCTGTTTGACTTAATCTCACTTGAATAGATACGTTTGAATACAGTTCCTCCATTGCCTGGATTAGTCCAATTGGGGATCCACATGCTGCTAGCTTTTCCCACAGGAGTTCTCGATTAATTCCATCAAATGCATGCCTGTTCTAGGTTGATGAAGGTGAGGTAGAATGTTTTCCCCTACCGGAGAGCTTTAAATTTTAATCAGTTGATCAAAAATAAGTTCAGAGAGCACCCAACTCCTTAAACAAATCTGTCTGTCATTGGTCAAAATAGCCAGATTTCATAGCCCATTCTGTAATTATTTTAATAGACCTGCTGCAAACAATTTCCCTAGTACATCTAGTAATGTAATTGGTCTGTAGTTTTTAACCTTCAGTCTATTACCTTTTTTTGAAAATCAGCACTACCACTGCCTTTTTCCAAGAGGAAGGGACTGTCGTCGTTCTCACCACTTCAGCAAACAGTGCTGTTACAAATTCTGCCTACTCACCCGGAGCCAATTTCAGCATTCCATTAGATCGCCGGGTTCGGGGGTACGAGAGCTACTGGCCTTCCCTATCTGTTCCACCACCTCCTCACAAGTAAATGTTATATTGCAATCCTTGCAATCGGAGATACCTGCTTTCTCACCCTCTGGTTTGGCAAGCAAGCCTCCAAAGTGTTCTATCCATTTTGCTTCCTGGACTGGATTAATTTGGATTGCATGTTGGTTAAATTCTCCTTCATTTAGGATATGCCACAGTCCTCTAGTATTATTTAGTGAAGCTAATCTAAGCATACTCTTTGCATCTCTTTGCATCATCATACTTCTAGGGGATATCAGCCAATTTTTATATTGCTGTTTCCGATTTCAGCAAAATTATGGGCGTATTAAAGCAGGCAAGTTTTTCATTTCTCCAATATCTTTCTGCATTTTCTTTTTATGTTCAACAATCTCATTGTCATAACAATGTCTAGGCTTAAAATTGAAGAGCCTATTTCCCACACTTTTTTTGAAAAAGCTTATCAGTAACTGAGTGTAGTGAGTAGATAATTTGTTCTTGTTTATGCCTTACACATATTTTTTAGTCATCCGTATAACTTCAGCTGAATTGAGGCGTAGTCTGTATCACTTTGTCTCCACCTCACTGGCCAACCTTCTGTGTCTATCTCGCACGGTGCATTCCAAATTAATTTTACAAGGTTGTGATCACTGTTTTGCGTATAGATTACTTCCAGTGATAACGCCTTGTCATAGACATTCTGCGAGACACAATAGTCTAAGAATGAATTCTGGTCAACTATGTGCGACGTTGGGGCACTTGGGTTGTCTCCGGTTATTTGACCATTTAGCACATATAGATTTCTGGCTTGAGTTTCTTTTACCCATCACTTAGCTCTTGCTTTCTTCCCATTTTGTGCCCTTTTTATTTCACGCTCTTCTATGATCTTCATATTAATACAATCTATATTCAGGTCTCCACACAATATCAACCACACATTCTCATATTGACAATACATGTGGTCCGCCACGTTCATCACTGTGCCCACAAATTGGTCTGTTTCGTACCTCTTATCATCCCAGTATAGGTTAAGTAATACTAAGAAGTGCTTCCCCCTGCCCTCAGATCCATTCATTTTAATGATTACTGTCTGGATGTGCGGAATGGGCGAACAAACCTGCAGCACCTCCAGGCTAACTCCCTTTCGGATGATCGTTATTAAACAGCCCTTCAACCCCTTTGTTGCAGTGTTCAGAAATATACTATATAGTCATCCACTATTGGGTTGTGCATGTCTTGGTGACAAAGGATGTCCTTAATTTGTATCCCAGTTCTGTTGAATAGGTGGGCAAAACCTATTGGGTTCCATGTGCCCATACTGATCTTATTCTCCTTTCCAGTATAGCATTATCTTTTCTGTTTTCCCGCTGCCAAAGCACCCGTAAACCAGTCCCATGATCAGTTTTTTGTAACAAAGGGTTTCTAGATTTTGTTTGCTCATCAACCTCCTTTTACCCTCCCCTTTCAGGTCAATTGTTATTTGCAAAGGGCCCAGTTCTATTGTTTCCTCTGTATTTACCCGAGTTCGATCTCTAAGATTAGTCTGCACATTTGTACTGCCCTGTGACTATTCCTCCCTCTGATTCTCCCACCCCTCCTTCATACTTAGCAGTTTCATTTTCCTTTCCTTGTTCTCCTCATCCATTTTTGGACCCAGCGTGCCTAGTGTAATATCAAACCCTAATGGTTGCAGCATAGGCGCTGCCTCAATTAATAGGTTCTGTATTATGTTTAATTTAATGTGTAGTCGAACCAGACTGGGCTGTCATTCATTTGGAAATTCAACAATTGATATGTCCTCTGATTCAATCATTCTTAATGTTGGGATGTGGTGCAAGAGCCGTATCACATTATTGTGATTTGGGATCAAGTCATCTTTTTTGTCGTTAGGATCCTCTCCAGTGTTATGGCCATTGTTTCTGCAGCCAGGCTTTTCATGGTCCGTTCCACTCTCTTATTTTTCAGTCATAGATCACGTGAGTTTATCAACAGTTCGCCCATAAATTGACAGTTTGGGTCTTTCCTCTTAACTTCTAGTTCCAAATATCCCTGGTTGACCACTTGATTATAGGTTTAATTGCTCGATGATATTAGTAGTGCCATCTTTGAGCTGAAAGCTTTATCTGCTAGCAACCTTTTTTCAGCCATGGTTTAAAATTTGGGGTTTAGTACTTCATCCACTGTTAAGTTGTTTCCTTGGCTTACTGTCTGAATCTCATTTCTACTTTGATCCTTTGACAGGGATTTTGCATGAGAATTCACTTCTCTCTGATCTGCAATCTCGTCATCATCATAAATTGAAATATTCCACAGATCAATATTTGTAGAGCCGTTGGCATCCTGTCTGGACTCAGCCTACACTTCGGTTCCTGCATTTGGTATGGCAGCCATATCATTCTGCCGTATGTTTCTTTTGGAATTAGTATCTTATTGATTTGATAGACATTCTTTCATATATTTTAGGAATTTCCTTGACCCATTGGTTCTTGCTGTTTTATTCTGGTTTTAGTTCTTACTTTTTTTTATTTGCATGGCTTTGTTCTCCCGGGCTTGCTGTTTTCTTTTTTTTCGTGAATAGAAGATTTCAAAGTTTGCCTTATCATCAGCCCTATTTTCCAGGCTTCCTGTAGGGTGCTCTTTTTCAGTACACTCTCTCTCGGTGATAACATCATCGCTTCCATCACTATACACAGGTGCGGGGCTTCCACAACCTCCCAATTCCCTGCCATTACATCGCCTCAATTGAGTTCATTTTTGCCCTCTTCACCTTGTGTATTTTTCGTGTTAGTGTTGGCCGACCATGGATCTAATATAGCACCCTCTATTAAGGGTACCACCTTGGTCCATGGCCTTTGGGCTACAATGGGATTTGTCTCGAGATTTACGCTCTCCCGACATTCACCAGGGACTTTCGAGTTTCTTCGTTGATTTTCATGTAGTCTGGCAAGCACGACAGCCTGCTTTGTAGCATCCAAACTTTCTTTTAGAGCTTTAATCGCTTCCATTACAGTTTTATTTTCTGTCTTGCCCTCTTTGATATGATATGGCATTTATAACGTGCCTATACACAAGTGTTTCAAGACGCGAGAGTGTATTCTTTGATGGAGTCTAATATTTGTCGGTCTCTTTGTTCACCTTCCTTTCTGATGGTCTTCAGTATATCATGTCTCGTTTTCACATACACTTCCAGGTATATCAACATCGAGTGCATCATTGCAGTGAGAGTTGTCTGATTCTTGAAATTATTGTGTATCACATTGTATCATTTCAAAAATGGGGAAAGAGAGATTGTTAGAGCAGACATCAGAACTGCTTGGACGTCCAGATCTAATTCTGTTGTTTCATGAGGTCTTTTAGCAATGTTTATCGTCTGTATGGTTCAGTTTTTTTTGCCTAAACCTCTATCTTTTTCCCTCTGCAACTCCGAAGAATATGATGATTCCGAATCACTTTCAGTGGTACTCTTTTGGACCAAATGTCCAAATGTATTTGTTCAGTGGTTTGATTTATTTGCTCATTGTGTCTTGTTGTATTGTTCTCTGTGTGCCCTCTGTGCTCTTGATGATCTTTTGTCCAGAGACCCCGCAGATGATTTTCAGCACTGTTTCTAAGTTTTCCTTCTCCATGGGGCTCTGATCTCGTCAACAGATATTTCCATTTGGAGGGTGATTTTGGCTAGGCCCTCTTTCAGCCTATTGGCTAAGGCTCCACTTGCGGGGATTTGGTCGTGATCGTAGTTATGGGCATCGCTGTTGTTCTTTAATAATATACCCATCCCTATTTCAAAAGGTCTACACTTGGGGGGCCATTAGTCGTTATATATAAAGCGGAATGTATGCATGTGTGTGAATGTTTGTCGGCTATACAAATCCATACCGTTGAACACACAGCTACCAAATTTTGCATGGATTCCTCTTTTGAGTGGGGCAAGATCGTATTATATGTTTGGATGCAAAAATCATATATGCAAAAACACATTTGTATGTGTGTGTTTGTTTGCCTGGCTTTACAAATCCACACTGTTCAACCCACTGCTACCAAATTTTGCCTGGATTCCTCATTTGTCTGGGGCAAGATTGTAGTCTATGTTTGGATGCAAAAAATTGACTATGTAGACTCCCTCATTTACTGAGGCTCATCTCGATTCACTACATTAGGTACTAGAAGGAGGCAACATTTGGAAAAGTGTCTGAATCAAAATGTTCGATGTGTTGGTTATTCCTTTTAAATGTATTAGTACTGTATATAGTTTAAAGGTGTTTATTAAAGCATTTTTAAAGGGAATAAAAACAAATGTAAACCTTTTTTTATCGCGCCATTCCAAATATGGTTACAGTTTACTTAAGTTAATTCACAAGAAGAGAGCACAATCAATCAATCTTTCTTGGACATTTTCTCAAATTTGCTGAAGCCATGGAGTGACTGAAACATGGCGCACAAAAAACAAACATCACTTGGAAAAGCTCCTCTGATGCAAAGTGAAAATCAATATCAAAAGCTTCTGAAACAAAACAAAACAGCAGTACGACTTGCCGACCAGAGGACAATAGCAACTTTCTCCAGGGCAAATGAGATGCAAGAGCAAACAGAAGAAAGACTTGCTGACAAGAGGACAAGAGCAACATCCTCCAGTGCATATGAGACACCACTCGATCAGGACACGGGCAACGCTGGGTACCACAGCTAGTCATTAATACGGGGACGGGAAAAGCACAGAGGTTATTTGGGATGCCTTTGTACTATTGATTGCACTTGCATCACTGACAATAGTCTTTGTAGTGGCATCATCTATTTCTAGATAATTTCCAAACATACCACTGTTTACTGCATTTTTCACCAAATTATTCCTATTGTTTGGGGTGGCAGTCGAACATACCATGTGCTCATCATTATATAGCAGGTTTGCCACATCTGTACCAAAACCTTACTCCACTCCGCTCTCCAATTTCTCTCTTTCACCTTCTTTCGCCCCCCCATTTCCACTAAGGGTGGCGTCACTAATTGCCATCCTGGATTAAATCCCTCCATGATGTCAATGGTAGTATCTAGATTTTGCGTTGTCTCCATTGAACGATGTGCTTTGGTTTTAATCAAAACCCTGCTCCCCTCCTTCGCCTCCCCCTGGGAGCACTTACAAGGGGGAAGGGGAGATGAACTTTCCAAGGGCACAAATTGGCCTGAGGGTGCCATTTAAATCTCTGCCATGCGGGCTGTAGGGGATAATTCAGGTGCCAACTGAGCCAGCTGGGTCGGCTGTAAAACACAGTCTGAATTAGCCAAGGCGTACATGCCTTTGTACATACCTTTGTCCAGCGCCAGGAATTAAAATCTCGCCTGGCGTCTTGTGCACTGAAGCACTCACCTTTTCCGCCCTGTCCATTGTTCTGTGGAGTTTTACAAGGCGGTCTATTAATGTGTATACAGGCTTAACAGGGCTCCATGGGAAACACGGTAAACACACTCCACCACACTCTGCGATGCTCTGTGTCGGGCTATGGTGTTTTTTTAATGCTGTGGAAATAATGGAAAGTGAAGGCAGACTCTCTGGGTTCTCTCCACAGGTCACACTCCACCACACTCTGCGACGCTCCGCATCCGTCTATGGTGTTTTCAATGCTGGGAAAATAATGGAAAGTGTTTGCCTTAATTTAATTATTCGGTATTCAAAATAATTATTGTTACTTAGCGGTCTTCTTCAGAGTGCCTCAGGGTCAACTGCTTCAGGCCAACTCACCGGTATGCCCTGGCATCTCCTTATGACTCGCCGGTATTGCTGCTTCGCTCTTCGGGACCTCCTATGTGTCTGACAGCTCCTGTCGGTCTGCCGCCTCTCACGCTGACCTTCAATGAGCTTTCACAGCTATATGCACTCTCCAGTGAAAATCCAATACCTTAGCAGTTCATGGGGTGTGGAGATTTTCTCTCACTCACGGGATGTCTGGCTTTAATATCGCATCCCACTGCACGTCCTCTGCATATCCCAGGAGTCCCGACCTCTATCATGGTTTCTGCATGGCATCCCGCTGCCGCCACAACGGCAACTCCAGCTTCTGCTTTTTCCTGCTGCTCCTTCCTCAGCCACACCTGAAAGGCCTTTAAATGTTTAAAGGTCCCGCTCAGGTGCTGGTCATTAAAACAACTAGACCGCTCACAACAGTTTACAGCCTCTGGACCCCTCTTCCTCATCTCAGTACTAAGAGCATTAATGGACTTGGAGTCCATAATGTTCTTGTTTGTTCTTTCATTAATTAATCCAATCTGTTTGGATGATTTAGCCTCCTCTATTCCAGTTGTCCCAGCCACTGTTTCCACCCTGTGCTATCAGATCTTCGGTTGTTTCTACCCGCTCAGCATGCACCTTGTCACGAGCAGGCTGTCCGCCTCCTGTTCCATGTGTTCCTCTGACCTTTCAGACTTTCTCTCCCAGACGCCTCATACCCTTTGGTCATAGCATCTCCACGCACTTTGGAGCATCTGCCGCTGGCCGCTAAGGTTTCTCAGGACAATCATTCCTACTATGACTCTAACTGCCTTGCTGCTACCCTACGACATCTTCACCATTCAAACTCTGTCTTTTCTTATGCTACCGGGTGCCTACCTAATCTGATGAACATTGCTTACTTCTGTTGTTATGTCTACCACTGCCTACTTTCGTTCTGCCATGTATGCTGATGGTCTTGCCACTCGTTAACCTTCCCTTTGGTCCCTACAAACTGCCTGACCACACTTTATATCATTGGTTTCAGAGTTTGCTGTATTATCTGTTCAATTTATGGTGTGTTTTTTCTAAAACTTCCTCAGTCTTTTCACTGTTCACTGTTGTTGCCTACCTGTTGCTGCATATTTCATGTGCCCCCCTCACCAAGAGGTGGCATTCCACATTGTGCTTCCCTGATGTCTCTTTCCACATGTGCTCCCCTGATGTCTCTTTCCACATTGTGCTCCCCTGATGTTGTTTTCCACATCTGCTCCTCTGATGTCTCTTTACACATGTGCTCCCCTGATGTCTCTTTCAATATTGTGCTCCCCTGATGTCACTTTCCACATGTGCTCCCCTGATGTCTCTTTACACATTGTGCTCCCCTGATGTCTCTTTCAATATTGTGCTCCCCTGATGTCACTTTCCACATGTGCTCCCCTGATGTCTCTTTCCATATTGTACTCCCCTGATGTTGCTTTCCACATGTGCTCCTCTGATGTCTCTTTCCACGTGTGCTCCCTGATGTCTCTTTACACATGTGCTCCCCTGATGTCTCTTTCAATATTGTGCTCCCTTGATGTCACTTTCCACATGTGCGCCCCTGATGTCTCTTTCCACATTGTGCTCCCCTGATGTTGCTTTCCACATGTGCTCCCCTGATGTCTCTTTACACATATGCTCCCCTGATGTCTCTTTCAACATTGTGCTCCCCTGATGTCACTTTCCACATGTGTTCCCCTGATGTCTCTTTCCACATTGGGCTCTCCTGATGTCCCTTTCCACATGTGCTCCCCCGATGTCAGTGTAGCCAACTGGTTAATGCATTCGTTTTAGACCTTTTCATCTTGTGATGATGCCTGCCCAAACCTTTACTCACCCCTTTCTGCTCTCTAACATTCCTGTTCTGTGTGTCCTACCTGTCCACTTCATTAGTGTCCCTCGTCTCTCGCCTTCCTTTAGCATTTCTCCTCCTCCCCTACCCCTACGCCTCCTCTGCTTCCCCCTTCTATGTTACAGCACTTGCACAATCCGAATTATCTCTTGGCCTAGTAGGATCGCTTTGTCCCTTGTCTTGTTTTACTCTTCACCCCTGCTCCTTCCTAACCTGCACTTCCCTTCCCCCGCCCCTCTTTTTCATGTTCAGCACTTGCACAATCCGAATCATCTTACAGCCTAGTAGGAACACTTTTTATTGTTTTTCATCCCTTCCGGCACTTCCCCTCCTCCCCCTCTCCTCTGCTCTCATTCTATAACACTTGCACGTTCGAATGTTTCAAAACCTTTTTTAAGAACGTTTTGTTTTTGTTTTATACATTTTCCTCATTCCTATTCCACCCCTCCCACCCCCTGTCTTGATGCTCCTTGAAACACAATTTGTTGCTGTATATTGTTCATTACTAATACCCAATAAATAAAAAAAGAAGTAAGGTCACACATAATATATTTAAGATTGGAAAAATAAGTATGCAGGTTAAACATAACACACAGCAGTGCATAGTGTAGATACAAAAAACACAATATTTCGAGTTAAGGCCTAACTCTTTCTTTCCTCTAAACTTCAAGCCCAATAACTGGTCATAGAACCTACACATATAGGATTTCCAGAAGTTAAGAAACGCTCCATAGAAAAGATTCCATGCAGTAATAATTACCAAACATGATCCAAGGGTACCACACAGAACTGTAGTCTATGTGCTGTGAGAAACCTGAGGGTATTTTCCCAAGCAGGCCTTGAGAATCCCTTATTCAGGTGGTCTCTTAAGGCCTGTTGCTCTCAGGACGAACGAGAGAGGAACACCTGGATGAGGGAGCCCGGGGTTGTGCCCAGGGAAACACCCCAGGTGAGACACGGTATTATACCGAAGAGGAAGGTGAGGAGGACGGAATCCATAAGGCTTTTGTAGGCTATACCACCTCTGCCTGACTCCCTATTATCCCATCTCTCTTGCCCAAATCCAACAAACCCTCCATATGTAACAAATCCACTAGGATACCGAACCCATGTACATGCAGAAATTACCCAAATACTCCCAGTCGTTCTCCTTCCCGTCCCTCTGATTGTTATTGCCCATACTCCCAATCTACTCTCACAAAACACTACCATTCCCACAGTTCACAATACCGGCTATCCCATTTTGCTTCACGAACCCTACAAAAACAACTCTTCCGAGTTCACAACAAATACCCCTAGTATGAGGGTCATAATCCCATACAACACCTCTTCCTCTCTATATCCCGTAAGATTCTCTGACACTCTAACTCCCCATCCCCCTTTTCCGACACAAACACTTTTCTACACCACGGAAAACAACAGACTCATTTCAAAACTGTTTACCTGACATGTCCCAACCCAAGGCTCAGGCAAAATCAGGCAATTGACCAGAACCTCACACACCAGACGGCCCGTTCCATTCCCCACAGGGATAAAACGTGGAGCACAAGAGCTCAGGACGAGCAAGACAGACAGCACGATCAGAGACCTATCCAAGCACGGCAGTTCAAGAGGAGGAGAAAGGCGGCGAATATCGAAGGGGTGACAAGGAGAGAAGTAACCTTGCCCTTTCCGACCCAGACCCCGAGACCTACGTAAAAGAAAACATAAGATCATGAACCATAGCTCAAGTGTGTTGCAGCAGATGTCAATGGTACACAGACCATGGCTACATTGATAAGCAGGACAGAGGGAGACGCCTGCTACCGTGGTATCGGCCTTGACTCCAGATAGAGTGAAAAGCCAAGCGGTTCATCTAAGCCGGTGAGTCGAAGGGGAACCGATAAAGAAACCGAACTGTGTTGAATGGAAGTCGCAAAGTGGCACATTGAGGAAAGTTCAAAGAACTGTAAATTGTTAAGGGAAGACCAGCTGCAGAGGGGTCCAGCAACACATGGAATCTCACTCGAGAGACTCTGGTTGATCCCGCATTGAATTAAACTACTGATACCAGAATACCCTATGGGAGCTGCAAATGCCAAAGTTGTCATACAGAGGCCAAGCAAAATCCCTGTACAGTCGAAAGTCATTGACCGACAAACCATTGAAAACACAAGGAAAGTAAATCCTGCACCAGAAGAAAGTAAAAGGAATTTTGAAATGGCAAGAGTGAACCCGGCGGATGGATGCCAATAAAGAGGGGTGAAGTCTAAAGTCCCATGAAATAGTGTGTTGACAAAAATGAACCCGGCAGAGGGATGTCCATGGAGAACTGTTTAAAAAAGACACTAAGATTTGTGAATGCTAAGGATAAAATATCTTTGCAAAAGACATAGTGAATCCGGCAGAGGATGGTTGAGATTTGTGAGGGGTTAGCACCTGGAAGAGGGGGACACAAGGGTGAAGACATCACCCAATGTACATGTGGAATAGAACCGTGAAAGGAAAATAGGAAAGTCTGCAAATGAGAGCCAGAGTGTACCCGGCAGAGGGAGGTCATTATTCGATAAGGGTCACACCCCGGCAGAGGGGGACACAAGGGGTGGAAACCAACACCCCATCGACACACAAAGGCAAGAATAAGAAAATAAGCACCATTGAACACGACAAGAGGGAGGCTGATATTTAAGAGGGGTCTGCGCCCTGAAGTGGGGGACCCAGGGGTGAAGAATCATCACCTCAAGTGCAATCCGAAATAACTTTTTGTTTGTTATTTGAATCTATCAGGTCCTCGGAAGCAGGAGATACAACCTCTGAAGATCCTGATATTGATAAGAACTGTTTGAGGGGTCTGCGCCTAGAAGAAGGGGACCCAGGAGGGAAACCATCAACCAACGTACATTTGAAAAAGAACTTCTTTTGTTTGTTATTTTTGGAAACCATCAGGTCCCTGGGAGTGCAAGAGACTTTTTGTACAAAGGAGACCTATCCACTGAAGGTCCTGATATTTGTAGCAGAACTGTTGTCTCGTGCTGGGAAAGATCAAGATTGTGCTTTGCTCAGTAGTCCCGCCTTGTCCCGTGCTTAAAATGTGGGCAAGGGAGACCCCCGGCTAACACATCCTGACTTATCATTTGTGAACACTTCTTACTTTCTTGTGAACCCCATCCCACACTCTTTTGTAACTAGCGTAAGGATAGGCAATAGGTTTTTTCTTAGTATAGGCCTTTTTATTTGACACAACTCTGCCAGTAGGACTGCCTTATTATTATTTGATGATCGTAGTTTGTTCCCATCTTATATTTAGGTTTAGATTAGGCATTTTTTGAATCTACCTTTACAGTTTAATAAACACCCCTGAACTGTGACCACTTGTTTCTGTCTATTCTTGATACCATGCCTTCCTTACATATGGTGTCAGAGGGGGATCTGACTCTATTGAAACTAATTGGGGACTCTACCAAACTGAAGATCAGAATCTCTGGAGAACCAGCTCTGAGGAAATAGATCAGCCTCACAGAGATTCCACCTTGAGAATGGGTGTCACCTTTCACCCTTTAAGGCCCCAGGCGATTCCCCTGAATGAAATGCAGTAGGGGGAAATAGCTACAACCTCTCATGTACCTATTACTATCAAATCCTAGGTAAAGATGAATTGGTGAACTCTCTGGACTTACAGATGGGTTATGCCACCACCTTAGCCATCTATGTAGTACCCTATGAAAAACAGGGTGTAGAGACCTTTCCCCTTATATCTTGTGGAAATGAGCCACACTTTGAGTGCTCAACTTTTCTCCTATTCTCAGAGCTATTCGACAAGGTGAAATAATGGGGACTCTTATATATGAGAACCTATGGAGCTCCCCACCTGACAGAATGAATAAAAACCTAGATGGGTTTAATGAACCTCTAATAAATCCTTCCTTCCTCTTCCCAGAACACCCAAAACCTGGATTGCAGGCATTAAAACCCTGAATAAATCACTATCTCTCTGGGCACAGGAAATATAAAACCCCATTGCTAGAAATGTTCCTCTCAAACTCATTCCAAGTGAAAAGAACATGTGCACAAGATATGTCAAACTCCCATAGATTCAGGGCTGAGGAAGATGAACATTTGGGAAGTGTAGAAAATGAAACATCTAGGGAACCTGAGCTAAGGAAAGTGCCAAAAGAGAACCCACTGTATGAGACGTGGGGAGGAATACCTTCTCATGAAACATCCAGAAAGGGCTCTAGAGACCTCGTTTACAGAAAACCAAATCCCAGAACCACATCTTTACTATTCAGAGGGAATAATAAGGGACAATAATGTAAGGGGAAGAACACAAGAAGAGCACAACTTGGAAAATGAGGTCTCCCTGAAAAAATGTTTTAGCCTCCTGAATAAGGATAGGAGAGGATCGACATCCACTATATCTCAGGAAAACCTTGAAGACTCCCATTCAGAATAGTACTTATATTGTTGAGAAGGGGCCACATTATGAAGGTATGCCTGAAAGTATAAAGGAGGAGGTGATAGCAGCCCGGCAAAGGGAAGCAAAGATGGAAAGAGAAAGAGAAGTAAAAGAACTCTTAAAAGCATCTCCTCCACAAGCCCTGATTTACCTGGAAAGGGTTGAGGGTTCCAATGGTGATAGCTCCCATTATATGCTTGAAAGCTTGAACATGAAATTCAAATTTTCCAACAAAATTTTCCACTAAACTATCGTCCGATTTCAAATACTGCTTTTCTGTTAAAAATATTTTAGATAAGGTTGCTTATGGACAAATCTCTGAGCACTTAAATCTGCACCCGATCTTGAATGACCATCAATCGGGTTTCAGACAAGGTTTCAGAACCGAAACTTCACTTTTGGAACTTACATCCAATCTGCTGGAGCGCATTGATAAAGGATCCCTTGCCGTGCTTGTATCCTCGTCGACCACTCAATCTTGATGTCCAGACTTTCTGAGATCGCAAACTTTTCTCCTCTTTCTGTATCATGGATTGCATCATTTCTTAAGAACAGGGTCAGTAGAGTTTGTTCTGAAATAGCCGAGGCCTTACCTATCCCAGTCTTCTTTGGGGTACCGCAGGGTGCAAGTACCTCACCATGTCTCTATAATATTTTTATGACCCCGTTTTTCTCTAAGCTATAGGCGGAGGGAAAAATGTTCAGTAACTACGCAGACGACATCCAATGTGTCGTTCCGCTCTCGGGCAACCACTCACAGGATGAAGTCGAACTGAACAGAATATTTGAAATAATCGCAAATTGGATGCTTAATAATAATCTAGCACTCAACAAAAGTAAAACTGAGCTAATAATCATAGGCAGCAGAGCCACCATAAAAATGTTGGACATAGGTTACTGCTCCTTTAGGCTAGGAGCTCATCTCATTGCTCCAGTTCCAAAGCTACAGATTCTGGGCGAAATCCTCGACCAGTCTTTATACATGGGTTCTCACATCAGTAGCATAGTTTCAGCCGCAGCGTATTATATTAAACGGCTCCATCATCTTAAGCCACGCATATCCCTGACCAGTGCTGAGACTATCGCTAGAGCCATCATCGGTGCAAAAATGGATCATTGTGGAAGCTTATTGGCTGGCATTAGCACCTATGACATGCACAGACTACAGATTATGCAGAATAGAGCGGTAAAAGCAGTTCTGTGCCTCGCAAGTAGAGACCATGTAACGAGCGCAAGGAGCTGGCTTCATTGGTTGCCAATAGAAGCGCATGTTACCTACAGAATTTTAACCATTACCTTCAATTGCAGACTGGAGAGAATGCCAGCATACTTGCAGAACTTTATCTTAGACAAAGCTAATGGTAGAGAGCTAAGATCCAGTGGGCAGAATGTACTCTACCTTCCAAAAAGTCGAACTGCAAAATCCCAGAAAGGAGCATTCCATCTGATAGCCCCCAAACTCTGGAACAGTCTGCCAAAAGACCTACGATTCCAGAACTGCTTGATAGTCTTTAAGAAAGAGCTGAAAATGCACCTTTTTTCTTAATGGCCTTTCCCACTTCCTACTCTTCACTTGCATTTTCTCACACTCATCATGTGATAACTGTTATCTGTTAATATGTCTCTAATCGTCCAGTGCCTTCATGCCTGAGGGTCCACAGCACGCTATATAAATGTTTGTATAGTAAAGTAAAAAGTAAAACGTTTCTCAGTGAAACACCTCCGCCTAACCAGCATAGGGGAAGTGTATGTGAGAAACCTGAGGGTATTCTCTCAAGCAGGCCTCGGGAATCCCTTATTCAGGTGGCCTGGAAAGGGCCGATGCTCTCAGGATCCAACTTTGGGGGTGGACGAACGAGAGAGGATCACCTGGATGAGAGAGCCCGGGGTTGTGCTCGGGGAAATACCCCAGGTGAGATGCGGTATTATACCGAAGTGGAAGGTCATAAGGATGGAATCCATAAGGCTTTTGTAGGCTATACAACTTCTGCCTCACTCCCTCTCTCTTCCCATGTCTCTTGCCCAAATCCAGCAAACCCTCCATATATAACAAATCCACTAGGCTCCTGAACCCATTTACACACAGAAACTACCTGAATACTCCCAGTCATTATCCTTCCCGTCCCTCTGATTCTTATTGCCCATACTCCCAATCTACTCTCACAAAACACTACCATTCCCACAATCCCTCTGTTCAGTTCACAATCCCAGATATCCCTGTTTGCTTCACAAACCCTACAAAAACAACCCTTCCGAGATCACCACAAACTCCCCTAGTATGAGGGTTATAATCCCATACAACACCTCTTCCTCTCTATATCCCGTAATAATCTCTGACACTCTAAACCCCGCTTTTCCGACCCAAACACTTTTCTACACTACCGAAAACAACTGACTAATTTCAAAACTGTTTAACTGCCATGTCCCAACCTAATGGTCAGGCAAAGTCATGTAATTGACCAGAACCTCACACACCAGACAGACAGCCCTTTCCTTTCCCCACAGAGCACAAGAGCACAGGACAAGCAAGGCAGATCGCACGGCAAGAGAGGTATCAAAGCACTGCAGTTCAAGAGGGGAAGAAAGGCAACGAGTATTGAACGGGCAACAAGGAGAGAAGCGACCTGCGAGGCCTACGCAGAAGGTAACATAAGACTGCGAACAATAGCCCAAGTGTGTTGCAGAAGATGTCAATGGTACACGGAGCGTGCCTATGTTAATAAGCAGGACAGAGGCAGACCCCTGCTACCGTGGCACCGCCCTAGACTCCACACTACCAGCTGCACCTCCTCAGAGGTATTCTTCCCTTCCTATCCTTCCCCCAGAAGCTCACTGTCTCCCGAGCCCTGGTTCTCTCGAAGCTGGACTACTGTAACAGCCTCTATCTTAATCTGCCTGCCTCCACTCTCCGCCCTCTGCAACTCATCCAGAACAGAACTGCGAGACTTGTCCTTGGCCTCAAGCCCAGGGACCGTATCTCTCCAGGACTGAAATCTCTACACTGGCTCCCAGTGGCTGCGAGGATTAAGTTCAAAACCCTCTGCATTATCCACAAGGCCTTCTGGGGCCTGGGGCCAAAATACCTTCAACTCTCTCTTCCTAAATATCTTCCTTCCCGAGCCCTTCGCTCATCCGTCTCCAACTCCCTCAGGGTCAGCCGCTTCTCAAAGCAACGAGCTGGGGTAGATCTCTCTCCGCGGCAGGGGCCTCCCTCTGGAACAGCCTTCCTGCCTCCCTGAAACTTGAGGAGAACCATATCCGGTTCCGGAAGCACCTCAAAACCTTCCTCTTTGCTTCTGCCTTCTCTGTCCCTCTCCCCTGCTAAATTCTACACTGAAATTGCACTGAACCTGCAACTGGGCCACTCTCACCGACCTTGGTCCTGGGCCCAGCCACTCTCCACTTGCACTGCCTCCCTGGCATCCCCTGCACTGCGGGACTGTCTCTGTATCCCTACAGCCCCCCCTTCCCAGCACTTGTCTGCACTTACCTTGCACTTGCCACCAGCTGGCCCTATTTATTTATTTATTTTTATTCTACTTACTTGTACTGCACTTCCCCCTCCCCTTCCCCTTGCACTTTTCCCTTCCCCTACCCCTGCACTTGCGCGGTCTGAATGATACCTGGCCTAGTAGGATCGCTGTCTGTCTTCCCCTTGTTCCCCCCTCCCTGCCTCGTCGCGCCTTGAAACACTTGTGTATAGGCGTGTTACAAATGCCATATCATATCATATCATATCAGATAGAGTGAAAAGCCAATCGGTTCATCAGAGCTGGTGAGTCGAAGGGGAACCAATAAAGAAACCGAACTGTGTTGAATGAAAGTCACAAAGTGGCACATTGTGGAAAGTTCAAAGAATTGTAAATTGTTAAGGGAAGACCAGCTGCAGAGGGGTATGGCAACACGTGGGTGCTCACTCAAGAGACTCTGGTTGATCCCACATTGAATGAAACTACTTATACCAGAAGGCCCTAGTGGAGCTGCGAAGGAATTGTGAAATGACAAGAGTGAACCTGATGGAGGGATGCCAAAAAGGAGGGGCGAAGCCTAAATTCCCAAGAAATAGTGTGTTGACAAAAGTGAACCAGGCAGAGGGATGTCCACAGAGAACTGTTTAAAAAGACATTAAAATGTGTGAATGCCAAGGAGAAAATATCTTTGCAAAAGCCATAGTGAATCTGATGGAGGAAGGTTGAGATTCGTGAGGGGTCAACACCCAGAAGAGGGGGACCAAAGGGTGAAGTCATCACCTAATGTACATGTGGAATAGAACTGTGAAAGCAAAAGAGGAAAGCCTGTGAATGAGAGCCAGAGTGAACCCTGAGGATACAGGCCAATATTCGAGATGGGTCAGAGCCCGGCAGAGGGGGATCCAGGAGTTGGAAAACCAACACCCCATCGACACATGAAGGCAAGAATTAGAAAATAAGAAAATAAGTCAGATTGAACCCGATGAGAGGGAGGCTGATATTCGAGAGGGGTCTGCGCCCGGAAGCGGGGGACCCAGGAGTGAAACCATCACCCAAAGGGCATTTGAAACAGAACTTCTTTTGTTTGTTATTTTTGAAAGCCATCAGGTCCTTGGGGGGTAAGAGACTTTTTGTAGAAAAGGGACTTAACCACCAAAGGTCCTGATATGTGAAGCAGAACTGTTGTCTCGTGCTGGGAAAGCTCGAGAGTGTGCTGTGATCAGGAGTCCCGCCTTGTCCCGCGCTCAAAACGTGGGGAAGGGAGACCCCGGCTAACACATCCTGACTTATCATTTGTGAACACTTCTTACTTTCTTGTGAACCCCATCCCACACTCTTTTGTATTTGGCGTAAGGATTTGCAATAGGGTTTTTCTTAGTATAGGCCCTTTTATTTGACACAACGCCACTAGGACTGCCTTATCATTATTTGATGGTCGCAGCTTGTTCCCATCTGAGATTTAGGTTTAGATTAGGCGTTTTTCCAACCTACCTATACAGTTTAGTAAACACCCTTGAACTGTGAGCACTTGTTTTTGTCTATTCTTGATACCATGCCTTCCTTACAGTTCACACAATACAGTTTGCACTCAGTTGTAGAGCACAAAGGAATACATTGTCCAACACATCCAAGAGGGCTACCAAAGTCCAGCTTATATTTTAGTAAGACAGTCTCTGGGCCCAGAAGGACATATTACACACCAAGGGGGGAAAGAGTAGCAGTGCAGTGAAACATTCAATATCCTTACACCAGAGTGTAATGTACAGATTTCAAAATATCTAATAAATCAGGGAAAGTCTCTATGAATCCAGGGCTTGATGAAGAATTCCAGGGACCCTAGCGGAACCACTGAACAAAGTCACAATCCAGGTAAATACTGTCCCGTATCACTTATAGGAGTTCTAATTTTGACACAAGTGTCCCACAGAAAACAACAGGCAACGTCTGTAGGCTGACCTGTGGCTGTCTTTTGAAGCCAGGTGAGTCCAGGTCCCTTCCTATAGGTACCCAGATGAAGCAGCCAAACCCAGAGGACACCAGGGGAGGCCCAAAGGAAGTAATCCAATGGATGCTTTAAGACTCAGCATCCCCAGGAGTGGAGAAGCAGGTCAGGATTCAGACCCTACAATGTTAACTGGGGAAATGCAGTAGAACGATCTCTAAGGGTGAGTATTTTCTATAGCCTGCCAATCCAAGGCTCAGAGGTTAGTACTTACAGTGTTGGTTCCTGAAAACACAGTTCCAGGAAAGTAAATCAACCCAGTAAGTAACTGCTTATTTTTAAAAGGCAAAATGCAGGATTCGGTCACACAGGAACTCAAACCCTGATTAAAGGACAACCCCAATGGCCCAAAAGAGCAATCATCCTTCAAAGGGGTGAGACCCACCATACAGAAGTGGAATCATTGACAGAATTCGCTCAGAGAGGACGGAGGAATCTGCATATAGCAGACCCCTGCAACTCAGCAGACACATGTGGATGGCACACCAGCAGGAAAATGCTGTTGCAGCACCAAGACACACTAGAAAAGAAGATGTGACAGGGAGTTGTGGTCCCAATATCCTTGCAGGTGATAGCAGCTCTCAGAACAAAAACAGAAGACCCTGGCAGTGAAATGCAGTAAGCAGCAGTAAAACAGCTCAACAGCTGGGCTTAATCCGATAGGAAGGATCAGTATTAGGATGAGGGAAACTCAGGTAGGACACCCAGCAGCCAAAAATCAAAACTGATGATATTCCAGGCCCCCTGCATCAAGGCCATATTGTCAATCTGGAAAAATGAATACCCTTCATTTGAGTAACAGACGTAACTTGATGGCCGTGGGCCAACCGTTTTATGCACCGAATTATAGAAATATAAACTGCTATGCTTGACCAACAAGCGGCCATTTTAAACGTAGCAAGAATCACCATTTTGCTTGTTAACCATTGCTCATTGCTATCTGTCTAAAACTGCTTTGCAGCTTGCAATTCTTGCGAATTCTGCTTACTCTGCTCAACTGTTAACATTGTTGTCTGAATATGAAAGGACAAGGTCGCGGGACTGAAGAGTTTGTTGAAACTCCTCATGAGTAGCCCAGAGAGGAATGCCCACGCTCCCTCTCTGTAGCCTTGGGAGAGAGCTGCAGGGCATTTAATCACTCCACAGCTGCCAGCCAGTCTCGTACGATGCTAGAATATGTTAGAATAAGAACAGCTAAAGGCTTGAATTATGCTCTTCCTACGGCCCCCCTTCGCAAAACCCTTTAGAACGTGTCGGCTCCCAGGACACAAATAGTACCTCATATATAGCAAAGCTTGGAATGTGGCTCTTCCCCCGTGTGCAGCTTGCTTCCAAGAACAGAACCACTGTGTTCTGTTGAACAACTAAAAGATGCCTCTGCACTTTCTAATTGCACATTGTTACTAGAATAGACATCGAAAGTGTCATAATCGTCATACTCGTTGGATATGTCCATCGTCATCCCGAGTTCAAAGGAACTTAATAAAGAGGGGTGTTAAACATGACATTGCTGATTGTATGATATGCATTTTGTATATATGTAACTGATGTACGTAATTCGCTCTCTTGCGTCCCTCGAGGTCTAGGAAACTCACGTCGCGGGGCGTGAGATCAGAATTGGCCAATCGATACTATTTTTGCTTGCAATAAACCCTAGCATTGGGAATTTGAACCTCGTGTCTGGCGCATCTTTTCGTGTATGGTTATTGCCTTGTTTCCATAGCAAGAGGGATCCCTAGGGGCCCCTTTCAAGATGGCGCCCGAATAGGGACTCTCCCCCACTTGCCCCATCGTATACGTTGTAACGGAGTAAAGGCGGAAGAACCGTGAGGACGGGACGGTCGAGCCGGGATCAAGAAGTGTACGGGGCGCCCTGTAGAAGTGAGGAGAGATTCCTTCCGCAGATCTGCACACATCTGATCCCTGATCGACGTACCGGGCCAGAGGGCAAAGGAGGCGAGGGTCCCGAGACGAGGCAGAAGCCAGAGAAGCGCAGACACGATGTTGGGAGAGGTTGCGTTAGGACAGGTGACTTGTTTTATCAGGTGAGTCATTCCCCGATTCAAAGAAAAACCTGATTTTTGGTAGAGTGTTGATTTTGCAAATTCAAACATCCAGGTAAAAGTTAGCTAACCAAAGGGGAAGGTTAAAGAAACATGCCTGGAGTACTGTCCACTTTAGCTGGGCTTTTCAGCTGCGGTAGACAGTCCTTGAAATATGGCCAAAGTGCACCGCCTGGGGGAACGCCGGCTTATGATATGTATGCAAAATATGGTGTGGGTGCGATAATATTTCGTGAAATTTGGCATAGGCAAACTAGAAAGCAACCTGACCATCAGTGGCCGATTAATGGTAGTTTTGAGATTGGGAGGATAGATAACCTAGAAAGGGTGCTAATTAGAAAGAAAGTGCGACCTGCAGCTTTTGAGACTGTCAAAGATTGGAGGAGGATACATTGAATGCATAAGATGTTTGGCATACGGCCAAAAGGAGGGTTTGTCAATCTGGAAAAATGAATACCCTTCATTTGAGTGACAGACGTAACTTGATGGCCGTGGGCCAACCGTCTTATGCACCGAATTATAGAAATATAAACTGCTATGCTTGACCAACAAGCGGCCATTTTAAACGTAGCAAGAATCACCATTTTGCTTGGTAACCATTGCTCATTGCTATCTGTCTAAAACTGCTTTGCAGCTTGCAATTCTTGCGAATTCTGCTTACTCTGCTCAACTGTTAACATTGTTGTCTGAATATGAAAGGACAAGGTCGCGGGACTGAAGAGTTTGTTGAAACTCCTCATGAGTAGCCCAGAGAGGAATGCCCACGCTCCCTCTCTGTAGCCTTGGGAGAAAGCTGCAGGGCATTTAATCACTTCACAGCTGCCAGCCAGTCTCGTACGATGCTAGAATATGTTAGAATAAGAACAGCTAAAGGCTTGAATTATGCTCTTCCTACGGCCCCCCTTCGCAAAACCCTTTAGAACGTGTCGGCTCCCAGGACACGAATAGTACCTCATAGATAGCAAAGCTTGGAATGTGGCTCTTCCCCCGTGTGCAGCTTGCTTCCAAGAATAGAACCACCGTGTTCTGTTCAACAACTAAAAGATGCCTCCACACTTTCTAATTGCACATTGTTACTAGAATAGACATCAAAATTGTCATAATCGTCATACTCGTCGGATATGTCCATCGTCATCCCGAGTTCAAAGGAACTTAATAAAGAGGGGTGTTAAACATGACATTGCTGATTGTATGATATGCATTTTGTATATATGTAACTGATCTACGTAATTCGCTCTCTTGCGTCCCTCGAGGTCTAGGAAACTCACGTCGCGGGGCGTGAGATCAGAATTGGCCAATTGATACTATTTTTGCTTGCAATAAACCCTAGCATTGGGAATTTGAACCTCGTGACTGGCGCATCTTTTCGTGTATGGTTATTGCCTTGTTTCCATAGCACGAGGGACCCCTAGGGGCCCCTTTCAATATGGCTAGAATATGGCCTAAAAATGCAACAATGGCAAGAAATGGTGACAAATTCTCAAGTAGGTAAGCTAACCTGCTCTCCTTTCGAGGGAACAACAGCTATCAGTGTTGGAGCAAGTGCTTTCATTTTTAGTGCTTTAACTCACAGTGGGTGGCTTCTGCCAGCCCACCAATCCCATTAGGGGATTTCAAACAAAGGTTTTGGTGGTCAGCCAATCAGTTCGGCACCAAAAATAATCAAACATACTGCGGCCCATCCCCACAGGAAGTGTAGTGGATTGCCGAGGACCAGCAAATGGACTGCCCCAAATCGCTATGGAGGCTGCCCTCTTGGGCTCACTAAGTGCTCAGATGGCCATAAGGGCCATTTTAGTTCTGCAACATGGTTTCTCTGAACAAAGAAAGCCCTTAAAATGAAATGGAGGAAAGTATTACTTCAATAGGTGCCCTGCTAACCACCATGAAGGTACTTAGAGCTACTAATGCAGCAAATTGGCTTACACCCCTGGTAAAGCACATATTAAATATCAGCTGCAACTGGCCATCACCCAAAAACCAATGTAGAGTGATAAGGACATCCTAGTTCAAATAGGGGGTGCTTAATTAGCACCCCTGGTCATGAAAGCATCAAGGGCCACCCAGGACCTTGCAAGCTTGAGAAGCAGAAAAGGGATGTAATAGCAGAGCGACTTCAGCAAAGTAAATTATGAAAACAAAAAAATAAAGAGGAAAAAAAAGTAGAAAGAGTCGGACGCCCATCAAATGAGACTGCAGAAACCACAAAAAAGAATTATGCCCAACAGGGTCAATTCCTGTGCTCTTTCACTGGTGAGCCCAGTCCCAACTAGGAAGAGGGGCCAATCCCTAAATTGTTCGGCCCTGATGGCCCTAGATGAAGAGACCTTGCACTTGTGAGGTCTGGAGGGAGAGGGACCATAACATACACTTGTGTAGCCACCGGCCATAGAGATAGGGGCCAAAGAAGCTCTGAAGACATAGTCCCTACAAAGAGGCGCTAAGAAAGCTGTGAAGCCAAAGACCTTAGAGGGAGAGACTAGGAAATCTGTGAAGTGAAAGACTCTAGAGAGAGGGGTTAAGAAAATTATTAAGGCAACCCTGTGAAGTAATGGATTAAAAAGTGTAAGAACTTGGGACAAAAGAATAAGTAACCTGGGAAGTTAACCACCCTAGACCAAGGAACCAAGAAAGCTATAATGGCAAGACCCAACAAAAAGGGTCCGGATGTTGGAAAGCAACAGCACTGCTGGAATGGATTAAAAAAATATATGGAATCAAGCGTGTTCGGTAAAGCCTGTAACCAAACTCTCTGTGGAAAAGGGCTATACAAGCTACGATGTGGGACATGAAATGCAGGCCTAAGAGACTGTGAAATTTGTAGAGGCAGAGACACATTCTTATGTCAAACCATTCCTGACAACATTCAGTAAAAGTTATAATTTACCATCAGTTTATATAAACTGGCTTGTTGTTCTGTGTCGACAAACAGGTAGCTCACCCGGAATCTAGCTGGAAAGTTACTTTCCAACCTTACTATCTGTCTGGTGGCAATAGCCCAGGACAAGATGGGTTCTAATCTATGTTCCCATCCAAATCTTTCGGGATGATATTTCTCTAATCAGCATCTACCATTCAGAAGGAATACAGTAAGTAACATTTTCAGTAATGGGCTGGGTTTTTTTTATGGGGGAGGGAGTACTATATTTGAATGAGGATGCCCCTCTGCAGTTGTCATTTCTAACCTGCACGAATTGTTCTCAAATAACCGCCCCGGCATGCGTATCTGTGCTTATCGTTTCATGCAGTTAGGATTCTGGGACCTCGAGATGGTATCTCAGAGTTTCAGAAGCCACAGATCTACTAAGCAATCCACATGATAGATTCCTTTCAAGAGACATGCATTTGCATAGATAATACCCTTGATGAACAGGCACTATCGCACAAAATTCCCAGGTCTGCATATGCAGAGGTCTGACTTTTTCTGAAGAAAAAATTGATGTACCTTTTCCTCCTTAATTTCTCCTTGGGATTGGGAGGTACAAGCCACTCAACAAGATTAACCCTTAATACAGATCATGCAGCTGTAAGAGTGGAGGGCTTGTTCTCCTAATGCTCTCAGGATGATTGGTTTTAGCGCATATGACGGCAATTTGCACCACCATATGGCCAAAGGAATTTCTCCCCTGAAGAGAGTGAAGTGACAGGAGTTGGGAAGCAGAATTTCTTCTTGCATGGCAATGGGCAATGCTTGTTGCATGAATCAACTGAGGTAAAAGTTGTAATGTTTTTCACCAGCATGAACCAATGAAACGTTATTTTTCTCAATGTGTGCCAAAATGGATTTAGGATTTTGAAGGTTACATTGCAGGTGCATGAAGTTCAGGCTCTGCCTGGAGCTGGGCACACAACACATGGGTCCCTCATGAAGTGAGCACTCATGTGGGATACTTCCTTGCTGGCACCATGCCTTTCCCCAAACCCCTTTCCTTGCCTTCCCTATAGATTTTCTGTACCTGCCCTTGTCGTGGGTCTAGGTGCAAGCATCTAGTGCGCTCCCTCAATCCTACGAGTTCCTTGAAATGCAGGCAGGCATGCCATTTGGGCATCGCTAGGGGTTGCAGTTGCGACGCCTGTGGTCACAGCTGCTACCCCTGCCGTCTCCCTTGCGACCACTGTATTAAAAAAAAAAGAAAAAACATGTTTTCATTTATTCTTTTTTTAAACAGAAGCTGTGGGCAGTGACGTAGCGAGCCCATGGGGTCCTTCGGCCCGCAGACACAGAAACAGCAGTGAGGCGAGGCCATGAGGGTCAGACAGATCTGCCTGCCTACCACTGTGCTGCATGCATACGCTGCACGCATGCGCAGTTTAGACGAGAAGGCAAGGCCTGCCGGAGCCTCACAAGCCCAGTCGCACCCCTGACACACACCACTGCCCCTCTTCCATTTTTCATCAGGGAACTTTCTGGGTCTTTCCTGTGTCTTCTCTGCTTTGCCCGATGAGTTTCAGCAGCTCTTTCGTCCTATTTTCTAGAGAACTGTAATCTCTAATGATGTGTGTTGTTTCATGTAGTGTGAGTCTAGTACCTGCTCCTTGCCCCTTGTCAGCCTTGAACCCACCAACCCATTGCAGCGAATCAGATAAATGAAGTGTAATTACGGTTTTAATCGCAGAAATCGAAAACAGACAATTGGTTCAATTTTGAGATGTGGGGTAGAATTGGAAGACCCAACGAGTAAACGGTGTACACAAGGGTCTAAACCAGACGCTGCACGGTCTGTGTAACAACTTTTCTGTTAGGCACGAGTCTGTTTGTAACCCGAGCAGCGTGGTTATTGTTTGGAGGCCCGGATCACCAGGCCTCCACCCGATCTGCATCCATGCAGAGGGCGGACCGGAGGGGGCACCCTCCTGTGTCTAGATCACCGAACAGTGAAAATGAAAAGGGGATTGCCCCAAATGTGGTACAGCTAATGAGGGGGTCTCAAATATGTGTTCACAAGGAAATACATAAGCTGTGAAAAATAAATTCAAAGGAAGCTACTAATTCTAATTGACTTGGTATCCAATAAATGGATATCCTAACCTGAAAATGGCCAGGGTAGCCAAGAAAAACATACAGCAAAGTAAAGTCACACCTAACACAACTTGTCGAAAACAATATATTACAATTTTTTATTACACAAAGGTAAATACATTTAACAAATACACAAAATCCTATGCTTTAAACAAATACATGATGGATGTATTTTCAACAAATACATAGAGACAACAGAATTCAACTTCTTTAGTGAATATTCTGGTTTACCATTAAGATGCAACATATACATGAAATGCTATGCTTCAAGCAAATACATGGATATGCCTAAAACAAGTACATGAAGACAACAAAATTCAACTTCTTTGGAGAATGTCCTGATTTGCCATGAAGATGGAAACCAAAAAGTTGAAAAAAGCCAGAGTGAACTAATCAATTCAGTTGATTATGCAGAAATATATAAATGCAGTAATACAGGTCTGCCGATTATGCAGAAATATATAAATACGGTAGTACAGGTCTGCCTACGTAAACATTTCACATTATTCTGGTGCGAAAGTAAGGGTCTCAACCAAAGGTGATGTAGTAGGAAACAGAAATGAGTTTCAGCAAGTAGAGACCACTGTTACGTTTCGGCGGGCCACCTGTGGGGCCTCTTTAAAGAAACTGCCTTCCTCGGGGCAGAGTAAATGATGATAATCCCTGCAGGGAAGCAGACAAAACAATCCATCACATAATGAATAGGTCCAAAAAAGTAAAAAAGTAAAGATGTGACTTGCTGTATGTTTCTCAAACACATGACCTGGGTTTATCAAGTGTTGTGGGCCATAACATGTCTCGCCAAACAATTCTTAATTTGGAGAGGACTACTCATTTGAAACTACCTATGAGGGGAACCTTACCCAAAATGAATGTGGGGGGAATTCGTCAAAGGCAGAAATTCTTGACGCAAACTCGACCTCTGAATAGAGCGTGGGGCAGCAAAGACTGGAGAAAATCACTAAGAGACAAAAAAGTGTGAGAGATAACACAAATGAATGTTTAAGTCTACCGGATCTATCGGATCTATCAGCAATAGAAACAGAGAATGGGAAAGAAAAAGATATACCTGAGTGTGAAGATATATTTGTTTCTCCTGTCAGGGCATCTGTCCTGAGTGAATCAAGGCCAGTATCCAAAGTCCAACTTCGGAACGAAGAAAAGACTGCCACAAGTTGTTAACAAAGGGGTGTCCAACTTTGGAACAATCGTCCGGTAATAAATACCTATCCATCGTCGCAGAAAAAGAAGAAAGAGAGAAGGAGGAAACAAAACAGAAAACCCGTATTATGTAACAGGTTGAAAAGAATCTTTACTGACTCAACTCGTCAAAATCATGACACGTTTGAAAGAGTCTACACTAGAACACTAGCCAAAATAATGCATAATGTTGCGAAAATGCATAAAATGCTTAAGTTATGAAAGGAAAAAGTTGCTATGCCCGTTTGGATGTTAAAAAGCAAAATGGTTTAGTAAAACAATAAAAATGGGGCAGAAAAGCTTACCGTAAGCTCTGACGGTCGAAAGAATGCTGCTGGAGCCGATGTTGTCAGTAGCAGTGCCTGCGTTAGTCTGACAGTAAAGACTGGGCTGCACGCCTACCTGATGTTTAAGCTTGCAGCGTGATGACACGTTGTGTTAAGAGACGCGTATCATGTGGGAAGCCTCTCACAGCTGTAACGTGATGGTGTCAGACTGACACACCTCCGTCCGGATTGGCTCGCAGAACGCAGCCAATCCCGAATAGTCTTTCTGCAACACACCCTGTGGACCGAAGGATTTCCGAAGACGGGACCTTGCGGTCGCGTAAACATGGAACCCCGAAGTGTGCAGAGCGCCCGAAACGGCTGAGCACAACAAGGAACACGATGCGAAAAATCGCGCATCAAGAGGTATGTCCAGCCTGATGTGTTGACATACTGTTCTAAAATGTGCGCAGGCAAGTGAAAAAGACTGCCAAGCCAAAAAATGATGAAGGAAGGCTGCGAACAGTATCCAAGCTGGTAATGTTAGAAAAATGCTGTGTTGGAAACCAGAAGGAATACAAAAGGAAAAGATTAACACTATAACCGCTCCTGTCAGGTTTAAGTGTTAAGCAATGGAAAATGTAAGTAAAGAGTGTAGCAACGTCATAAAGGTGGAATGAATTCCTCATTCAGGCCATGAATATGAGTGCCTAGTCGGAAAATCCACCTGGCCTCCTTGTCCAACAAGCTTTTGTGTATATTAGTGGAGTTTTTGACTGTTTCCAATACCCACCATAATACATTATTGGGTGAGTGTTTAGCGGTCATGTAGTGATTGACCATGGGTGCTGTGACCATTTTGCATCGTATTCGTGATCGATGCTCTGCAATTCTGATGTGCACTGCTCTGCTAGTTTGACCAACATACCTTAGTCCACACGGACATTCAATGCAGTAAACCACATTTTTGGTTTTACAGTTGGTCTGATTGGGCAAGGTCCATACACGATCATTTATTTTAAAGTCTTTCATTTTTCTCGTAAAGGAACACGCACTGCATGAGCCACGTGGGTAGTGGCCCTTGATTGAACGCAGATCCCATAAAAGAGTTTTTGGGGAATTCTTACTGAAGCTGGAATGTATCCGTTTATCTCGAATGTTGGGAGCCCTTTTGAAGGCAAAACGGGGTAGAGGCTCCTCTGGTAGATCCAGTCTGATAATATCCCAGTGTTTTAGGATATGTTTCTTGATCTGAAAAGCTCTGGTACCGTGTGTAAGAACACAAGTCATGTTGTTACTCTCACTTTGTCGTGTTTTAGTGGTAAGCAAGAGGGCACCATCCGTACAGCGTGCCCTTTTCCTAGACCTCTTGATGAGAGTTTTTGGATAACCTCTCTCTCGAAGTCTCGTATCAAGTTCATCCGCTTGTTGGTTAAAATCATAAATGTCAGTACAATTCCTTCTTATGCGGAGATATTGCCCGTACAGGAGGTTGTCTTTGAGGTGCCGAGGATGGTCACTTGTGTAATCTAGCAATGTATTCCTGGCGCTAGATTTCTATGCAGGCAACATTTGAGCTGTCCATCTTGGACCTGGTGGTCAGGTCAAGAAAAATGACTTGGTTTTTAGAATGTTCAAGTGTAAATTGAATATTATCATCAATCTGGTTGAGCCAAGAGAAGAACTCTAAGAGTTCATTTTCTGGTCCTTCGCAATGAAAATGATGTAATCTATATAACGCTTCCAATGTGCGATTGATTTTTGGAAGGGGTTGGAATCACAAAGAATGTGTTCAGTTTCGAATTTCGCCATAAATAGAATAGCCAAACTCGGTGCGGAAGCCGCACCCATCGCAGTGCCTTTTATCTGCAAGAAGAAATTCCCATTGAACTCAAAGGCGTTTTTACATAGTGCTATTTCCATCAATTCTAGAATAAAATTAATTGGCACCCTCTGTTGAGTATTGGATTCTGTCAGGTGTTCCAGCATGCATTCTAATGCTTGTGTCTGAGGAATACTGGTATATAAAGAGGTTATATCCATTGTGACTAAGATATGTTTGCTGGGATCAAATTCTAGATGTTCAAAAATTTGAATAGTGTTCATGGTATCATGTAAGTAAGTCCTTGTTTTCATGCTCAACGGTTTAAGAAACGTATCAATTAATTTACATAATAGTTCAAGTACTGTCCCACAGCCTGTGACTATGGGACATCCAGGTGGGTTTGTTGTATTTTTATGTATCTTTGGAAGTTCATAAAGGGTTGGAGTGCGACCCTGGCTAGTTGTTAAAAAATCATATTCATTTTCCGTGACCCAATTGCGGTCAAATGCATATTTTGCCACTTGATCAATTTCCGCTTTGATGTCTTCGAGGGGTCCTTTTTCAGTTTTTTTTAGCTTGCTGGATCATTCAGTAAATTATTTACCATCTCCAAATACTGGGTCACCCGACAGGACATTCAGTTTCCTGGCGGACCGCAGGGGGCACCCTGTGGCCTCCTGAGCTCTAGGGCACTGGAGCCACCCACCCCGCAGCCCCGGCTCTGGGGGCACTGAGTCCGGGGTCACCGCAGTCATCGTGATCACACAGCAGCAACATTCAAGATAGGCGCTGTTGCCCAGAAGGGGCACCGTCTTCATGCCAGGCTACGTGGCGGGCCCTAGGCATGCTGCGCCACACTAGCATGGTGCACAAAGACACAGGAGTCAGTTCTGGATCGATTGACGAGCCGGAAACGGCTCGCCTCTTTTATTTACTTGGTCACATGGTTACCCCATGTGACCATGACACAACACTTGGGAAGTTCCATGTCCCCCCAGAAGGGGTGACATGAAACACTATGGACTGAGATGTGGTGGGTGTGAGTGGAAGATGCATATCTGAGCTCAGAATTAGATGTTGCTGTCTTGAGATTTTCAGCATACTGGCAGGTGGCTGTCGGCAGTGTCGTCTTAACACTTTCTCCTGCAGGCTGCTGTGTGTATCCTCACTTTCTGATTGCAGCCCTTCTGGGGCTCTCGCCTCTCTGCTGATGCAGCTGTGCACTAACCAAGAATACAGCTGTCTGTGTTGTGAATAGGGGGGCTGCGGTTGCCGACACAGCCGCTGTGGGCTCTTTCTCTCTTATAGAGTGCTGCTTTAAGGTTGCAGGGTGGATGCCGGGTCCGGGTGCTGACCTCGGCAGAGTGCACAGGGGATGAACGGTAGGCAGCCAGCTCTGGCTGTAACCTGGATGGCACTTGCTGTTATTGGAATCGGATGTTGGAAAACTGCAAGCCAGCATCAAGAGGAAGTTATTTTCACTGAGCTGCGTGATAGCTAGGCATCTGGGGGACAGCTGAGAGAGGCAGTGGGGAGAAGGGGCGCGAGAGGGGTAATGAGGATGGGCTGAGAGCAGGGAGATGGTGGGGGGAATGAGGAAGATAGGGGATGTGGAAGTGAGTGGGTTAGAGGAAAAGAAGGTGGCAGACGATGATAGAGAGGGCTGTTATGGAGGCTGGTACTCGAGACTTAAGATGTTGTACTAGTGAATTACAGATGTTGGGAGAGAGTATTTGAGACATAATGGCCCTGATTACGAGTTCGGCTGTAACCATGCCGCTATTGGCGGCATGGCTGCCACCAAAATCGCGTCGGGGTCCGGGTCGTCGGAATGAGGATTTACCGGGCCATTCCGAGTTCGGAAGGCCCGGTAATTCCTCCCTCCAAGGACCCGGACACGGTCCTTCCCCATTCCCATTTCAGCCCCCATAGGGCTGAATGGGAATGGGAGAGGGAGCAAACAACGGGCCATTACAAGATGGCCCTTTGTTTGCTCCCTCTTCCCCTCAAGGGACCCGGGAAGCACGCCTGGTTTTCCCAGCCGTGCTCACCGTGTCCCGCGAGGGGAACTCGTAATGTGGCGGTACGGAGTGAACGGCGCCGGCACCTTTTACGGCGCCGTTCACTCTGTACCGCCAGGGTCGTAATGAGGCCCGATGTGTTGTAAAAGAGTTGAAATGCATTGAATACATATATTAGATGTTTGAGGAGGGTAACTGAGGCTCACACTGTTGGGGTGTTGAAGAAGGGTACTGGAGACTTAAGTTGCTAATTTGCTTATGGGTGATGGTGTTGGAGAATGCTGAAGACTTAAGTTGCTGGAGGGTGGCACTGTGTAAACATGACTGTGTTGGAGCAAGCCATTGGAGGTGTAAGGTGTTGGAGGTCGGGAGTGGGTGTTCTTCATTTAAAGCTGTTGATGGAGGGCCCTTAGCAACTCGCAGTGGATGGTGGGGTGCCTGTGGCGAAGAGGTTGGGGGATATTCAGGCTCTGGGTGACTGGTGAGAGTGGGTTGCTGTGCAATGAGTCAAATTGCACTATTGGCAAAAAAATCCCTGTGTGTATTGTCCAAGTGTAAAAGCATGAAGTGGTACTGTTAGGAAAGATTTCTCTTTATTGCACCTTTCCTTCCATCTTTATGGAACCCCCAAACTTGTTGCTTTTATTTTTTCATCTGTCCTGTACTTTTCACAGTGCAGTGAAGCCTTAGGCTCCCCTACACTGGCCTTTGCTCATATGTTGTGGGGAAACTGATATGTCCTTCAGGCTGTCAGTACTGGGAAACCTTGTTTCCCTTAGTTGTGTTACTATGTTACTACTTTTGGTTACATTTATATCACTTGTGGTAACTTTTTATCATTGTGCAATGCAGCATACACTGCAGTACAATGGGGTGCATTTTTGTTTTTCCCTAGACTAACACTCAGAGGATGTTAGGTTACTCTAGGTGTACTAAAAGGATAGGCTGGTGGCAGCAGTGACTTTTCCAGACTTTTTGGGGATTTTAGCTTTACCGCATGTACCTCATTTGGCTATTAGCTGTGGCTACTGGTCAAATATGGCAGTGCCACTTGATTTTTCACCTGTTCTTTAGCCATCTTGTTCTTCAGTCTTCTTCCTGGCCTGGAAGGCGAGGCAAATCCTTATAAGGACTTCCAGTGCCCGAGAAAGCAGAAACTTTAGGTGGGCTACTGGGGGGTAGTGTGTGTTTGCTGGCAGGATTGGGCTGGGTCTGTCTGACCCTAATCCACAAACTGGTTTCAGTGTGTGTGAGTGGTCTGCATGAATGTTCCCGCCAATGGTCCTGATTGGACCACTGCTGGGGTGTGTGTGTGTGGGCTAGTCCTGCTATTGGCTAATGGGAGTTTCAGCTCTAACTTGGCTTTTTAGGAAAAGAGGAGTGCCCCTGCACCCATTCTTCAGAGATCCTGGGGAAACCTGAAGGAGCCAAGTATCCTGTCCAGTTGTGAGACCCGCGAAAAAACCTGAGACCTGACTGAAGGAGGCCTGGCAACCGACTTCTGCTGCTGTCCTGGAGGAGCCCTGTCTTGCTCGTGATCTTTAATAGTCCTGCAAAGGAGCTACGACCCTTGGAGTGGAGGGACCATCCATTCCCGATGTCTGCTTGGTGCCTTACCAAAGGAACCCTTCAGAAGTGCCCTGGGACCGTCCTGTGGCTGACTAACTTCGTTTTTTGGGATACGGTGCTGCCGGCGTCACCGTACTGAGTTTTGGCCTGAAACCTGAGGGATCCTCAGCTGGCTCTATGAGACTACCTCCTGCTAAATGTCGGTATCCTAGCATCAAGGGGACCCGAGATAGGAGGGAAAGTCTGACCGCCACGGCTGAGTCCTTTTGCATCACCCTGCTGCAGTGACCACCATCTGAAATAGCTTACCTGGCCCGAGTCCAGTCCTAAAAGGAGCGCTGCATCAAGCTTTTCTGCACTCTTTGACCGAGAGTCCTTGCAACAGTAAAAGACACCAACCGGAGATCAGATCAAACCTGCAACCCCTGAGAATCGAGGAATGCGACTTTCAGCGGGAAAAGCAAGGTCAGACCATCTTCCTTTTTTCTGCCAAGTTTGGGGAAGAATCAGAGTACAGGGGTAAGTTACAGAGTTTCTAACCTACCCCTATACTCCCATTATAAGTCACTGGGCTTATAATAAAGCTTATTTCTAACACTTTTGGCTTTGCCATTACTTGCTTGCGCAAGACATCTGACTGTTGGGGCTACTTTTGGGCATGAGTCTAACTTGAACCCTAACCCTAAAAGCCCTTTATTGGAGCCAATAGACTCTACCTGCATTTTTCCCTGAATCCTAAATTCTGTGAAAACTGTAACCTGAACTATAGGGCAAAAGGCCCCAGGCAACGTAGGTCTGGAAAATTTAAGCTAGGGATAATCTCTGTGTACCTTTTTGTGCATAATACTTGTCTAACCTTTCCTTTGCAGGAGTTTCTGATGTGTATTATTCCCTATACCAAAATGAATGTATAAGGGTATTTAGTTTGATAGTGTTGTGTGATACTTCTAGCTGCTAGTAGTCATTTTTCTATAGTGTGTTTTGGCCAGAAATAAATAACTGTATTTGTATACATCCTGTCTAAGTGTAATGTGTGATTCCCATTGTGTGACCTCATTGTGGACCCCTTACAAGCTTACCACCTCTGAAGAACTTAGCCTAGACCGCCTGTCACTGCTCCTAGAGTTGTCCCTGTCACAATATAGGTTGGCCTGCTACACATCTGTCCACCAGGCTAGAGTATAGAAAATCAGTCCTAACAGGTACAGCCTCTGATTGTCTTCTGGTTGTACTTGTGTTGGTTAGTTGCTGTTTCCACTCTGTGGGCAGACACTTGGCAGGCACTGGATGTTTGCGCTTTGGGGTTTAGGCCTTTTCGTTCGAGATGCTTTGTCTGTTTACAGTTTAGCCTGAGTGATGTACAATTGTCCAGGTTGTTGTGTTGGACATCTGTTTACATTCACAGTCATTTGGTAATATGGGCCTATACACACTGATATTAACGCTGCATATGGTGATCCATTCTTCTATTAAATGTATATCATATTAGAGTGATATCATAACCATAGTTTTCTTAGTATAGTGAGGAACAATGCTATGTGATGCCACATACTGTTTTGTTAAGGGGTGAAAGGTCGTGTGCAATCAATTCCTGTGTTGTAACTTGGGGGTTGGGTCAAATGACATCACTTCCTGTGATGTCATCAGAGATAAAGGGCCATGTGATGCCACTTCTGCTACTCCTGGTATTTGGCTGAAATCACGTCCCTGTACACACGGTTTTTGTAATGCGGGCACATAACTACCCTAGCTATCTTAATTGACATACCATATTCTGGGCAGCTCTTGCTCAATGCCCTTCAGCCAAAACTGAAACGGATCACATTTGACACCATGATCAGAAAGTGTACTCTTTCTGCTCACAATAGGCATATTATGGTTACGATATCACTGTAAAGTGATATACCATACAAGAATGGATCACCATATGTATTGTTAATATCCGTGGGTATAGGCCCATATTACCAAATCACTGTGAATGCAAGCAGTTGTCCAGGGCCAAATGATAATGATGTGTTATTATATAGCACTTACGCTTAAGCACTTCATATAAAACAAGTATACATACAATATCAACCTCAGCAGAATGAAAGGCTGAGTTGACCTTGCTGGGAGTCGAACCTGCAACCTGCAGATCACGCACATATTGCAGCAGCCAGCGCTCAACCAACTGAACTATGTTACCAGCTACATCCATCAGAAAACCAGCCACTCCAGAAACAAAGAGCCACATGCTGCTGGCCACAGCCCATGAGCCTCAATGTAAAAATAAAAAAGGTTTTCGTTTTTTAGGGCTATCAAGGGAGACCACAGGGGTAGCAAGGGAGACCAAAGGGGTAGCAGGGAGACCTCAGGGGTCGCAGTTGCGACCCCTGGCGACTCCTAAATGATGTTCATGCGTGTGTAACCTGTAGTCACACATTGCAATCCCAGCAGGGCTGAATCAGTCGTTTATCCTTCCTTTGCCAATAAACGTAGTACTGTTCCATTGGATTGGCTAACAGCATCCATTATTTGTGCACTCTGTAGCAGAATGGATGCAGTATGTACCTTTATAAAATAACATTGATTTTCTATATTACATTTTATCAGTGAAACAGAAACATATTTTGCATTTTCCTACCCTGAGAGTGCTATGTTGAGTTGTAAGATGTTATGTTATTTGATACTTGTATAGGGCCTACTGCAATTAGTAAAGCGTTGTCTGGGATGAACACCCTTCAGAAGACTGTCGTCTGTGCAAACATGTGAATAAAAGGAGCAATACAATGTGATAAAATAGTAATTGGCATATTCCTTGATGAGAAGAGATGACTAGGCTGAAGCATTTTAAACCGTGCAGCGAATATTGCAAAGGCATAAGGACAGACAGTTATGTCTGTGGCTATGTGACAGCTGGACGGAATTTTTCATGGAATTCAGTTGTATTCTATGGGTTGCAGTGCAAGAGGGGGCCAGGGTGTTGTAAATAAATATATATAAAACGTCTTGCTTCACAATTACACAGTTAGGACCATTGGAAAAAAGCTTGCTCTGTTGCTTCACAAAGTCTGTGGAGTTACAGCGTGCAAATAAATGGTTGTGGTTATGAGGCAATGTATTGCCCTTGGATGATTAACAACTGTACTGATGTCTCTGTACTGATGTCTATTTTCACTGAAGCTGCACTGATCCTGCAATTGGACCACTCTAAACGGCCTCGGTCCTGGGCCCTGCCACTCTCCACTTGCACTGATGCCCTGGAACCCTTTTGCACTGCGGGTCTTTCTCTGTATCCCTACAGCCCCCCCTCCCCCAGCACTTGTTCTGCACTTACCTCACACTTGCCACCAGCTGGCCCTATTTATTTATTTATTACGTACGCCTCTTACCTTGTACTGCACTTCCCCCCCTCCCCTTCCCCTTGCACTTTTCCCCTCCCCTGCACTTGCGCGATCTGAATGACACCTGGCCTAGTAGGATCGTTTTCTGTCTCCCCTTGTACCCCCCCTCCCTGCCTCGTCGCGCCTTGAAACACTTGTGTATAGGCGCGTTACAAATACCATATCATATCATATCATATCTCTATTACAAATTACCAGTAATGTGTTTATTCCAAAATTCTAATATGGTGATGTATTCATTTTTTTAAAAACCTGTGTTCAATTCAAAAGATCAATACAGTGATGTATCTATTTCAAAAAGGCTAATACAGAAAGCTGACTGAGTTTTGCCCAACCAGGCTTTGTCAGGGAAAAACCCTAATATGGTGATTCCCTCATTATAAGCATTACTGAGTCGCAGGCAGGTAAAGCAAGAGAGGGAGGGATGAAAGGAGAGAAACAGAAAATAAAAAACAAATTAGTCACATATGTGTTGGACATTGGTGAGCATAGCTGTGTGGAAATCTTGTGAAAGTTATGGAACATATGATAAACTCTGACTTGATTATTTCGTGGTAGATTAAAATAAAAAAAAGTTGTCGCTTGTGTTCCTTCTTATTTTGTCCTTATTGTGATTCTTAGATAGTTCCTCGATTGTCCAAATCCAGGTTAGCATATTCTGGCTTTTGGGTGCATAAAATAGTATATTGTTTAGTGTACCCTGATAAAAGATTAGATATCACAGTGTCTTAATTTATAGTAAACTGGAACCAAAGTTAAACTCACATAATAATATCAGCTGCTCTTCTGCATATATATTTTTACTTGCTTCTCATCAAGATGGTTCTAAGTCTGTAATTCATTCCTGTACTAACCATAAAAATATATGTTGTCTAAACCATTTGTGTTACATAGCCCCCCCAGTGGGCCTCGTGCAATGGTAGCCCCGGACTGACAGAGGACACAGGAGGTGCTGCTTGCCTTCCGGCTCCGCTCGTGCACTGACATGCCGTAGGAGGAACACCCCGTTTATTCACGCGACAAAGTTGCGTCACTCGGTTGTGTGCTCCTTAAAGCAACCACACCACAATCTGGGGTAAAGTATGTTAATATTTAAGGTATTTGTACCGCACACCGTCACCAATGGAATGGGTCCACAGGCGCTTTAGTGGATCTGAAGGAAAAAAAAGGGAGGGTTGGGGGGTGTTAGTAGGGTGAAGTGGGAGTAGGAAAGTGAGAACGGTGGTGTGCTGTTGGCAGCTTCAGTTCGGTTTTCACTGTGCGCTGAGCTTGGTGTGCGATTATCGGTTCGATGTAGGTCCTCATGTGCTGTTGGTGCGAGTTATGTGTTGTTTGTTGTTGCGGTGTGGTGATGTACGTGCGGTTTGCTGGGTGGAGAAGTAGTTGTGTGGGGTTTTGTGTGAGAGATCTATGGAGAAAGTTGAGTTTAGGGGTTAGCATACATGCCAATCCTCCCGATTTTGGAGGGAGACTCCCGATTTTCCGGTGAAAAATATTGCTATTTTTCACGTTCTCCCGTCAAAAATAAATCTTTGCCCAATGCATTCCTATGGCAACATTTTTGTCTCCAGAAGTCTCTGACGAAATAGTCCTCCCAGGTGTGCCCGAATGTTGGCATGTATGGGTTAGTGGGTTTTTTCTTGCCTCTTAGTCTTTGCATTTCTTTGTTTCACATCTCTGATTGTCCTATGGGATTGGTATTGTAGTTTGTCCGTCTAATTGATAGGTGTGATGGGGTGGCAGTTTCCATCTGAGCTATTTCGTAGGTTTGTGTACCAGGTTGAGGCACGCATTGTCCCCTGCCCTGCTATCGGTGCTGTATATTTTACAGGATTCAGCTCCCTTCCTACCCATTTCGCTGTTGGTGATCCTTAGCTTCCTATGTTTTCTCTGTCGACTAGAGGTGTGTTGACATGTCATCCTTACCCTTCCCTCCTGATCTCTCTATATTCATTCATTAGTGTGATCCTAACATACCTACGTTTCCTTTTGGTATAGTGATATGTGGTAATTGGGTCCTCCCGCTCCCTCTGTTTATGGAAGCTAGTTTAGGAAGATAGGGAGGATCAGTTCCCTCGCCGAGTATTGTTTCCGCTGTGTATGTGCCTCCATAGGCGTTCCTTCTAGTTATGGGGCAAGTGTCCTAAGATCATGGAAAAATAGTAAGTGAAGTCAAAAATTAAGTTTACCTAATACTATGAATAGTATTTTTGATTGTGCTGTGTACTGCAAGCTCTGGCATCCCACATGCATCATGTGGTGCCATTTTGGGACATTGATTATAGCTAAGAAATGACGTCGTCATGCAATAGCGCGTGATGTCCTATATAAACAAACCACCGTGATAGGGAACCTTTCTGTAGCTATTTGCAGATGTTCTGCAGAAGTTAATAAATATCTTTAGGTCTCGTGGTTAAAGGTATTCCAAATAAGTTAATGCTTTGAGCTATGTGATTTTTCCGTCAGTTAACAATATATAATATTTTTTACTGAGCAAGCAAGCCCCTTTATGTCCTTTAAGCAGTGCCCGTTCTGTTGTTTTTTGGGGGGGGGCATGACACATTCATAGCTGTAAATAAATAACTGCAAAGGCCAAAATTGGGCATTGTCGGTAGCGGGGAGAAGGTGGCACTTTAGGAGAGTCGGTAGAACGTTATAAATCCATTGGGTCTTTCGTTTCCATGAAACGTCAACACACCACGGAACACTATACGATGCATACACGTTGTGTTTCTCTGGGCATACAAAATGTATGACACGTCAGAAGAACTGCTCTTGCGCCTGCGCGGCGATGATTAATTTTCGGAGCCTATACTAATCTCGCAGCGAGAAAGCGTAATTTCCCATTTGAGCACACGTATACGTGTTACGCTCTCTTCAGATTCTTCACCACGCGTGCGTACTGATGTGACGCCAACGCTTCCTTTGTAGGGCATGCGCAGTACAGCCCTTTCATTTCGGCGGAGTTCGATTTGGGAGGATGGGGTTTGAGGGTGATGAAGTCGGTCCTGGCCCACGTGAGAATGACGGCGACAGCACTCACAGGCAGGAAGCTGGCAGCGTGCTTTTGGACTTCCAGCCGTATGTGGAGAACCTGAAACGAGAGCTGGCAGGCCAGGACCCGGTGCTGATATCTGTCCTGGTGGCGCTCCTGGTGGTTATCCTCAGCATGGGTATGAGGGGGAGGCACTGCTTGCTGGGGTGTGAAAGTGTGCATCGTTCAGTGGGCTCCCTAGTTTGCTTTAAAACAGGAGGTCTCTGGATATTTGGTGAGAATTTCGCTCTCATGTTCTGAATGGTAAGGGAGTCTAACGATAAAGATGGAGGTATGTAGTAGTATTTGGCTTGTTTTACTTGCTGCTGCATTTTCGAGTACACTAAATAGCAGGGTTTTCTATTCCATAATTTAATGCTATAGAATTCTAAAAGACTGATTTGGCGTACCAGGATTTATATTTGTAGGGAGAACATCGTGCTTCTCTCAGTGAGCGATTGATATGAATGAACTGGTAGTGAGAATGCTATACGAGATCGAGGGGGCTGCTGGTGAAAGTGTGTGTGTGGCCCAATTTTGCATGCCGTGGCTGAAAGATGGGCCAGTTAGCTTAGGCAAGCGCTGCCTGCTGCAAGCAATACACCACAAGGCTCTGCAAAAATGTATTATGGGTGAGAGGATGCAGGGTATACCAGGTGAATGTGGGCGCTCTCGCAAAAGGTAAGCAGAGGTGGAGGCTAGACTCAAGATGAGTTTGACAGCTGCAGATGATGGCACTGCTAGGCTAACCCCTGCCTAGCATAATACTACAGGTAAACGTTTGTGTACCAAAATGAATGCTCTTGTCCAAACATGAATTCTCCAGATAAGAAAAATATCATACAATTAAGAGAGTAACAGTTCTGCTGTTTAATCAACGTAGCAGCAATAGTGTATTGTTCTTGCCAACACGTGTTTCGACCGATGAGGTCTTTTTCAAGGCAATGACATGAGCTAAACGTCTGATTTGACAAACCAATAGATCATATGAAGTTAATAAACGGAAGCATTAACTCATTTTGCGTTCATTGTGTTCCAATCATGTGAAACAAACCATAATTAATGTAACTGATACAATAACAGAAATGGATTATTGGGTGTAACAATCCATGCATAAGAGCTGATTAATCCATTAGACCAATCACGTGAACTGAAGAGAGGGTGGGGAAAAAAGGGGATAAAAAATTATTAAAGTGCATTGTGTTTATGTAGCAGCAATAAACTACAAATATACACGATTGATACCCTTACTAGATCAGTTTTAGGTACACCCTATTATTTAGGTGAAAAGGATAATGCCGTGGCTTAATTTGCCAGTAATAAAGATGCAAATGAAAAACTTTTTTCAACCAAATTTCTCACAGACGTCTGAGACTTCTGCTCTAGTGTTGTGCAGTTCATATCATTTCTGATTTGATTCCTCCATGGCATGCAAAAGTAGTTGTCACTGGGTGATCACATTTGAATACACTGCATGTTCCACATTTGTGGAAACCAACATGTTTAGTTGGTCGTGGTCATTACATCAGAATCAGGTCTGAGGAAAGAGGACAAAGTTTGTTCTTGAGTGTGGCTTCCCCAAGTAAAAATTAGCTTAGGTTTAGTCTATATATTCTTGAAGGTCCGGATTTAAGGATAAAAGATGCCAATGTTTTTGGAGGATCCCATACACTTGGTTACTGTTTTGGGAATATTTGGTGATAAAGTTCACACCTTTTGGGTTCAGCATTGGGGCCCCTACTTTTTGGCGGCAACATATCCTCCCTCTGAATAGGTTGGATTTTGGTGGTCTCAGGCTGACTTGCCCTCAGTACTTTGTAGAGTAATTTGCGGCTTACAATGAATTTATTCACATACTTGTCAAAATTCCTTCTGTATTTAAGCATGCACTTAGAGTTTCTGTATATGAAGTTATGGATGTAGTATTTGCATCATAATGACATTGAAGCACATAACATGGCTATAGGAACTGCACAATTCTAGAGCAAAAGTCTCATAGATGTCTGTGAGAAATTTGGTTGAAAAATTGTTTTTTATTCTCATCTTTAATATTGGCAAATTAAGCCACAGCATTATCCTTTTCACCTAAATAATAGGGTGTACCTAAAAATGATCTAGTATGAGTATCAATCCTGTATATGTTTGGTTTATTGCTGCTACTTGAACGCAATGCACATTAATTTAATTTTCTATGTATTTTCTTTGTCCCCTTTTTTTTTCCCCACCCTCTCTTCGGGTTCATGTGATTGGTCTAATTGATTAATCAACTCTTAAACACGGATTGTTACACCCAATATTGTTATATCAATTACCTTAATGATGGTTTGTTTCACGTGATTGAAGCACAATGAACGCACCATGACTGAATGCTTCTGTTTATTAACTTTATATGATTTATTGGTTTGTCAAATCAGACATTTATCTCATGTCATTGCCTTGAAAAACACCTCATCGGTCGAAACACGTGTTGGCAGGAAGAATGCACTATTGCCACTACTTTGATTAAACAGCAGAACTGTTACTCTCTTAATTGTATGATATTATTCTTATCTGGAGAATTCATGTCTGGACAAGTGCATTGATTTTGGCACACCCACGTTTACCTATACATGTATTATAAGTCTTTGTTGTCTCAGGTGTTCTTGTCTGCAAACTGTAAAGCTCCCTCTGATTTAGTTTCAAAGTTATGTTATCTTGTTGTTGTATAGCACCTTCTACCATATGTTCTAGCGGCATTGAAGCGCCGTAGGAAGCAACACCCCCCCCCCCCAGCAGAACATGGTCTGAAAGATGAAAGGAGCAGTGCAATGCATGCAGCAGAACATGTAGTTTAGGCATTGCACAGAAGCTGTCTAGTGTGGAGACGTTGGAAGCTGAAGAGTAGATAGATCAGGTACCTCTGCTTTCTGATTGAAGAAGGTGCGAGTTTGGTATGCAGATGTTGGAAGTCGTTGCCGAATATTTCTAAAGATTATTTACATTTCCATTATATTAAACACATGGGGCCTCATTACGACCCAGGTGGAATGGGTTTAACGGCACCGGTAAAGGTGCCAGTGCCGTTAAACCCATTCCGCCCTATTACGAGGCTCACTTGCGGGACCCGCTCTGACGTCTGGTCAGACCAGACCAGACGTCCTTTGCGGGTCCTGCAAGGGGACCAGGGAGTTAACAATGGGCCCGTTGTTAGCACCCTCCCCATTCCCATTGAGCCCTTTGAGGGCTCAAATGGGAATGGGGATGTGTTACCTGAATGGGGAAATACTGGGTCCTCCAAGGTTGGAATGGCCCGGTATTTCCCCATTCAGGGACCACGGACCCCAGTTTGGAGGCATAGCTGCCTCCAAACTCGTAAAGCGGCCCATAGTCTTTTTTTTTTTTTAATATATTTTTTTTTATATAGTGTCTTGTCAGAAGGTTGCGCCTCTTTACTCATCAGGCGAACATTGTCTTTCTAGTTATTATTCTCTAGTCTGCAGGGCACAGCACCTTTTTATTACTCCTACTGAACAGTCCCTTTTTATTTATCCTTCACTAAAAGCAGTGATCAGGGAGTGGAGACAGTGCAGGCTGTGTGGTATGCGTGGTGCGGGGATGAGGCATGGACTGAACTGAAATTGTTCTTGCAACAAGAACTGGTGAGTGCTTTAAATAATATCTAGACTTTGTGCATTATTGGCCCGTAGTGTCTGGAAATCTAAGCACGTATTGGGAGGAGAAGCTCCTTGTATATGTATGACTTATGGGGTGGAAAGATGGGTCCCCCCAATTGATGAAGCTCCGATTACGGATGAAGAGACTTTGACGGGAATCAATATACAGCGCCCCCTGTCACCGTTGAACGCCATGTTTCCCGCCCACGGTATAAGTGAATTGGTCCCCCAGATAGAATCACAGAAGTTGGGACCGAGCACTATGAACAATATTCCAGTGAATTTGGTAGGGGGTCAGTCGGCGGGTAAATCTTCTGCCAAATGAATATCCTTCTATTTCCCATCAAAAGGCAAGCAGGTGGTGGTGTCACAGAAGAAACCGGGATCATTGTTAATCTCTACATACACCACGACTGCTCCACTAGTGGCTATGGAACCCTTGGCTCATTCTATTCAGAGCAGATATGACTCAAGCTATTTAGATTAGTCACCTGAGATTGGTAACCAGTATGTTCCGGACTGTGATGCATCTTTCTTGTCCATTGGATCTTCGCCCATTTCTATTCCTGCAAGGAACTCTGATGTTCCATTTGCAGCACACAGGGAGGGCGGTGTCGTCGGGAGACAAATCAATGGTGGAAATAAATCTGGTTCTTTGTATTTTAGTTTCGTTATATGAGGGTCTCAAGGCGGAAACAAAAGCTAACCCCGTACTATTAGAATCCCTTCTTTTTAAATTAGAAAACCTACAATTGCATGTAACTGCTAAGGATTTTGTTCTCATGGCCTGACAACAAATTATATGGAGGTGACATTGCATGTGGTGTCTCCCGCAGTAATCAATGCCATGGGCGTTATTGTGGATCCTGACTACGGAAGAAGGGGTACAGAGGTTATTGTGCCAGAGGACACAGTGGTATGTAATCAACAAAAGCCGGGGCACATGGTGGATTCAGAGTTGCAAAGTGTTCTCTGTGAAGTTGATCCTGCCCCCGTAATGAGGGGTATTCCCCCACGAGAAGCGGAGACGGGAGCTTGCCAGGCAGTTGGGCCTATTGACATGTTACAAAGAAACCACTGCGGTCTGTAGGTCAAACAGTGAGAAGTAAGGAGGGATCATGGGAGGTGCTACCTATATTACCGGGGGAAGGCAATACTGATCAAGGACCCTCTGGAGCACCTAAAAGTATCAAACTGCCTGTTCGGCGGAAAGTGTGGAAACTGAGAACGCCCATGAGAGAGAAAAACGAAAACTGCCCTAACTCGAACTTGAATACCCAGGCTTCTAGACACCTTTGAACAGCCTGTTATCTCTACAAGGTGTGAAAATGGCATTATCGAGAGCAGCCAGCATAGAGCCTGTTGCTCAGGATAAACAAATCATGATTGGCTGCTCTGGAAAGACAAATGCTACAAAAGTGCCTGATACCAATAGGGAGAAACTGTTAGTAAGTGCCAGAGCACCCATTGTTTGTACAGTGCAAAGGCTCTCGGCCCGGATAGACGCACCAGTGGTGATGTCCCTGGTGAAGGGGGTTGATATTTTTTTAAAAAAGAATTTATCAACTCTCTGTACCCAGTGATCAATCCTCCCAGAGACCTTTTATGAGTTGCATAGGATGGATGTTTAGCCCCATGGGTTCACAAATCGTTATGAGCTGAGAGAGAGAGTTGGGAGGTTGGGGGGCGGGGTGCTGAACGTCGCCCAGTGGGACCAGGGGGGTTTGGTGGTTCTTGCAATGTGGCAAGGGAACCAGAACTGGTATATGGTATTTTGGTGGAAAGTGTAATCCTGGAAAACAGATATGTTAACTTAAATCGTACTAACATCTTGCACTCGCTGCTAGAAATTTCAACTGTGGTGAGAATTCCGACAAACTATATAAAAGAGTACACTTTCCAGACCGACGGATGACTGATAGATCAGTGGTCTATTTTAACTCGAAGTTGGTTGCTGATGTTTTCTTTTCTTTTTTATTGTTTGTATATGGTTTATTTTTAAACCTTTACAAAAACGGATAATAAGAATATAAAATACAAAACAGTAAGCATTAAACATATAGACTGATAATAAGGAGACAAACCGAAAACATTATATTAATACTTTGCATTTACACATGCTACAATATTTCAAAATACTAAAAGCATTTGTCCGGTTCCCTGTGCGCAGAAAATATATTTCTTTGGTTACTACCCAGCAAATTACTAAAATTCCCATTACATATAGCTAGTTTTTAGATGCACCTTGTTTTAGCCTAAGTCATTTAGTCATGGGCATTTTGCATTCCAAATTAGGTTACATGGATGCATACACATGATGCTGAGGTCTTTGCGCTGCCAGTTCCAACTACAAACCTCTCGGTTACAGTTTCCAATTGCAGAAATTGGCCTAATGTTGCCCTCATAGGGATAATTAAGTGTTCGATTTTTAAGAAGTGTCATCATTCTTCCAAGCAAGGTGTTGCAACATTATTCCTCTCAGTAACGTCGCAACCACACTACATTTGCTTTATAACATTTATATCATTTCCCCACGTGCAGTTTCACATGTAGCAAATTGCGCATTTCAAATGTTATCTCATCTTTAAGGGGACACTGTGACTGAATTCCCTTGATCAATTTGTAGGAGATCACAAATAACGGATAGGTATCTAACCACCCCAATTTTTAGAGCAACTGTTGTGCCATGCAGTATGTCCCACCATAGGCTACCAAGATCAACTCTATCCAAATTATTTACACATTTTTTTAAAATGGTCTATACGACTTGATTTGAGAGCTACACAAGTTAGCAGCAAGTGCGTAAGGCTTTCTTTGTCTGCCCTGCTTTGACAAAATCTGCATGCTGACACTCAGTTTGCCTCTTATTTCAAGTATCTCACTGGTTGGCAAGACATTTAACCTGAACCTCGTATAGCCATGACACCAGTTCTTATTTGGAAACCTGACAGATAGCCCCAGCATCTTATAATGGGATACTAACTGATAGCACAATTTAGTATTCCTCACCTTTTCCATGGTTTCCGCCCAATCGGAGTACTGTAAAAACATTTTTACTCGCGTTGGAATAGCATTCCTTTTGTTTAAACCTAATTTTTAGAGTATACCCATACAGGTTGTCTGTAAAGTTAAGAGTGGGGCTTGCTGGTTCCAATCTGTTCATATAGGGTGTTCCCTGTGTTTAGGAACATATTTCTAAATGGAGACAATTGACACCATTCCACTATACTGGTCAGTGATTGGAGACCCAACTCATACCTTATGGCGGAAATATGTACAGATTTTGGGAGAAAGAATAGTATTGATTTCCAAATTGGGGATTCCATCTTGTGCAGCTCCTCCATAGGGGATACAGTTACAGGCCATATGTTATTTTTGGAATGAACTTTAAGAGTATGACAGGAGTGAGGGAGTAGTTTCCAAATTTGTGATCCACCTTTTTCATATACACCTGACTGCACACCCTCTCCGACAAATAGTGACAATATTGAAATTTCAAATGATTGTTAAATATAGGAAAGCCCTGAAATTTCATCATTGGTCTGATGGTAAGCCTTTCATGGTTTAAAAACCATGTATACACAACCGGGGTCTTCCTATTGCTCAATCTCATTATAACAGTTTTTCTGGTGTTTACCCTTAAACCATTTGATGTGGTATATTCAGAGAAAGCCGCAATCAAGTGTGGAAGACCTTTAGGCGTATGGTTGATGAGAAGGAAATCGTCGACATAGGCACCCCACACCAATTTCAAACCTTGTACGATAGGTGGAACAAAGGAGGCATCGTCCAAGATTTTACCGGAATCAGATACATAGTGATTAAATAGTGCTGGTGCAAAAATGCAGCCCTGTCGTAATCATTTTGAGATTATAGGGTAAGATAACTGGCCCTCCATATTTAATCAAACTTGTCTCTGGGAGTGTTCATGTAAATGGATGAGAATTGATAAGATTTCTCCTGGCATTCCCAAGGTGTTCATTTTTGTCCACAGCCTCGATCTATCAACTAAATCAAAGGCCATGGACAAATCCATTGCCACCATATAAATGGGTGTTGTCCCTTGATTCCATGTCTTCTCCTGAAGTAAGGACACCACTAGGCCGCCTGCATCCGTCCCAACCTCCTTTCTGAAACCCGAAATGCTGCAATAAGGTGGAGCTTCTTGACAACCATTCTTCTAGTCTTTGCAGGAGAAGTCCTGCAACGATTTTGGAGTCCAATATAGCAATCGGGTGGTAATTTCCTCTTCCCCCTGTTTAAATATTCCGATAACGTAGGAAAAATTCCAAGAGGTCGGTATGCAAATTGTGTAGATGATATCTGTAAACAGTATGGATAAGCTCTTCGCTCACAATTCAGGATTTCCCTTAGAGTGCATTTGAGAGACGATTTGGCCCAGCTGCTGTCGAGGAGCTGGCTTTTTGAATTTGTAGCATTATGCCCTGTACAGAAAAGTCCAAGCATGCTGTTTTATGGAGGTCCGGTCCGGCTCACTAATGCCAGGCAAATGGAGGTTGCTAAAATGGCCCTCCCATACTTCTTCTGGTATGGATGTCGATTGAGCATTACTTTGCACTGACTCCATACTATTTACCAATGACCTGAACTGCCTTGTCGAGCCATCTTTTAATGCTTCGAGCATAAATTCACTGTCCAATTGTAAAAGAGATACTCAGTAACCATTAAGCCAATTTTTTTGTCAGAGGTGTGCTTATGGCTGCCCCTGTTTATATTTGTTTTCAAATTCTTAATCGTTTTTCTGATTAATTTGTCAACAAAGAGGGGAAAAGTTATAAAGTGACCACTTTGTGTCAATAGAAGTTGTTGCAAATTCCTCTACAGTGCATTTAGTTTTGCCACATTACCCTTGTGCCAGACTAGTCTAGTCTTCGAATCGTTAGTTATGTTAACTAAGTTTTCCATTTTGGGGTGCATTTTCAGATCAAGGTTCCGTCCAACATTCTATGATTACTTCAAGTTTTTTTTTTCAAGATTCCACAAATGTGTCACATCCATTAAAAATTGAGACAAGGAACAGAACATATAATCAATTGTGGACAAATTACTCCCACTTGACCACATAATAGGGTCCGTGGAATCTGTTCCATAAACTGAATATAGGCCCCATTTTTAAAAAGAAAATTCCCTAGGGGTATCCCTGAAGTGTCTTTCGCTTTGACGCCCGGGGTCCCTAAGTTATGACTTTGCACCTTCAGATACCATTGAAAGGAGGCCCCTTTCTCTAGTTTCCGATAGCGCACATGGACGTTAAGATCTTCTGTGATCACAATCTGCAGCCCAGTATATGTAGTCATGGCGTCTGTATTACTGCATCAATTTAGTCTAAGGTTGGCTGTAGATTTTGATCCGTAGGCCAATACACATTTATAAGGAGCATGATAAAAATTGTCAGATTTGTTTTACCAATACGTGTGCTTTTGATTATCTTGATGTCCTCACCAATTTTAATAGCAATGAGGAACCCTGCCTTTGGGCAGTCTCTTTGCTCCATCTTTGCAAGTTCACAACGGACGTCCAAACCGTCCACTGACTGGTCATCCAAGTTTCTTGGATGGCAATTATCGGAAATTGGGAAAGCCTTTCGCACAATTCCACGGAGCCCCTTAATTGGGCTTGACCTCTGGAGTTCCGGGACAAAACCGACATTTGCTTATTGTGGTTAAAGATTTGACTTTAGATCCTTTAGCCGGAGAATGGAATCGCGTAAGGTGAGCGCCAACCATCCCCGGCTACCTTTCTGAATGTGTGGGTGTTGCCGTGCAAACAAATCACTCTGGTTGAACGGTCATTAACCTCAAAACAGCAGAGAGGTACTCAATGGCTGAGATGTATAAGGGGGTTGGGCTTATATCCACTCACTGACCATCAACTACATTTTTGTGAGTGATTGGATGCAAGAGAAGTGTAGTCTGACCATTCTCCCCACTCCACTCAGTGACCATGCTAGGGTGATGGCGACACTTGTATGGGGTAAACCATTGGAACATACTGATGTATTCGGTCCCATTATTTGACTGCTAATCCATCGGGTAGTCAAATATATTGGAACCAAGCGTTGCCAACCAGGATGAGTCAATCTTTGGTGGATGCACTTGAAGTTGTTTCCACAGAATGTAAATATTGGGGTTTCTCTGCACCCAATTCTGAGGTATTCACAGAAGACTTGATCCAGCAGAATCAGCGTTCGGACTGTAGTACTGGGAAAATTAATTCGAAAAAACATGCTCAATGTATATAATGACAAAGTGGTAGTGCAAAAGCGTCAGTTAAGAAAGGTTGTTGGGCCTTTAAATCAAAGGTGGGATCTTACTCCTGAAATAAAAAAGGAACTTATTGAGGCATTCGAGGCAAGTGTGTGGGAACTGGCTCTGAATAATCTTGTGAAATGGAGCCAAGAGGACGCAGAATCACTTTTTGTTGCGTTAAGAAATAATGCTAAGGTTTTCGGGGCGTCTTAGGGATAAAATGGACACAGTGCAATTGGGGGAACAAATTGCAATAGCCGAGAGTGATTGGGTCCAACATTTTTCTACCTTATACGCGTCTTTGGTAGGTAGCGAGGGGATTGCTCAACCAGACTGGAGTCCATCGGATGGACCTTGTTTTGATCAGGATTGTATCTTGGAGGTAATAAAGAAACTTAGTTCATCCTGGGACCCAGGCCCCAATGTCTTATAAAATTATTTGCTTCAAACTAATCCAGAGGCATGGGCAGTAGCTCTTCACGTTCTGTTTTAAGAGTGTGGTGACATTGGATCTCTTTCTGAATGCATGTTCCAAGGCACATATTCTTCCGACATATAAGAGGCGGGCGAGAACCTGCCCCTTAAATTATAGACCTATTGCTCTTCTGGATGTGGACAGCAAGGCTTTTGCATTTATCTTGCTGCCTCATCTAGAGGAGTGGGCTCTAGTAGCTGGCAGGTTGTCGAAATGGCAAACCGGCTGTCGCCGGAACTCAGCAACGTCCTTAAATGGAGCAATAGTTAAAATTATTCAACATCTGGCCTGGGACGCAAGGTATAACACAATATTTGTTGTTGAAGCTCCAGCAGTGCGGGGTGCCCCAGGGCCTCTTGAGACTAATCGTGGACCTTTATTCACATTCGGAAATTCAGGTGCGTTTGAATTATTCTGGGGCACACTCTTGCTATAACCCTATGCCTCGGGGTGTCGGGCAGGGTAGTGTTTTCGTACCCTGCATGTTTAATCTTTATCAGATGTAGGAGACCACTTACAATCAGCAACATTCATTACACCAACAGTACATGAATTAAGACCCTATTGGTTGTCCTACGAAGGTGATTTTTGATATTTGATTGAACGCTGGTAGCATTACAAAGGCTGCTTGATGCATTCTCAGTCTATATGAATAACCATGCACTCCAGACCAACCCCACAAAGACTAACATTTTGCTTTGTTCAAAGTGTCAGAAAAAGAGAGCCAGGGTCAGAGGTGGACTCATTGATTTATTTGTGGTTCTTCATACAGGCTTGACTAGGCTTAAGGAACGTACCTTGATATTAATCAACTTGTGACGGTCGATTCCCGTTATGGCACATATACTCTGAAACCATCTTTACAATACAATGAAGGGAAAATTGTTCCCAAAATTGTGTACTGTATGGAAGTATATCCTTTATCATTATTAGATGGGCTTCCACTCCTTGCTGCCGAACTTGGTTCCTACACAAGCAATCCACTATGAGTTGGGCATAACATCACTGCGAGCACGAGCACAGTGGAAGATGTTATCATGGTTCTGAAAGCTTGTATGCCCAGTGGTGGGTTCCCTGTTTGAGGATCTAAAAATTACTCTCGAGTCAGGATGTAGTAAATTGCTCTATGAGGTATAGGAATAATGTAGTACACATTTGATGGCAGTAAGTAGCTCCATTTCTGAATTGAGAGAAGACCCCTGCAGAGTGAAAAAACTCCTGTTTGAATATGACTGCATTGGGACAATTGAGAGAATGCATGAGTATTCCTCATTGAAATTTTTGAAAACTACATCCCCCAGCTGCCTCTGCAGCTTTATGCCGAAACATCAGGCACTTCAGCGCCAGTGCTTATGGGACAAGCCGGTCTTCGCTGGTTCGTTGGGGGAGTTAATTAACTCTGCCGCTGTGATCTACTGACCATTGCTTAGCTGTTTCCTTTCTGATATGGTGTGTTTGTATGTTGTAACCCGGACTGTGTGCTGCAGAAGCAGTCAGTGTTGCTCGATGTACCCAGGCTTGTCTGGATGCCAATTTGATTGTCCTTAACTTCATTTTACAACAGAGAAAAAGCACTCTCATGGTACAAAGCATATTGTATCTTGCTCCATTTTGAAAACTAGATCCCCCAGCTGCCCCTGCGGTCTTATCCCGAAATGTTAGGCGCTTCAGCGCCATCTCTTCTGGGACAAGCCAGTCTTCGCCGGTCTGTGCCGGACATGCTTTGGATCGCAATGTTTTCCTCACTGCTGCTGCCTGCTCGTTTTAGGTGTTGGTGTTCCCTACCTTTTACCTAGCAGTCTACATCAGCTTCTTCTGTCTAACGTTATAACATTACTATTTATTGTCCTTAACACTATGGGTTACATCCAAAACTCTCTCCTGCTTGTCTTTCAAAAAGCAAGATGAGAGAAGATAGTAGAAAAATACATAAGACTTTTTTTATGATCACGCCCCTACAGGGTCCCACATCACACACAACTCTCTGCGATCAACAAGGACTCCTTGGAACCCTCACCTCACGCAGCCGAAAGCAGCCTGGGTGCTCTTGGTTTTATTGAGTGTATGGTTTAACTGTACGTGGATGAATTGAATGCATTGAATGTATTGAATTATTGAATGAATAATTGCATTGTGTTATTGTTTGCATCTTCCATGACATTTTAGAAATATAAATGAAACGTACATTTTCTTTTTTGAGTCAAATGTAAAAATGTAATTCATTGTTCCAGATTTCATTTTTTTCATAAAATAAAATAATTATTCCCAGAGTCAGGAAGACAGGGACCCCTGCTTTCCGTTTACCCTGAGTGGCATTCTTCGGCAGGTCAGGTCAGGTTTACAGTTCTTTGAGAGCCAAATTGTTTGCTCAGGCTGCAAAATTGCCCATGTAAAAGTTTGCAGTTCTTGGGACAATGTTAATTTTGTTTTGTTTTTTGATAGATTGACCCCCTGATCAGAGGCCTGGTTTCACCAAAGACTTGCTCTATGTTTTAGCTCCCCAACATAAACTTAACAGCTCGACCATACTCTTAGGCGATTTCAACCAATGGCTATTGAATCCAGATGATACAGACGCTCTCGAGTTAGAGAAACACCTGAGAAATGTAAACTTTAATATCCTTAACACAGAACCCACACACATGGGCAGTAACATTCTGGACTGTGTGCCAGAAATATTGTCAACACCAGGCCTTGTTTCTGATCGGACCATTACTTTGTGAAATGTCTTATACACCGTCCAAGCATCCCCAGGAAATCTCATAATTTACCCAAAACAGTCATCAGTAGAAACCTGAAAAAAAGAATTAACTTGGAAGAACTCAGTGTGTCAAAACTATAATGGCGAACACCTTGGATAAGGATTCGGTTGGAACTTTATCATTGACGTACAAAAATCTTTTAAATTGCTTTTTGGATAAAGTAGCCCCTTTTCAAAACTAAATTGGAGACAAACCTTGTCAACAATTATGGTTTACAGAGGCCTTTTCTCTCTCTTTTCAGGCTCATCAAGTTAAGTAGAACGCCTTCGGGGAAAGTAAATCAACTGATGATAACAAGAGTTACTGGAAAGCTGAAAAACTATAAAGTTAAGATCCTTGCGGCAAAACAGACTTTCTAGAACAAAGAGATCGAACAGGTAGGGAACAATTATCGAAAATTATTTTAAATCTCGAAAAACCACTTCTCCAATCCCAGTCCTTTACACCAACTAGGGACGACTGCACTAAGGTGCAAGTAGCATTTGTTAACAAAATATTAACTGCTCGAGCCAACATATCTAATGTGCCAGACAGTGACACATGGCACTAGATGTCGTCACAAGTTAAGGATGACTAGGTTCGTCTTTTTCATTTCCACTCCTTAATAAACACAGAAATGTGTTCCTTTCGCAAGTCTTTGTCCAACACATTTTTACGGGGAAATTCTTCCTTCCAAGTTAATCTGACGCAATCCCAATTTTTCCCCCTTTCCTAGCCCGATTTGTACATTCTTCCTTTGATCATAATATGATAACAGGCCTCTGTTAAAAAAGCCTTATCGTGATCCATCAGACCCAAATAATCTTTGTCCCATAACTAATTCATTATTTCTTTTGAAAATCCTGGATAAAGTGGCAACAGACCAATTTCAACAGTACCTTGAAATATCAGAGACTCTGCACCCGATGCAATAAAGTTTTTGTTCACACCATGGCTCGGAAAGTGCTTTACTGGATCTACAGTTGCATATGCTTGACTACTTGGAGAGAGGTAAAGCTGGCCTTCTAATTCTTCTAGACTTATCTGCCGTGTTTGACTTGTTAGATCACAAAAGCTTACTGGACGCCCTGTATCCTACTGGTATGTTTTCGGATTAAGCCGTGAAATGGATTCACTCTTTCCTGAGTAACAGACAATCGTGGATTTGCTGGAGCAATACCTCCTCCGACCTGAACACCATAATTTACGAAGTCCCACAAGGTGCCTGTTTGTCACCTGCCTACTTTAATGTGTCTATATAAAACCTTTTTGCGACTTACTCCCCTCTAGTGGTGTCTACTTTGTCAACTACCCAGATGACACTAAGCTCGTGATGGAGCGGAGTGGTGACCATAAGACCGATTCTGCTAGGTTGAACTCCCATCTACAGCCTGATGAGGTCAGTAGCTCCCAATATCAAAGCCCTTTTTGTCCCAGGACAAACCGTGAAATCTTGGTTCGAGCTATTCTCACCCCTCGGCTAGATTATTACATTGCCCTTTTGTTAGGTGCTAACAAAACGCTACATATCTAAACTTCAGATTATTCATAACGAGGCGGTTCAGATTATACAAGACATCCCGAGAAGAGATCCCATTTCTCAAGCGGGAAGAGACCTACACTTGCTACCAGTATCCACCAGAATAAATTTCAAGGCTCCCTCTGTAGCCCACAGATGTACCTTTTGGGAATGCTCTTTCCTATCTTAATAAACGCCTAACTCTCTACTCCTTGCAGACATCTCCGTTCCTGTATTGTAGCACACTTAACAGTACCTAGATCTTAGAAATCTAAAGGACTTGGCGCTCTTTTGCTCTCCACACTACCGTATCATGGAATGCACTTCCTGCGTCTAGAGTCACGTCTTTCAGTGTTTAAGTAGCAACTGAAGACCTGATTGTTCGAATAATTCATGTATCTCCACTCAGTGCCCTTCCGCTGATCTTACCTTATTAGTTGTCCCATCTTTCTTGTCTGTTTTTGTCTGCATCCTGATGCCTACAGGCTTTGGCGCAAACAAGGCATGCCTTCTTACAGTTTCGGTGGAATCTACTCCTGACAAAACAGATTTTGATTAGACTTGGCCAATTGGAAGCTGATCAGGCGGGATGTCGGTTTTGTAAAGATGTGGCGGAGAGTGAAACCATCAAGCATCTATTGATAGTCTGTCAGTGCATGGGTTGAGTTGGAACCTTCTTAAAAGATGTGTATTATCCTTTGAACAAGGGGAGCAAGTATGGTCTGCATATCTGTCGTGCCATACAACCGATACACTTACAACTTTCTTAACATTTCTTAAACTAGAGGATGATTTTATGTGAAGTATCGGGGTAAACATGAACTTGTGGTGGGGGATTCCGTATGAGTATTCGTCTTATAATTCGTCTTTTAGATTAATAATTGGAGGGCCCAAGTATAAGAGTTTGCTAAATTTTATGGAAAATTAAAGTTTTTAATGTGTGTGTTTGGGTGTATTTTTATTGTATGTGTGTCTTTTTAGTGATCTGAAGGGTTGATTTTACATGGTATGGAATGAAATGATTTTTTATAATTGGACTAATATTTTATGACATTTTTGTGAATATTAATTTGTTGACTTTTGTTTTGTTTGACCCTAAAACAATTAAAACACATTTTTTTTTTAAAGTGAGCCGAGGCAGAGTGTATTCAATATGATATAGCCTATGTGGTGAATGGTGTAAATGTTTTCGTGGGATTTACTTGGGGCATAGTGCTATGAGAGGAATGTAGCATGAATGAGAAATGTATTAACCTGTAGAGCAACTGTCAGTGGTTGAGGGATCTGCCATACTTTACATGCAATGCACATGCGCAAGGTATAGACTATGGTGGCTGGACCACATTTTTTGTGGGGTTCAGGTGTGGGGCACAGTACTACATGTAGCGAATGTGCACAGATAAATTATATTTTATACTTTATCATGCCTACGTTTGTGTATTTGTGGAAAGTGCTTAAGGACGTACACAGACTTTCTTTGACCCAGTAGGAATCATGCTTTTGAGTCAATCCCAATATCATGGTGAGCTTGGGCATGTTGAAACCATGTTTGAGAGAACGCAGAGAGTCACGCCCTTTTACCTTGGCCCACTGCCGGCACTCATCCACTCTCATAGCCTTACCTGCGATAAGTATGCAGATGACACCAGACCATCTTCAAAATCCCCCAAGATACCAGCCTCCCCCAACCTCTCCTTCTGCCTCTCTGCTTTCGACCTATGGATGATGGCCAACCACCTTCTTCTCAACCCTGGCAAAACAGAAATCCTAATATGTGGCCAAACCGCTCTCATTCCCCACCCTAAACCCTGGCTACACTCCCTACAAGTGCCACCTGCAGCTTCCACATCTATAAAAAAATCTTGGATGCACACTGGACTCAGACCTATCACTCTCCCAACACATCAACTGTGTCCAGAACTTGCCACTTCTACTTGCGCATCCTAAGGTGAATCGTTCCCTCTCTCTCCTACCCACACAGAGTTTCTGCTATACTTGCCATCATCCTCTCCCACCTAGACTATGCCAACTCCCTCTATCGAGGCATCGCTGCACACCAAACACCAACTCGGGGAAATTCCAGCGAATCCAAAATTCTGTGGCCAGACTCCTCATCACCCTCTCACCCAGAGAACATATCACCCCGCCTTAAAGTGCAACACTGTCCTTATCAGCCGACGGGTGATTTTTAACGCCATGTGCATCACACACCAAGCCCTCCAGGAAAAGATAACTCGCTACCAACTCACCAAAAACCTCTGATCCGGCTTGGCACTCCTCGTAATTCCCCCCCCCCTCACAACTCCACCAGACCTGGAGGGTCGGCCTTCTCTATCCAAGCCCCGTCCATCTGAAACTCCCTACCACCTCACCTCTGCTGCAATGCGGACTACAGCTCCTTCAGAAAAAGAACTCAAAACCTGGTTATTTCCCTCGCCAACCTGAAAACTGTCGCAGAGATCAGTCTGTCCATCTCCATCCTCCTATCAACCCTACCAGGCCCTTGATCAGACACCACCAGGTGGTGCCGGCTGTTATTGCAGCGGCCCGGCCTCGCACACTGACAAGCGCCAATTAGGAACATGGTCAAGCTCCAAAAGGCAGACACCGCCCATATTCTCTGCGGCCCCACCTAGAGACACTAGCAACCCCCTAAATACACAATGCACAACCGCTATCTACAAACTAAACTACTGATCTGTCCACAATCCTCCTGCTATCGCACTCATTCCTGGTCACCTTAGCACCCTCCCTCATTCGTGCTCTCGTAGGCGACTTTCTAAGCCTAAGCTCACCCTCTTTCTAAGTCTCAAGACATCCTTCCATTACCTGAAACTCCGTATTAAGCTAGCCTGCCTCCTGCACGCACTTTGGTTTCATACAAAGAGGATTCATGGCATGGGTAAGTTTACAGCACTTATATGCATGAGGAGAACAAGGGAATTGCAATTAAAGATATGGGGATAGCCACGTCTTTGCCCCTAGAAGACAATATAGCAGGCTGTCTTCATGATTAGATAATGCATTATGCTAGCTTGACTATGATAACCGGAAGACCAATTAGGGCAACTCGGCTATTGAGCCCAGAAGACTCTATAAGGGTACCTTCTCTCCTACAAGAACAGCCTGATCGAACAGTAGCATCAACAACAAAGTCCCATCATAGCCTCAAGGTACGTATAGACTCACCACTGAGGTGGACATCTGCTGCAGGCATGGCTACCCGCTCACTAGCATTAGAATGCAGCAATGACCTATCTGGACACATAAGTCTCTTGCACTTGCTCACTCTCTTGACCTCCCTTAGCACCCACATGCCTGATCTCTTGGGTCGCTGAATGGATCCCGGCCAGCCCTTCTACGCCTTTACCCCAGCCAAAATGCACACACGCATTGCAAGCCTATTCCAATATTTTCTCCATACTTTGGACTTTCGTCCCCTCGGGCGTACCCACCACAAACACGTTGAGACAATGTTAATGGGAAAAGGCGCTATATAAATGGTTGCTGTTGTTGCTACTGCTACATCTACTACTTACTCCCATCGGCTGCAAGTGACCAGGTGCTATAAATGGGGAAAGCTGGAAGGGACTATGGGCACGTTTAAGTGAGGATACTATTTCAACCACTGCTGTCCTGGATGAAATAGCCCCAGGCTGGGTTCACTTGATTCCTGAGTCCTAGGACCTTTATAAAGATGGGTCGAGAGAGAGTGAGAGTGAGAGATCCCTTTAGGCTGAGGGTTTATGGGAATTAATCTACATAATCCAGTTTTAGAAGCCTTCTCAACTCGGCCTCAGTTACTATGTATTGTTAATAGAGGGCAGCATGTAAATCCTAAGCCAAAACAAGGGTGTAGAGTGTACACTATTAGATTTCCAATTCCTTGTGTGTGTGTTTATTTTCCTTTTGTGGCGTGTTTAGGGGTGTGCTACCTTTATGACTGCTTCAATGCGCTTAAACATTGGGCTTTTAACGGAAAATGACATATTGAAACATCCCATGATCTATAACTTTACATAACATGACCTAACCACCTAGTATAAAAAAGAAACTGGGACCCTCTCCCACCCAAAAGGGGTGAATAAGTACATTAAAAAATGCAAGTGAAAAACGAGCAACACTCGGGTAGATAAACTACATTGCACTCTGCTTTGGGAACAAAATACATTGATCCCAGTAGAACAAGACATTACACCAAATGTTCCTATAGCTTAAAATGTTTTACTGGTATAGCATAACAACTCATTGTAGCACTTCAAAGCAGGGCACAGCATAAACAAAATAACATAGTACAGACACGTAATGTGGTTCATCCCCAGACACCTGCTCCAGACTCGCTGTTTCTGGGTTTTAAGTATTCTGCTGCTCTGGGGGGTTAATAGTCATTCATAGTTTCAACAGGGATGCTACAGATAAATGCATCGACATGTTAAATGTATAACTGACAAAACATTAAAGAAAGTAAAGCACAAAAAATGGAAACCATGATAAAAATGAATGGGACCTACAATACCCATCATTCAAAGTGAATACCGACAATGAAGAAACTATTGAGATAAAGAGGACAAAATATCCATATGAAAACATAGGAAACGTAAGCTATAGTCCTTCTAGTAACTATTCAAAGGTCCACGGCAACGAGATAATGAAGAAGGGTCCATCAAATGTATTTTCAAAATAAAACCGACCATCCACGCTACCTTAATTCCATCCACCCGACCACATCCCTCTCTTCATTCACCCCTCTCTTCTTCCATCCATGCTACCTCATCCCTCTACAACACCTACCCACCCTCTCTGCCTCACCCCTACCTTATCCACCTCACACATCTTTCCCCGCACCCACTCAACCCATCTACTTCAGCTACCCTATCATACCTTTCTGTCCGCCACCCATTGTACTTCACCCGTTCCACATCCTCCCTGTCCCATCTTTCCCTACCTCCCAGGCCAGCCTTTTACACACTACCCACTAAACTGTATGCATGTCTACCACAGTAACTCTACCCCTACCACTCACCTTCTCTTCTCTATCGCACCCTGCTCTACACATATCCACATGCAGTCTCACCGCTCGTACCCCAGTAGTAATAAGTAAGGTGCTGTCTGCAAATAAATCCTTTTCTCTATTGTACTAGCAGATCAATTCTATAAATAAATAGCACGGTGTGCTTAATAGCTGCTCATTTAGGGTTTCAGCTCGTATTCTGCCTGCCTCGCCCGTGATAATCTGTAGCTATTAACCACCTACATCTGTTCCTTTTTGTCTAGGAATTTGCCACAATATGAAGCATCAAAGAAGGAATGGTAGTATGCACGTATTCCTGAGGGAGGCACGTTTTCTTAAAGTAAAAGCTGTGTCACTTTAAATATGCTTTTGCTGGCCAAAGAAAGACCGCCTTTTAAAAATGTGTTAATCTATCACTGACATGCTTTACTCTGTTTCCATCTCTTTGGTGTGGCATTGGGATTATGCTTGGACGAATACGTTCTAGGTGGGTTTTATGTCAATGATTAACCAAGGGAAATCTATTGTAGTTTGTATTGGAAAGCTACTCCATTGTAATCCATACACCGTAACGCTGCCTGTAATGGGGGAGCGAGGGAAGGGAGAGGCAGAGGGCTCAATGAGCCTCCACGTGTCTTCAGCAGGCCCCGAAATTACCCCTGAAAGCACCTTTGAGAAAACGCCAGTATTCTACGTTCTACTTTGCATAAATCGGGGCATTTGGGAACCTAACGAACACACCATTTTAAATATATGTCCATGGCAGTGATTGAAGCATTCAACCTTTCTGAGCACATAATGCACACTGGCCGTCCTGCAGATTTCATTTATGATACTCCAACCGTAAAATGACTGGAAACTTCCAGTTCTATATACGCCTAAAGAAACATACAATATGTGGGCATGAGTTGCTGGCTGTCCTGCTTGAGTCCTATACTGCATGCATTCCTTTCACAGCATATTCATCAATCGATCCGCCCCTGCTGCAAGTCACCCATGCGCACTCTCCGGGGCAGAGTGTTTACTCATGGGGCACTGGGGTGCCCTTGCTCACAGGCAGTTTTTGGAGACTGTCGGGGCCGCCTGGGTAGATATATTGTTAGGTGGAATGTATACAATAACGTGGATAACCGTCCCGTTATTCTCGGGACTGCCAATTTTAGGGAATGTGCCTGCACACAATCTGGGGGAAAGTCCCACCTTTTGGTGTTTTCTGAAGGATCAAAACATTGTCCGCACTTGCCCAGAGCCACCCTTTTTCATGTTATTTTTAGCGCAAAGCGGCGATTGGCTGGGGTCTGTGAAACAGCTATTTGACACTTTTTTCTGTGTCAGCAGAGCATTACTTTGCACGATGCTGCAGTAAGCCTCCATTCAGGATGCTGAAAATCCAGCTACAATCGTACTCCCTCTTGATCAAAATGTTTCTGTAACGATTTATATATCGGGTTAGTTTATTATGTACTTTTTAAGGCGTGCCTATTAAAATGCAATATTCGTTAAGCTCATGAAAATCAAACATTAACAAATATATGAACTAAAACTGGATAGATATGTGATCAAGCACTTACATTGCAGACTGAGCCCAAGTCGAAAGTGTGCGACCCTGGGGAAATCAGTTCATCTTACTGAGGAGAATTGTTGATACCCACAGAGCATGTCAGTAAGATTATGGTTTGTTTTGCTCTTTGGTGGTATTTTAAAGATGATTTGAAGCGGACACAGCTGGGAAAATATTCTTCATCCCCCCTCCTCTTCGTTCCCACTAATCATGTTAAACCACCTACTTTTACAGCTGCATGAGATTTTAGGGGAGACGTGAAAGAATTGGTTCTTATGGAATCTGCCTGCTTTTAGCACTCGACACAACCGATTAACAACTTCCTGTTTCTCCAAATGCCCACAAGCTGCTAAACCAATCCCTTTCACCGCACCAAAACAGTCCCAACTCTACATCTATAGAATTAACTTTCAAACCTCCCCCACCTTCCAAAGTTCCCGACATGTGAGACACTTCAGCTCTCTCCTGTATAAACAAAACTCCTTCGCTGTTAAGAGAATAGGATGTGTGTATGTGCCTGCGTGAGAGAGTGTAAAATGGAGATTAAAATTAGTCGATACCTTAATTAGGCTAACAGTAATTTATTTTGCATATTTGTGAGCTTTTGTGGCGTGTCTCCACTTCCTAAAGCAGAGATGAAGTTAAGCATTTGAAAAACCTTACAGCATTACAACTTGCAGAGACATTCCTGCAGCTCGCAAATATGCAAACCAAAATTGGTCTGCAAAGGCTACTTAGAGCCTTTGAAATATTTATAGACTATCTCAAACTTAAAAAAAATCCTGCAAAAACGGCTATTCGGTTTGGCAAAAATAACAAAAAGGAGAATGTTTTTGCTTGGTCTTGTGAAGGAAAGAGGATTAAGGCACAACCCTCAAGTATTTGGGATTCTATTTTTCTAGTCAGGATTCCACTAGTCTGATAAAAAGTCAGCTGATCTTGAAATCAGAAATAGCCACCAGACAGCTGAGGGCTATTGACAATAAATTTGGAAAATTTACGTGGGTTCCGCTGAGGGATTTCTACAACAAAAAGGTCTGTGATTGACAGCCAGGCTGTGTGGATGGGGGAAACCTGCATGAAAACCAGGTCTCTGGGTCTGGAAAGGCAGAGTCGCCACTGGAACGAAAGAACCTACGAGGAGCGGACGGAAGAGGACCCCTACCACGACTGAACCGCCTGGTGAAGCCCTGCTGCAGGTCTGAATCCTCGAACTCCAACGACAGAGAAGATCCTCCAGGAATCTTCTTCCCCTGAGCTGGTGGGACCAACCAGTTCGCCCAAACAGCAAGCCAGGACTCCCTCCTCTGGTCAAATTCGCTGTACAGAGCTACAGTGGGCCAGATAGCCAGGAAGGTCGGACCCTGCTTGGGTTTTAAGGAGCGCCCCTTTAATCTGTTGTTTTGCTCTGCTGCTGGTTTCTTCCCTGGGTAGTGCAGGAGCCTGCAGGAACTATCAGGAACGTCTGCCTCTGCTACCTTCTTCGCCATTGAAATGTACTGTTCAAATCCGGTTGTTCGTTTCGTTCAGCTGCCATGAAAGTGTGTGAAATCTTTCTCCAATCCGAGGGCTTGTCTTTCTCTACTCTTTAACCTAACTTTTTTGCCGACCGACTTCGTCTGGAACTCTTGGCAAAGACTTAACCGCGAACTACCCTGAACTGTGTGATCTTGAGCAAAAGACTTTTGTCCTATTGACTTTGGCACTAAGCCTTTTGATTTGATTCCATCAATGTAGTTCCTCTTTCTAGATTGCCCAGCTTACTAACCTGTTGGTACTGTTCAATTTCTGCCTAACTTTGTCTTTCCCTCCCTTTTAAATCTCTGGAGTGCCATTTTGCTCCCACTTCATTTGTGAGCTTAACTTGTCGGGAACCTATTGGGGGTGGTGCGGTGTATTAAGAGTGTGATATTTAAACTGCTTTACTTTAGTGAAATGTTATACAACTGATGTGTATATAAATGTATGTTCTTTTACTCAGAAACCTTGAGTCAGTGTTTGTTTGAATCATAGTAATTGCTGTCCTTTTGTGTAACTATTGATACTGCTCACTTGCTCTTGAGATAAGTCTGGCTGCTCAGCCATCGCTACCACTTTTACTGTGTAGTACAGGCTTGTACCAAAGGTGAATTTGTACTGTCACTTGTAGTCTTAATTGCGTGTGGTGTTCCCAAAGGGTACTGCATATAATTCTGCCTAACATTAAGATGCCGATTTAACACAACAAAACCTCTGAAATTTGGCAGCTGTTGGAGGCAATGCCACCTTAAATATGAGGCCCCTAAACTCACTGATGACATCACATATGACCTCACTGGTACAGCAGTTCACTTGTGCAAGTAAGAGAGATACAACATTTTAAAAAGCTTGTTTCTGAAGGTGCTATCTTCCCCATTTGCCCCTGGTCGCGCCTGATCATGCGCTCCACATTATCACCTTCTCTCTTCTTTTCTTGTACTATTTTCTTCGGCTACTATGCCCTTAGGCTCTTTTCGCAGACTCTTTCCCCTCCCACTTCTAACTGCTTCCGTAACGGATCTAATCTCTCCTACCCACACGTTTCCTCTGACTTCTCTCCCGCCATTAATCTTGGTCTTCTAAATACATGTTCTGTCTGCAATACATCACATTCCACTCTTGATCTCTTCTTTCAACCTTAACATACAATTTCTTTGTGTAACCGAGACCTCACCACTTCCACCCCGGCTTCTTTCACACATCTACTATCCACTTCTCTCCCCACCTCCCTTCACCCTCCCCCATGCTCCTCTGACTGCGGCGGTGGTACTGGAATTCTTTCGCATTACACTTGGACTCTAGTTGTTCCGCCCTTTTTTCTTTTGTCATTCGAGTATCATTTTTCCTCATTCTCTAAATAATTTCCTGTGTTTTTCCTCATTATCTAGAGACCCCCGGACTCTAACACTGATTTCCCTTGACCATCCTGATGCTCTACTACTTTAATTTCTTCTCCACTCTGACCCCCCACCCCTCCAACCACCCTTTTTGATTTTACGACGCATTTTAGTGGTGTAACTACCAAAACATTGCTACTGCAAACTTCTGCAAAAACTGTAAAGGGGAGTTTGGGAGCAGTATTTGAATGCTTGGCAAGGAAATTCCCAAAGCACTAGCTGGGCCTTCACGCTCTCGCTCACGTCTGCCGACCTGCTGCTGTTGACGGGTAGATGTGTGTGCTAGCAAAGTAAAAGCAAAATTACTGTATTTAACTAGATGGGCGTTAGATTTTTCATATGCACCAACGCTTTATTTTATTTATTTTGTAAAATCCTGTCGGACTATGTTTAAGCGGCGGACTGATCTTTTTTTCCCAGTGGGGAAATTGGCCTTTGTTAATCCTCTGTCAAGTGCTAGTGTGACAGACCGTACTCAAGCAGTCCTTTCTCCGTCTTTGCCAAGCCTCCTTCTTTCAGGGAAGGCTCCCTACACGTCACTGACCCGGTGGCCACCCCTGGTGTTGACATGGAGATAACTTGACATGACTCGCGCTGCCTGAGCCACTGAGCTCATGCTGCACATAAAGCATGAGCTGGCTCTTCCGCGCGCAGACAAAGGGGGTGGCCTGCTGCCCCTGCCCCTGCCCCTGCTCACTAGCCTGCAGCAGCAAAAACATTGACAGACTCGCTCGGGGCATTGCACAGCAGGTAAGGCTCGCCTTGCATCAGCCCAGCAACCTTTTTCTTGTGTTCCTGTCAGCGTATGACCCTCTCTGCTTAAGTGCGCTTATACCCAAATTTCTGAGCATGTTCCCTCTCCCGACATCATACTTTACTTGTTGTGTTTACCAGTTTTGAGAGTGTGGCTTCTCCCCTGCTTTGGAATAGTCTCCACCTACGGCCAAGATATTAACAGGACGATTCATGGAATAAATGTGCGCCGAAAAGGGGAGCGCAAGCGTGAAAATCGCAGCATGCCAAAGCCGCGCACATCGATTCATGGAATTCAGTGCGCGTGTAAATCCTGGGATGTGCGCTAAAATCGTGGGTGGCGCACGCACGTGCCATTAAACGGCATGCGCTACCCGCAGAGGAAAAGCGCACATAGCGCAGCGCACACAAGAAAAGTGGGCGGAACACGGGGCGTAACACGCGGAATGGGGAACAACGCGCGCCAACAACACGTATTCATGGAATCGGACAAGGGAAAGGCGTGGCGTGCGCCAAAAAAGACGCGCTAATCCGGAAACATGTACGCCAGCAGGAAGCGGGCGTAAGCGGCCCCGCGCACCATAAAAGTGCGCGCAAACAACAAACCAGCTCAGACACTACGATGAATATACCTACCGTTCCTCGCAGCAGTGGTCGTGGGACACCGCAGGAGGAGGAGGATAGCCAGGCCCTGCATTTTTCTTTACCCTGGACCAGCCTTTTTGGGATGCCTGATGACCAGGTGTATGGGAGGTACAGGTTTCTGCCACACATAAACCTAGACCTGGTGAGGGAGTGGGAGGATGAACTTGCATCCCCCACCTGTGCTCGCAAGCACTGAGCCCCTTGGAAAAGGTGCTCAATGTACTGCACTTCTTGGCAACTGGTTCATTTCAGCGGACAAGTGCCATAGTGGGGCAGGGGGGGAGTCACAGGCCACGCAGTCGCGCTGCCTACACCAGGTGTTGGCCATCATGACTGCATCACGCCCCTCAGTCAACAGGCATATATACATGCCCAGAACACGTGCAGAAAGGCAGGCTGTGGTGCAGGACTTTTACGGGGTGGCACACTTCCCCAAAGTGCTAGGTGCCATTGATTGCACCCATGTGGCTCTACGTCCTCCCAGGGCCACTGAGCACATATATCGAAACCGCAAGCACTGGCATTCAATCAACGTGCAGGTAGTATGTGATGCCAAGGGAATCATCACTTCAGTATATGCCAACTATCCAGGGTCAAGCCATGATGGTTTCATTTTCAGAATGTCACCCCTAAACCGGGACCTGGAAGATGGGCGGCATGGCGACACATGGCTTATTGGCGAATATAAATGCCTCTGAACATGCATGCATGTCAGATACTGAGTAATGTGACAACACCACTAATAATAGCCATCATCACCTCCCCAGGGAACCGTGCCTACCCTCTGAGCACCTACATGATGACGCCAATTCGGAACCCCACCACACCACCCAAGGTAAGATGCAACACAGCCCATATTGCAACCCGGGCCATAGTGGAGCGCACGTTCGGAGTGCTCAAGTCACGCTTTCGCTCCCTTGGCCGCTCTGGTGGGCAGCTGCTATACGCGCCCCCAGTAGTGTGCAGGATCATAGTGGCAGCATGTGTCCTGCACAACGTTGCAATGCGCCAGCGCGTGCCGGTGGACATGGTGGTACCCCCACATCCCCAACCACATGCACGGCCGCTGCGCATGGGAGGTGAAAGGGCACGTGGTGAGGCAGCCCGTACCCACCTAGCAAATCACTTCACCTAAAATCCCACCCCTGCGGAGTGCACACAGGCCTGGCACATACCAGCTGACAATTAATGATGATGACAAAAGGGACAGTCAACTGTCACAACCATACCAGCCTGAGATTGTTCACCTGGAAGTGTTACATTGCGTGCATCACTACCTACTTAAAGACACCCAATTCTGTGTCACAAAAAGACACATTCATGCAGCAGGAATGATTACCCCCTTGCAAAATACCACATCGAAATAGTGCCATGTCTCCCATCCCCTCCCCATCTCAGCTACCCAACACACCATGGTATGTCATGTAATGTGAAAGCAACTAAATGAATGCACAACACATGACACGTGTCACAAAGTGCAATGTCCCTAATGTAAACAGTCCACAGATAATATGCTCTCAGTAATCAATAAGAAATGCCACACATGAACAAATACTTACCAGCAACACAAAACAGCAGTACAGGATGAAAGCATGGCAACATATGACAGCAAAAAATGTAAGTAGTGCAAGTCACACAACCTGACTAAGGCAGCACACCGACCATTTCCAACTGCAGAGTGTTGCTGTCAGGCAAATGTCTCAGTGTACTGCATACAACATGAACTGCATCTGCAAAGGAGGCGGCCTTGTGAAGACGTGAAGAACCTACATGTGTATAAGGAGAAAGACATGGATGCACAAGCACTTATCAATACACCATGCAGTGTAGAATCCAACAACAATCCCCACTAGGGATGTACACACGGTTTTGACTACAGACTGCCCACACAACTCATGGGAGCCCAATGTCACTGTGTAAGTTACTGTCACTTGGTCACACCCTTTGCAAGCCCATGGAAAGGGGAAGCAGGAGGGGTGTGTGTGTGTGTGTGTGTCGGGGAAACCAAGCATCTAACCCAAAGACAGGACAAGCCTGCATGTGCCCAGCTGGAATACACAGTGGATGCCCATGGGAGCCACACAAAGAAACACACTGAAAAAGAAAATATATATATTTTTTTAAAAAAAATCAAAAATGCCCATTTGTGGACCGGGGGGTGGGTAGGGGGCTAACCAGGAGGCACGAGGTACAGGTTGCATCCCAACACCCACATACGTGGATGTTGGGGAAAAAAAAAACCTCCATGGGCTCATGGCCTGCATGGCTACGCTACAGTGGGAAAGCTGCCGTCGCTCTCATCACCCTCTGCTGCCACATCAGGAGGTGGCCGTGATATGGAAGGCAGCTCACACAAAGCCGTGGTATGGTCCTCCAAGGTAGCAAGCATGCGGGTTTGGAAGGTTTGGTTTCTTCAGGATGATGGTACGGAGATCCCCATGCAGCACCTCACAAGTAGCACGCATTTCTGCCTGCATGGCCTCGCATGATGCCCGGATCTCCTCACGGGTTGCCTGGAGCTCAGCTGAGTGAATGTGTGAGCTGCTCCAGCTGCTGTTCTGACCTAAAATTCCGGGAAACCTCAAGTTCACCCAGATTATCTCTGAGGGACCTGTGTTCTAACCTCAGGGCTTCCCTGTGGGCCTGGGACTCTACAGATATGGCTGGACACAGAGTCTCCAGTGCAGCCCGTCCATTCCCTGTTGGACGCCAACATGCCCTCCCTATGTGAGTGGCAAATGGAGTCTGTTGCGTGCTGCTGGAGCTCTATCTGCCTTTCAGGGGGGAGAATGGAAGTGGCCACCCTATCCATTGCCTGAGCCATCATTTCACACAATGCCCCCTGTTGTGCTGCAATACTGTAAATGGAGTTCTCCCACACAGTATTGCCTGGTGGCGCACGGCCACCGCGTTGGCGGGCACCACACCTGTTTGGGGCAATGCGATCTGCACCTTGCTGTGCTGGCACTGCCTGAGGCTGCAGGACTGCATTCCTCCTTTGATCTGCTGGCCCAGGAACAGGAGCAAATATTGTGGAGTGTGACCCTGCATCCGTAACCGCCACAGGCGGACTTTCCAACACTGAAATCCCCATAGAGGGGTCTACCCCCGGTGCAGGTGGGTTGGACAGAACAGCATCCCTGTCAGAAACACTCACCTGCGATGGCACATATGTCTCACTGTCCGATTCAGCACCTGATTCATATAAATCTGCGGAGGTGTACCCAGGGACCCCCGTGGACAGTATGATCTGCAGGAGGATTGGGTTTTCACCCACCACCACCCCACGTCCTCCACTGGTGCCCAGTTGTGGCTGAGATTCCTCCTGGGTCTGCACCATCTCCTCCTCCTCAACAGCATCAAGTGCCTCATCACCTGCACAAACATGAAAGACAACAAATGGAAACGGGCATGAGCGCCATAGCACGCACATGGGCCTGACGAGGCAGAGATCCAGCACATAAATTGCACATGTCCCACATGAATATAACTCTGGCATGCATGCACTGTGAATGAGTTGGAAGTGGAGGCAAAAAGCACACACTGAGGACTCAAGATGGAAAAGCAACACATGTGCAGCATGCTGGATAGCACTGGCAGCACACAGCCTGTGAGTGGCATGTCCAATACACATGCCATCACACAGATGTCACGTAGCATAGCCATGGTACATTTGACTACTACAGCCATATGGTAGGAAATCGGTACTAGTGTCACCATCCATGTGAGATGGACATGATGAGATGAAACATGCAAAATAGTGTAACGAAATACGCATGTGCCACACGCTGCAACACATCCAGTGGTCACTGATACAGTGATGGCAGGCAGATGAATACATCAATGGTTGGTCACTTCAACATGACAGAAGACAACAGTCATGTTCAACATTCAAACAGGGCCCAGAAATGTTGTGTGCAGCCCATTACTCAATCTGCCTGAATGGTTAAATCATTCCCATAACAAGGTAATGTGGGCCATTGTGGGGTGTAATGTATGACAGAAGTATTTCACATATGTGGCAGTATGTCAGAAAAATGTGTCCTAAAAATGGCAGGGATTGAAACAATCAGGCTGAATGAACAGGAAAACGTTTGAACAATGTCATTGCAAGATGACAGTTGAAGGGCAACTGTAGTAATCTGGTGCAAATTGGCAACTGTGGTCAGAATGGATACTGTTATACCCAAACCCAAGGCCGGGGAATGGTTTTGAGGGACCCCAAGGGTGGCCCATACCAGTCATGACTACACAGCGTCACCTGGCACTCAATCAGAACACATCACCCAAGCAACATACACATGGATTGCACACACATGCATGGGCACTCACCGGACAATGCTTCGAAATCTGGTAGGTCTCCCATGCCTCGGATCTGTTCCTCTGTGACGAAGGCTTCAGCGCAGACTCATGTTCAGTCAGTTGGTCGTCCTCTGGTGGAGAACCACCGCCAGTCACAAGAGTAGAGGCATGATTGGAAGCCAGCTTGTTCTTTGCTCTGCCTTTCAGGGCATTCCACCGCTTATAGCAATCATCAGCTGTGCGCCTCACAAATCCAAGGACACTAATGTGGTCCGCGATGGTCTGCCATTGGGCCCTACGTTGAGCAGGGGTAGTCTTGCACGATGCAGTCACCACCATTTCGTGGCTGTGTGCCAACACATATGCCACAAGTGCATCTAGTTTGGCGTCATGGAAGCTAGGCTTCCTTGACGTGCCGAGTGTGTAGCCGTGTCTGGGGTCCCAGCCTGTAGTGCAAGAGCACCCTTCTTCTTCTTCTTGGAAGGTGGTGCGGATCCTGAGTGGCTTACGCTGCTCTGGTTGGTAGGGGCAGAAGCGCAGGTGGACTGGGTACTTGAAGTTTGCAAAGGCACAATGGCCAAAGGTCTCAATGCAGGCATTGGCTGCAGGGTGATGTTGGCAGGACCAACCTCGGTGTGAAGGACTTGGACCGACACTGTCACGGCTGGGAGACTCGGAACTGGGGTGGATTGAGCTGCAGCTGCCCCTGCAGCCTCCTTACCCTGGCTACGTGGGGCAGAGATGACATTGCTGCCCCAGATCCACGTGGCCTGGTGACAGCAACTTTCACCGCCACACGTGGCTTAGACTTGGTGACACGGAAGTCAGCCTGGGAGTCATCCTGTGGCAGTTCAGTTGACAATATGGGCTGGTTTAATAAGGGCTGAGCTGGGATGGTGTCAGCTACATTTCCCTCAACCATTGGGGGGGGGGCATAGGTGGCCCTGATTGGTCCTCCACACACTGGCCTCTTGGGGCACCCTGCACATCCTGGCCACGTCCCCTTCCGCGCCCACCTTTTGGAGGTCGCCCACCTTTGCCTCCCTTACTGCTTGGTCGCCTCCCAACCATGGCACTGATGTTGTGCGTATGGGAGTTGCAGTAAACAATTTTCCTGGGAAATTGGGGTGAAAGGGGTAGGGTACTAGATGGAATTCGTACCCTAGTGCTCTAGCAAGGCTGTCTGTGACCCCTGGGGGAAGATGATGGGTCACGCACCCCAAAAACAAAACTAAACGTGCATGCAACCCCTGGTAGATCATGTGGTGGAAAAATGAACCCGCAATACGCTGTGGCACCCAGAAACACAAAAATAAGCGTACGTGTGATACACACAGCCTACAATGACCTCTGAAGGGGTACGCAACACACTGAGGCAACCACAGTTGGAAAATACGTGCGCGACTCACTGTCTGCCTGGAAAAAGAACGTGAAAAAGATGCGCATGTGCGCGTTGGCAACACCCCCGCCAAAAGAAGAAATGAACGCTGTCTGAGGAAATGGGGAGTACGAACTGGAACTGTTGTGAAGTAATCGCGTGTGAACCGACAAGAAGTACAAGAATCACCCGCTCGCTCTCCACAAAAAGCACGTACAAGAAAATGGTGTCCTATGCGTATCTTTTAAACCAGCCCACACGTGCCACGTCACTTACGCACTAAGGGTCTTTCCTCCAATTACACGCAGTGCCACCCGGACGTGCAGTTTTTTCACGTGTACAATGAACATGCACCCGTGTTATGGGAAACGCCCATGCGCGTTTTGTCACAGACGCGCTTGCGTGCTAAGGGCCTTTCCTTGAATTACACACTGACGTGCACTTTATTCACGTGCCAAATCACTCCTTATCAAGCTGGCCACGCGACAACACACGGAAGACCAGGCTCCTGCCCAAAAGGCCATTTTCCTGCCCCCCAGAGCCCCGAGCACGCTCCCACCTTCCATCTGCTGCTGCCTGCCTGCTGCCAACGTGCCCTGCTATTTGGTGCCTGCACGTCAGCCATCTGCAGGGGTGCAGTTGCTGTGACCACCCCTGCTGGAACTGAAGACTCCCGACTGGGATACCATCGCTCCACAGCCCAGCCCCAGGTCCCAGTTGCCCACCCACACCTGCCTCTGGGGTTGCCATGTCGGACACAACACCATCTGGTGCCACTGGCAACCCCCAGCCAGAGAGACAGAGGGCTACCAGCTTCAGTGCCAGTGAAGTTGGTATCCCGGTGGAGCAATTCCTGGGGCAGTATGATGTCCTCTTTGAAAGTTCGCATGCCGACAATGAAGGATGGAAGAGGATCTGGATGGACAGATGGACATCGTGACTGCCATCAACGAGGAGGGGGTGGCAGTCCGCGACATTCAACACGTCCGGAAGCGCTGGGAGGACTTCAGGTCCAGGATCCTCAACAAGGCCCGGTGCGTCTTGAAGGCAGCGGATGCCAAGGGGTGCCGGGTCCTGGAACATATACGCCCAGCGCTCCACGTCCAGGTACTTGAGAGGCAGACCCGTCTGGTGTCGAGCGGTAAGTGTGCATGCGTACTGATTGGACGCCGTGCGTGTTGAGGTGTGCCAGGAGTGTGCAGGTTGCACATATGTCTTTGTAGGGCCATGTACGGATGCGTATGTACAGGGACGTGAACCTGCCACATGTGAGTCCTCTCATGTATGAGACACATCGATGGTGTATATGTTGGTAAGCATGCTGGCCATGTATCTGCACTATGTACATGTGTGTGTATTTGACAAGTGTGCAACTGTGATACAACATGGATGCATGTGACACTGACATGTAAGAGGCTGATTGCCAGATATGACACGGATGGCGATGTTATCATTGCGACAGGTGGTGATGTACAGATGCATGTGCGTCTGGTGGGGTGTGTGCATGTGTTCTGCACTCCCTGTGTTGCATGTGACGTCAGGTTCACCTTTGGCTGATCATGCTGTTTGTGTATGGATGGTGCTGCCTGGTGCAACATTCCTGTTGATTTGCTCATGTGTGTGAGTTGAAATGACATGTGTGTTGGGGAGTGTGATGCCATGTCTGAAGTTTGACACTGCTACTCATGTGCAACTCTTATGTGTGTATGAGACCTTTGTACAGTGCCCTGATGCTTGTGTTCTCTCTCCCTGTCTGCAGCCTCAACTGATGAAGAGGGCGGAAAGGGTGCTGTGGAACAAAGCAGCAGAGATTGCACCTCCAGCTGGAGACGCAAGGCCCAGCTCCCCTCCCATGTTGTCATCTCGTCGGGGAGTGAGGAGTCTGGTGCTGCGTCCCAGGCCTCAGCTGCCGAGAGTAGGTCCAAGAGGCGGAGGTCGGTGGTGGACTCCTCGGCAGCAGAAGGGGCAGCTGAGACCCCACGGGGTGACGGAGGAAGATGGCACAGAGTCATCCAGATTGGTGGGGGTTTGGTGGAGGAAGAGGCTGTGGAAGGGACACACACGGGGTCTGGAGGGGGGATTCCACTGGTGCTAGTGGTGCAGTCCAGGGGCAGGGACAGGAGGCAGCACAGGCCGCCGCGGAGGTGCTGTGTGTAATCCTGTCCCCGATCTTGTGACTGCATCATCCCGCACCAGCAGGGATGCCTACGTCCAGACCCGTTTTCAGGGAGGGGATGAGCACACAACTGACCTTCCTCTCCCTGCGTGGCAATCCGGGACCGGGTTGAGCCTGTCCTGGCTGGGATGGCGTTGCTTCAACGGGGCATGTGGGCTGACCTGCAGTGTTTTCGTCAAGACACTGCACGTCATCTTGGCTGCCTCTTGAACCGCGTTGACCTACTAGGACGGGTCACCAGTGCTGGATTCCTCCGTGAGCTGGACCTTCTTCCGACCCCCTCCTCACCTGAACCCCCTATGCGCCAGTCGTCCTCCATGCCATCTTCCCACCCATGTATCACCTGGGTACCCTGTGGAGCGGCCTCTGACCCCACGGCCAGGCTGGTGGAGAACACATCCCTGCCACAGTCGGGAGTCAGACGTCCAGCAGCGGTGGCCACCACAACAACTGCACCCCAGCCGGAGGAGGACGTGCAGGCAGCACGAGGCAGGGCACAGGCACAGCAGCAGCAGGCACAAGGTGGTAGCGATGATGGCTCAGGGTCATCAACATCAGAGGGGTAGGCATTGGCCAGAGGGCAGGAGTACCCTGGATTGGGAGTGTCTTCCGTGTGGCAGCGGTTGGGCCAGGCCATAGATGCAGAGCGGGCGGAAGAGGCACGGCTCACAATGTTCAGTGCGGAGAACTCCATACGCAGGGCGCTGAGGCGGGCCGAGTGCCTTGAGACAATTTGCAGGGAGCTGGAGTTGAACATGGCATCGTCCCTGCGAAACCTCGGGGCCATGGAAGACATAGGCGAGGAGTTCGATGATGCCCTGGCCCTGGTAATCAATAAGTGAGCCGTCGGACTAGCCCGCTGCCATTGTATATAGTTTGTAGTGTTAAGTTTCATTTTTGTTTTGCTTTATTTTGGGGTGCTTGGACAATGCCCCACCCTTTTGTATATAGTTATTTCTTAGGTATTTTTTTTTTTATAGGTTTATTTTCATTTGTTGGGCTCATGGACCCTGGATTGAATCGTTGTACATAGTTGAACTGTGCATTTATGAAAACGAAATATTTTTTTTTATCACCATGGATCAATGGATTTTGCAATTTACGTTTCCTCTGGATTTGCTTTGGTGGACCGAGAGTTTGGACGAACTTTCTTTTGGATTACTTTGGATTGGAACTTCATTATTTTTTTTTCATTTTTGGACATGCATTTCTTTTTTTGTTTAAAATATTTTTCATGTTTATTTTGTGCTAAATACATTTTGATTTATTACTACCATGTGTGGTTTTTGCTCATTGGTTTACTGCATGTCACAATGTGGATTTACACAATCACTGGCGTGTGTGTGTGTGTGTGTGTGTGTGTGTGTGACATGTGTAGATGTACATAGTTGACTTCTGGTTTGTGTCATGTAATAGGCCTTTCAGTGTGGGGTGGATGGGAAACTTGATTGGGTCTCAAGACTGGGGTGGCGTGCAGTGGGATTTTGGTGGACATGAGGCCCATGATTGTGCATCTTTATGACATGTTGGGAGGGGGACATGAGTCGGGGCCTGCTGGCAGGTGCCCGTCACTGCTGGGTGGGTGGGGGATTAGGGGGACATGAGTCGGGGCCTGCTGGCAGGTGCCCATCACTGCTGGGTGGGTGGGAGTGCAGGGGGACATGTGTCGGTGCTCACTTGTGCATGGTGACATGTGGGCTGGCTGGGGGGGCATGGCCAGGGTGGATGGGCTGCCTGCGGGGCATGGCCAGGGTTGTAGGGTAGTCCCCTGTGGTGTGGGCTGCCTGCATGCCCTGGGGAGGGTGGTGAGGGCTCACCTGGGAGGCCACACACTGCCGATTCGCGATGGGGCACCCCCAAAATACACGTACCCCGCTCGCCCAAGGCCTATCGCGTGTGAACTTCCCGTGCACCCCCGAAATACACGTACCCCTCTCGCCCAAGGCCTATCGCGTGTGATACTTCCCGCGCACCCCCGAAATACACGTACCCTGCTGGGACAAGGCCTGTCGCGTGTAATACTTCCCGCGAACCCCCGAAATACATGTTCCCCACTCGCGCGATTGCAGTGTAGCGGCCCTGTTAGCTGGTCCAGGGTTAGCGTGGCCCTTTGCGCTGCATTGGGGATTTCAATGGTTTTTCCTTGCGCAAGGAGCGTTCTTGGGGGCGTAACTGGCACTGCGGGATGTTCTCTGTGCCAGCGCTCAAAATGGCTTGGTAATTCCATGAATACGCGGTGCGCCAGAATGCTGTTTAGCGCACACGGTTGGCGCACGCTCCCTCTCTGCGCTGCTTGCATGCGCTGCTCGCATGCGCTGCCTCTGTGCTGAAATCTATGAATTACCTCCTATGTATGTTATGCATAGTTAAATCTATGAGTGATATGTTATTAATCCGTCACTGTTCCCTGGACTCAGACTGCTACTGCACTGACCACAGAACAAAGTAAAAACGTTATGCAACCAGTTTCTCCTGTACCCTTTTGATAATCCTAGTTGGTTGTTTAAACTTTGTAATTTGTCACACTTGTTTAATTCTGAAATATTAAAGTTCCCATCATAAAAATGCAAAGCAGCTTGTTTTCAAAACATGGTCCCACCATTGCTCTTTCACGGAGGTGGGTGCCGATGAGATCTAGGATATTAAAGGCTCAGGCATTGGTATGCGCTTCATACCCATGCCACATATAGTCAGGTCTTCTTGCAAGTCCAGCCCTCATACTGAGGGTATTGGGAGCCTGAAACATGGACAGACGCCATGGGGCCCCTGGGCCTGGTGGGGAAATCCAGACTTTGCTCAAAATGTAAATGTGACTGTGATAGAAATGTTTGCTTTCTCTTTATGCGTGGCTTCAACTATCTGACTATTTTTACTTCAAGCAGTACCTGGTGCGCTCTATAACTGTGGAAGGAGACTTTGTCGTCCCCCAGCAGCACACTCCTACCCCATCCACCCCACTCTCTCTCCACCCCCTCTCTACCCCCCCTTCCCCATCCCCTCTCTCTACCCACCCTACCTCCCTTTCTGCTCCCACGCACCCTACCCACACTGTTGCTACCCCTAACCCCTCTCTATCCCACCCTACACCCACTCTCTCTGCCCCTGCCCACTCTCTACCCCTATGCACCCTAACCCCACTCTCTACATCTACCTACCTACCCCCACTTTGTCTACCCCAACCCACCCTATCCTTTCTATCCCCACCAGCCCAACCCCCCACTCTCTTAACCCCCACTCATCCACCTTACCCTACTCTCTACCACCCACCCTACCAACTCTCACTAGCCATCCACCCAGCCTACCAACTCTCTTCTTTCTATCCACACGCATGCTAACAACTCTCTACCCCCACTCACCCTTTCTAGCCACATCCAACGTGCTACCCCTCTCCCTCCCACCTCCCATCCCCTTTCCTTACTCAACACTACCACCTCTTTACCCGCACTAACCATCCCATCTCCTCTATTCCCCACCCACCCATCTTACCCCCTCTTCCTATTCCCTCTCCTTCTTCCTCTCACCTACTTGCTATATTTCTTACCCTCTCACTCTCATCCTTTATCGCTCAGATTTCTTCTTGCTCATCATCCATAGGCCCCTCTGTCAATGGCTTTCTCCTTTGCTCTAGTCCCCTTCTCATTCTATTGCATACCTGCACCCCTTATTGCACCCCCCCCTTCCACACTTTGCACTATACTCCTTGCACATTGGTGCCTATAAATGCAGAATGCAAACAACTGCAGTAAACACCAGAACTATTGGCATTGCCAATGCTTGTTTCCTCTTGAGGACTTTAAACCCCCTCTTTTTACTGCGTTCTCCCCTCCAATGCACTCTCATCTCTCATCTCTCATTGCTTCTCAATTAAACCCTCTCTCTTGCCCTCCTTGCGTGCCTTTTCCCAGGGCCAATACATGCAAATTCAACGTGGTCATATAATGGCTAAATCTTGAGGCAGAAGTGGTATTCATAAGGAAAAAGAAAAAATAAGTTGGAGTCACATATAGGAGTCTTAAAGCAGGGTATGGTCATTTGGTTAATGTACCCGGTCATATCTAAGTTAGATCTACTATTCGTGGAGCCACATGTTCACATTTCTTTTGAACCTCTTGAGGGTATATTCTCCTTTAAGGGTTGTGGGGAGGTTCAAACCTAATCTTGTGAGGGTTGCATCTACCTAAGCTATGGGAGAGATCTGAGAAGCCGTGGACAGAGGAGATGGCGACCATGCAGCCCACACAGGCTCAACCGGCACAGGCAAAGACTTTGTCGACGGCTAGTACTACCATGGCAGCTAAGCACGCTGATGCTATGAGGGTAGCTCCCACGGCTCAGAAAGTGTCCCTGCCCCCACGGTGCGACACCAATGCAGAAACTTTGGCAATGTCTGCAGGTACGTCAGAAGGTGTGAAGGTACCGGCCCACATTCAAAACCCTCAGGGTGGAAAAGAGGGGGGGGGGGCGTGAGGAGGCCTCAAAACAGCCCTCTCAGGTCATCTCCCAAGCCATGAAGGTATTGTTCACAGACGGAGGAGGAGGAGGAACTCCACCGCGTTGGGACCCAACTCCCCCAGCAGACACGGGAACGGATATGGCCACGATGATGCAGACATTGTCGGAGCGGGCGGTGAGTCGCCACATTTGGATGCCCGGCATAGGGTTTCCCCACCAGACGAGGTGGCTTGTTCCATGATCATCAGGGCCTTCCAGCTATTCCAGCTGGTGCCCGAGGAAACCAAGAAGGAGGGCTTCTTTTATCAAAGGTGAGAGGCCCAGAGGAAGACTATCACGGTGGTGCTTTTTTCTGGACGGTATTTGGGAAGAGGGCGTAGCCCTCATGAAGAACCCTTGCACAGCTCCAGCCAAGCGTGATTGGGTGGAAAAGAAGTATAAGGGTGCCGGACTCCACATCCAAATGCCTTAGGTCACAACCATTGCCAGACTCTGTGTCGGTGGCTGCGGGGAATTGTTGGCTAACCCGTCCTTGTTGACTTTGTTCCCTCCAGACAGCGAGGGTGGAAAAGGATGGACGCCATGGGGAAGAAGGTGATTTACACACCAGGGCCGCCTCAATCAAGGCAACCAACGCACTGGTGATCCTAGCCAGGTACGACAGGGAGTTGTGGTAAAAGCTAGGACCAAACCTGGAGTTCCTGCCCGATAAGATGGAGGCTCTCGCCCCCCCCCCTTCCAGGAAGAAGTGGCATCACACCACGCCATTACGATGGCAGGGCTCTTCGCTGACACTGGGTTTTGGCAAATGTGGAACAGTGTCTGCCTTCATCGACTGGGATGGATGAAAGCAACTCATTTCTGTCAGGAGGTTCAAGCAAAGGTGCTGGACATGCCCTTTAATGGGGGAAATCTGTTTGGGAAGGCCGATGACGAGTCACTCCAGGCGGATACAGAGACGTCCCGTTCCCTCGGCACGCTCCAGCAGCACTGCTCCCCTTTTCGCTCCTCCAGTGGAAAATCAAGCAGGTCTTCAAAAGTGTTCTCCACGTTGTACAGACAGCCTTCCCGATCTTCAACGCAAGAAGCCTACAGAGGCTGCTCACAGGCCTACGGTAGCGGAAGACAGCGTCGCAGTCGTCCGCATTGCAGGACTCCGGCGCCCAAGCAAGCCTGAACCGGCCAGGACATTGGGCCCCCACTCGTGCACCCTGGCGGGAGGCCGGCTGACACGCTTCATCAGCGAGTGCAGAGAGATCACCACTGACAGATGGGTGCTGGACGCTCTCGCCCAAGAACCCACTTTGGAGTTCCAATGCACGTGTCCGCGGATCACTCCAGTTCCCAGTCAGGAGCAGCACATCCCTCATTTTCTGGAAGAGGTACGAGCCATGCTACAAAAAGGGTTGATAAAGCTAGTTTCCCCCCCCCAACGGCTTTGTGCTCTGGAGTCTATTCCAGATACTTTCTAGTCAGAAAAAAGACAGGGGGCTGGACACCCGTCCTAGACCTACGACGTCTGAACAAATACTTAGTCCCAAAAATTCACATTGCAGCACGTGCTCGGCCAACTGGAAAAAGGAGCCTTCTTGACGTTGTTGGACCTGGAGGACGCCTATTTCCATGTCCCCATTCACAAGAAACATCGGAAATGAATACATGTCATGGTTCAGGGCCAGCAATACCAGTTCAGGGCCCTACCATTCGGCTTGAAGTCGGACCCAAGAGTTTTCACGAAATGCCTAGCACCAGTGGTGGCCCATCTAAGTCTACAGGGCATATACGTAACGTATACCAGGAGTACCCGCTCGCGGGAGCTGGCTGACGAACACACAGACGACCGTCCGACTATTGATGGATCTGGGATTTTCCATCAACTATTCAAAGTCCTGCTTAACGCCATCGCAGAACGCGCTGTTCCTAGGCACCAGACTCCATACGCTGTCTTGCCTGGTGGCGTCCTCGGAGGAGAGGCCAGCAGCCATTCAAGGAAAGGTGCAACGCCTGTCATTGACTAAGATGGTCATGCTGCGGGCATTCAGTCGTTACTGGGCATGATTTCGTCCTGCATCTACCTCGTCTGTCTCTGCAGGTTGCAGATGTGACCCCTACAGGAATTCCTGGACAGCTGTTGGATACAGGTATCCGGAAGCTTTACGAACAAGATCCCTCTCAACCAAGAGTTCTGACGGGCGATAAGAGTTGTGAGGCGTCCCCTCCGTCACCCAAGGCACAGGATTTAAAAAAAAAACCCTTACCAGCAGACAGTCACCACGGATGCCTCCCGGGAAGGTTGGAGAGAGCACATCGGACGTCTGCACATCAGAGGCCTGTGGCAGCCAAAGAAGAAAGATCTGCATATCAACATACTGTAGCTACAGGCAGTGTTCTGGGCCCTAAAGTCGTTCCTACCATCTGTGAAAGGCAAGGTGGTGAGGATTTTCACGAACACCACCACCACGTTCTACATCAGGAAGCACGGGGGCACTAGATAGCCGGCGCTCTCCAAGGAAGCACAGGACTTGTGGCACTGGGCCGGCGGACAGGGGATGTTCCTCGTCCCTCTTCACCTGGCAGGAGTCAAGAAAACCATTGCAGACTCCCTCAGCAGGGAACTGTGCTCCTGCCATGAGTGGGAGCTTCGTCGGATCAGGTGGACCTGTTCGTCAAATGGGGCAGATCCTAGATTGATTTGTTTGTGATGTCGGCAAACTCCAAATGCCAGAAGTTTGCCAGCAGTTTCCACCAGCCGAGGAGCCTGGGGGACGCTTTCTGCTTCCTGTGGGAAGGGCTGTTTCTGTATGCGTTTTCTCGGTTCCCTCTCCTGCTACGTGGCCGAGGCAGATTTGGTATCTGGACTTTCTCAGCCTGTCGGCGTCACCTCCAATCAAGTTAGCGGTTGTTCTGGGTCTTCTCACCAGAGAGGGAGGCGCAATCCTCAAAACAACCCAGGATCGCTGAACCTGAGGGTTTGGCTCCTGCAGCCCTGGGGTTTGGAGGGTATGAGTTGCCAGCGGACTGCAGGGAGGTCCTCAACAGGGCATCGTCAACCGTGGAAGTGCTATGGACCTAATTGGAAGCGTTTTGCTACGTGTGCCGGTCGCAGAAGATTACCCCTCTGAGAGTCATGTGAGAGTCATGGCTCCACAGATCCTCCCATACTTGCTATCCTTGGTAAAGGCTGGTCTGGTGCACACCTCTGTGAAGGTGCATCTGGCGACTATCTCCCGCTACACCAGATCCCCCAGGAAGATCCTCGCTTTGTTCCCACAGACTCCTCAAGGAGTTTCTCAAAGATCTTTTTCCCGCCGGTGAAGGTTCCTGACCCAGCGTGGGAACGCAACCCGGTTCTGACAACGCTTATTTTGGGGGTCCTCTTCGAGCCTATGCATCAGCCCCCTTCTCGCGTGGAAGACGGCTTTCCTTGTGGCCATCCCCTCTGCCAAACATGTAGGTGAGATCCAGGCCCTATCCTGCAAGCAACCATACCAGACTTTCCACGAATTAAGGGTGGTACTGCGTATGCACCCCTCTTTCATGCCGAAAGTTCCATCGGAATTCCACCTCAACGAGCCTTTAGTGTGAACTGTTTTCTCCCGAAACCTTAGCCAGAGGAAAGGGCCTTGCACTTGCTGGACATTGCTCGTGCCCTATGACGGGCACAAAGGGTTTTTCGAAAGCCTTCACAACTGTTGGTGAACTTTGGTCCTGTGAACCATTGGAAGGACTTGTCCAAGGCTTCCATTTCAAGGTGGCTCTCCAGCTGCATCACACACTGTCATCGGTTGGCGAACCGACCTCTGACCGCCCATCCGAGAGCCCACTCCACCAGAGCAATCGCTGCGACAACAGCGTTCCTGTCTGGTTTGCCCCTGTTGGACATCTGCAGAGCTGCTATGTGGAGGTCCACGCACGCCTTCACAAAGTTCTACTGCATCAACAGGGTTTGCAGGGGTGAGTCTGTTCCAGAGGTAAGAGTTAATTGCTTCTGTTGAGCCTTGCCACCTCCCGTGGTTGTGTAATGTTGTACTGCTGTGTATTCGTTATTCATGTGCATGTGAATCCATGCTAGAGAAGGTTTAACTTACTTGCCTGTAACTATTGTTCTCCATTATTGTGGCTTTTCTTGGTTATACTGCCACTTTACGTGCTTACCAAATCTTAACCACCCAATAAGATATCCAGAGGTTGGTCTGTAGAAACTATCCTGCCAATGCACAGCATATTAATTGTGCAAATGATTTTTTTATTTGCATATATTTTATTACAAACTTTTCGCAATTTCACTTCCAACTATCTGCCCCAACACACACCCTTAAAGTGTAAATTTGAGATTTTAAATGTGTAGGTTTTAGATCGTGACAATTTTCAAAATTTAAGTTCCTTGCTTTCCTAGGTAAAGTGCCGTTATTGACTGTGAATCTGTTTTCTTATTTACCAAAGTTCATCAAGTCCAGTTTTTCTGCATTGCCTTTAGAAAGTTCACCATTGCATAATTCACTCTTTGTTCTGCCATTCCGCAGGTCAGCTCCCACCATTTCTCAGTTTCCAATCCTACTTTCTTGTCTGTAACCTTAAGGAGGTGAATGGCTCTTGGATCCTTCAGTTTCGGGCATAAGAGGCTCAAGTGCTTTAATGTTTCACTTGTCTGCCACATAACCTGCACTCATCGGTTTCGTCTTTCTTATACCGCAAGAGTGGTTCTGTTGTGTAGCACATTTAGTCTGAACCTCCTCAGCAAGTTCCGGTCTCTGCTGTTGGGGAATTTCTTTAGATTGCTTCTTGTCTGATTTAGGTGGGCAGTGTTACTCTTGCACAGAGAGGGAGTTATGAAGGCTGCTATTTTTTTTCTGTGGCGTCCCGGTCCACTGTCCATATGTTTTTCTTTACTAGCATTGGGTTCCTGCATATTATTTCTCTAGTTAAACACAGATTGTTGAGGGCAGTTTCGCAGTCCCTGTTCTAACTTTTGATGTCCAATCGTCCTCTCCATTCTCTCTGCTCTTTAGTACCTCAAATTGGGGAGGCCCTTCTTTTAGAATTGTTTTCCTAAACCGTGCAATTTTCAGATTTAACTCTTGGTGTATCACGGCCACTGGTATTGCTTGTGGGAGTTGTAATATTCTTTTCCAAAAATGCCCTTCTAGGCGATCCCATACCTCGTCTCGTATTCCCCAACAGGTTTCAGATCCGTAGATGAGTACCGATCTCACCTTTTTTGTTTATAAAAATTCAGAATTGGAGTCAGTGAGAATTTACCAAATCTTCTGTCCATTGTCTTTTTCGATACATTTTCAATCCAGGGACATATTTCATTCTGCTTTGGATCCGTTTGAATTACATCCTCCATGGCTGCATCTTTTTAGCTGATTTCATTGGATTCTGACAGGTTTATTTCCTGTGAGTTGCTTACAGCAGCTACCTTTTTAGTTGCAAACCTGGTCCAGTTACATTACCATATGATTCTAAAAGTGTTATTTGGGTGGGTATAGGACTGGATAGTTCACACATAAGCGGGTTAGAGTTCGAAGGAACCCCTGTCACGCCTCGCTGCTTCCTCTCTTTGCATTCGATCTGTGATGGGGAGATCTTCCGAGATCCTCGTTCGCGGACTGCCGAGAACGAGGATCACAGAAGATCTCCCCATCACAGGAAGCAGCGAGGCGTGATGGGGGTTCCTTCGAACTCTAACCCGCTTATGTGTGAACTATCCAGTCCTATACCCACCCAAATAACGTTGCGGCAATCTTCAAAAAGTCTGCCGGATCCATGCAGGTCCCGCGCAACTATTTTGAAGAACCTCTGAGTAATTACCAACCTGAATAAACAATGAAAACAGGAAATCCACCAACGCACAAAATGCAATCCCCAATAAGGAAGTGACATCCTGGTGCAAATGACAAACGCTCCAGTCTAACCACTTTATGATTAAAAAAGTTTCAAACAATTATCTGACACATCGGGGATTGTTATTGAACTTTTCTGTCAACTCGCCAATAACTACATACCGTCCTGAAGAGATCCATAATATAAACAGCGGAACACCAGGGAAGGTGTTGACGACCTCTGTTCAGCCAAAACATATGTAGACATCCCACAGACACCAAAACTAAGTTGTCTTTTTCTCAAACGAACTTTCAGCTAATGCTGTACATTAAGAGTTCTCCCCTGCCATTATTAGTTTGTGGTAACAAATTTTGTTGTCAATGTGATGAATTATGAATGTCGCTTACTAACACAAGTCAACATTGGTAGAAAAATGCAATAATTCTGGATTGGTTTTTCTCTTTAAATTGTTCTTTTTATAAAATTCTTCTCAAATGTTTGTGATGCCTTTTGGAGTTGCCTTTTGGACAGCACACACAGCACGATTTTGTATTGAATTGAATGTAGATTAAAATGTGTTTTTAAATGATTACCTGTTTGGCATAATTACCTGGACAGATGAATTAGATAATCTATCCAGTGGTGTTTGTTTTCTTCTGACTCCTTCTAAAGGTAGACTAGGAGAGGGGTAATTTAGCAGCCTTGTTTGCTTTAAACAATTACTCAACTGCTTTATTACTAATATTAGGAAATTTAATATCTAGAAGAGAATAAATATCCATAAATGTTAAACAAGAGAGAGAGAACATTGCTGTTTTTATTCTTTTTAGGAGTGTTCAAGACCCTATATTGCAAGTGCAAACACTTGTTGGTTTAGTGCTAAAACTGTAGGGAAGATATTGATCAAATCTAATGCTTATCATACACACAAGGGTAATTAACTTAAATACATAAATTGACCTAGAAGCTAAGCATGTCGGTTGCTCAGGGGTAGTATCTTCTTTTGCACAAGTAGAACACACTTTCTTTAGTCCTGCTTCAGGTACAGCATGATTCTCTGCCGCATAACCGACCACAGCCCCAGGTGGGCATTTAGACCGTGTTTGGAATAGAGATTAGGCTCATATGTAAAGCCTTAAATATGATTCTAAAAGGGTTAACCATTTTTTTAAAGGAATCACTCATACCCTTAAAATATTCTTTTTGTGGTCCATGTAAATTCTCTAAAAATGTGTAAGTGGTTCTGCATGGGAGGGCAGTTCTGCTCTGTCTTAAATGATGAATGTGCAGTTTGTATTCTCTTGTCTATGTAATAAACTGTATCATGTCTCACGGCACATAGATAAGTGTTTTGCAAAAGGGATTTACCCATTTGCTGCCTATTTTAATGAGTCTTCATAATCTTTTGTCAGTAAAACCGGGCATCGCTTTGACCTTGATTTTCAGGTCTGTCACACTGGTGATTGCAGTTTGTGTGAATTGTAATGATTCCTTTGCATCTAATCTCCCATTTCTACCTCTTTAGTACTGTGGAAGGTGGTCCGTGGCAGAAAGAGTTCCCGGCGGGCAGTACTGCTAGTAGGACTATGTGATTCTGGAAAAACCCTTCTCTTCAGTAGGGTAAGGCTACTCGACTCTTAATAAGGATCATAAAACTCCTTTAAATTTAAAACCTTCTAGTGTTCATTCCAGAAAGTAGTTAAATGCACCTGGATGGTTTAGAGCTCTTGTGTATTTATTGTTAATTCACAAGGAACTAACCACCATACATTGTGGGGCCCCTAAAGGGAGCCAGGCGGGGGAGACTCAGACAAGGGAGGGAGACCGAAACAAATCATTACAAGTTGATGAAGTGTTGAGACCCGAGAAGGACTGAGAAGAGCAGGTACGAAAGTTCAGTACAAGAAACGCCGAGTGTACTACAAACAAGTTAATTGAAGCCTACTTCACATTAAATGACACTTTTAAATTGTGGAATACATTTATTCTTAGCAATTTTTAAATAAATGGCAAGAGTACATCCCCAAGAGGAAAGCGCACCAGGCTATTTCCAGTGACCCATCGTGTGTAGCCCCCGTGGCCAGCTACTTTTAACAGATTAGGAGACAGACTGCATGAACATCCAGACTTTGAAACGCTAATCAAAGTCATCTTCAGTTACATTTTTGTGGCAACATGTTTGCTTCTGTACAATTGCCCCAAACAACTTGTTTTTTTTTTCATTAAGCCTAAAGCAGGTGGGTTTGTACTGTTTTATATTTGCTTGATTGGCATTAGAACACTTACTGAAACGAAGGCGCAATAAGGTAAGAAGTTGGATGAAATACTTTGAATAGGTAATTTTTCTACCATTTATTTTTTCAGAACCGCTTGTTAATGCATTCAAGGCATACATTTTACTTGGGGTTGTACAAATTGCCTCACATTCCCAGGCATTTTGCAATTTTCTCTTACAATACTAGTGTTCTATGATGGTCTCACGCTTTCCTTAAATCAACAGCCTCCAGAATGTGTAGGTTTGGTTCTCCGAGCAGGTTGTGTATGTGAAACTTTACAAAGCATCTGTATTCCTTACCTAGGCTTTGTGATGTGGTTGAAATATGTTGCCATATTAATCCGCGTTTGTGCTTCTTATTTCTTTGTCTTGCAGCTTCTAACTGGAAAATTTAAACTGACCCAGACTTCCATCACGGATAGCACGGCTGTGTATCGTGTAAAAAATGACAAGGTGAGGGACGAATGCTGGACATTTTTCGGGCTTCTGGGAAGTGTGGGGTGGACTGGGTACTCATCTATCCTGCCAAGAGTTTACCTTCTTTCAGTGCCAAGGCTTATATATGCTGGGATGTTAAACTCTTACAGTTCCGTGTGTGTGTGTGTGTGTGTGTGTGTGTGTGTGTGTGTGTGTGTGTGTGTATATATATAAATATTTTGTAAGTGTGACACTGCCTTGTTTTGTAATATTGTAGATGAAATTACACTTTCACCTTTTAAGATGGATTTATAAAATCAACCCCACAGAGCAGCTGCTTTCGATAGAACAATGACCTCTTGCCTAGTAAGAATCTGTGCTCTATTCTCCCTAAGCATTAATCCATTATCGGTTGACAAAACCATAGAGCATTGGTCAAACCCACCAACCCCCCCCCTCCCCCCCCGTCCCCCTGTGTCTCCCCTGACCTCCTAGGGGACAATATGGCAATCGTGAGGGAACTAGTCTGGACATCACCTCCTCAAATCCCCCCCCCATCCTCGGCAAGGTATGCATAATGGCTGTTGGGCAGAAACCTGTGCAGTTCCCTTAGGGACCACTTCATAACGTTTAAGACCACAGGAGTAAGCAGTAAACCCAATTGGTAGCAGTCTGTACCACCCAGATTTACCTGGTAGCTGTGGCTGAGCAGTCAGACTTCTCTCAAGAAGAGTTAGGCAGTATATAGAGTATACACAATAGGGCTAAAAACACAGTAGCACAAGCAAACACTGACCAGAGCTTTGGTATAAAAGTATATAATTATTTATTTAAAAACACACTTGTAAAAATACACTGTCACTAATATGTCAAGCAAGTTCAAACCGTCACTGTAAGCATATACACCTCCCTAGTTAATTATTCGACAAGTCTAGGTTAAGACACCACTTATTTAGAAAAACAGAGGTGAGCGCGTAACCGTAGATGGCACTCCAATTTGTTTAAAAAGGGAGAGAAAAGGCAGAATAGGAACATAACACAGCACCAACACTTAACAGCAAGTCAAGAAGGCAGGGTCTACTGTATAGCAAAAAGTTCATAGGCCAGGCCCACTCTTGGAGAGAGCAAGGCGGAATGTGCCCAAGATCACACAGTGGAAATGCACTCAAAGTCTTTGCAGAAAAGTCAGAGGTTGATCAGTTCAGAAAGGTAAAGTTAGCTGGTCCGAGGTCACCCCAGGATAGAGAGTCAAGGATTTACGGGACACCTTGGACAATCTGTTGCAAGTGAGACCAGGCGGGACACAGTACCTGAAATGGTGAGAAAGCTCCAGCAGGGGCAGTTGTTCCTGGCAGCGGGTGCAAGTCGGGGCTTCGTCCAGGGGAAGAGAAGATCTCAACGTGGAGGAAAGCTGGAGGTCGTTGCACTGCCAGGGAAGAAACCAGCCGCAGAGTTTCCCGGTTAAAAGGTACAACCCTTTTATTCGCGGTAATGGTGAAGCGTGGCTATCCGGCCGCCGGGGTGCTTGGCACGGGCGATTCGACCACGAGACGATCCAGGAAGGCAAAAAAGGCGAACTGGTTGGTCCCACCAGCTCAAATGGAAGAAGACTCTCCTGGAAGAAGATCTCCTCTGTCGTCGGGGAAGTGGTGAGTTCGTACAGCAGGGCTTCACCGGTGGTGTCGTCGTTGTAGATGGCTCAGCTTCTCCCCTCTTCGGATTCTTTAGGTCCTGTGGCGACTTCTGAAGTTCCAGTCCCCAAAGCCCTGCTTTTATGCAGCAAAACCCCCATTCATCAGCCTAGCTGTCACTCAAAACATGCTGTGCCAATCACACAAGAGTGCGACTTGAGTTTCCAAGGCAACTCAGTCCAGGGTGCCTAATCCCCCTCCCACACATCCTGTTGACCCCAGACAGAGTGGCACCATTTGGAGGGCTTCTGTGGAGAAGCCCGCCAAAAATTGGAACAAAGGGCTCGACTTGGGTTAGAGTTTCAGAGGCGAACACAAACGCCATTCTAAAACCGAGTCCTGGCAAAAAGACCCAACCGGGGAATAAATATTAAATAAATAACCCGGCGGTATCTTTAACATTGCACCAAAAAGTGGTGCGTTTAAAATGAATGGGAAAATCCCATAGGAAATATTCCGGTGGAATATTTTGCGTGGTATCCACTGCCACCAGCCAGACACTCGACAAGGGGGGACTGGATAGTGCCTCCTTGGAAAACAGATCCAGGGGCAATCGAATTACCCCTACCAGTACTTCCACAATATGATTGTTTGTACTGGTTCTGTTCACAATTTGAGACTAGTAAAGCCAATGGTGACTTTACATGCCCTGGGAGACAGTAGTCAGTCCCAGGGTATGGCGTCTATGTTTGGGAGGTCACTAGGACACCCCTGTGTTACTGCACTGAGGGTACTGTGTAACACGCATACCAAAAACACATGAAGCCCTATGGAGTAAAAGACCCCATAGCCCATAAAACGCATTACATAGTCAAAGGACATTCTCAAATCATGCCTAAGAGTGGGAGAAAGAGTCTCACTCATGGCAGGAGAAAAAAATAAACCCCAAAAATCCAGCAACGCTTCTGGGGGGGACTCGCTAGGTTTGGGAAATTAGCCTTAACAGAATTCTCCCTAACAATGGCTCAGATTGTGTAACATATACCCCCTTCCTGGACAGCTGGTTTGACTATTTCAAAGTACATCAATGGGTCCTTGCTCGCTTGCACCTATTGTTACCTGCTGCAGTATCATCAAGGAAAGGTCCAGAGGGGAAGAAGCATGGTCTCTGCGCTTGCAGCACTGTTTGGTCGTTTAGGATGATGCATAGGTCTGTGATGAGACTAAAATTGCTAGTAGAAATACTTGACTTCCCTGGTATTGTGCTGCGGAGACAGGCTGAAGTACCAAGGTCATTGATCGTGAACAGCAGAAGCTTAATTTCATTAATGAGTCTTCGCCTCTCTTTAAGGAGGGTCTGAGACCTCTTGTTCGCCTTGCTGTGCGGTCAAATTTGCTGGCGCCTTCGCTTTTTGACATGCTTGTTTCCAAAGCTGGGAAACGAGACAGCAATAGGAAGAAAATATTCACACTTTCGTAGCTTGCAGCCCAACCCAAATAATGCATTTGGAGCGCTCTATAAAATAAAAGCTACCACAGCTTAACATCAACAACACCAGTAATGATTTTGTTTAAAAATATGTAACAATGGAACTGGTCCCAGTCAATTTGCAAAGGTGGGCAGGGGTCAATTTGCAAAGTTGGGCAGGGGACGCCTGACAGCTCGAGCTGTTTTAGTCCATCTCTCCCCGCCTACGCCACCTTACCTATCCGCAAGCCTCCAAGAGCAAGACGCTACGTGGCTGTGCGCCTCCAAGAATACACAGTACCTGGAAAAATGCAATTCCAAAGCGCTGCTCCTGCAGGCGAGTCCCAAACAGCAGAAAGCGGCAAATTCACAGCTCGTTGCCTCCACCTGGGAGGTCAGTTGTGAGACAGTGCAGGACACACTCAATCGCTCACACTCCCAAACAACTCAAAACAGTGTGGCATTCCCTTTGGTACAGGTTCACTCTAGGGCCACTTTCAAGGGCAGGATTGTCGGCCACCGGGCCATTGCCCCCTCTTGCTCTCCCTGTGCAACTCAAATCAATGTGTCACGCTTTTCAGCATGGGAAAGCCTTGCCCTGTAGGCTGTCCCATACAAGACAAATTAAAGTGAGGTTTTGTATCAATAACGTTTAGCTTCTTTCACTGACTGCTAGGTCCAATGAGTACGCCGGTGCTGTGTGGGGTGAAAGGAGAGTGCTGCACTGGTCTGGATCATAGCAGGAGGAGGGGACACAGGAGATGGGGAGGGGCACTCCTATCTTTAATATCTCAGTAATTGTAATGCCTCACACCAGATTGTGTGTTGTCTGAAACAAAATCTACATATTCGAATAAAATAAAGTTTTTGACACACCACAATTGGATCCATTCCTCTATTTTTGACTTAAAAATGTACTGCGCAGCCTCAGCACCACAGGATCCAACAGTGTTGCCTCTACCACTTATATATAAAATCTGGGATTCGCCAACAGCCATATTTAAGGCTGTAATTATAACCTTTCTACCCTAATGTTTAGGAAGAAGATATAGTAAAGAAATTGTCTGTGTATATACTGTTTGTTGTGCATTTTACGCCCACCTTAAACACACCATATATGTTACAAACATGTATTCTGACCCCATTGCTTAAGGTTTCTAATGGGGTTCTCCTACCTGTGGTTATTAAACCCATTTATTTGAAGACAAGGTGGCAATGATAGGTTACTGGTAACTAAACCTCGTAAATTGACAAAGGTGTTTCCCAGTCGTACACATGTTTTATTTTTTTTTGAAACTTTATTTATCTTTGCACACAGGTACATCACATATTCATATATATTCCTTTACATTACACTACATACATTGTATACCACTATTGGCAATCCGAGTCCACATTTTCATTTTCAGCCTTGTCTGACAAGTATTGTTTAAATCTTGCCCATATGTTCCTAGGTCTTGAAGAGGCGAAGACCGAAACGATGTATAGTTCTTCAGTGTCATTTGTCCACACCATATCCTTATCCCAATCTATCTTGGTCGGAGGGATTGTGTTTTTCCATCTCATTAATATTGCCCTTTTATCTATCAAGAGACCCAGATTTAGCCATTTTGTCCAAGATTGTATTCATTTTCCCCACCTCTCCCAATATACATAACCTCGGTGTCCATTGAACTGGTTGGTCTGCCATCTCATCCAGTGCCTGACAAACCCCAGCCCAGTATTCTTTCAGCTTCACACAAGCCCAAAGCATATGGTATATATTAGCGTCTTCTTTATTACATCTCGGACAAGTTCCCGGGTTGTCTGGGTAGATCTGTTTGAGTTTAGCGGGGGTGTAGTGGGTTCTGTGTATTATCTTATGGTATATCAATTTATATCTGGAATTGCACGAAACCTGCTTAGTTAGTGCACAGATTTGGGACCACTCCAGATCATCTATTTGCTGTCCCAGATCATGTTCCCACTTATCCTTCGCAGTGTGTGTTCCCCGTGGGCTCGTCTGCACCACAAGTTTATATAAAGTTGAAGCTGTTATTTTCTGCGTCGCCCCTGTAAACATGTATCCAAGCCCAGTATTTATCTCTGGCTCATTCGGTAATGTTGGATACATCTTCTGTGCTTCATTTCTAACCGACATGTATTGTTTATGTTTAATCGTTTTTCCCACCACTTCTTGTATGTCTTCCCATTGGACAAAGCATTTTTCTGGAAAGAGTTGACCCCATTGAGCGATGTCTCTAGCGCTCCAATGCTTAGCTAATTCCCCATCTAGGGTGAAAGATGATTGAGGGTCCCCCCAGAGTGGCATGCTCGGATGATATAGTCTATCTGTTCCATATATGTCTGCTATTTTTGCCCATGCCGCAGTAGTCACCTTCTCGGGGTCTATTGTGTTGTAGTGCTTGGGGGTCGGACTGGTCATTTTATGTAGCAGCGTAATTGCTTCACGTTCCCTTCGCTGGGGTGGTGGGTTCCCTGGATCAAGGAAGTGTGGCCCATTGGGCGGCATGGTATGCCTGTGCCACAAGATAATATAGTTCCAAATCTGGTGCCATCAACCCCCCTCTTGGGAAAGTGTTGGTCAAAGTTTTCCAGCTCAGTCTAGGGTGCCCCCCCCCAAACAACGTCAATGCAGGCGCTATTCATTTTTGAGAACAGGGCACGACCTGGCCAAACCGGTACCGGACTGAATAGATAAAATAGCTTCGGCAAGATTACCATTTTAATTATTGCAATTCTTCCCATCATTGAAATTGGTTGAGCGCCCAATCGCTTTATTTTAATGCACAATGCGTCAGCTAGGGCACTATAGTTCAGGGCGCGGGACAATTGGGATGTTCTGGCGATGTATGCACCCAGGTAAAGAATGTCGGGCACCATACAAGACCATATAATTCAGTGGGTTTTCTTGTAGTTCCTGTCAATGGGAACACTTCTGATTTGGTGGGGTTTACCCGTAGGCCTGAGTATTCACCGAATCTTTTAACCTCAGTAAGGATCTTGCCCAGCGATAGCTCTGGATTCTTAAGATATAACAGGATGTCGTCAGCGTAAAGCGTTATTATTTGTGGGTTACCGTCTAGTGGTAGACCCTAAGAGCTGTAGCGTGACCTGAGTATGTCTGCCAGGGGTTCTATTATTAGGGAGAACAATAGTGGGGAAAGTGGGCAGCCCTGCCGGGTGCCCCCCGCAGGTTTAATTTGTCTGTCAAGTTCCCGTTCACTCTTTTAGCATGGGGGGATGAATATAGTATTTGTATCCACTGAAGTTAGGGCCAAATCCATAGTTCTGCAATATACCGAATAGAAAGGGCCATGAGACAGTATCAAACGCTTTCCGCATGTCAAGGGATACCGCTATCCCTTGCATCTCGGGGGAGAGATTGGCTAAATGTTGTGACATTTTCTAATATTCGTTGCAGTTGATCTACCTGTGATGAACCCCGCCTGGACTTCATGCACCATGTAAGGCATCAATGGTGTTAATCTGGTAGCTATAATTTTTGCGAAGATCTTCGCATCCGTGTTTATCAGTGAAAGTGGCCTATAAGAGCCACAGTCTTCTGGGGGGTCCCTGGTTTAAGGAGCAGTGTGATCACCGCCTCTCTGGGGGTTTCAGGGAGTACTCCCTTTTCCAAGGCTTCTTCCCACACTGCAAGTTACCTAGGGGCTAGTTCCTGAGTGAACTCTTTATAGAATTCTGCCCCGAGGCCAACCGTTCCAGGGGCTTTCCCATTAGGGAGTGCCTTGATCGCCTCTATTATTTCATACTCAGTAATTGGGCATTCCAATGAGACCCTAGTGGCGTCTGCTAGGAGTGTTGTTGGAATATGGGAGAGGTACTGCTTAATCTCTTCATCGGTGACATCACATTGAGGAGAATATAGTTGTTTGTAGAATGTGTAAAACGTCTCTTCTACCTTGCTGCGATCCGTGGTCGCTGTGCCGTCTGGCATATGTATGCATGGTATAGTAGAAGGGCCTCCTTCTCCCTTTACTGCCCTAGCTAGTAGTTTCCCTGGGCGCTCCCCTTCCCCGTATCGACGCTCTGCGATAGGTCTGTCAAAATATCTAATTTCTTGATAGCTGGCTCGATGTATTCTTCCAGTTTAATCTTGATTTCTGAGCTGAGCTGTGTCGATGGTGTGTGCGCGTGTTGAGTTTGTAATGCCATTATTTGGGATTCTAGTCGCTCTAATCTTCCCCTAATATCTTTAAGGATTCCACCCTCCAGGGATATAGAATTGCCTCTCATGCATACTTTAAATGCTGCCATAAAATAGCCTGACTAGTTACTGAGTTTGTGTTCATTTCAAAGTATTCTTGTATGTTCCGCAACATAGCGTTCTTGTAAACCAAATCTTTTAAGGCTGCGGGTTTGAATCTCCATGGAGGTCTGAGTGCCGTGTTACCGGGGATTCGTAGTATTAGCTTTATCGGTGAATGACCCGAATATGTCCTGGTGCAAATATGGGAGCTGGAAACCCATGACAGGATAACATTGTCCACTAGCCATAGATCAATTCTAGAATGCATGTCGTGCACGGAGGAATAAAATGTATACTCTCTTTTAGATGGATTTAATGTTTTCCATGCGTCCTTTAGATTCAGATCTGACATGTGTTAAAGTATTGTTTGAGCAGCCTTGGTGAGTGTTCTGGCTTGTGTCTATGTACGATCTGTATGAACATCGAGAATGGTGTTAAAGTCTCCTCCGCAAATTAGTAAGGCCATTGGATATTTCGCTATTTTATGAAATATTTGTGAGTAAAACACTGGATCATCAACATTAGGCCCATATACGTTCAGCAGGAGTATCTCTTTGTCACATAACGTGCCATGAACCAGTACATACCTCCCCTCAGGGTCACATTCAACATTGATGCATGTAAACGGTAGGGATTTGTGTATCAGGATGGCTGCCCCCCTCGCCCGTTTAGAGTATCTCGTGACATACTGATGGGTCCCCCAATTTGGCATCAATTGTTCACTTTGCTGTGGGCCTATATGGGTTTCCTGCAAAAAATCTATTTTGGGTGTCTGTCTATTGATACATGCAAATATCTTCCTTTTCTTTATACCGGACCCCAATCCCCTTACGTTCCAGCTTAGTATTGTAATGTCTTCCATGCCTGTTTTTAGCCATTATCTGTATAGTAACATATGCGTGAGAGAATATTTGTCTACATGGATCTTCGGATTTAGTACCAGTGTGCTTTTCCTTTTTCCAGTAACATTAAACTTGTCATAACCCCACCCCCCTCCCTCACAGTTCCCCTAACTTCAACCGTGCCCATAGTGCCCCTCCCTTCCCACCCAACAACAATCTGAGCTCCTGCTATGGGGCAAGCCAAGCCCTTGCCAGCATTGAGTACTTATGATGAGACCGATTCTACGATGTTGCTTAAACTCGTGTGTCTTAAATGGGGTATTGGGTATCAACATTATTCAGCCAAGTAGTGATATTTGCCCCCTCAAGAGCCACCCGTAAGAGGCTCACTGTGTCACGGAACAATAGTATATTATTGAACATATTTATTGTTACATAATCCCGGATATTATGAGTTCTCCTCCCGTGGTTTTCTTGCCGGGACCGGGTTGTGCGTTTTGACAAAAGTTGCCGCTTCTTCTGGGAATGTGAAGAAATACACTTTGTTTTGGTGCTGGATTTTGAGTCTTGCTGGATATAGCATTGAATATTGCACCTGACGTTCGCGCAACAGTTTCTTGATCCCTGTGAATAGTTTCCTCTCCTGTTGAACTGCCAGGGTAAAGTCGGGAAACATACGTATGTTTGCCTCCCAGTGTAGCTCATGCTTCTCCCTTGCAGCTTTCAAAATCAAATCCCTATCTCTATAATTCAGTAGACGGGCAATTATCGGTCTGGGTTACGCTCCTGGTTTTGGTTTGGGGACAAGGGATCTATGTGCCCTCTCAACGATAAACATTGGTGACCAACCGGGGTCTCTCAAGAGGCTACGCAACAATACCTCTACAGCTTTCTCCATTGACCCTTTCATTGCATCCTCCGGTACTCCTATAATGCGGACATTGTTCCTTCGGGATCTCGCCTCCAAATCTTCACATTTGGCCTTCACAGTGCCCAGCTCAATTGCCATTGTGGACACAGTAGACTTTCAAGTGCATCCTCTGTACGCCAGATCCGCATCTCTGCTTCAGTGATGCGGGATGTTGTTTTTTCCAACTGTGCCTTAATGGATGTCACATTCGCTGTTGTTCCATCCAGTTTATCATTTAGTGCCGAGAAGCCTTCTGCATGGCCTGGAAGACCGCCTGGGGGTCCATCGTTGAAGCCACTGATGTCTGTTGTTCTTGTGAGGGTGCCTCTTCGTCCATCATGTGGTGAGTGTCTTTCTGTAGTGCCATTGTAAATTTATCCATGGCCCCTTTGCCTTTTTTGGGTCCAAAGTTTTTGGGCATCGTATCCCTTCTCAGCTCTCAATGTGGTCAGGAGCAGAAAGACAGATTTACTGATCGGCTTATCGGCTGGTTGTATTTCGTTGGACTTGGTCCCGTCTCATCATCAACCACCCAAAAGGCGATCCCGGGAGATACGATTTCAGATTCTGCGTCGCCTGCATGCCCCAGATGATACCAAGTGCATTGGCTTTGTTGTTTATAGTTCATCCATATAGCTCTCCCCGCCTCTGGCTCAGGATTGTAGTTCTCTCTGTTATGATCAAGGAGGAGTAGTTGGCTCTGGTCAATTATGTGGTGTACTAATAAATGGCGAGTTGTGATTTATTGCATTGGGGGGCCTCCGATCACAGCACTCTCCCACGCCCCTCCCCGGCGCCCGTGGCCAGATATGTTATGCGCCTGTGGGCTATCCGCCGGGACCGTGGATCTAGTCGGGTCCCAAGGTCTTGTGGTGGGATGGGTCGGGGAGGCCAGAAGGCGGACAGCACCTGGGGGGACTGTGGGCTGCCCCGATTCACTCAATTGCTTGATGATGATGTCTTTTTTTTTATCCCACAGATTAATGACAGGTACCCCCCGTCTGGTTTGCACGTCCTCTTTGGAATGTTCTGGTGTGTGGGAGGAGGTTCTGCAGCCCCCTTATGGTTCACCCCAGGTGAGATGGCTCAAGGAAGAATGGGCAATGTGGGCCGCAATGTTCAATTCTGAAGTGCAAGGTGATCCAACCTTAGACAATGAGGCGGGCAGAGAGGAGAACCGCCCGTCGCGCCCCCGTTAATACGGGGAGAGAGTGGGAGTAGGGTGCCCGAAACAGGGTGCACACAGGCCTCCAGGCCCACACGCCAGCAGCGGCTACACCCGACCACAGGGCCCAGTGACCGCCGCCGGAGCCCCGCGCGCGAGTGGGGCCTCTTCCCTCCCCGGCAGGGCCAAGACTCAAGCGGACAGCAGAGGCAACAGGGGACGAAGAGTACTCCCTCATCTCCCCCGCATACATGGCAACGGCCGCCGTCCTCACCAGGCCAGGCGCCGTCTGGCGAACAGCAAGGGGGGGGGCTGCGGGCGCTCGACGGGATCCAGAGCACCCGCGCTTACCTCCCAACGCCGGCACCACACACCCCCAACTGCCGCGCCTCTCATAGAGCCAGGCAGGGGTCCTCCCAATGGTCCTCGGCGGACTGCCGGCTCACGCCTCGCACTGAACGCAGGATCGAAGCCGCTCCGATTTCTGCAACCATATGTTCCTTCACTGTCCAACTTCGTATGAGTGTTCCCGCACCTTTGTCGCTCGCAGTGTTCGTTTTATTGCGAAATCGGTCCGTTTTTGCAGCTATAACGGCATTCAGGCCTGGATTCCGCAGGAGCTCACGCGGGTGCAGCCATTTCACACGTGTGCAACAGCGCCCCCGTACAAATGGATGTTATGACAAGGAATGTTGCAGGACATAATTGAGATGGTTAAACATGGCGCTGCCCATGATATCCATGCCCTCCAACTAATTAGGGCGCAACATAAGGCTTTGACCAAAACTAAGAAAATAGATTATTATAAGAGTATGGCAGGCGTTGCTGGATGCCACAAGTAGGAAAGATGGCTCTGAAATTTTGGAGTAGGGTATCTCGGGCCAGAAATGGTGATAAAAGCACAGTTGCTCTGTTGCATTTCCAAGATTGAGTGGGTATAGCATTTCTCCGAATTGTACGAGTTGCCCGAAGAAAATGGCGTTCCTTGCAAGGAGGTTCACCAATCATAGAGGTGAGGGGGTCTCCCTACCCTGAGATTTTCATTGCTGTAGATTAGAAAGGCAGTGGAGTTGCAGAAATTTGGCAAGGGTCCTGGCCCCAATATGGTCCCGCAGATCGATTTTTTTTAAGAGTGCACCTGAGGTTTGGGCGATGATTATATATTTGTATTAATTTATTCAATGCAGTTGCTGTATCAGTTATGTTGCCAGAATCTTGAACGAAGGCTGTAATTGTCCCGTTGTACAATAAAGGTGGGCGGGAATGCCCTGGGAATTACAGGCCGATTTCACTCCTCAACCCTTATAGCAAAATATATGCCAGAGTCTTATTTGGAAGAATTAGTAAGTGAACAGAATATTATTCCTCTCAAGGCTAGTTTCCAGCCAAGTCTGAGCACCATAGATAAGACCTACAGACGCTTGTCCAAAAGTATGTCCACCTGAGGAAAATGCGCCTGTATGCCATTTATATCAACCTAAAATGCTCCTTTGACACCGCTCCTAGTGGAAGGCCCTCCTGTAACTAAATATACCTCTGCAGCTCTTAAATGGGATCCAGCACCTCTAGGGTTAGGTGGAATACAACAGGAGATTTAACAACCCTGATTGGTATCGTGCAAGGGAGGCAGAGGTGCGTTCTAGCACCAATCTTATTCTGTGTTAAAAAGATAATCAGCAGGATTATAGATCTCCACATAGATGCCCCCAAATTAGGCACAGATAAAGTCCTGCTCTTATTATTTGCTGATGATGCTGTCTTGCTTTCCCTGAACCTTGCTGGACTTCGTCAGCAGACTGAAGCTTTCTATTACTTGCGTAAAAGCTGTGGTCATCTTATAAATTATGATAAGACAAAGTCAACGGTTTTTTTCACACGCATGGGCAGAGAGGGGTCTAATAGCTCATTAGGATAGACCATGTAATAGAGCAGGTGGACACTTATGTGTATTTGGCTATCGACTTCTGTGGGAATGGCAGTTGGGCAGGTTGGGTGGATAGGGCTATGCTGACTCTTAATGGGCAAAATAATGTGACCTTGAAGTTTAGCCAAGATCATGGTGTTCGGTAAGAATTGCTGCAGTCATACTGTATCAGGCTACACAACACTTATCTGCTTGGTATTAGGTAACTCACCGTTTGGTATAGGTCTGTACCACACAAGTTGGTAGTGTTACTGAGCCTATCTCAAGAAGGGTAAATGTGAGCGGTAGAGCTGTACAAATGAACTCCGTAAATACAAGCCGGTCAGATAGCACAGCGAGTAGAGCGCTCACTTTGACATCCGTGCAGAGCCTGCCAACGCAGGTCGAATCCCATCAGGGCCAAACTTAGCCTTTCATCCTTCCAAGGTCGATAAATGAGCACCACACACCGTGGGTAAGCAGCGCTCAGATGCCTGAGGGTTTGTAGTGCTATATAATTGCAAAAAATGTTTTTTTTAAAAAGTAGCCAAGTAACACTTACACTCAAGGTTTTGGTTATAAATAGTAAATTTATTTAATCAACATCCATTTTTTAATAAGTGTTCTTTTAAAAAGGCAATTCATGTAACAACAATGTAAATATTCTTTTAAAGTTACTTTTCAGAATCAAAACAAGTTGGTGGATTGTCTTTGGATATGCTTCTTACACAATTCCTACACCCTGATGTGACTTAATCACAAGGACAGTAATGGCATTTATTGCAGATTTTGAGGTTGCAGGAAGGAAAGGTTTCGGGAAGGAAAAGGTTAAACAGATTCTCAGTAAATGTGAGGACAATTTAATCTTCAATGAAATCTAGACAAGCCTTAGTAACTCTCTACAACACGTTACCACCTACAAGGGACAAACAATATCAAAGTCAATGGACTAGAAAAGTCTTCAGGGAGCCAGGACAGCCAAAGTCAATATGAACAGTCTATGGCGCTGAGGCACTTCTTATATCAGAAACAGTCTTGCACAAAGTTGGAGAGTTTTAGAAAATCATGTGTAGGGTCACAAACTCTTGGTTTGAAGAAGAGTGGTCCAGCTGTATTCTGTCTTGCTACAGCAGTGCAGACCCTTGTTTCTGAGCCTCGGTTGTGGGGACAAGAGGGAGGATGTCTGGAGGGCTCCTGCGGCTGTACTTTGGAGGTCGTCTGGAGCTATGGGCTCTTTGCATTTCAGCAGCACTTTGCGGTTTCAGCGCTTAGCAAACAGCACTGTCGCAAATCTCAGATACCGGTTGGGCTTCCTTCACACCTTGGGTCCTGCACTCTGGCGAGGGGACTCGGGATCTGGCTGTCCTGCTTCTGGAGGGTCCTTGGGAGACTCCTGGAGCTTCTAGCCAGATTCGTTACTGCATCAGATGTTTCACTCTACTACGGATTACTCGACCCCTGGCATTCTGTTACAGCAACAAAGAAGTACAGCCAGTTGGGGAAGATGGTACAGTGGAGTTCGTCTTGGGGTTAGTTGGTCCCACTAACCCAAGGAGAGAAGTTGTCCCTTCCGGAGCTTCTCTGTTGAAATGAAAAAGGAGTTTCAGCACAGCAGCAGGGCTTCACCAGCCAATTCAAACTTCCAGGAGGATTCAGCAAGCTTCGTTCACGGTTTCTTCGTTTGGTGTTTCTCCCAGTGGTCGACTCTGCCTCTAGTCCCAAAACCCTCGCCTTTTTAAGCAGGTTTCTCCCATTCATGCACAGCCTAGGCTGTCAATCACACAGCAGGGTGGCTGTCCTGAAAGGACGGACAGCCAGCCAGCCAATCGGGACTGGTTGCATTCAGGCATTCCTAGAGACAATGGACAGGGTAGTTTCGGCACCCTCCCTCAAATCCTGTCCTTCCAGACACACTGGAGCGAGAGGCGGGCTTCAGGGCTGAGGCCCGCCAAAGGCAAGACAAACGAAGGGCTCGAATCTGTCTCAACGCACACAGAGTAAAACCTAAGCAAGACCTCACAAAAAGAAAATGGCTAAAAAGTTGGGGGGGGCCATTTTGACAAAATGGTCACCCATGGGTGCTGTACTGCAGCTGAGGGTTCAGCCTGCGGTAGAAAAGTACAATGGTAGGAAAAATTAAACCACTGCCACCAGCCATTTAACGTAGTGAGGGTAACAAAACAATGTTACATGAGCATTTAGGATAAGGGGCTATACTAAGTAACCCACCAGCACTCTACATAAAATGGTGTGTGCTGGACCTACAAAGAGAAAAGGTCAGTAAAGTCAATTTCACTTTACTATTCTTGGGAATTGTAGTTCACCCAAAGAAAAGGTATTTAAACCTTGTGAGAAATCTAAAGGGATTTCTCTGTGACACTGCACTGAAGGTGCTGGGTGTCGCCATGCAAAAAGTAGATGACTATGGAGTTTTCAGACTCCAAAAACATTGAAAACACAAAATCCAAATCAGGTAAAAACACATGAGAACATGTGGAAAAAAGGTCTCTCTCTCCAGGGTTAAAATTAAAAAGTCTTAAGTCCAGCAAAAGAGCTGGGCATCTCTAAGGTTGAAGGGAATTGGCACAGACATGATCATTCTCCCTAACACATGGCAATGGTGCTTACCAGCCAGTTTTACAGCTCTTAACGTGGGATTCACACAAGATCTAAGGTAAGTATTACTCATGCCAACACAGTACCTCAGCTGAAAAGAAGTGCTTGGAGTCTGATGCCTTCTGGATGCAGCAGCACAAGGCCTGGTCTTCAGATTCTTAGTCGTAGTGACAAAAGAGAGAATTTGCAGCAGCAGTCGGCAGAAGAGGCTTCCAATAAAGGATTCCTAAAGGCTTCTAACGGCTCTGTAGTTTTGGCCCCCTTTTACAGGTGTGAAGGATGATCACAGCTGATCAGATTCTCCTCTGTAATCTGCTCCAGCACTCTAGTGAGGGGACTTCAAGGACTCAAATTTTGCTTCTGGAGGACCACGGGGGGGGGGGGGGGGCAGAGGGATGGACCAGCTTTGAGCGAGAATCTGACTTTGGAAGACCTTGCACTGAGGTCCCCTGGTATTGGAGGTTTGCAGCCCAGCAAGGTCGCAGCATGTCGAGGGATGGCTTGTTTTGCAGGTCTTAAGACTAGTGAGTCTCACCAGCCTCTGGGTAGGAGTAGTTTTTTCGGGGCTCCCAGGTTTTTTGGCAGTGTCAAAGCAGGCTCTCTGGTTGCTGAAAACAGTTGCAGCCGAAGTTTCTTCATCTTGGCTCCGCTCCAGTGGTTGACTACCTCTTCAGCTTCTAGAACTGGAAGTTTATATTGGGACTCAGGCAAGCAACATTTAATCTTGGAGGGGTGGCTGTCCTTTCAGCACCTCCCAGTTCGAACTGGATCCAGGCAGGCATACCAAAAGAGAAAGGGCTGCAGGGTTTCAGACCTCTCCCCCATTTCCTGCCTTCAGACACTGGATCCTCAGCAGGAAACGCAAAGGTTTCCTGCGCAAGAAAAAAACATTCAAACTGGACCTCCTCAACCTGGGGCAGCAGAAGATGGACTAAGAAAGGGCAAGCTCATGAAAAATGGCAAAAAAAGAAAGCAGCCACCAAAGGAGCATACCATGGCTGATTTGACAGCATGCGAGTAAAAATTACACACATGTCATAAAAGTAGATGCACTGCCACCAGCCAAAATAGTAAGCTAGTAACAGAAATGTTACTGGAGCAGTGAGAAGGGGGATACAATGCATCTCCCCAGCACTCCACATAAGGTGGGATGTGCTGGTTTCACAAAATAAAATGTAAATGGGGTGAAAATCCATCTCTACCCTTGGGAACAGTAGTTCACACAAGGAAAGCCAGAGAAAATAAAGAGGGAAGCCCAAAGGGCAATCCAGCAACACTGCACAGAAAGTGCTGTGTGCCGCACCAATAAAATGTAGATAACCCAAAACGTTATCAAAGTATAGTTGAAAAAATACACTATGGAGAGTCAAAAGAGGACACCCATAAGAGTAAAAGAGGGCGAATGGGGGGGGGAAAGGTTCCCACTCACTCGGGAACAAGGACACATATTCCACAAGTCTAGCAAAGTTTTCTGGGTGTCTCTTAGGTGAGGAAGATTTAGCTTAAACAATTAACATCTTACCTAACAGCATGCTTTCTTGAGCTGCTCCTGAAAACGCACTCAGTTCGAAATCTTATGAACGTCTTAGCCCAATGAAAGTCTACATCTAACACAGCGATTTATTTTTGCAGTGTCCTCTTATATCGTAGGGCTTGAACTATAAGAGCCAAGGCTCTTACTGCGTTTATACTAGGCACAGAGGACAGTCTTGCCCGTAATTCCATGCAGGTGGCAAGTAATGATTGTGGTACTATGGGAAGTAAAGTTTGCATTAGGCATGGTTTTCACTGCATGCGGGAAGCTAAATTAGTTGGGGTTATTGATTTCTGTTATGTACCTACCTTACTATTTGTTCTAGGTACGACTTATTACAATGAAGTAGGTGGTCACTGTTTTTTATCTGCAAGCCCTTCAGGTACTTAAATTATGAAATCTTGACTTTTTTATGTTTAAGTTGTTTGGTTTTTATCTACATATTTTTAGTACCCTTGCGGTGCCTAAATCATGAAATTGTGTCTCTTTGCTTTTATGTGATGAATACTACTCGAAATTGTGTTGACTTGTATTCAAGAGGCGCTTCTTAGTGGTCAGGCTATTTATTATTTTCAGGATCGTACAGGTCTACACCTAGCCTTTTGAGAAGCCTATTCCATGCATGCACTGTGCAAGCAACCGGATCAAATTTGCACCCGCCGGCTACCTTCCCCGGCCCCCAAAGCCCCTTGGATCGCATAAGGGCGCACTGAGCATTTTTCAATATGCACATGTGGGTATGCTGGAGATCCCTGGCATCCAGTAGGGAGCAAAATGCACCTGGGCTGATTGAAAGTTTAGCTCCATATCGGGCGCCCATGCACCCCCTCCCTTGCTCCCATGCAAGAACCAGAGTGTCCTAACTTATTTGGAGAGACTTGGGATAACACGCCAACTGCACCAACAGTGTCTTCGCAAAAAAGGCTGCACCCGGCCATACAGTGATGTTCTGAAACATGTACAGCAATTTTGGGAGCACAACCATCTTAGCAATAGCAACCCTACCCAGCGGGGACCGGGGGAGGGAGCACCACCTATCCACTCTTTCTTTCAGGGTTCTCAGGTATGCCAGATGATTATCCTCCTGCAAAGACCAGGAATTCCGGCTAACCTGCACCTCCAAATACCTGACGGAGGACTGCTCCCACCTGAATCCCTCAAGCTCATCCGGCCTCACTGTAGCATTCGTCAGCGGAAACGAAATGGATTTGGTCCAGTTCACGCGAAGCCCCGAATACTGACCAAAAACCGCTACCGCTTGCAACAAGAACTGTAGATTGGCCCCAGGGTCGTTAACACAGTATCGTCTGCGTACATCAACACCAGTTCTCTGCCCCCCCTCCCAGCGCCAGCCCACGTGTAAGGTGGGACTTCCGCAACCTATGATATGACAATTATAACGGGCCTATACACAGGTGTTTCAAGGCGCGAGCCGCTAGCGGTTCTGTTGAGTGCAAAAAGCAGCAGAGGCAGCGGACCCCACGTCCCAGGGTGAACACATCCGAATGCTTTCCAAATAAGCCAATCCTAGCCCCCGCACCAGAGTATAGAAGCCGCACCGCCGAGAGAAAGTACGCCGGTAGCCCCACAACCTTCAACACCTCAAAAGGTTAGTCCCGCTCCACAGAGTCGAACGCCTTCTCCATATCGAGTTAAGCCGCCACCGCCTGCAGCCAATATAGAGCAGAACCTGCGCAAATTCAACGAGGTAGACATCCCTAGGATAAAACCAGACTGATCCAAGTGGACTAAACCTGACCCAAACGGCATCAGACTGTCTGCCAGAATTATTTCAAATATTTTAGTATCTAAATTAATAAGGGATATCGGGTAGTATGAAGTGTCATCCCAAGGGTCCTTTCCCACCTTAATGAGCAGGATCACCACAGCCTAACGCATTGAAGGAGGCAACTGGCCCGAATACATAGCCTCCTCCCAAACCACCACCATATAGTTTGCAACCTCTGGCCCCAACTCCTTGTAGAACTCTGTCATCCGACCCAGGAGCTTTAGCCGATGGAAGAGCCTGCGCTGCTGCAAGAATATCAACCGAAATCAGCTTAGCCAACACTTGACACGCTTCGACGCTCAACCTCGGCATTGCTGCCTCCTCTAGGGGTCTGCCAACCCATGGACGCATACACCCCTTCAGAGAATTGTCGAAAAACTCCCAAAACAGCCTCAGATTCAGCCACAACATTCCCAACCGCTGTGCGTGTTGCTGCAATACGAGGTGACTTGCCACAACATAGCTGCCAGTAGGCGACCCTGTCTACCCTCCTCGCTGTATCTATGTGCTATTGCCGGATGCACCAGGTATTTAACCTCCCCATCAGCTAGGTTGCCGAACTTGCCTAAAGCTTCCTGCAGTTCAGCCCTAGCCACTACATCGGTGGCGGACAGGTCAACCTGTAACGCTCACCTGATTCCCGCAGAGGCGCCGGTCTTGACTGGGTGAATGCCGTATCTTCAAAGGTGATGTGTAACACGGTTGGCTCTTTGGGCTGGACCTCTGTGCACTGTATGTCTGACTCAAAGAGTAAGATGTCTGCAGATAGAAAATATGGGATTAATGAACTGGGGTTATTGGGTGCCTCTCTCCTCTTCCCTTTCTCTTCTCCTGTAGAACCCCAAAGGTTAACGCCCTCACCTTAGGTAAGTGAACGCCGAGCTCTCCATCTGCCTCGGGGCAGGGTGCCGTAACCAGTTTCTTCACTGGATAAGGGTGCAGGCCTCTTGACCTCAGAGGACTGCTGTCCGTCGTCAACTGCACGAACGGTAAGTTCTGGGCACTTCAAATGTCTTAAAAGTCTTTTGTAATGATATCTCTTGTTTTGCAGGGTTCCGGCGATGGAGGATGGCGGGCTGATGAGAGTTGAGGATCGAACCCGCGTGAGGAATAGAAGCGCCTGGAAGCACGTAAGTAAGCGCTTGTAGCCTGCTTCACGATGCGCACTAACTGTCCCTTTTATCTTGCAGGTACAAGTTCGGAGCTTTAGAGAAGCTGAAGGGTGCTGGAATACCCACTGGATTCGGCATGGGAAGGAGGAATGGCACGTGAGTAATAAAGTTGCCCAATGTCTTTAAACGCACCTTCTTTTGTCTTTCAGATGCGGGATGCAGTGCGAAGACCTCCGGAGCATGCGAAGAGTAGGTAAGCCTTTGTCTTTCAGATGCCGGAATGCAGCGCGAGGCGTTGGTGACAGCCGATGGACCAGGTAAGAGATGTGCTGCCACTGAAGACCGTAGTGCTAACCTGTTCTTTCTTTGTCTTTACAGGTGCTGCTGAAGACTGGATTCCAGGATGGTAAGCCTTTGTTCCCTTAGGCCCAGGATCAGAAGCAGAAGACACGATGAGCGTTCTGCTGCAGAGAATGCAGAATAACACAAAGCAAGATTCATCCATCGGGTGTGGTTTAAATAGCCTCCTGTAGTGCTTAGGTGTCTCCTTCCACAGCCACGCCTAGGTCAGAAAAGAGTTCCTGCTTTCCAGAAGAGTTCCAGTGTTCTGAACCTAGGGAGTGGCTCCTGCCCCACCCAACAGGAAAAGTAGTCCCAAACAGAAGAGGATCAGGGGTTCAACTGGCAGGTAAGTAAGCAGCATGGTCTGCTGCAGGTAAGTCCACCCAAGCATTATGAGCCCGGCGCTTCCAGCGCTGGGACTGGGCATCTTTATGAGCCTGGTGCCACTGGCGCCAGGACAGGGTCCAAAAGGTCCCAATTGGGACTGGCTGGCACTCGGAACCGGGGTTATGGGTCTGCTTCCAAGGGAGTCGGGCAAGTCCTGATCTTTTGGAAGCAGAGATCATGACACAACCTCCCTTATCTTCATTTCCCCATCCAGGTCTGCCCGCTGTCTCCTGATCATTTTCAACACCCCAAACTCCAAAGCCATACACCTACCGCGAATAACCACTTTAAATGCCTCCTAGACGACGGCCATGGAGCCAACAGAAACAATGTTTACTTCAAAATACAAGCACACGACTTCCACCACCTCACTTCAAAACACTGTCCTATAGGGCCACAGCCTTGAACCTCCAATGGGGCCTAGACACGGCTGCGTACTCTACATGCAATTACCACAGGACAGGGGAGTGGTCTGACAAAGTCAGCGGGAGAAGCAAACAATTTTTCGTCATACGCATCAAATGTAGACTAGCTAGCACATAGTGCAGTCTCAATGACGTTCCGTGCACTGACGAATGGAAGGAAAATCCCAACACCCACGGGTGAGGCACACGCCAGACGTCCACAAGTCCCAATTCGGTTATACCCTTACACACCCGATCAGTTGCCTGCGGGAAATGTGCTGACCCCATTGATCTATCTAGCGCTGATTGTAAAGCAATATTAAGATCACCCATCCAGACTATTTATTAAAATTTTTGTTAATGCGTCAACACAGCAGGAGGCCTCAGGGCGCACAAAGAACAAACAGGACAAGATGACAAGAAAGTTTGAGTCGGAATGGGATCAGTCGGTCCAAGCTTAGATTGAAGGAGCGTTGAACAAAAAGGTATTTGGCATTTTTTTTAATTGATTGTTTAAATTTTCTTCAGGAGTGATAGAGTTTCAAATAGCAGGGGCTAGGACATCAAATCTTGTCCCCCTGTATCTATCGAGCCTGAATGCTGAACAAGTCTGGCCTGGTCCTGAGACCTGCGCATGCGTGATGGCAGATAGGGCTTCAGACGTTCTGGGAGATAGGAGCCTCGTGGACCAGGCATTTGTGGGTTAGGGCCAGGATCCTATGAGGGACGCGCTGCTTCACGGGTAACCAGTGCAGTTCTCTTCTTGCCTTGGAAGTGTGATGTCATCTAGAGAGACCTAGAACTGCTCTTACTGCCCCATTTTGTGTCACTTGAAAGGCAAAGAATTTCGATTGGGCCGTGCCGGCCAGCAGACTGTTGCAGTAGTCAAGCTGTGTGTTGACTAGGGCTGAGGCCAGCAGAGACCTATTTTTCTGTGAAAGAAAGGGACGGATGTGGCTGAGCAGTTTATTAATGAGGTCACATGATGCGCATGTCTTAGCCACATGCTGTCTCATGGTCATTTCAGCATCCATCGTGACACCAAGAGTTTTCACGCTCTTGGCTACCAGGTTGGTGGTGTTGGCAATGGTGAAATTAACATATTCTGTTAGTATGCATATTTCTGATGCTTGTTAATCTGCTTAGATTCACATGCTGTGCATATAGTTCGACATCCAGTGGTCACCGCAGACTATTGCATCTTCTCTTTCGAGAATCGAAATGGGACGTCGACATGGGCGTGCCTGTAACACTATCCCTAACGTGACGTGTAGGGTTGTTAGGCAGAAACCTGTGCAGTTCCCTCTGGGACCACTGCAAAAGATTCAGGACTACAGGTGTTTGGCAGTAAACCCACTTGGTAGTAGTCTGTACCACACAGATTCACTTGGTAGCTGTGGCTGAGCAGTCAGACTTCCCTCAAGAAGAGTTAGGCAGTATACAGAGTATTCACAATAGGTCAAGAGAACACAATAGAACAGGAAAACACTGACCAGGGCTTGGTGTAAAAGAGATATCATTATTTATTTAAAACCACATCTAGAAAAACACACATGCACTAATGGTAAGCTATTCAAAAACGCGGTCACTAAAAGATATACACTCCCTTAAAAGAATATTAGACAAGTCTTAAGTAAAGCCCCACTTATTTTCAGACAGCGGTGAACGCTTAACGTAGATGGCACTCTAATAATTCGTTTTAAAAAGGGAGCGAAAAGCAGAGAATAAATTGAAACGGATCCCAACACTTTTTCACAAACACAACAAGAAAGGAAGGCAAAGTAACACCGTGAATTCAGAGTCAGGAGGCCGGATCCGCTTTAAGAGGATGAAAACGAAATGTGTCCAAGGTCACACGGTTGCAGTGCACAAAAGGCTTGTAACGGTTCAAAAAGGAGTTGGACCAAAGAAAGGGACCAGTTAGAGGGTCAAGGCGGCCAGCCCATTCCAGAAGGTTAAGGGGTTATTATTACCTTGTAGCAATCTTTAGAAAGGGAGGCCTGGCGGACACGGTACCTTAAAGTGGTGAGAATACTCCAGCGGGGGCAGTTGTTCCTGGCAGCGGATGCAAGTCGGTGCTTCGTCCGGGGGAAGAGAGGATCTCGTTGGGGAGGAAGGCAGGAGTCCGTTGCAATGCCAGTGAAGAAATCAGCCGCGGAGTTTCTCGGGTACAAGGAGCGGTCCGTTGATTCGCGGTCCAGTGGTAAGTGGCTATCCGGCTGCCAGGGTGCTTGGCACGGGCAATTCGACCACAAACCGGTCTGGGGTGCGAAGAGAAGAAGGTAAACTGGTTGTGCCCACCAGTCAGGGGAAGAAGCCTCTCCAGCCGGGAGATCTGCTCTGTTGTCTGGAAGTGGTGAGTCTGTTCCGCAAGGCTCCACCGGTGGTGTCGTGGTAGGTCAGCTCAGCTTCTCCTGCGTTGGATTCTCAGGTCCTGTGGCGACTTCTGAAGTTCCAGTCCCCAAAGCCCTGCTTTTATGCAGCATACCCCCATTCACTCAGCCTAGCTGTCAATCAAACATGCTAAGTGGTGCGCCGGCCGGCTCACCACTTGGGCCAATCACACAACAGTGCGACTTGAGTTACCAAGGTAACTCAGTCCAGGGTGCCTAAACCCCCCTCCCATACCCCTTGTGGCACCACTTTTGGAGGCTTCTGTGGAGAAGCCCGCCAAAAAGTGGAACAAAGGGCTCGACTTGGGTTGGAGTCACAGAAGAGAACACAAACGCCATTTTAGAATTGAGTCCTGGCAAAAAATAGCAACCGGCGAATTAATATTAATTAAATAAACCGGCGGTATGTTCGAGGCTATGAGAATTAAATAAAGTTGGTAGCCTCGAACAATGGGAAAATCCCATAGGGAAATATTCGCGGTCGAATATAAAAAGTAGTATCCACTGCCACCAGCCAAAACTCGATCAGGGGGGGACGGAGACGTGCCCCCTCGACTAACAGACCCCGGGGCAATCGAATTGCTCCGACCAGTACATCCACAATATGATAGTTTGTACTGGTTTCTGTTAATAATTTGGGACTAGTAAAGCCAATGGTGACTTTACATGCCCTGGGAGACAGTAGTCAGTCCTAGGGTGTGGAATCTATGGTGGGGTGTCACTATGACACCCCTGTGTTACTGCACGGAGGGTGCTGTGTAACACACATAGTAAAAACACATGAGACCCTATGGAGTAAAGGACCCCATAGCCCATAAAACACATTAACAGTCAAAGGAACACCATAAATCATGTCCAAGAGTGGGAGAAAAAGAGTCTCACTCTTGGCAGGAGAAAAAAACAAACTCCAGAAATCCAGCAAAGCTGCTGGGGGACTCACTAGGTTAGGAAATTCAGCCTAAAGAGAGAATTCTCCCTAACAAGTGTACCCAAAGTCCCTCACGTGTCGAGGTCCCTCAGATTGTTTTTTTCTGCCCAGCATACTGGTCGCATTAAACGGAGCTCGTACAGAGACATTGTTAATTGTCCCATCGACCTTTGGTCAAATATATGATCTTACTATTTAAGATCACCCTGACCGTTCTTCCCATCGACGGCTGTTCCAGATCTCCGCTGAAACCTTTACAGACCTTCAACGGACTGTGATCCAGTCGTCATTGCCGACCACATGGCCGAGCCTTCCAGCCGGCCTACACAAAAAGGAGAATGAGGTCAGGGTGGACATTTCTGTAAAATCTGACCATGCCTTTCCCTTTCCTCCCTCTTTCTTCTTTGGTCTTCGTCACTTTCCCTATCCTCACTCCATTTAGGTTTTTCGCCATTTGCAAGGGCAAATTTCCTTGGAGATGAGCATCAACAGTGTAACCGTTGCTTGCCTCTTGATCACGACGAAAAAGGTTGTGCGGCTTGCAAGCTCCTCTGTCCGAAAACATTGAAGGAGCGCCGTGTCAAGCGATGGGCGGTCTACGGATGTCGAAGGTCGAGTCAAGTTTGCCCGCTGCTACAACCACAGAGTGCGACAAAGGCATCAGTGACCAGCAGGCCTCCGACTCGGTTGTTGATCTTTCGGCGGAGCGCTCCCGCTCCGCAACGTCTGTCCCCGGCCCCCCCAGGCACAGCTCAGGCACTGCTATGGGGACGGTACACCCCAGCGACAAAGACAAACACTTGGAAATCACTAAGCACACAACCCCCGACCAGAACACCAAATTATATATTCGGGTGCATCTAATCATGCCAAACTTGATGATAACGCCCATCTCGGCCAGAGGTTGCCAGTATCGCCAAACTTTACATGATTCCCGATGCTACTACCTCCCCAACTTCCGGTCTCGTGACATTTTCTGGGGAGCTAGAAATACATTTTAGATTTTTATATGGTTTCCTAAAGTCGAATTTTGATTAGAATGTAATCAACATCATAGCCTTGTAATAAGCTTTAAAATTACACCTGAAGGGCCTCTGTAATCCTCATAGTTGCTGAGAAAATCCCATAAGTATGATTCTATATGGAACCCCATGGCAACTAATATATTGTATATTCTTCCATTAATTACAAAGCTGAACATTTGCTCTGCATGTCCTTGACTTTAGCGTGCAATTAAAATCATTAATCAGTCCTGCAAGTCAGGGTCTGTAGGAGCAATCCTGATCTTTCAGGCCACATTTATCACCTTTGCTCTGCCAGCAACATGCAGCAGTTTTGTCATTGAAGTCTTGACCACACCATGAAACTGGTTTTAAATACATGTATTAGTTCAGCCCATTTAATGGCAGTCTTTCTATTGACCCAGCACACAAATAAATTCCTCTGTCATGCATGAAGGCAGCTACTCTCTCTGGCCCTGAAACTTCAAAGAATTTGTCTTTCAGACAGCAGAGCATGTAATAGGGAAGGGAGCTTTTGCCTGGGCCTTTGAATCTCAATTCTGGGCTAAACAGAGTTTTTCTCCATGCACAAATCTCGCACTTTAAATATTCCATTTACATCACGCATGAGGCCTTCTGTTTATTCTCAATATACTTGCATAGGACCAACCGTGTTCTTTTTCCATCATGATAGGCTTGCATTGTTTTGGCAAGGGGACATTTTCTCTCCCTATATTAATTTCAAACTGCAAAATGCACACACTTCTGTTTACATGATAAGTTTCTGTGTTTGTGAATGCTACACTTTTAGACATTGGTTACTTGTGTTGTAAAGTAGACCATCTTAAGTTCTGACACGGGCATGCAAAGCCCAATCAGTAAGTGAATTTCTCTTTATTTTCAAAACGCATTCTGTTATGTGGCAGTTTAAAAATGAAATGCTGCCTTTTTGTCTGTCAGCTCACAGTATGTTTTCTAGTTCCTGCACCTTTAGGCTTGTGTCGGCCAACAATGTGTTTCCCAAGTTCAGTACTTTTTAGGCCCAACGTGCCTCAATGCATTTCCTTTTTGTCTTGGGCCAAAATTATCCCACAATAAAGTAAACAAATTTAGAATCGCTGGCTGGAGAGTATACCAGGCAAAGCCAAGTTTGCCCGTGTGTAAAACATATCACATAAAGAAGTTCTGGAAAAGGAATACACCAGGCAAAAGTCAATTTGCTCAATTTAACTGTGAGCAAAGTTAAATTAAAGTAGAAAAGAGCCTAGCAGGGGAGTACACCAGGTGTTGTGCGAAGTTGGGACTCTCATCCAAGTTGTGTTGAATACAAGATGTTTTATTTTGTGTTAACCATTGAACTCCAATAATGATGTGTGCCCTTTGGAATCTTGAAGTCTCTTAAAGAGAAACCTGGGGAAGGGAAGCCACCCCCTGGGACTGTGAACCTTATCCAGATGGCACTTTTGTTTTGGCGTACATATATATTTCTTTTGAACTTGAACATTTGTGCACCTTTCAAGACCACAGACATTACCCTTGGCACCTTATTGTTAGTTTTAGAATGTGAGGGCGAGGATCGGATTTCAGACATAGGACATCTTGACGCTGGACAGACCTTTTAGTTTTGGTTGAGGTAGGGAAAATGCTTCCTAGAGTAGGGACAGTGATGCATTTTCCAACCCCCATTTATTTGAATAGAAGTTAGTCCTGTGTCTCTCTCTCATTCCTGGCTGCTCACATTATCCAATCTTAATTTCGATCCCTGCCCTAGGCCGGGTCTTGTGTAGTGGGTTCACCAGCCTTGTCTCACAGGGGGGCATCTCCCTCTTAGGGATAAGGGACGAATACTCCAGATTTGTAAAAGCATGTACTAGCTCATGGCACATTGTATGTACTAGCTCATGGCACATTGTATGGTAGGCCACACTTTGACTCAAATCTTCTGATGGGAGGTGGGGGGATCTCAGCATGACATTGAGCACAGACTTGGAAACATGTAAGACTCGGAGGCACCTCACGAAACCAGCGAGGAAAGTTAGGCGCCTGATGTCCTTACATAACCTAAGTGACGTTTGAATAGACACACATTTGTGACAATACCAAATATACATTCTATTCTTCAGTGCATGATACACTATCAAACATTTATTATTGGTTTCTATCACTGAACACTGCTCAAGGCCACCACTGACTGTAGTATACACCCCAGAACCCTAGCTGACCATGCACCTATTATTGTGATTCTAGGACTAGGATGCCTGAGAGCCATGCCCCCCCGCCCCCCCGAGGATCAAAGGGGACTCCATGTGGGATACTGAAATCTACTTGTAAAGAATTGCTTAGTGTAGGAAGTAAGATAAAGAACCTGGATTTGGATTAGGATTAAACTGATTCATTTAAAGCAGCTAGTGAGAGAACCTCCCAAAAAGAAACGTTTAAAGAACTAGCTTATTTGGAAATCAAATTCCTGTTTGGCATGCATGAAGCCAGAAAGTATGGGCAAATGGAGAGGCCTGACAAGATCCTGGCAGGAATTCTGAAACGACAGACACAGAAGTGATTAATGAAATCTAGAAATTCTATTCTGACCTATAAGCATCCCTAAGTGTGAATGGCCCAGCTGTCATAAGAGTATTTGGACGACCTGACAAATGTTATGGTTTGATAATTGTCAGAAGGAATACTTTGGACGCCCTTTCTCAGTGGTCAAAATTAAAGAAACCATCTAGTTAGTATTGGATGAAGTCACTGTGCCCAGACAGACTATATGTGGAATTCTATTGCCACTTTGCAGACACTCTAGCTCCTAAACTAGTCCAACTATGCCAATGTTCACTTGGATCAGCTTCTAAATCCACTCTGGGAGGCAAAGATAATAGTCCTGCCGAAACCGAGTAAGGATAAAGCCGCTTGTGCCTCCATAGGCCATTACCCATGCTGAATGTGGACTATAAAATTCCTGCTAAGCTGCTCACCCGCAGATTTCTACCCATAATCCCAAATGTTATTCCGTCAGATCAGTCCAGTTTTGTCCCAGGCAGGACGACCCAACATAACCATATGTTCTTTACAATATTGCATCAAATTTCCCATTCTGTTGTATGCAATAAGCATTAGCAATATGTAATCCCATTGTAGCCCATGAAACGTTTCCAAAAATAGGGGGTAGGGTCAAGACTTTATGAACATGGTATTGCTGTTCTACATGAACCCCACTGCCAGAGTCCTTACAAACTATAACTTTGGCCCCCATTAATATTGCTGGGGCACATGTCAAGGATGCCCACGTTCTGTTTTTTTGTGTTATTGGCATAGAGCCCCTAGCCTGCAGGGAGAGACCTATAAATAGAGGGCTTAACTTCTACGGTGTCCGCCTGCAAGTGTTATTGTACGCTGATGATTTTAATGCTCAAGATTAAAAATCCTAATGAGAACAAACACCACTGCAGGATGAGGTGGCTTCATTTGTAGGAATCTCTGGACTTAGAGTTAACTCTGCCAAGTCTGAAATCCCCCCCACCCCCCACCCCCCCCCCTCTCACCACATGCACAACACGGACTGGCCAGCTCCTCTGAAAATCCAATACGACACGCTACTTGGGTGTTAACATAGCGCACACTCCAGGTGAGTTGATGCTATATGTTAGGTAAGAATTGTCGCAGTCACACAGTGTGAGACTACGCAACACTTATGTGCTCTGTATTAGTTAACCCACCTTTTGGTATAGGTCTGTACTACACAAGTTGGTAGTGTTACTGAGCAACCAGGCCTATCTCAAGAGGGGGAAATGTGTGATGTATAGCTGTACAAATGAAATCTGTAAATACAAGTACCCAAGTAACACTTACACTCAAAGTTTGTTATAAATAGTTATTTATTTAACATCCATTTTTTAAATAAGCTTTCTTTAAAAAAGCAATTCATGTAACAATGGAAATATATTTTAAAATTACTTTTCAGAATCAGAACAAGTTAGTGGATAATCTTTGGATATGCTTCTTACACAATTCCTACACCCTGAGGTGACTTCAATCAAAAGGACAGTAATTGCATGTTTTTTTTTTTTCTTGTATATGGTTTATTTAAACCTTTACAAAATACACTTTGCAGCAAAAGAGTAAAAAATATACATATGCACAGTAAAAAACAATATAAACATTATTCTATTCTAATCAACACACTACTATACAGAAATAAGCATTTTAGATCGACAAATCAGATTAACCAACTTTACATGATTACTAGAATAAAAATAAAATAAGAGAAAAATAGAAAAAGAAAAGAAAAAACATACAAAATAATAAACAAATCAAGAAAACCTAAAATCCAGAACTCTTAAAGTTTCTGCGAAGATATTTCTATACGTTTATAAAAAAAAAAACATTTAGGATAGACCACAAACAACTTTTAAAAAGGCAGTCACTCTAATCCTGAGTGCAGTGCTATGACCATGTCTCATTTGATACCACAGTAATTTTCTATGAACACAATGTAAATGTTGTACAAATTGAGCAAAATATGAGATACGATATTGGAGCAGAGTTGGACAAATGAGTAAAATGTGCTGCAATGTTTCCTCTGTACCCTCTTTCCTACAGAATCTGCACCAGACCCATGGGTCTGTCGGCAAATTCCAACTCTTGAGAATACTATTAGTTCTCATCACATTAAATCTAAATCTCATAAAGACATTTCGTAAACTTCTACAAGGATATTTTTCTAAATAAGCTTCCACACCAGGAAAACATTTCCAGAAGGAATATACTTGATTAAAATTACCTGAGCGCGAAACTGTACAAGCGGTCTGTAACCAATCTTCACTTTTTAAAATCATTTTTACCTTTTGCGGATTAGATTGCAACATTTCCATTGAGACACCCAGCTTGGAGAGACAATCCTCTACCTTAGCTTTTAATTGATTAGTAAACAAGTTAGAAGGGTCGTACCTGCTATAGTATAAAGATTATCTGATGAATTTACTAAACACTTCCTCCATAGTAGGATCTTTTTCCACATAATAAAAGATTGCAAGGAATGCAAGCCCAGCTCGTATCTTATAATTTCCATTGGAACACTTTTAGGTAGAAAGTATAAGATTCCTTTCCATATCAGACTTTCAAGGGACTTCACCCAATCCGTATTTTCGAAATCAAAAAATTCCATACCAAACATAAACCTTGGAATACCCTTCATAATGTAGAAGGTTCTTAGCGGGGTCAAGGTGAATTTACAATATTTGATCTCTAGTTTACGCATTTGCCTTAGGGCCATCTCTACCTTAGTCCTCAATTGTGTTTATTATAGTTGTAGAACCTGAACCAATCACATTATAACCCAAGTCCTTGAAGGCAATCTGGCACTTGATACGTTTGCCCTCGCAGTGCCAAGTGTGACCAGGATATTTTTCCCCGATTTACCCAGGCACACAATGGTAGTCTTGGATGCATTTATTTTTAAGTGTAGTTTGGAAACAAATATTACAAATGCATTTATCAATCTTTGTAATCCCACTTTGGTACAGTCCAATAGCAAAAAATCATCAGCGTACGCTAACCATTCTATCGCTTTATTACCCAATTTTGGTGCCACCAACCCTTTGTTTTTTAATGCTTTGTTGGCTCCACAGACATATAGATTGAACAACGTAGGAGCAAGCATGCAGCCTTGTCGAAGCCCATTAGGAATTTTAATCTCTGAGGTAAGTTGACCTTCCCAGTTTAATCTTACTTTGATTTTAGTCTCTGAGTACAATTCTATTATAATTTCCAAAAGATGTTTAGGTATGTTCAAGTCTCTCAGAATGGACCAAAGGGAAGGGCGATCGACCATGTCGAACGCTCTACTGAGATCCATGGAGGCAACAAAAATTGGAACTCCATTTTTCATTAGTGCTTTAGATTGTAGATTTTTGAGTATAAGTCACCCGCAGTCCGTACCTATGTTTTTTTTTAAACCAATCTGTTTGGCATCCAATATGTTATTGCACTTAATCCAGTCTTGCAATTCTTCCAGTACAATGGAAGCAAATATTTTCGACTCTGGATCCGAGATAGCTATGGGTCTGTCGCTTTTGGGAGCATATCTGGATCCCTTTTTATAGATCGGGAGTACAAGTGCTAATCTCCAAGACTCAAATGGTTTTGGTGCTCAGGATGTCATTGTATAGGATATGCAAAACCTTAGCCCAAACATCAATGTCAGTTTTTAGGATCTTATTAGACAAATTATTTGGACCGGGAGCAGCCGGATTTTTAGATTTAGTAATTAGGCGAGAAATATTTGCGATAGAGATGTTCAATTCCCATGTAGCAACCTTAGTAACGGATCCACCCAGATTGGCCATCTCACAGCTATACATTTTGGAGAAATAATCATGCCACCTTCTCGCACTAATTTGAGTAAGTAGCATTTCCTTTTGAGAGAATTCAACCTTATTAATAATTTGCCAAAAGTTGGATATGTTATTTCCTTTTAGTGCATTGATCATGTTTTCCCCATCCAATTGTGCTCGCTTGCCCTTGAAATTAATTAACCAATTTTTGTATTGTTGCTTGATTTTTTTAATCTGCATCAATATATAGTCTGCGGTATGGCCCATTTTTTTAACTGAGCGAATTTCACTCCTCATCAATTGCCTATGTTTGTAAACCTCCATACTGAAGCAGTGTGTATGACTCCTTCTAGCATTATCACCAGTTATCAAATTCACTACAGATTTCGATATTATATCATTAACATGTGTTGTAAACTTGGTCACGGACAGATTACAGACCCGATCTTCAAGATGCATCTGTTCAAAATTCTTAACCATGACAGAGGAAAATGTCTTTGTTTTAGCAAACGACCATCTCACTCTATTCCCTTTTTGATTCACTAGCAAGCCCTCAGTATAGCATGATAGTGGCTCGGAAGGGGCTGGATAAGGAAAATCAATATTAATTGCATGTTTATATCACACTAGTTATACTTTGCAGATTCTGAGGTTGCAGAAAGGAAAGGTTTAAGGAATGAAAAAGGTTAAACAGGTTGTCAGTATATGTGATGATAACTAAATCTTCCAATGAAATCTAGACGCGCCTTTTCCAGCAGTAACAGTCTAAAACAAGTTACCACCTATGAGGGACAAACCATATCAACGTCAATTGGCTAGAATAGTCTGCAGGAAGCCAGGACAGCCATAGTCCATTGGAAACCGTCTATGGCGCTGAGGAATGTCTTAGATAAGTCTTGCACAAAGTTGGAGAGTTTGTAAGAAAATCACTTGTAGGGTCACATGCTGTTAAGCTTGTGCAAAAGAGTTGGAATCAACTCTAAAAGTATGCCACTCCAAATTTCAACTGAGAAAAGCACAGCTTCAAGACAATGAGGTAAGTACCTCAAGTCTAAACAGTAACTCTGGTTTGAACAAGAGTGGTCCAGCTGGATTCTGTCTTGCTACAGCGGTGCAGACCCAGTGTGTGGGAGCCTCAGTTGTGAGGACATAAGGGAGGACGTCTGGAGGGCTCCTGCGATGGTACTTGGGAGGTCATCGGCAGCTACGGGATCTTTTCGGTTCAGCAGCACTTCACGGTTTCAGCACTTAGTAAACGGCACTGTCGCGGATACCGGTTGGGCTTCCTTCACTCCTTGGATCCTGCACTCTGGTGAGGGGACTCGAGCTCTGGTCGTCCTGTGTCTGGAGGGTCCTTGGCAGACACCTGGAGCTTCTGGCCGGATTTCAGACGTTTCACTCTACTTCAGATTTCTCGACCCCTGGCACTCGGTTCTTGCAGCAGCGAAGAAGTACATCCAGTTTGGGAAGATGGTCCAGTGGAGTTTGTCTGTGTTAGTTGGTACCACTAACCCAAGGTGAGAAGTCGTCCCTTCTGGAGCTTCTCTGTCGAAGTGAAACAGCAGTTTCAGCACAGCAGCAGGGCTTCACCGGGCAATTCAAAGGTCCTGGAGGATGTAGCGAGCTTCGTTCACGGTTTCTTCGGGTCTTTCTCCCAGTGGTCGACTGACTCTAGTCCCAAAACCCTTGCCTTGTAAGCAGGTTTCTCTGATTCATGCACAGCCTAGGCTGTCAATCACACAGCAGGGTGGCTCTCCTGAAAGGCCGGCCAGCCAGCCAATCTGGACTGGTTGCATTCAGGCATTCCTAGAGCCAAAGGGCATGGGAGTTTCGGGACCCTCCCTCACTTCCTGCCTTCCAGACACACTGGGGCCAGAGGCAGGGTTCAGGGCAGACGCCCACCAAAGACAAAACTAACAAAGGGCTCAAATCTGCCTCACCGCATAGAGTAAAATCCAAGAAGACCTCACAAACAGAAAATGAATACCGGGGCCATTTTGACGAAATGGTCACCCATGGGTGCTGTACTGCAGCTGAGGGTTCAGCCTGCGGTAGAAAAGCACAATGGTAGGAAAAATAAACCACTGCCACCAGCCATTTAAGGTAGTGAGGGTAACATACAAATGTTACATGAGAATGTAGGATAAGGGGATACTAGGTAACTGCCCAGCACTCCACATAAGAATGGTTGTGCTGGACCTACAAAGCGAAAAGGTCAGTAAAGTCAATTTCACTTACTATTCTTGGGAACAGTAAGTTTACACAAGAACACGTTTTTAAACCTTATAACTCTAAAGGATTTCTCTGTGACACTGCATTGTGTGTGCTTTGTCTCACCATACAGAAGGTAGATGCCTATGAAGTTTGTCAGACTCCAAAAACAGTGGAAACACATAATCCAATTCAGGTCAAAACACATGAGTGAGAAAAAGGCCTCACTCACACCAGGGTTAAAAATAAAAAGTCCCAAAGTCCAGCAAAAGAGCTGGAGGTGTCTAAGATTGAAGGGAATTGGCACAGAAATGAGAATTCTCCCTAAGACTGTGTAATCACAAAGCTCTGCGTAACTGCCTTGAACAAAAGATTGCTAGATGGAGGAGGCTCCCCATCACTATGCTAGGTTGGATGTCGATAATCTGAATGGTTGTACTCCCTAAATGGCTATATTTCTTTACCAACATTTCAATTAAGATTCCATCCTTTTTTTTATAAACCTTCAGTGCTTAGTTGCCAGATTAGTTGAGCTACAAAGCATACCAGAGTTGGGAAGTACTTGCACAAGCTCTGGATAAGGGAGGTGTTGAGCTACCAAATCTGGAGTTCTACCATCTAGTAGCACAAGTATCAGATGCCTGCCACTGGTACACTACAGATTCCAGACACCCCCACATGAAAACAGAGTGCCTTAAGATACCCAAAGGTTCCTAGTGATAATTTCGACAGTCAAAGTTTCGAATGCCAAAAGTTCCTACACAAAAATGCCGAAAAATAAAGTTTCATTTTTTTTATATGGGGGGAGCCCCCCCAAACCTTTTAAACACTTATTAAATTAAAATAAACCCTTTAAAATAAAAACAATACATTCAAAGCTTTTTTTCGGCACTTTGTGCCAGAACTTTTGACATTCAAAACTATTGTTTCAAAACTTTGACCTTACCCATATATCCTCCAAAATGCTATAATAAAAAAACTCTGTGGCTTCACGGCCAAATTGGGTATTATGGACACAACTATCTGGGCATATAAAAGACTACACAGATGCACAGGATCTGGGCCTTGCATCTCGCCTTAAATAATCCTACAAATGATTGGAGTAATACCTAGAACGTTTGATGCAGCCTGTCAGAGAGGGCGTATTTCCTGGAGGTAATTTCATCACACATTTACGTGTGCAGGAACTGGGGTGTTTGGGGGATCTGGGTGGGGTGCGAGTAGCCTTTATGCACTTTGGTATAAGAGCTTACAAGCATCACTTAAAGGTATGATGCTTTCCCAGCCTGCCCCAGATAGTCTGATTGTTAATTATCCAGTGAAGTCAGCTGTCCAAAACACATAATTTCTGCGTTCTACAAACTCTAGTCAATCAGTAAAAGGCAAACCCTGTATGCCATTCGGAGATTGGGAAAGTTATTTGGGAACACTTCTAAAACAGACATTGGACATATGCATTGAGTCATGTCGAGCTGCAAAACATTGAGGTCTTACCGTGCCCATGGTCTCATCACTCTGCTGTACACTTTTCTCTGCCCTGTTTCGCCAACCTATAAAAAAGCTGGCCCAAAATCAGGAACATGCGTAAACTCGCCGCCTCAGCCCTAGCACTGCATTTAGCTCACACATTAGAAAAGCTAGCCAACCTTAATATGGCGATCTGGCAGAGGCCTGCTTAATATGATGACAAACACAGTAAATGATTTGGCTCTCGAGAAAAAGCGCCTAGCGAGGAGCACGCCCTGTAAAATGTGGTACTCCACGGAAATCCAAAAACTATAGACCGCAAAAAGAAAGGCTTTCCATCTGTAGAAAAACATATCCATCAACTGATAATAAAATCAACTATTGCATTGTGTCTAAAGCCAACAAAACTGCTGTCGGTGAGGCAAAACAACTCTCGTGTGACTGCAAAATTGACGGTGCATTCTCTAGCACCAGATAGCTGTTCAAGATCTTGAAAGAACTAGGCAATGCATGCCATTGGGTTGATGTGATCATTAAGGATGACCGGCAACTATGATAAAAATAAAAGTGGAAACAATTGGGGAAAAGGTGACCTCCAAACGCCTGCCCACTCCCAAGTCTGTGGACACCAGAACAGCCCCAGATCCAATCCCCCAAATTCCCCTCTTCTCATTTAGGGCAGTGACTGAGTCAGAAATATAAAAAAATCTTAACCTTGCTCCAACATACCACGTGTAAGGGTGATAGTTGTCCAGCACAGTTGTCAAGGCCTGTGCAGCACAGCCAATATAACACACAACATTCTGGCCAAGGTTGCAGGCACCCAGATTCAGGAGTTCCTGGAACTTCATAACATACTAGGAACCAAGCAATCTGGTTTCAGGAACGCCATAATACCAAATGCACCCTACTAGATCTGAAGCCTAATATCCTACATCACTTTGAATAAGGCACCACAGTACTTGATCTATCTTCTGCTTTCGATCTTGTGGACCATGCCATTCTTGTCCCAAGACTAAGGAAATCGGCCCATTTCTCATCTGATGCAGCAGAGTGGATTAACTCCTTTTTTTTGTCAGGTCGAGAAGCGAACGTTTTCTACGATTCTAAAGCAGAGGATTTTCTGCTGTTGTGTGGTGTACCCCAGGGACGTGTGTCTCACCCACACCGTTAACATCTTTACAATCCCCCCCTTTGAGATGATAGAAGACCCTGGGGTAATCTATGCAAATTATGCAGACGATGCGGTGTCTAATCCTGCTGTCAAGGTGTCCATGCAAAAGATATCATCACTGTGAACAACATCTACAGCGCAATAGAATCGTGGATGGTAGATAATTGCTTGACGCTTAACAAAAAAACTGAGCTCTTGATCGCGGGCACAGCCGCCCGGCTGCGCAAGCTTAGTAAAGAATATCTGTCCTTTTCCATCGAGTGCACCATTGCCACGCTACCCAAAGTGAAAACTCTTGGCGTGGTGCTGGATCAAGAACGGACTATGAAATCCTATGTCAATGGCCTCGTTTTCAGCTCTGCCTACTACCTGAAGCTCCTAGCTTAGCTTAGGCCCTTTCTCAATCCTACCAATTGTGACACCATTGAAAGGGCCATCATTGGGGCTCGTCTGGACTACTGTACAAGTCTCCTGAAGGGCATCGGCTAAGGGAATACAGGTGATCCACAACAATGCTGTTTGTGTGGTGGAAGGTTTATGTAAGGCTGATCATGTCTCTCGGACAAGACGGGCTCTGCACTGGCTACCAGTGGAGAGCAAAATCCCCTATCCCACCCTCTGTATTACAAGTGTCTTTATGGTAAGAACCCATGTTACCTGGCCGAGGATATTTATTTGGCTTCCCTTGCGCAGAGTACTTCGATCTAATAACTCGTATCTTCGCAATGTCCCCCTTCCAAGTTGTCCATAGGGGCACAGGGCTCCTTTCCACACTCCGCACCTACATGCTGGAATGCCCTGCCCCTGGATTTGAGAGCATGTACCAGCCTCTCGACCTTCAAATGTGAACTTAAAACTCTACTCTTCACTAACTGTTAGCCTGCTGGATGTGCCTGACCTCGCTTACTCCCCTGGCTTTCATGTATTTGTGTCTTTTCTGTCCTGTCCTAGCGCTGTCATGCCTGCGGGCCTCGTCTACACGCTCTACAAATAAATTAAATGTATGTAGAGTCTCTGGTAGATGCTCTCACAAATTAATACCATTTAAGTATTTACATCGGTAGTGTGGCACACCAAAGCAGATTGCTGTGTTGAACCCGCAAATAAATGAAGAATGTCCTAGATGCTAAGCGGGAGTGGCCAATTCATTTACATATGGCCTGGGAGTGCCCCCTCATCCAGGGGTTTTGGAAAGCATTTGGGGAGAATGCTCCAGGAATTTGACATGGTCCTGGAAGTGTTTATTGTGTTGCCCAACTGAACTAAACGAGCAACCTTAACTTTGTGGGGCTAGCATGTCTTATAGCGAAAGCGCTCATTGCCAAAACATGGATGTGCCAGGTTGGGCCTACATTTGGAGCATTGAGGAGTCTAATATGGTGTGAGGAACAGGAAAGGGTACTCTGATGCATTTCTGACCCGACTGCTCGACCAAGGGATTTCAGGGGCAAATTGCATAATTCATTCTACAAGCATACTCACACTGACCCTGGTGCTTGTGTGATTTGATTGTTAGTTGATGCATGGCGGGTGCAGCCTTCTCCTCTTCCCATCTTATTCAATTAGTATGGTTTTCATCCAGGTCTAACAACTTTGAGAATGTATGTAACCTACTGTTGCATACTTTTATCTGCTGTATGGTAAATCACAATGTAAAGATGTTTAAATTAAAAAATATTACCGGCTGAAGTTCTTTTTGATTTGAGAAAAGAGGGTCTGAGGCAAATGGAGATCAAATAAAACACAGCAAAGGTAGAATCAGATAAGATTGAGAAAGTGAAGGACGAGCATTCCAGCTGGAGTTGGTCAGGCTGAATTGGCCCTCGTGCTCCTCCCAGAGGGTCTGGGAATGGTTCTGGGTCCTCCTCTCATCCAAGATTTCCTAAGGATCTGTTGAATGTTTATGATCAAAAGTATGACATTAATTTGTTAACTGCATTTGAATATGCTTGTTAACTGCATTTGAATATGCGTTTTAAGTACAACAGGTAAATGAGCGTGACAGCATTGCTTGACTTCTCAGCAGGTTTCCATACAATGGTTGCAGTGCTATTATGTAGTTATCGAAGACTGATGGAAAAGATTTAGGAACATTAAAGCAGGCTCTGCTCTAAGTTTGGGAAGATTTCTAGCCAGTATTTGGAGCTTTACAGACCCCACTAAAAAGAGGATAACCCTTGGGTTCCACTCTGATGTCACAGCGCTCTGTTGCTTCCCGAGGCTAGGTCTCCTCTCGATAAATACCATAATAATAATAATAATGTGAACGATTTTCCTAAGCTCATTTGTGCTGGGTTGAAGATCATAAAGTAACCACATTTGAAGGCATGATAAATCTTTCTGTGCTGGAACATAGTTTTTCTTGTTCCCCTGAGCTAAAACAGCATTTGGCAGATTCTAAGAAGGTGGATCCAAAGGAGCTGGCCATTGCTGCTGATCTATGGGCGTCCTATAAGGACGATTGCCTCTAGTAAGCATGACAAGGGTAAAAAGCAGAAGGAGAAAGGGGGTGGGTTTACTGAAAAACCTGCCTCCCAGAAGGCCCACAAATGTTTGGTAAGGTTAATCAGTCATTTGGAGATAATGTAAAGGGTAGTGGTACTTCTCAGCCAAAGCAAAAGTCTGGCCACGGTAAGTCTCTCTACATACAAGGGTCCTCTGGATCGTGTGTAACCTGTAGAGCAAGTGACCGTGAGCCCTTCCCACAGTTGGGGCCTAAATTTGGAGCATGGAGGAGTTTAATATGGTGTGATGAACAGGAAGGGGTACTCTGATGCATTACTAACCCGACTGATATACCAAGGGATTTCAGGGGGCAAAAATTGCATAATTCTACAAGCATACTCGCACTGACCCTGGTGCTTGTGTGAGCTGATTTAGTTGATGCATGGCGGCTGCAGCCTTTGCCTCTTCCCATCTTATTCAATCAGTATGGTTTTCATCCAGGTGTAACAACTTTGAGAATGTATGTAACCTACTGTTGCATACTTATATCTGCTGTATGGTAAATCACAATGTAAAGATGTTTAAATTAAAAAATATTAACATTCTTGCGGCTGAAGTTATTTTTGATTTGAGAAAAGAGGGTCTGAGGCTCAATAGAAATGGAGATCAAATAAAACATAGCAAAGGTAGAATGTGAAAGGACGAGCATTCCAGCTGGAGTTGATCAGGCTGAATGGGGCCCTAACATCCCCAGATTTTAGGGTAAGACATTGGGGATCCATTCTTTGAATCTGACATTCCCTCCTCAAGAGGGAGAGATTCTCGCAGGAGCATCCTTCTCTTGGGACTTCTTGCCCAGTGGTGTTGGATCAGAAGTTACTTTAATGATCCTGGGATCTTGGGAACCTACAGTTACTGAAGCTTATGCTTCCATCCCTGACAATACAAAGTCGTATTTTAAGGATAGTGTACTGGTATATGGCGAGGGCACCTCTGCTATCAGACACTGGGGCCTGCATAACTAGTGGATTCCACACTGGTAAACATAGGAGTTCTGGCCAGAGCTCTTCTGAGGCCCACCAAGATGCCCCCCTAGAAGATTCCCAGTAATGCCCATTGCTCTCGCAGTAAATGGGGGAGTGGTTGGGATTCCTGCAAGTGTTCAGAAGCAAGTCCCAGGTAGAATTCTGCTGGGAAATAATCTCATGGTTTTAGGTCTTTTGAGTAATGCAGCAGAAAGACAATGTACAAGGTCTCAAACAAAGGCAGCTACCTTGGCCAAGCCTAAGGGGAAGCCTAAGCCCAAGTGGAAACCCAAGGCTAGGGAGTCAAAGGATCCGTTGAGGTATCTTGACTAAATCCTTGAACCTGACTGGGAAGAAGGGTCTGCTGAAGTATTTAATCCTCATGATCACACAGAACTGGAAGTTTACTTGCAGAAGGGGACCCCTCTAGGGTAAAAATGTAGTCTGGGTCTGAGAGCTTGTCCATCTTGGGAAGACCTTGGGACATGGGCCTATTCACTGTTGGATGTTGAATCCCATGGGACGCATACACTGGTATGGCCAGAAAGCCTTGCATAGTTGAAAGATTAGGTGAGGCAAATTATCTCGTGGACCTTTTTGAAGGCCTAATCAATCTCCCAAAGTGTTTCATGTAAATGGATTGAAAGATTTCATCCCAAGAGTTGAAATGGGAGCCCTGCGTCTGGCTTCAGACAGGGAGGATGCAAAAATCTCTCCATGATCTGTTTCAAGGCATCCCTTCAGATGGCTCCATGGAGGGTGTCAAGTTGTCTTATCAACCGACTCTGAAACAGCAAAGTGCAATTGGGCAATTTGCCCCCTTGTTCTCCCTCACTTCAGGACTGACCCCTTGGTGTCAGCATGACATAGACACTGGGGTTCTTGAGGCTACCAAACGTGGTAGTTTCAGAATGCCGGACAAGGTGAAATCGCACATTGTCTGAAGTCACTAATATGTTGGATCTGTGGATGGTATAGCCCCTTTACAGTCTATGCTCCAGGTTGTGTGTTGACTATATCTTAATGCTGTCACCGAAATATGTGCTCATCCCCTTCCATGAAGTGATGAGGTAGTGTACAGACCTGGTGCTGCCAAGTGTATCTGTACTTTTGACCTTACTGCACGGTATTGGCAAATTTCCCTGACAGAAAATACCAAGGAGAAGGCATCATTTTGGGACTTTACAAGTTCAGGGTAATGCCTTTTGGCTTAAAGAATGCACCTGCCACTTTCCAAAAGTTGTGTAACCCTGTCCTAATTGGGTTAGATGATTTCTGCTTAGCATATCTGGATGATATTGCACTTTTCAGCCCTACTTGGGGGAAACCCATGTAATGCACCTTGGGATTGTTTTGCAGACTCTTCAGTAGGCCCTCTTGACATGACTTTGGAGGTAAGTAAAGCCTTTTGTTTTACTGTCCTTGTCTTTTTGCTCATTCTTAGTCCAGAAGGCTATCAGTACTGAGGCTATGTCCCTTTTAGTGAATTTCGTGTATTGCCACAATTGCACAAATCGCCCTAAAAGAGAAGTGTGGTTAGGACGCTATGTATCCTTAACCTTTTTTCTGTGGTGCCTTTTTGGTTACATTTACAATGTTCTTAGGATGAGCTGGTGGCAGCGGCTATTTTTCTAACGCGTTTTATACTTTTTACTGCAAATGGCTACTAAAAGTGGCTAGCACTCTAGGATGGCTGTGCCACTAGGATTTTGCTTGTCCCTTACCCATATTGTTCTGTCTTTCTTCATGCCCTCTCAAAGTGCCCCCAAACTATCCGCTCAAGTCAGGATTCATATGGGAAGCCCTTTCCCGAAGAAAGCTGCTGCTTTCCCAGGCAAAGAGGCGATTTGGCAAGTCTGGATGTGGGGACTAGGGAACTGTCTGGTCCCAGAACACTTCTGGTACCTGAATGTCTATTGCTGGGCAGATGTTGTGGCCAGTGGCTATCCATGATTGGATAGCCACTGCCAGTTTGAATGTGCAGATCCTTACCGTTGTTGGACATGGGTGAACTTCCAGCCCAGATTTTGGATAAAAGGAGGACTCGTACAGTCATTCTTGAGATCATAGTTGGAACCAAGTCCTCTATGAAGAGCAGTCCATTGGCGACCCCTGCAGCTGACCAGCACCAACTCCAGTGAAGCCCTGCTCCTCTCTCTGATCTCGAGAAGACCCTTGGTCCCGAGACCCCTGACTCAGTGGGAACAACCGGTCTCGACCCCTGCTGGAGGATCCATACCTTCTGAGTCTTTGAGGTGTTCCTTGACCAGCCGGTGGACTAACCAGCTCTCTCCTGGGCTACCTAGCTGCAGCCGTTGCCATTCCAAGTACATCCTTGGGACTTGGAGGATCTTCATCTTGTACAAAAAGATGGCTTCTCCTACATTTTCAGCTGCATGTATCCACAGAAGCCATGCAGGACGTTCCCCTTTGTTTGTCCTTGAAAGATCGACTATCGCCACCTGACTGTGTCCTGAGGTCGCCTGCTCTGCCTGGTTGTAATATTTTCTTTATTTGGGTGTTCAGCTGGAAGGTGGCTGGAACAAGTTCCTAAGCTCCACGACCGACCAAAACTAAATCCTACGTCCAAAAGTGACTTCTGCACCTGCAAGCCATGCGCCTTCCTTTCTCAGACCAATCACAGAGGAGTGGCTCCCCAATGGATTACAGAACCTTAGCAGAGGTTTCCGGAGTATTCGGAGTCAGGGGAGTAAGTTAACATACTTGTTCTCCTCCCAATTACACCCCATCCTCTATAGGGTTACCTAACTCGCTCTTTCTTCACTTTGGTCGGTAGAGGCATGGTCAAGGATCCCTTCCCATGCCTGTCCCAGTGACTGGGATCAAGTGTGTTTACCTACCTGAACTTTACTTGCATTCTTGACTCTTGAATCGTAACCACTGGCATCGTCCAATCTCTCAGTACATTTTTATTTTAAAATGTTTTTATTGGCATTTATATAAGTACAGTTTCACATGCGTTTCATGTGGCAAAGTCAGTCACATATTACTGTGTGAATAGTGCCTTATAACAAACAACAAAATAACATAACATAGTAACAAACACAACTTCTCCACTTATCGGGCATCATACATTTTCAGACATCATGTGTCTTCACAGGTTAGCAGGATTCAATGTGAGGTGGGGTAGCGTTTTTCATCCGGGGGTGGTCTCCAGGGTAGTAATGACTGTGCTGCTTTCCTCAGTGGTAGATGTCCCTGATAATCTAATGTGTGTTCATGGGGGCTTATCAATCGATGGGTGTAAAATGTCCCAGACCAGTGTTTTCCAGGCTTCATAAGTATCACTCGTATTCATCTCAGACCTGGCGACCCTCATTCCCTGGTTTCTGCCTCGGCCCAACGCTCAAATTCCCTGTACCAGTGTGCATACTGCGGGCCCCGAGCTGATTTCCAAGCCATTGCAATGGTTCTTTTGGCCAATATGCAAACCATGTCCATGAACTTGACCACGTGTCTAAATTTGCTGATTCGGTACAACGTCCTTTCATCGCGGGACGTTTTTTTTTTTTTTGCAGGTTTTTTTACTGCAAATTTTTTAACGAAAAAACCCCATAGATGTTTTTTGGGGGGTGGGGAGGGTTAGAAAATTATATATATGTGGGTGTTTGGGAATAGATATAAAAAATGAAAGGGAATGGGGGGACAGATGGGTACCCTCCCAAAAATAATGCTAAAAATATTTGTTTTTATTTTGTTACAAAATTCGCTGTAAAAAACCCCACGCAAAAACATCCCGGGATGAAATGACATGGAACCGCTGATTCTTGGGTATGCACCTAGCAAGCATTCCTTCGGGGTCCAGTCACATCTTACTACCCCTGCTTTCCTGCTGGCCTGTTCTATCCGTGCCCAGAACTGCAGTACCTGTACACATCCCCAGAACATGTGTATCAGCACTCCTTCCCCCATTCCACACCAGGGGCATAGTGGCCACGTATCATTGCTAAATTTGGCCACCCTGTGTTCGGTCATGTAGGTGCGGTACAGGACATTTAGCTGGATCAGCAGAAAACCAGGCATTTCTCGGGGGTACACCAGTATCCTCTCCCATTCTCTTTCCAGTTATACCCCCTCCTAGGTCTGTCTCCCACCTTTCGTTCAGCATTATGCTTTTGGGGTTGGGTCTGTCCAACAGTAGGCCATATAGTCTGGACACCGGTTTCCAGCCATTACTCGGGTTATGCATTAGAGTCAGCAAGGGGTTCGCGGCTGGTATTTTGGCCATTTTTCCCATTTCCCTTTAGCCACCCTACGAGTCCTTTGGTACCACTGACATTATCCCTTAGGGAGCCCTTCCTTTGCTTGTAGGGATTCAAATTCCCTAAAGATTCCCTCTTCACGCACATTTCCCCAAGTGTAGATGCCCCACCTTTCCCAGTGCCTCACCACTGTTAGGTTCGTTCTGTATTTGCAGACATCAGCGGCTAATGGGGTCTCGGGTGAGTAGGGGTGCCCAAGATTGAGCAGCGTCCTAGCACTATACCACACTTTTCTTCCCAGTGTTACGATCATGGGGATATTTCCCAGGCAGCTCAGTGCTACCCCCAGTATTTCTTTCAGGCGTGCTGGGGCAACCAATTGCTGCAGCAATTGTGATTCTGATGTAGCTTCGTCTGAGAGCCATTTGGTTACATAGCTAAGCTGTGCTGCGAGATAGTATTTTTCAAGATCCGGCAGTTGCATTCCCCCGTTCCCTGTAAGGCAGGCATAGCGTGGCGAGTGACAGTTTGTGTCGGGCACTTGCCCGTAGGAACTCTTGTGTTATCACTTCTAGCAGATGGAAGGAGGCCTTGATATAGTAGTGGATGTTATGAAAATGGTACAGGAATCTTGGCAAAATTATCATTTTGGTCATGGCCATCCTGCCCATCGGCAACAATGGCAACCTAGACCGGAACACCATAGATTTCCTAAAAACTTTCACCTCCACCACTGCTGCTGTATTACTCTGATGCATTTGCTCCGGTGTGTGCCATATAATCTGTTAAGGATTTCAATCAGGCAATGCACCCTGGTCCTCAGCCTAGTATGCAGTGCACAAATGAAATACTTATTTTATTATGTCTATAGGTACAATATTCTGAGTGTTATACCACTCATATCACACCCCTTCTCAAAATACCCCCCAGGTCACAATGGACCATGAATAGGGCTGGTTGGTAAAGGTAATCTTTATTTATTAATTTAAAATTCAAATCACACCCTCAATTTTGTAATGGGGAGCAGCAATCACCAATGTGGTGACAATAATAGATAATAAGGTATGTAAGGCAGTTAAATTCACTTTTAGCAACACAGAATATAAAACACAGAGAAAAGAACACTTTTGGCTCGTTTGGAAAGATAGCACTTGAGTTAAGATTTCCTCCTGCAAAATTCACAACCCACAAATAAGCAATTCTAAACATATGTAAGTAAGCAGCAGGTGTTCAGGAATAAAGAACAGTGAACATAATTTAAATATAACCTTCCCTCCCAAAACAAGAGAGAAAAACGGGTTGGAAATCTTACTTTTAAAATGACATTCGAAAATGGCTTAGCAAAACAATGAAAAGTGTGCAAAAATCCTTAAGTCAATATAACTCTCTATGGGAGCAACATTGGAAAGATCCTAACAAACATGAGCTATAGGTTAAGAAAAAGTAAACACTTGGAATCTTAACCGAAGTTTGGAAATAATTGAAATTGAAAATCACACGTTTAAAACTTTGCAGAAATGCAAATTCTTGCCGAAAATTGGTTTCCGGATGCGGTTAATGTGTTGGGATGTAGCTACAGATCTTATGTATAAGTCGGAGTTGAAATGAATTCTCTAGCTATTAAATTGAGGGAGTTATGCAATGTTGAATGAGAGGCGTTTTTTTCAAAAATAGAGCAGAGAAAAACAAAAATCGGTTTTAAAATGACAGATTAATTTCACTTAAACTAGATTTAATGGCTAAGAAAAAGAAAGGCCACCCGTGAATCTCCACAGTTGCACGTCCCTTGTAACCATTCACGTGGTGGATACCCCGTTTTCTTCATGGAAATTACTCTATTTAATCAAAATCACTAATGGATTATGTTCTAGTAAAACAAAAATGAAGAGAAAATCAGCGCTAACACTAGGAATCACAGGGTTGCAAGAATGATTCTGACAATATTACAGGTTCTTAAGGTAAAGATAGGATGGTTTAGAGATTGGGATATGACAAGGCAAGATGTGCTATAGTTTACTATGATTTCTATTAATACTTACAGTCCACTTTAATTTAAGATTTTGGACCATTAAGTGTTCTGGTCATCACACGGATCGAGTCTTACAAAGGACAGCAGGGCACATCTGGCGGAATAGAGTCAGCTGAGCGGTTCTGGTCCCCTGGACTGGCACCTCGGACTGAAGACTGCACTGGTTGTTGGAGACCGGAGATCAGTGGGATGGCGAGTTTGGAGCAAGCAAGCATTTAGTGGTAGCAAGCCAGATTGGATCAGAATGCTTCCCTTAGGTTTTTGGGATGGCTTCAGAATTTGGGCCTAGTTGAAAAGGAGTTCAGCAATGCAGAGGCCTTAGTTTGTCAAGTAAAATCGGGAACAAGGATGGAGAATTCAGGAACAGGGCGTCACGCAGAAATCGGAATGAAGTCGGGAATCAGTGTCTGTGTGTTGTGAGGTTCCCTTATTTATCATGCCAAATGACATCACTAAAGTTTATGGTAGGGGCAGACTTACAACCCACACCACAATGCTATGATTGGGCAAGAGCATAGTTTCCGCATTAATTTTTGCTGATTGGATGACAGAAAAAGCATGTCATGTTTATGTGATGGTTTTTTACAATGACTAGGACCTCCCCTAGCCACTGCAACCAAAATCTAACTTTCCCACAAATACATATTTATGTAGTTATGCCCTCTAAGAAAATCGGATGCACATGTTACATATCTCGTGGGTCACATTTCAATCCAACTCCCCAGTCTGTGGGAATTTGTCATTCTGTTGAATTTTGGCAATTTTAACCATGAAAGGTTTGGCCTAACATTTCCCAATTTTGTACATATATGCGCAATTACCCCTAGAATGTGTACACAACGTTATGTTTGCAACATTAATACTTTCTGCACACTTGGTTATTCTTTGTGACTTCTGTTCCTTACGCAGTAAGAAATTCTACCAAGTTTTCAAATGAATAGCATAAATACAGATTTAGATGCATGCACTTTTCACATTTTTTCTCATTCTTGCTGCCATGTTTGTCTTGAAGTTCAGTGGGAAAATAAGCTTTTTAAACCCAAAAGTCACGTGTCAGTTTTATTTTCTTTTTCCCCAACTGTAAGCAAATGTCAAATCCTTTGAAGTTGAATGAGGGGCCTATCCCCTGAGAGTGGAGCTTCCTGCCCCTCCCACTGGAAGGGTGAGTGTCCAAGCCTGCTATTGTCTTCGCCTGGGGCAAAGACGAATGTCTAATGAAGTCCCTTTGTCATGAGTATTCAAGGCCTCCCAGCAGCAATTAGCCTTTCCTGTGCCAGCAGTGACGGTGTCAACCTTTCTCAGGGCCAAGAACGGTCAGAGCAGGTTTTTTTTTATATATAGTTGATTAACTCAGACTGGGTGTAGCTTTAAGTTTCACCTTTTAAATCTTTCCTTTAAACATATAAAATTAAAACAGTTTATAGATGGATTTTTAACATTAGCAAATCCTTTGACATTCTTAAAGAATTAAGCCTTTATACAAGAATATACTTTAAAAACAGGCGATTTTTCTCTTCATTCAGGCCAAAGCACATTAAACCTATTTCTTTAAATCCGATTTTTATCTGCAGCAAATACACAGTTTAGTCAGCACTAGTTCTTACCTTGAGTGCTGGAATTGTTTGCTGCATGACTAAATGTATCCAGCATTTGTTTATAGTCTTTCTCTAGACTGTTGTTTCTTGATATTTGTTGCAAAGAAATAGCTGTGTTTTTCTGGTGGAAAATGTGAACAAGGTTCCTCGGTTGCTTTTTCAAAGATACATTTTGTAGGAGCTGTCATTCACATGAGGCCCGGTTCCTCTGAGCCACACTGGATGATCATGGGCATTTCAGGGCTCTTTAATCTCAATGATTACGTAGAAATTAATGGATTTGGCACCAAAACAGCACTTTTTAAGATTAGGAAAATGTCATTTTAAAAGGCATTTTTGGGTTTTCAGCACAATGATGCTGTTTCATTCACTTTGCTCCATGTTGACTGTGGCAGAGCCCACTGGCATGCTTTTGCAGTGAGGACTCTGTTTTCACCCCCCCCTGAACTGTGTGGGGCAGGGTGTGCAGCCTTTTTCTGGTTGTGACGCAAACACAGTTTTAAAGATATTGGAGCGTACAGGAGGCAGCGTGGTCATTTTGCGCTGTTTCCTTCACCATTGCATTAAAGTGATGTAGTGAGGCACACTGGAATGGGTCAAAATATCCCACAATTCACCCCCAGATACTTGAATGTTTCCAGTTGCCACTGAAGCCCCACCACCTGCACTTCTTCCAGATCCCTCCATCGTAGGCCCGCCAGCAGAAATATGCAAGATTTCATCCTGCTAAAACAAATCCCGAACACCCTTGTGTAATTATCTAGGACCTCCGTATCCCTGGAACATTGTGGTGTGGGTCTCTCAGGCACAGAAGTTCCTCCGCATATTGCGATACTATGTCGTTAATGCCTCCTACCCAAATGCCTGCTTCCAGAAACTGCTTTCGAAGATAAATTGTGATCGGCTCCATCACTAGCACATATAGCATGGCTGGCAGCGGGCACCCCTGCCTAGTGCCCCTTTGTATGTCCTAGGCCGATGACACCACTCTTGCAGATTTGACCCTTGCGACTGGTGAGGTATAATGCATTGTTTACCAAACTCACCCAATATTGCAAGCAGCCACTACCAATACAGCGAATCAAACGCTTTTATTGCGTCTAGCGATATTATTGCATAATGCTCCTGTGCCCCTGCTGTGTGTGCTATGACATGTTGTAATCGACGCAGATTCATAGCCGTACTGCGTCCTGGGATGAAGCCATTCTGGTCCCCATGTACCAGGTCCCCAATAATCCTGGATAGTCTCTTAGCTAATATGGTCGTCAGTATCTTGATGTCATAATTTAACATGGCTAGTGGTTGGTATGAGTCACATTCATTAGTGGTTGGTATGAGTCACATTCATTAGTGGGTTTCCCTGGTTTGGATATAGGAAGTATTTGTGTTTCTCTCATGCTCTTTGGTAGCACCCCTTTTTCATAAGCCTTCTTAAAAACTTCAAGCAACACCTGGGTTAAAACAGACTCATGACTTCTGGGGGGGAGACCATCACTCCCGGTAGTTTCGCTGATAGCCAGTGAACTAATAGCCCCTCTTATATCTTCAGCTGATATATCTTGCTCTAGCGCCTCCAGGTGCATTTTACCCAATCTAGGCAGTCCTATTTCTTCTAGCGTGTCCTGAATGTCTTACTGGGGTACCAATTTCTCATGGCTGTATAGATGGGAGTAGAATTCCTTAAAGGTGTCATTCATTGTTTGCTGTGACTTGTGTGATGTTCCTGCCTCATCTTTTAGTTCCATTGTTGGGTGTCGTGGGTGCTTCCTCTTGCACAACCATGACAGCAGCCTGCCTGGCCTGTCCCCTTCTGGGTACGCTCTGGCAGTTTTTACAGTATAATCAAATTTTGATAGCCTCCCCCATGCATCTTGGCAGTTACGCCTGGATTCTGCTAGGCATTTTTCGTCTTCCGGACTACCTAATGCACCTGCTTCCATTTGCTTAATGTCCTCCTCCCATTTCTCAAGTTCCACCCTCAGTGTTTTCCTGACCCCACCTACACTGGCAATAACCTCCCCCCCGCTCACCACTACCTTCATTGCCTCCCACACGGTGCTCCAATCTTGTACACTGCCCACATTCCTTTCCATGTATTCCTTCAGTTTGTTCCGAAGTTCATCTCTGAAAGTTTGATCCTTCAGGGCATCTGTAGGCATACGCCATAGCAGAATGGGGTTCCTTGGGCCCAGCCTGTTCCATTCAAGCAGTAGTGGCGAATGGTGCAAGAGCGATCTGCCCAGATATTACGCTGATTCTACCTGTGCTAGATGTGACTTGGCTACAAATAGCGTTCCTTAACTTTAACCATAGCACCCTTTTGTTAAATGAGTTTCCTGCAGTAGCGCAATGGACACTTTTATCCTACTGAGGAATAATTTCACTCAATTTCTGCGTAAGTATGTGCCCATTCCCTGTATGTTCCAGGTTAGTACCTTAACATTAGCTGCCATGGCTGTTCAAAGTTGTCCCCCCTCAGTATCTCCTCATCATCCCGCCTCCTTCACAGTGTGCACGTAGCCATAGCAACCCTCCCTTTTGAGGTCTTTGTCCCCCCCTCCATTCCCCATCTTTTCAAATGACCATTCTCTTTTTCCTGTGTACGTGCAGAGCTTTAAAACGTTTTGAAAAACTAAAACTAGACAACTGCGCCCAGCCGCTGGCCTCCCTCGCAGCACTCGTGCGCCCCCACACCGCCTTGACCCATCCGGGTCGTTGAGTGCGGGCTGTATCGTGCCAGCAACAGGCCGACGCCAACCATTTTGCGGGATAGGCCTGTGAGCCCAGACAAGTAGCCTGGCATCCCTCCCGTCATCTTGAGCTTCTTTGATGTGGTTACAGTGAATACTTTATACCATTCGGCTAAACCTTAACCTCCTTAGCAAACTTCTGTTTTTTTCCCCCCCACCAACCCCCCCTTTACCCCACTCTTGGACAAGGCTCGGCTCATGTGACCCCTTCCTCCCCTTCAGCTAGATTGTTATGCTCAAGCCACATTGTAGCCACTGCCGGAGTCTCAAGGTAAAAAGCATGACCATTGTCGTCTCAGGAGTATAGCTCAGTGGCAACGTGCTCGCCTTGGAAACAAAACGACACGAAGCAACACAGGTTCGATCCTCAGGTGCGCGCTTAGAAACTTTTGGGTATTAAGTGCGTTATAAATATGCAACTAAGACATATATTCCTGTAACAGCGTCTTGATGCCCCCGGGCTGTGTGAGCGCTTTAAAAATAAAATGCAAATAAAATAAATTGTAGATCACTTTTAGTCTGGATGGGTACATAGGCATGTATTTGAGGTTCAATTTCCGAAGCCTGGCTTTAATTGGCACAAAGGAGTTCTTGCTCGTGGGCATGTAATCCGGATATATGGCTATTTTAGCATTGTCTCGACATATCTCCCCTCCCTTGAGTGTTTCAAAATCATTTCCCTGCCTTGGAAATTTAAAATTCTTCCGATCGGGCGGGGGTGCTTTCCTGGTGGGGGCTGCTTCTGTAGGGATCTGTGGGCCCTCTCCACCACAAAACCCTGTAAAAGTCGACCAGCACCGACCTCCTGTAGCAGTAAGGTTTCCACCAATCCCGTGGGGTTGGGGCCCTCCATCTCCTCCAGAATTCCCAGCAAGCGCACGTTGTTTCATCATGCCCGCCCTTCAGCATCTTCTGAACGTGGTTCCAGCGCTGCGTTACTCCTCTCTAGATCTTTCACCCTCATTTCTAGGTCATCTTGGTCTTCTTTTAGTCCAGTCTCTGTGGCTGTTACTCTTTCTGTCAGGTTGCGCATATCTGTCTCATCAATTGCATGTCAACTTTGACCTCTTCAATATTGGTGTCTATGCTGCAAGATTGTCTATCGCTTCCAGCACTTGGTTGGCCTTATTGCCAGTTTCCAGGGCCTTTTGAGCATCTTGCTGCGCTGCACTGCCTTGCGATGGATCACAAGGTCTAGCTGCATTAAAGGAGTCCTGATTGTGGACTTTCTTTTCCCTTTGGATGGGGACATACCCTGTTTCATTTGCGCAAAGGTAGGCTGTAGGTTGTCGTTCGTGCCGCTGTGTGGTGATCTGCTACTGTGGGAGTAGAGTAGAGTAGAGTAGAGTAGAGTATCACGGGGTCGTATCTGATCTCTGTTGCGCTCTCAAGTTCCAGTCATTGGGCCATCTTTGCAGCAGGTCAGGGTTTTGATTGTTAATGCAGCTTCCACTCTCAACTTTCAGGGCTATAGTAACTCCTGGTGTAAAAATCGTTATGTATGGGCCAGGGCGGTACTTGGTGTTAATACTTGCCCTTCAACTTTTTAATCTTGGGCGCTCCCCCTGTCAGCTCCCTGCTAGTCTTTCTCGCCCCGTGTGCGGGCCACCCAATTCGTAGATCTTCTGTGCCATTCTGATTCGTACGCGCAGTGGTTCAGCTGTTTGCATTAGTGTTTGTTGCGCAATCAGTACATGCGCTCTGCCCGTGTCTTCCTTGAGCCCTGTTTCACTGTTGGGTGCAGGGCTCCTGTCAGTCGTTGCGCGCCCTGCATATTCTCTACCAGTGGCGTGGATGTGCAAGCTGTGCCGTCGCGTCAAGTTTTCGAGCGCCCTGTTGCCACTCTGTGGGGGGAAATAGCCTATTAGAGCCGTGTAGTAGCATGCCAGACCCACCCGCCTGGGAGGCCGTGTGCCCCTGGGTTGCGTGTTCCAGGTCGTGTCTCCTGCTCCGTGGTTGGACCGCCCCCCTTGCAGTGCGCAGCTATTGCGAGATGCTTTGCCCTGTCACGTGTGTCTCCTGGGTTAGGCTACGCAGTGTTACAGCTGCAGTGCGCAATTGGGGCGGCTGCGTTCTCATGTATCCATGTGCCCCTTCAATAGTGCCCAATGGCAGGGATGGTGTGCTCCCAACCGCACAAACGTTTCTTAGTGTCTCCCAGCGCCGTTTATTGCTCCACTGCACAGCTCACCCATGCACCCTCTGCCTTCACCCAACAGATTTGTATACATTTTGATTGTTTTCAGGCCCCTTCCATCAGTGTTCATACGAGCGTTCTGCCGCCTGGGATAGAAGGCCCTCCGCAATATCCTTTACCTCACGAGGCAGTGCCGTGGGTGTCTGTGTAGTTGTGCCAGTGCCAGCGTGGACCTTCAGGATCAGCCCTGGGGCGTGAGTCATTGTGACCAGTGTTGGTCCTTGATTTAACAATTCCCCCCCCCCACACCCTGCAGTGCACACACCTCAGTCCGTGGCGGCTACTGAGGGCAGCCTGTCGTAGTCCTGGATCCTCCTTGCCCACCACGGTTCACTAGAGCCAACAGTGTCTGTCTTTGCAGCCAAGTGTTTTTCACCTGTTAAGGTCCGCTGGCACCGCTCCTTCTCCAGGGGCACATTCCACTTTGATGTGACCTCCACCCGTGGACCCGTTTGGGTCGTAACCTCCTCCACGCAACATGACTCTGCCGTCGCATCCTCAGGTGCGCCCGTATCTTCCGGTGTCTGCAGTCAAGCCATGGGACCCTGCCCAATCTCACCCAGCACCACTGGCTTCTGCACAGGCCGCACTCGGCCCAGGCTCGAGGACCGCGGCTCCTCGCTTCGTGTAATTCGGGTCTCCGCAATTTTGTCAGCGTTCCTCACCGCGGTAGGCCATCAAGATGGGACCAGCTCTTGTCCGTGTTCTTCTGCTCTTGTGCTGCCTTAGTTGCGCTCACCAGGTTGGGGACAATCAGACTCTTTCAGCCGCTTCAGGCAAGCAGGGCTGCACGCTGGTCGCGCTAATCACAATCAAGCTCTGGCAGCGTCTGCCATTTTGTCAGTACAGGAACACTCACTTAGAGGCTGATTTTTCAGTTGTTAAACTCCGATTTCCACCAGTATTATGCAGAGGGGCTGGGGAATCGCTTCATGCGTCCGTGGATGTGTTTGCCACCACGTAGATCACAGTTTACCAGCAGGATTCAGGATCTTGAATAGGATCATGACGGGAGCTGTATCCAGGTACCTCATTACTCCATGGGCTCCGGCTACGCCCCCTCCAATCTCTCAGTAAATGTACCTGACAAGTAGAACTTTGGAACTATTGACTTTAGGGCAACCATGTTGGGGTTGGACTCATTAAGAGCTAGGAAAACTGTGGTTATTGTAAAGTGGCTTTACTGAATTTCATGCTCTCATTGGTTATTGAATCATATGCTTTCTTTCTTCTCCCAACGATCAAGGTATTTATCTGTTTTATAATTGGGGTGCAACAATATTTGAATGGAAGGTTTACTTGCTTAGTGGGCATTTTAAAGGTCTAATAAATCATTGTAAATTTGTGTAATTGCCTGTCTAACTTGATCAGTGTGGACCCTTTTTAGCTGTAGGCCACTCTCGCAGCCCTCCTGATACTAAGCCTTGCCGCTCTGCTATCTTACCTTGATTGGGTTTGGCTAAAATCTCAGCGTCTTCCCTCTTGACCATAATAGGGTGGCCTCCCAAAATCCACCTCAGGGTTGAACTGTTATCTGAAGAATTATCTGTGTGGCATTCCTTTCCCAAACCAGGCATCGCAACAAGGACTGATGCCTGATGCATCAATAAAGGTTATTCTTAAGCCAGCAAGGAAGATAGACCTATAGAACTTTCTCTAATAAAGTTCGAATTGCCTGATTGCTCGCAAGGGACAGGACCATGAAGTTAGTGCAACATGTCCAAGCAGACTGAGTAGATCATTTGCACATAAACCAAATGTTTTGCAGGTAATCTGTGTTGGACTCCATGAGTGTTGAGTATGTGATGTGTTGTGTGAGGTAGTGGGGGGAGTGGAGCGAGGGTACTGCTGGGATTGTTTGGAGGGTGTACATGAGGTGGATGAATGTGGGGTTGGTGAGTCGGAGGTCTTCAAAGGATGTATATGATGGGTGGTGTTCTGAATGGGAGCCACAGGTCTTGTGGGGGATATGGTAGTTTTGGGGGGACAGGGGGTAGCAGAGATGATGGGGATATGTTGGTGATTTAGCCATCTCTGTGGGAGCATGCTGTGTGTGTTTTGAGGTCATTCACTTTGTATGTGTGCAGGGGTAAAGTGGCAGTTGATGAGTATTGCTGGCATATGCAAACAGTTGTCTCAGTTGAGTGCAGGAGTTTGGTTTGTGTTCCATCTGTGAAAAAAACTGGGAAACAAAGGTGGCATGCACACCTACTTTAAAGTCAATTAAGAACAAAGTTCAAATGTCTATATTGGTACAGGGTGCATGGGAGCAATAACACGACTCATGCACAAGAAGTCGCCACTAGCTACTGACAGAAGTAATATCCAAACTTCAAGGACACGCCTGTCCCATGCACACCTATATAACTGTGGATAACCTCAGTCAATGCTTAGGATGAATTTAATCGGTCTTAGAAACAATTTCTCTATCATGTATGTACACAACACTTAAGGATTGCACTGAATTTAGTCAGTTTTTAATGTGAAACTATCAAAATAACATTGTTCATGTTAGCAAAAACAAAAGGACATAATCAATTATACATAGTAAAACGTGAGCTCTACACATTTCTGCATATCCATCCCTTCATCAGGAGCAGTATTCGTTGCTTTTGGTAAACGTTGTGCTTTGGACTCTGACCTCCCCAAGTCTGCAGATAAGTAAATTACAACATGTCACTGCTGCAGAGATGGCTAGTAATAGATTGATAAATCAGTGTTAGGCGCTCCAATCTTAACGAACTCTGTGTGGAATCCTGTTACATCGCCTAATTCACTGTTAATTCTTTCTAATATTCCTCATGGGTGAAGGATGTTCAACGTGGGGATCACCTGGAGAGTGCCCTGGGCAACCTCCTATCAACCACCTATGATACATGTAGTGGGGTAATTAGTATACCGATCATCTGGCACTGAACTTTGACATGAAATAAGGTGAATGGTGCCTACCTACATATCCTATTGAGGTAGTTGAGGTCTTCCGGTATCTTCTGAAGATCGCTGTGTAGTCATGGTGTTATTATGGAATGCTCTTAAGATATGTGGAGTCGTTTTACAGGAGAGCCGAGATGCTCACCAGTGGGCAAGATGAGGTATGGAAGGCGCAGTTAATCATGTTGTGTTAACTCATCGGAATGTGCCAGGAACCCAGAAGCGTGTAGTTAGGCCAACCAGCAGTATACTGTTGAAATTCACAATCTAATGGGAGACGTAAGGAATAGCAGACTTCTAAAATCTCACTATCCAATTTAATGGATGCTAAGTGGCTGAAAAATGTAAATGAATACTTTAAAGGTGGTGGTCAGTCAAAATGTCGAAAATAAAATGTAGAATGACAATGTCGAAAAATAAATGTAGAAAAAAAAGTCGAATTCCCTCTTTTTTAATTATATATTTATTTTGGGGTCCGGGAATAAAAAAAAATGGGTAAAACAAAAAATAAAAAAATAAAAGGGGGTTTGGGGGGAACCCCCCCATTTCGAATAAAAAAACGTCACAAAATAAAATTCGACATTTTTTTTTTCTACATTTATTTTTTGACTTTTTGACTTTCTACATTTTTGCCTTTCTACATTATGACTATAAACCTTTAAAGGTATGTGCACTGGGTTGCGGATGCTAACCCTAGCAAACAGCGAACCCAAATGGCCATTCTACAAATGTGCATGGAGATGCATGCGTGATGTGTGTTCTGTCTGTGGCACCCAGTGCACAACAGAGGCTAATATTGGGAGGTTGGTGGAGCACATAAATATAAAGATATAGATAGGTAATCACCGCCACAGCGATTAGTTGTCAAGAGGAAGTTGCTTATAGTCACAAAATGACCCAGAACTAGTTCAACAGGAAACAAAAATGACGAATAACAAGCCAGTTTCTTTTCAGCTATTCCCAAGCATTATCACTGGATGGATGTAAGGAGAAGCAGAGCGGGTCGTTAAGGTGGTTTTCAAGATGCAAGATGGCGGTTTTGGAGGTGTGGGTTGTGTAAGATTCTAACCGTACCTGAAAGAAGAAGAAAGCTAAAATGCACTTCTTAGGAGGGCTGTGGTGACTACCTTACCTCTTGCAATTTCTCAAAATCTAACATTTGCAAAGTCGGACCATACTTTAATAGATCCCCAGTATGGCAAAATCAGTGAGGCCCTTCAAATCTTTGGCCAGCACTTTGTTGCAAGGACTGTGTGAGGTGGCGACCTAGGAACTAGCCACTTTTTTCTCTGCTCCAGCTTAGTGGTGCACGTGTCTTAATGTTCATTTTTATCCCATTAGTGTTCATTCGCCTCTAAGTGAGTGTTCTGGTGCGGGCAAAATGTCAGATGCTGCCACAGCTCGACGGTGAGGCGCGCAAACAGGGTGCAGCCCTGCTTGCCTGAAGCAGCTGAAAGAGTCTGATTGCACCTAACCTTCATTCGAAGAGTGGTGGCAAGTGACTTTGACTTTTACAAAAGTATCTCAAATGAACCGCAACAAGTTTTGTAACACCACTAGAGATTATTGCTGATGGACTGAGACCATTTTTGCATCTCTTCACATCCCTTCTTTTCCTGCTGCACTTATTTCTTGACTATTTGTCACATGCCATACACCAAATTGATGGTTTATGTGGGAATTGCTCTTACATGAGCTTTGAAATGCTGACATGTTGTCTGCGGTTATTAATTCCAATCCTCTTGATTGCAGAAGTAATGGATTTTGTAAAACCATGCTTCGAGGGGATTGGGTCCTCCGAAGTATTCCATATCTGACAGTAATCGCCACAGCTGTGCTGCTTCGGAAAATCTTTCTGCGTCCTGCGTCGATGACGTCGATACGCTGTCCTCGAGGGCCTCCGTCGAGCCGACGTCACCGGATGTTATAAGTAGGACGCACGACGCCCGTAGCCTCAGTTCCGTTTTTTCCGCGAATGTGTTCGCTTCGGAGATCTTGGTGCGCCTCGATTCTACTGAATCATGTTCTTTCGGTTCTTCGAACCTGTTTCTTCATTGCTATCGAAAACTGGTGTCTTAGGCTTCTTCCACTCCGCAGTCCGGGTTTAAGAAGTGTCTGGTGTGCAGGTCCAAGATGTCGCTGACGGATACGCACAGCGCTTGCCTCTGGTGCCTCCGGGCGGACCATGATACGGACAACTGTGTCGACTGCCAATCACTCACATCGAAGGCCTTGCAGGAGCGCAAGAAGAAGCTGTCGGTCGGTAAGGTGGCCAAGCCCAGGAAGTCGTGTTCCACTGGTCTTTCTTTTTTTTTTTTTTAACTTTTATTTTTTCCGGCAGAGGTTCACAAGGCACATACAGCAAGGCAACACATTTGTATGACATATTATACTTGAGCAACACAGTAATCATAATACAGTAGACATAGCAATAGCACCAGGGCGAGTCTTAGGCAGAGGATATAGGGTCTCATGGTGTAGGGGGTGTCCCTTGTGAGGCAGGGGGCAAGTCAGTTGTGGGTGTAGTTTCACTTTGGTTGTTAAGATAGGTGTTAAATTCAACCCAGATGTTCTTGGGGCGGGAGTGGGCTGGGAGCGTGGACAGGTATTCCTCCTCGCAGTTTCGTGACCAGGTAAGCAAGTTCAGCCATTTCTTAAAGGGCGGAGGGGAGGAACTTTTCCAACTCTGGAGTATGCATTTCTTGGCTATCATACAGCTTATGTTTAAAAATTTAGCCAGACGTCTAGTGTCCTCGGTTTTCCAGACTCCGAAAAGGACTGCTAAGGGATCAGGGTCGACCACCGATTCGATAATCTCGGTGAGTATATTTAGGATGCTATCCCAGAAGTCAGACAGTCTATTACAGGACCAAAACATATGTAGATGGTCAGCTCCCTCTACTCCACAGCGCGGGCAGGGGTGCACCATGGTGCGAGTGAACTTCGAAGTCCTGTGCGGGGTATAGTAAAGCCTATTTAGGAGTTTGTATTGCATGGCCCGGTGACGGAAATTGAGAGAGACCTTTTGGGTGTGTAGGCACATTTCCTCCCAGACCCCATCGGGTATTTCTAGGCCCAGTACAGTTGCCCAATCGTCTCGTGACCTGAGCACTGGGATTGGGGTGATGTCTTGTAGGATCTTATACAATGAGGAGACGACGCCGCGAGCGCCGCCCGAGTTAGTGATGTATGTGATCGCCGGATTATCAGGGGGCTCATCTGGAAATGAGGGCCATTTGGTGCGGAACGCAGCTCGGAGCCTATAGTATTGAAGGGTCTCTAGAGCGGATCTGGTGTGCCCCTGTTTCCATGTTTGAGGATCAATGAACCTGCCTTCCGGATAGAAGTCCGATAATGCCTGGTACCCCAATGCGCCCCAGTGACGGGCAAGAGCAGTGTCATACGTGGGTTCCAGGCCCGGGAACGCCCAAACCGGGAGCCATTTATAGTAAGGGAAAAGGTCGGATGTCAGACACAACAGGCGTGCCCAGGCATATAGGGTCGCGCTGATAGGATCTATGGGGGAGTCAGACGTATAGTGCTGATGCAGTATGAGGGCCATTATGTTAGTGCCGGCGGCTGCCAGTCGTTCCAATTTAACATGTGGGCGGGCAGGAGAACCGGGGTACCAATGAGTGGCGTGTTGGGCCTGGGCCGCAATCCAATATAGCAGCAGGTCCGGAGCAGAGATTCCCCCTTGTTTGTATGGAAGCACCATATCGGTCCACTTCTTGCGTACGGCACCGGAGTGCCATAAGAACTGTGCGCATAGTGCATGTAGTTTAGAGAAATATTCCATCCCAGGCCACACGGGTATGTTGTTGAAAGTATAGAGGAGCTTAGGCAGCAAAATAATTTTAATGAGGGAGAGACGACTTGTCATGGATACTGGGAGGGTGCGCCACCGTAAGAGCTTGGCCTCGACTAACTGTGCTACAGCTGAGTAATTATTGGCGAGCAGGGTGGATTTGGTTAGGGATATTTGAACACCCAGATATTTAACACCATCCGGAGACCAACGGAGGGGATATTCGGTGGTGGGTTGTGTGGTGGATTTAGTGAGAGGGAAGATCTCAGACTTCGAGTAGTTAATTGTAAACCCGGAGTGGGTGCCAATGCGAGTGATATCCCTCAGTATAGGGTCAAGATGGGCCGAGGGTTCCCTGATATACAGCAGAACATCATCAGCGTATAGAGAGATGATTTCAGGATCATCGACCAATCTTATTCCTTTGCGGGCGTGGCGTGAACGGACATAGTCCGCCATCGGCTCTATCACTAGTGCAAAAAGGATCGGGGAGAAGGGGCAACCCTGTCGGGTGCCCCTGGAAAGTGTGAAGAGGTCAGATGTCAGTGAGTTAGCTCTTACTCTTGCAATAGGGGAAGTGTATAGTAACTTGATGAACCCGATCATGTTCGGGCCTACGCCCATAGTTTCAAGTACCAGCCACATATAGTTCCAGGAGACCATGTCAAAGGCTTTTTGAGCGTCTAGAGTGACTGCTACAGCCTGGACATCCTGGTCTATACGGGACATGACGTTGAACAACCTTCTGATATTGTGAGAGGTAGACCTACCGGGGACGAAGCCTGCCTGGTCCTCGTGAACCAAGTGCGTCATGATGGGCAGAAAGCGGTTCGCTATGATCTTAGCAAAGATCTTTGTGTCAAGGTTCATAAGGGAAAGAGGTCTGTAAGACCCACATTCATCATCAGGTTTACCAGGTTTGAGCAGCACCGTGATGACTGCTTCACGCATGGAAGGGGGAAGGATGGAGACGCTTCAGAGCGCCCGAGGGCAGCTCTTATTGCTTTCAGGACCCCAGCCTCTCGGGAGATAGACATTCCCCTAATATAAGCTTTAAAGGCATCCCATCGCACCGCGGCTGATGTATCTTGAAGAGAGTTGGACTCAAAGAAAGATTCAATGTCAGCTAATATTTCAGCCTTGAAGACAATGTCTTTGAGGGCCTCGGATTTAAAACGCCAGGTGCTAAACGTCGGGATGGGCATCCCCAGTTCCACCGAGACTGTGATAGGGGCATGGTCTGATAGTGTGCGAGGCAGGATCCATGAGCCCCCAACTCTGCCCATAATTTCCCTTGACACCAGGAACAGGTCTATCCTAGACGAGCTGTCATGCACAGACGAGTAGTAGGTGTACTCCCGCCGCTGGGGGTGCAGTGTCCTCCAGACGTCACAGATGTTCAGTGTTTGTATATGGCTGCGTAACTGACGAGCAGCACTGGACAGAGCTCTGGTAGCAGTTCCCGTTCTGTCCAGGACAGTGTCCAGAATAAGGTTCAGATCTCCTCCCCATATAATTGGTACTCCCGCGAAGCCCAGCAGTACGGTGGCCACAGCGTCAAAGAATTCAGGAGAGTCTATGTTTGGGCAGTAAGTGTTGACTAGAAGATACTCTTTATTAACCAGAGTGCAGTGTAATATAACATACCGTCCCTCAGGATCTATGTAGCTTTTATGCAATATAAATTTGATTGATTTGTGGATCATGGTAAGTACGCCCCTAGCCTGGGAGGAGTAAGAGGTGAAGAATCTGGCGGTGCCCCATGATGGGGCCATGGTCTGTGGGATGTGACCATTGCAGTGTGTCTCCTGTAGAAATAGTACCCTACAGTTATGCCTATTAGCATAGGCCATGATTTTGCGGGCCTTGGTGTGATTACTTAATCCCCGGATGTTCCAGGACATTATAACGGTAGACATCTCATTGGTAAATATCTAATCGCACAATGCACGCCTCAGTGAACATCCCATGTCCAGTGACAGTGTGAGCCCAAGAAGTTGGGATTAACAATGCACTTGCTGCCCTTCAGTACGCGCGCCCCGAAACCTCGTGTGCCTTTTTGAAATAACACCCCATTCCCGCCCGCCACCCTCACCACCGATCCAAGATTAGTAGTGTGAACATCACCCTCCCCGAACTGTGCGCAGCTGAGCCATCCCCAACTTGGCTCAGACAGTCCAAAAGCCCAACAGGGGCTAACCCACAACAGAGGTGTATCCAAGAACAATGCAATCGCAGTGGGGTGCGCCGTTGCCGTGCAGGCACGCTTGGAACCAGATGGTTCCGTTACAAGACGAGCAGTGTCGGCGGTCACGCAATGTATGGTCCCGCCTGTTTAGGTGGGAGACAGGGATCAATACATGCGTCATAGCAATTCGGTTACAATACAAACATTTACAGCAGTCTCGTGATGGATGCCCCCCTCATCGCCAATGGGACACAAGGGCTGTCGCAGAGGCATCAGGGCATTGTAATGTGAGTAACAAGTGGCGATGATTATTAAGGGGCAGGCCGGATCAAAAATGAGTTGGCCCCATGGAGTGTCACCGAGGTGACCATTGTAGCGAGCATACCAGAACTATGTGTAATGATGAGTACTGATTCCAGATTAGTAGGGGGTGCCAGCATTGCTCAGTGTGATCCCTAGGCCTCATGTAAACAGAGCACCTGGAAGGCACGGGGCACGGCCGCGCCCTAGTGAGTGGGATGAGTTGACACCACGCAGCCGTCAACTTAAGCATAACAAAGGCAGCATGTGCAAGTCGGGGCATGCCGCTGCAACGGGCGGATTACTGGGTCGGACCCCAGAGCCCAAGGGCGCCCTCCCCGGTCAGTCAGGGCCAAAGGCCGGGGCAGTTGGTAGCCTCAGAGTCCGGCAGAAAGGAGTGACCAGCACCTGCCCTCGGGAGCCAGGCTGCGACATAAATGCATGCAGTAGCAAACCACAACATCACAGTGAACAGAATCATGCTGCCAGTAACATATCACCCATCAAGGATCAGCAAAGTCAGTAAGATCCGTTGGGCCACACAGTGCGTGTTCAGATGCCACCAGCTTGGTCGTCCTCCGGATTCTGGAGCGGTATTTGCATCTCGATGAATTTTACCGCCTCCTCTGGAACGGTGAAGAAGTATAATTTGCCGTTATGGGTAATCTTAAGCCGTGCGGGAAACAGGATGGCATATGGGACGTTGCGCTCCCTGAGCAGTTTCTTGACGCCGAGAAATTGACGTGTCTCCTGTTGCACCGCCACAGAGAAGTCCGGGAAGATTCTAATGGTATGGGCCTCCATTCGTAGGTTACCCTTCTCCCGCGACAGGCGGAGGATGAGGTCCCTGTCGCGGTAGTTGAGAATCTTGGCTATTATGGGCCTAGGGCTGTCGCCCGGTTTGGGTCGTGGTGATAGGGCCCGGTGAGCTCGCTCCACCGTGAAATATGGGGAGAGGGCCGGGTTGTCCAACAGGTCCTTAAGCAATTTCTCCACGGCGTCTTCCATCCGGCCTTTGAGAGCATTCTCGGGAACCCCGATGATGCGCAGATTGTTCCTGCGGGAACGTGATTCCAAATCATCGCATTTCGCCCTTACACTCCTCATGTCACGCGACAAGGAGGCCACAGTGTCTTGGAGCGTGTGTATGGCATCTTCATTGGTGGAGATTCTATTTTCGGCCTCCGTGATTCTAGATCCCGCCTGATCTACACGAGTTTTAAGTGAGGCAACGTTTGCATTGATGTCGTCAAGCTTTTCGTGAAATGAGGCGAAGTTTTTGGCCATCGATTCCATTAGAGTGGTAAAATCTGGCGCCACAACCCCAGGAATAGTGTCATTATCAAGCTCCTCTCGCGGGGGCGACATGTGGGCTGCTTCAGCTCGAGGAATCGCCTTAGCGAATTTATCAATGGTACCCCCTTTGGCAGTTCCTCTGGAGCGGCCCGACATTGCAGGAAATAGGGGCCTGGGTGCTGAGTGGTCGCACCGCGGGGGGAGATGGCGATGAGGAGGAAGCGAGCCTCTGTGCAGTGGAGGGTCCGCAGCAGGTGTAACAGTGTCAGCAGATTAAACTAGGCGTAATGAGGGCAGCCAGTTATTATGTGATATGCAGCTAACCGACCATCCAGTTGGTTGAATCATGGAGGGGTCCCAACCTCAGGGGGCCCAACCGCACAGCCACCGGGAGGCCCTCGTTGGCGTGAGCAGCTCAATGGGTTACAGCCCCGCGGGGATCGAAGTCGTTATCAGGCAGTCCGGGGGGGGCTCCTCACCTGTAGGCCGTGGTTCCAAGCGGGAAGAACTCAGCACAGGAGCGCCGCCGTGCACCGAGCGGCCCAGCAGAGTCGGAGCGCCCGCACGTGGGGCACCCGCAGGCAGTCAAAGCGGGATCCACGCCACGGGTCCAGAGAGCAAGGGAGGGCCGCGCAGGCCTCCGCAGCGACCCGGCACGCTCCCCTCAATCGGCGCAGGGTCGGAGCGCCCCACCGGCAGGGCAAGCAGCCGCCACACGCGAGGGGCGGGAGTCCCCGGCAGCCCGGGTCCAGTCGAGAAGGCTGCGGATGTGAAGTGGGCGAGTTTCCGGATCAAGTGGTGGGTCTGGAAGCACAAGTTCCGGGTCATCAAACGGAGGCTCCAGAGGCCGGCTCACAGCGGTCACCGCGACACCCCACGGGCCCAGAGTCGGCCACAACGAGGCACAGCGTAGTAATCAGTTGGGGGCCTTAGGGGGTCCGATCCGCTTCGGGATTAGATGTGCAGATAGCCCAGGCAGTCAGCAACGCAGGGGGCCAGATGAGACTGAAGGATTATGGCAGGAACCGCCGATGTTGCCGGATAATCAGCGGCCAGGCACGGAGCTCCAGAGCTAAGCAGCCATTTTGTAGGCTGCTCAACAGCGCCCCCGTTCCATTGGTCTTTCGACGGACGATTCGAGGGGCGACTCTCCGCATCGTCGTCGGGTGTCTGCGGGTTCTTGGTCTGGGAGTCGGTACCGCCATTCCTCTGCCTCTTCGAGGCACTCCAGGAAGCGCCGTCACCGGTCGCCCTCCCCGTCCTCGTACGAGGATTCCGCCCGTCGGCGGGTTGCTTGTCCCAACAAGCATTCCACTCCTGAGGAATGGGATTCCTTCCGAAAGGAGATGTTGGCGATTTTTCAATCGCAGGGCTCCGGTCCGTCTGCACCGTCTGAGGACGCCGGTCGTGGCCGTGCTACAGATACCGCTCGTCCGCCTTCGGGCTCGAGCAGTCGTCGCGACCACTGGGCGCCTTCGAGGTCCCGGTCGGACAGGGATGGTCGCTCTAGACATGCCCGTTCCAGGTCCCGGTCCTCTACGCCATCGAGACCGTGTGAACCTGTGAAGTCTTTGAGGAAGACATCGACGCTGGCGACATCGACGCTGGCGGCGCCGAGATCGTTGACGGACTCTCTCGAGGCCCCGCCTCCGAGGAAGTCGTCGACGCCATCGGCACCCAGGCTGTCGAGACAAGCTTGGGGGCTCCGCCCTCGAGGCCTGTGTCGACGCTGTCAGCGCCGCGCTCTATGCCGATTCCATCGACGAAATTTTGAGGCGGTTTTGTCGGGGATGCCTCGTGGTACGGGGGAACCCCCTAGAAAAGCTCTGGCTAAGGCTAAACATGTCTTTGTTCCTTTTTTGGTTCCCTCTTTCCAGCCTCTGGATTATATTTCTGAGGTGGATGAGGGGGTCTGAGGAAGGGGTGGTTCCTGCAGAGGTCCCTGATAACATTGTTTCTGGTCATAGCCAGCTTGAGGAGCTGCGCCAGTCATTGCATGACGCCAGTGGGCTAGACACCTCTCCGGAGGTGGAATCTGGTAGGCCTGAGCCTGGCACGCATGCCGACCCTTCTTATCGGCACCTGATGTCGAGGGTCACGGATTACCTGGGGTGGTCTGCTCCTCCTGGGGATTTTCAGCAGGATGACCTGACTGATATCCTAGACCAGGGTCCACCAACTGACCCGGTGCTGCCATTCCATATGGCCTTGCAGAGAAGGGTGGCTGCAGCTTGGTCTTCTCCGAAGAGTGTCCCGGCAGTGAGCAAGTCCTTGCTGAAGAAATATTGCCCAGCCAGTGGCGACCGCTGCTACTTGATCACGCACCCCACTCCGGAAAGTTTGGTGGTGCAGGCGGCTACGGCCCCCGGAAAGCAGGCGTCGTACCCTACCATCCCTCCTGATAGGGACGACAAACGTTTTGATGGCTGGGCGAAGAAGGTATTTTCTTCTGGGGGTATGGCGCTTCAAGCTGCCAACTCCGTTTGTGCCTGGTCTCGTTTTACGCGCACTCTGTGGAACTGTATTTCCCTAGCGGCTGATCAGATTCCCGAAGGGGAGGAACGGGATGGTTTCCTTGCTATCGTGCAGGATGGCAAGGATGCCATGTTTGAATCCGTTCAGTCGGGACATGGTTGATTGCGTCAGCCGGTCCATGGCGGTGAGCACTGTAATACGCAGGTTTGTGTGGTTGCGGAAGTTGGGCTTTGCTCCTGATGTGCAGGCCCGCCTTCTCAACATGCCCTTTGATGGTCAACATCTTTTTGGCAGCAAGGCTGATGAGTCTTGAGAGGTTGCAGAACTCCAAAGCTGTAGCGAAGTTGGGCGCTGCAGTCCTCCAACCTCCGCCTTTTCGTCCTAGGTGACAGCAATCATAGGGAGATTCCTTTTGATATTACTCGTCCTTTAGTAAATCAAGAGGAGCTGCTAGTCAAAGGGTCAACTGTAGGAGTGCCAGAGGTGAAAAACAAGGTACTCGAGGTGCCAAGGCCACGCAAGCAGTTGCCTCTCTGCCCTCAGGCACTGCCGCAGCCGCTTCAGCTCAGTCATGAGGCCCATGCTTCTGGGGAAAGGCTGGCGCAGCATCTTGTAGAATGGCGTGCCATTACTTCAGATGTGTGGGTTCTGGAGATCATAGCCCATGGCTACTGTCTTCCTTTCCGGCAGAGGCCTCACGACAATCCACCAGGGGACATCTTTGAAGAGTCTGGATCCGCTCCTTGCGCAGGAAATTCAATTCCTGCTGGAGAAAGGTGCCCTAGAACTGGTGCCTGTAGCGGAGAGGAACAAGGGTTAGTGTTCCCCTTATTTTTTGATTGCGAAGAAAGACGGAGGATTGAGACCCATCATGGACTTGCGCGGTTTGAACGAGCTCCTCAGGAAGGACAAGTTCAAGATGGTTACTCTTTCTCAAGTCCTCTAGGCCCTTCAACTTCTGGACTGGTTGGTGTCTCTCGACCTCAAGGACGCTTATTTTCATGTGCCGTTCCATCCAAAGCACAAGAAGTACCTGAGGTTCGCGGTTGCCGACTCCAAGTTTCGGGTCCTGCCGTTCGGATAGACCTCCGCCACGAGGGTCTTCACCAAGCTCATGATGGTTGTGGCAGCGCATCTCAGGAAAGGGGGGATTCACATCTACCCCTACCTGGACGATTGGTTGATCAGGGTGCGCTCTCCCGAGCAAGTCCTGGATCATCTGTCCGTCACCTGCCACTCCCTTCACAAGCTGGGCTTCTCGTCCCACTTGACAACACCACAGCGGCTCCAGTACATCGGAGCGGTGCTCGACACATCCCTGGGGCAGTGTTTCCCTCCCCAGGTGAGGGCTCACCACAGTCTGCAGATAGTGCACAAGTTTCAACATGCCCAGAGTCTCCCAGCGTTCGAGTTCTTGAGGTTGCTCGACCTCATGGCATCCTGCATTCGTCTGGTGCAAGAGGCCAGGTTGCAGAGGAGATCTTTGCAATGGGCTCTCAAGCTCCAGTGGTCACAGTCCTCCGGCAGGATGTCGGACCTCGTTCAGGTGCCGCCCTCGGTCGCCCAGGACCTTCTGTGGTGGGCCGTCGAAGGCAATCTGATGAGGGGGGCTCCGTTTTGGCTGCCCTGGCCGGAGGTGATGATCGTGACGGACGCGTCCCTCACGGGATGGGGCGCTCATGCCAATGAGCTGACAGTCAGCGGTCGTTGGTCTCCGTCGGAGTCCAGACTCCATATCAATCTGTTGGAGCTGAGGGCCGTCGGGCTTGCCCTGAAGGCTTTTCTGCCGACTGTGCGAGGAAAGAATGTCCTGATTCTGACGGACAACACAGTGGCCATGCACTACCTCAACAAAAAGGGGGTGGGGGCAGGGTCACTTCCTCTGTGCGGGGAGGCGATACAGCTCTGGTTCTGGGCCATCCAGCAGGGAATTTCGATCTCGGAAGTTCATCTGGCCGGAGTCGAAAACGAGACCGCGGACGCTCTGAGCAGGCAGAGCGCGATCTCTCATGAGTGGGAGTTGGCTCAGGAGATTCTCCTGGAGATCTTCGTCCTTTGGGAGACCCCTCAAGTGGATCTCTTTGCCTCCAGTGTCAACAGGAAGTGCAAAAGGTTCTGCTTGCGGGAATTTCCTCCAAGAGTAGCCTTAGGAGATGCGTTTGTGGTGGAGTGGTCATTCCCACTGCTGTACACATTTCCTCCAGTCCCCGTCATCCCGCAAGTGCTGTAGAGGTTACGGAGGTTCGGTTCCCGGATGGTCCTCATTGCTCCGGCATGGGCCAGGAGGACGTGGTACCCGGACCTTCTCGACTTGTCCATCTGCCCTCCACGTCGTCTTCCCTACCAAGACGATCTGCTCTCATGGGAGGGGGGTCAGGTTCTCCATCCAGAGGTCAGATCCCTCAACCTTCATGCTTGGCTTCTGAAAGGTTAAGGTAGAAGGATTGGGACCTCCCTGAAGACATGATGGAGGTGTTGCTTTCGGTCAGACGGCCGACAACTAAGTCCCTGTACCGTTGGAGAAAGTTCTGCGACTGGTTCAGGGTTCAGAATGTGGAATCTTTTTTCATGTGACATTCCTGTAGTTCTGTCTTTTTTGCTTTCTTTAGCCCGCAGGGGCTTGCAAGTGGGTACCATTAAAGGTTACCTGGCCGCACTGTCCATAATTAAGCACTCGTCTGAGGAGTGTTCTTATTTTAAAATTCCTTTAATTTCTCAGTTTCTGAAGGGGCTCGCTAATGTGTCCCCCCCCCCCCGTCACCTTTCCAGGTGCCCGGTTGGGATTTGAACCTTGTTCTCAAGTTTCTAATGGGTGCTCCATTTGAGCCTTTACATTCTTGTCCTTTGAGACTGTTAACCCTTAAAACTGTATTTTTAGTTGCGGTCGCTTCCGCTCGCAGAGTGAGTGAGTTACAGGCACTTTCAGTAAAGCCACCCTTCACTGTGTTTTATAAGGACAGGGTTGTCCTTCGAGTTCGTCCTTCCTTTTTTCCGAAGGTGGTGTCGGAATTTCGTTTGAGCCAGAAGGTTGTTCTTCTGGCATTTTATCCTCCTCCGCATCCTGGTAAGGACGAGGAGAGCTCCTTAGGTTAGATCCTAGGAGAGCTTTACGTTTCTATATTTCACGCATGTCCCAGCTCAGAGTGGACGATCAGCTCTTTATTGGTTACGCTGGAAGGCGTTTGGGACAAGCTCTGACTAAGCAGACTTTGTCTAGACGGATTATCTTGGCAATTTCTGAATGTTACCGCCTGGCGGGTAAGGACCCTCCTGTAGGTTTACGGGCCCATTCGACTAGGGGTATGGCTGCCTCTGCTGCCCTGCAGAGGGGTGTTCCTATTCGTAACATCTGTGATGCAGCCACTTGGGCTTTGGTCCATACTTTTGTACGTCACTACTCCCTAGATTCTATCCATGGGCAGGATCTGGCCTTTGGCAAGGCGGTCCTTTACTTTGCAATTTGATTGGGCATTCTAAATTTGTATATTCTAAATTCTTTCCCCACCTCCTTACGTTGGTACTGCTTTGGGAGTCTGTCATAGATATGAATACGTTAGAGGACCCAATCCCCTCGAAGAACAGGTTACTCTCTTACCTGGTAACGTTCTTTCGATGGGATGGTCCGACCACGTATTTCATATCGCTCCCTGCCTGACTTCCCCGCTACAGAATTTCTTATGCGATTGCAGCTTACGTTTCCGCAAGGCTTTCTGTGGTCCTACTGGCAGAAGATTGGTGCCACACGTTCTGGGGAAAAAACTACAACTGAGGCTACGGGCGTCGTGCGTCCTACTTATAACATCCGGTGACGTCTGCTCGACGGAGGCTCTCGGACAGCGTATCGACGACATCGACGCAGACGCCGAAAGATTTTCTGAAGCAGCACAGCTGTGGTGATTGCTGTCATAGATATGGAATACGTCGTCGGACCATCCCATCGAAAGAACGTTACCAGGTAAGAGAGTAACTTGTTCTTCTCCATGGCAGCAGAGGATGTACATTGTCACTTGCACGACTACGAAGCTTACTATTTTTTTGTGTCCATGTACTGCATGTGAGAGGTGCAGTACTTGTCTGAAAATCCAGGTCAGTTGGCAGTTAGCCAAAGCTTTTTTTACCTGCAAGAGCATTGTCAAGTGTTACCTGCTCTGGATTCAGACGTTTATCTATAGCAGGGAATATGTAATGTTGCTGATATTTGTAGTATGCTGATTTAGCAGGGACTGGATTCTCAAAATGTACAAATACTCGTATCTTACTAAATGTTGACCCACTAATCAAGAGAGCACAAGAACAAAGTACATTTCTGGCTGGAATTTTCCCAAAAATAGGTTGAGCGGAACAAGAAATACTTGAATGTTCATGCTTGCAGCACTTCTTGATCTTGAGGTTGGTTCCCACCACTTTTCTTGTGATATGTATCTATGGTTTTCCAGAAGTCTTCCCACTTTCAGCAGTATTGCATTTAAATGTTTTTAAAATGCTGGGCAGTCAAAGACTATGTATTTGAGTTCCCTCAAAAGCCACTCGTACTCCATTGTGGTGTTTTCAGATTCAGAGTTGGTGGTGTTGACTTCCTCCACACTTCACATTGTGTAGTCTGTGTCTTTGACCTTGTCGATCATTTCAGAAGATGCCTCGGTGGTTTCAAACTAGGATGGTATCATAAGGCTGAGGTTCTATTGGGGATACAGAGAAAAGTGCCCCTGTATAATGAACCAATCTTTTAGATGGCGTTGATTGGGTGAGTGTATCTGCTCGGAATCCGGACTCCTCCTTATGTGGTGTCTGGCAGTTGCGGACATTGTGTGGCGTAGCAATGATCCATTACTGTACATGGCGATATTGAGCTTCAATTCCAGCCACTGCACATGGGCATCCTTCATCTGAACATTGGGAGGAGTATTTCAGATCTCTTCACATAAATCCCTCCCAAGTCACTGCAGTTTGGCAAGCGGCATCCTGTGTTTGCATTGTGGTCTGAGTTTTATGATTCGTCTTTCCTTGTCCTCTAATCAAAATTAAAAAATACATTAATTGTGCCAGTTCTCAGTTAAAAGTTTAAAAACGTATGCATTCCAATCTGACTGTGAATAATCTACACATACCCTTTTTTTATTTCCCGATGCGTTGACAAAGTCACTGTTTCTCTGCCCAGGTCTGTGTCAATCTAGAAAACTTTCATTATAGTGATACAAAAGTAGATAAAGTACATTAAACGCTGCACAGTCCAATTCAAGATAAGATTAATTATACAAGGTTATAGATGGCAACTGCAAGAAATTAATACAAACTATTTTAAATTCACTTTTAATGAACAAAATATCCGTATTGTAAAATAATCCCTGTGATTGTTACATGTTTTCGTTTGTGCCATCATCGAAACTAGCCATAATATTTTCATCATGCTTTCAAAAAATTGTTCCACATGTTGGATAAAAATACAAATTCAATGCTAGACTTTATTCTTTAACAGTGGAACACAGTTATAAAGTGAAAGTTTAGACATTTTGAAATTTGTCAACATAGATAATCACTTTCAGACCACTTTTTTTACCGGTCGTCCTTATGTTTCTTCATGCTTCACCGTATCAGTAGACTACTTGTAAATTGCAAAGCAAAATTGAATCATCCAAAAAGTACTGATAAAACGGAGCGGTTTATAGCCATTCAATGTATTTTATACATGCCAGTATCTAATACTTCATATATATACTGCCTTTAATAGTAGAAAACAAGCCCCTGCCAATGTTGGGAAGGATGGTTCCCGCACCCCTCCCACACCCGCACCCCTAGAGTTGGGCAAGACTTCTTCTAGGCACTATAATGAAGTAGGGGGAGGAAGGCTCTAGATATAATCACATACACAGACATGGGCAGCCACTGAAGGACATGAGCAGCCACTGAAAAAAGGCAGTTATTGTTTAAATATAAAACACAAGTAATTATTAGTTGGATAGATAGTTGGGCAAGACTTCTTCTAGGCACTATAATGAAGTAGGGGGAGGAAGGCTCTAGATATAATCACATACACAGACATGAGCAGCCACTGAAAAAAGACAGTTATTGTTTAAATATAAAACACAAGTAATTATTAGTTGGATAGATTTGTAATGTCAGACCCTATGCATTTGTAAAATCTTAGTGCGATAGATGCAAACTCCCCCCCTCCTTCCCGGAAAGAATGCAGCCTGTTCTGAAATTGAACTACAGGCTCTGTGGTGTTCACAGCACACGGTGACTCACGAGCTGGCGACTTTCCGTCAAGGGCCTATGCAGGCTAAAATGGAATTTACATGCTCGATGCACAAAATGCAGAAATGGGACTTGTTGTTTATTATTATTAAGGGTTGGGGGAACCTACAGGGCTCAGTTAAACATGAGTGGAATATGGAGAGAATGCCTGGAGAATGTTTTTAGATATAAAAATGTTCACGGGCAGCAAAATGAAGGAAACCATGAGCTACAGTGTATTCTTGCATAAGTTAGCAAAATGTAGAGCAGCATGCCCTGACAAACTGCTGACCAGGTTTTGGAGCATCCCCTGTATTGAAGGATGGATTGGGATGGAACCATGGCCTGTATCCAGTGATGCCACTACAGCAAGACTGGACTATATAAACTCCTCCTGGCACCACTGTGGCAGGGAAAGGAATGGAAGAGGGACAAGAGGACACCGTTCAGGCAGCAGAGTCCTTTCTAGCATCCTCATTTTTGTAAGATTAAACTTGTTATCCTTTCAAGATAGACTCTTGGCCTTATTTCCCTAGAGGGGTGTATTTATTCTGGTGTGAGCCTAATCGGGGCCACCCTTAAACCATGGACAAGTCCAAAGAAAACATTGTAATCGGACCATTGCCCTTGTATGTATTTGTATGATACATGACTGACTTTTAGAGTATAATCTGTCAGCACGTCAAGTGAAGATAAAAGTAAAAAAGAATTAAAGGCATAACATTTTACATAATCGTCGCAGTAGTGAACAAATGAGCAACGTTAAAATGTCATATGTAAATGCTAAAATTGGAGAACTGGGATGATTTAACAATTTAATTTTTAATAACTGTTGTGAGCACATCATCGCCTCCTGTAAATCAAAGATAAAAACTGGTAAGTGTGATGCTGGAAATGCATCGGAGGGACAGGGCCTCCGTATCCTTGTCCTTTACTGCCTTTTATCGTGTGTTCTGTCGTGTTTTCCACGCAGGAGTTCATGTGGGACTCCTGGCGGTGCAGCTCTCTCTTTTGGTTTGGTGAATGGACCCGTGGGATACCCTTATGGCACCCATGGGTGGGGGGTACAACCCTGTGCCCCTAGTGTATGTTTATGGGCACCTGTGGTGGCCCGCAGAGCACGGTATGGGCTGGTGGCAGCTCCATGCTGAATTTGACAGGTTCGCGGAGTATCCTCCATTTTGGGGTAGCCCGGCCCTGCCATTGGGATCAGTTGATTCCTGATGGAAAACAAAATGGCTCCTGTGGCCTCTTGCTTTCTATTACCTATTACCTTGTTTTCCCAAAGTCCTGGGAAGCCCTGACTCTGTCCTTTCCCCCTGACTGGCTGTTGGGTGGAAGTGCCATATATGGTGTTGTGAAGGCCCGGCCAGACTAGCTGGAGCCTTCGCAGTGACTGTATGTTGTGGGTACCTCCTGTGGGTGGGACCTGGGTGAATGGAGTGTGTGACCAATATGCCCTTTTTGTTGTGGTTGTCTGGTTTCTGGTATGAGAGACACGGACTGAGACAGCCCTGCCCGAAACTGGCCTGAATGCAGTGTGTAGTGTTGAATGGCTGGGTACTTGTCCCAATCCACATTCCTTGTTGTGAGTGTCTGAGCAGGAGAAGGATGGCCTGAATGCACCGTGTGCCTGATTGGCTGACTGACTGCATGAATGCCCTTCTGGATGATTGGCTGCTGAGTGTGTCCTAGCAGTGTGGCTGAGAGACCCAATAGTATATCTGGGGACCTCTCACCACTGGAAATTGTTCAGAAGCTGATGTCCACTACGACGAGTAACTGGAGTAACTGAAGCTTGACCTTGAAGCCCTGCTGGAAGAGAAGAATTGCTGTTGCTCTCCTTCACAGTCTGAAAGCTGCTGTGTCTCCAAGGACGGACCCAGGGAGAACCTAGTTAGGCGCCCTCTTCCCGAGCTACGAGGGACCATCGTGCACCAGCTAATCTTTGCCAAAGCTCCCTGGTAGACAGACCTACGACAGGCTGCCGACCGGAGACGGGGACTGCCGTGGAATCCCAAAGAGAAGCACCCGGACTGTTGTCCGCCACTGTCGCCGACCGCCGTCGACGTGCTCCCGTTTGCCTAAGAACTTCCTTTGATCATCGGACGCTCTCGTCTGCATCGTCGCCCGCTTTATCCCGCTGGAGAAGGCCCGACCGTCGACACGCCGAGGAGCATCCGCCGGTGGGTTTCCCGCCACCTAAAGACCACAGAGACGCCGACGACTAGACGCCCTTGCTGGGCCACAGTTCTTCATTCTCTCTTTGTGGTCCAGAACTATCGTCACTGAGGTGCCCCGCACGCCTCTTCCTTGCAGGATGCCAACGCTCCGTCGTCGACGAGCACCGCTAGGAACGAAGCTACCACTTCACTGCCGCAGTTCAACCTGTTCTCCGTCGGACGTTCGACGACCCGTGACTCCTGCCTTAAAGGGAGGGCACTCCGAAGGGCCGTCGATTCCCTGACACCGAAACGCCGAGTTCCTCGACGCCTCACGACGATCCGTGGCTCCTGCTTTAAAGGGAGTCAGTCAAGAAGGATTGGTCGACGCATCTTCGGAGAACTCTACTCCACCAGGTACATTGGGGGAGTAAAACCTTAGTCGGAGGAAATAAGACTATTGAACAATATATGGACTGGGCTTGTGCTATATATCTTTATTTACAGGTTGCCCAGGTGGCGGTGGATCTCCACACAGAATTGTGCCTACCGGTAGGGGTCAGCATTCTGCCTATTGTTTCAACCCTCTTGCGTTCCTTCCTATCTCTATTGCTGGTTTCCTCGTTATTGATCTGTGTGACATTTTAACAGTACAGTTGATGCACTTTAATGAGATTTGAGAACATTGGTGGTACCACTTTAGAATTGTATATATTTATCATTGTTGATTTCCGAGTACAAAGTGCGTTATTGTGATCGTGTACATACCTTTGAATATTAATTTTATAAAGACTGTGTTTTCAGTAATACAGTGTGTGGAAATTCCTTTGTGGAGGTTCGGGGACTACACTGTACTTAAGAACCAGCCTGCATCACCTCCCGAAAAGCTAGGCCTTGATTGCTCGTCCATTGCTACCAATTGAGAATCTTAGCTGGGGTCCTCTGTGCCTCTCCTCTACCATATAGAAAGCGGAAGTACAGGCACCCCCCCCCCCCCCCCCACCAGTATCTTCACAGTAAGAACATAATATGCATGAGTTGAAAGATCTTCTTAATTTCTTACGGTCGAGAGTATAGTAGCACTTTTCAATGAGTAAGCCAGTGAAGAATTAACCAAAACGCACATTTTCAGAAAAGCATAACTGCTCACCTTAAACCTTGTCTGTGCATTCCACAACATTTCAGATGTGATTTTATATGTTTTCAATGAGTGCATGAAAGACCAGACAAAATAACAATTGGTTTAATAAGTGTGAATACAGGTCACATTATCAACACATACATTAAATTGTCTCAATATGTCCTGTGTTGTTAGAACTCTTCTTCTTGACCATGTTGCAATGATGTGTACGCTAATGATGTTCATGCCTCCGGTAGAGGAAGTATTGCTAATATATATAAATTCATAGTTTAAACTAATGCATTGTATAATTTTAAAGTTGTACATGTATTAAAGCCACAACAGGTATTGTGCCATTCTACATTTGACCCAAAAAAATTATACATGTCGGTATTAATTAATAAATTTGCGAAAATAAACACATTCTTAATTCCTTTGCTAAAAGACAGCCTACCAAATCAAATATTGCTTTGGAATATTAATATAGCTGAAATAAAAATATTTCTCCAGCATGGGGTCTGGCATGGATTCACATGCTCATAAATATTCCCTGTCGTCAGGCCGGGAATCCTCGGTATAGAAAAAAATCAGTTTCGTTTCTGATCTGTCTTTCTTAGTAGTAACCAATCACTGGTCTCTGGGTCATGCTGCCCCCAGCCAATGACTGCCCTCTCCCTAAGCCCCGCCTGTGGCAGCCATCCTCAGATTTTTACCGCACGTTCAAGTGTTGGGAATCCTCGTGCTGTAGCTCTCGAGCTTTTGATGCGTTTTCGCGCTTTTTCACGAGATTTTTCTCATTTTTCGGTTAAATAGAGCCTCAAGCTCCACCGTTTCTACATCCGATCAACGGGGATCCGTTTCAGAGTTTTCTACGCCCCTCAAGGGTGAGGTTTTCATCGAGTTATGCTTTTGGAGGATTCCAGAACTTCCGAGGCCTACCCCGGACAGGAGAAAGGAAGCTCGACGCCCGGGAAGCTGTTCAGGACCTGCCCTGGATGCCAGCTTCAGAATGTTTTCAAGGAGGACGAGCATTCGTTATGCCTCTACTGTCTCCATGAGGACAAGACGCACACGGAGAAGGACTGTGCGTTTTGTGGGAACATGTCGGAGCGGACCATGAAGGATCGCCACCTCCGCCTCGCCAACTGGCTGGAAGGGAAGAGCCCGTCGGGTGAGAAGAAGAAAAAAGTCCGAGCGGTCTTCTAAGTCCTGTGAGGGCGCCCCGGCGACGGGTGCCCAACAAAAGGCTAAGCACCGCAAGTCCGCGGGCGCCGAACGGTCGGGCTCCTTGGCTGCCAGGCAGGGCGCATCCTCCCTGGCGCCATCAACCATGAGCCAACGCTTTGGCTCGGGTAAGAGGTAGTCCGAGAACCCGGCGAAGCTTCTGGAGAGGCCCCGGTCGATCTCGAAGATTCCGGCAGAGGGGGAGCGAGGCTCGGACCCTCCCCCCAAGGTGAAGGCCCCAGGTGTCCAGAAGGTGACGATGGCCTTAATTCACCCTGCTAAGACCTCGATTGAGTATGTCGACGAGGCCCTGGCTCAGCCTGTGGAGGCTACACCAGTGGAGGCGCCCTCAGGACCCAGAGTCTCCCTGCCACCGCAGAGGGAGTCGTCTTTCAGGCCCATTGAGAAGACCCCCACGAAGTCCTCGTTGGAATAGGTGGGGGAGGGGCTGGTGGCCATCGTGGATACGGACACGACCTCTGGAAGAGCTCATCGAAGTCGTGGAAGAGGCCCAGCCCATCGGAGGGATCCCGACGAGGGCGACGACGAGAGCGACGGTGTCGCCGACAAGGCTCCTCAAGAGCCCTCGCACCCGCCGTTTCCGGCGCCGCAGGACACTTCGGCTGCCATTTTGTCAGCGATTCAGTCCTTATGCTCAGAGATAAGGACAAGGTTGCTCCTTCCCCCGACGGAGGTACTTGAGCCAGACCCGACGGGGGAACCGGAGCCAGGACCTTCGGAAAGTCCACTGCATAAGAGGAGGACGACGCATCCTACGCCACCTCTCCCACCTCTGCGGCCTGCTCTGCCTTCCCCCCGGTCTACTTCCCACGGGGATGATACAGGCACAGACACGGCTACGACAGGTACAAATGACGACGGAGGCGACGACGGGACATGTCCCCCGTCGCCCCCTGCACGGGCGTACCCGCACGACGAGATTGGATCCTTTCATGCCATGATTTCCAGGGCATCCGAGCTGTTCCAGCTCTGCCCAGAAGAGAAGAAGAAAGAAGGGTTCCTTTACCAACGGCGCGAGGCTAAAAGGAAGACGGTCCTCGCCGTACTGCTTCTTGGTGACATCTGGGATGAGGGGCTCGCCCTCCTCAAGAACCCTGCCACGGCGCCGGTAAAGAGGGACCGGTACGAGAAGAAGTACCGGGTCCCCGACGCGGCCCCCTTGTGCCTTCCGGCACAACCTACCCCGGATTCGGTCGTCTCGGTGGCGGCAAAGAAGAAAGCTGGGGGGGGGGCATCGGCCTCGACATCAACTTCCCCGCCGGACGGCGAGGGCAGGAAGTTGGACACGATGGGACGACGGATCATCTCATCCGCAGCAACGACTATCAAGGCGGCCAACGCCCTGGCTATCGTAGCCCGCTACGACAGGGAGTTGTGGTTCAAAATCGCCCCTCTGTTAGACTTCCTTCCGGACGCCAAAAGGGCTGAGGCCCTTGAAATCCTACAGGAGGGTGAGATTGCTTCGGACCACGCCATCACGGTGGCAACGGACATCGCCGACACCGGTTTCCGTCAGTTGGGCAACAGCGTTTGCTTGAGACGACGAGGATGGCTCAAGGCCACGGATTTCCGCCAGGACGTACAAACCAAGGTTTTGGACATGCCCTTCGACGGGAACAACCTGTTTGGGAAGGCGGTTGATGAGTCCCTTCAGGCCATCAAGACAGACAGAGACTGCCCGGGCACTGGGAGTGCTCCACTGCCGTCCTTTCGGAGCTCCGGAGGCAGACAAGGTGCCTCCAAGAGATCCGGCAGTGGCTTCTCCACGTACCGCCAAGCGGCAAGATCTTCGTCCCAGGAAGCCTACAGGGGACGTGGCAAGTCAGGTGGTGCCCGTTGTCGTCGACAGGGAGGTCAAGGAGGCAAGGCGGCCTCCAAACAAGATTGAGCCGACCGTGGGGTCGCGCCCCCGCCGAAGCACCCCAGTGGGAGGCCAGCTGGCGAGGTTCGTCAGCGTGTGGGAGTCCATCTCCACCGACGGTTGGGTGCTGGACGCCCTGCCCCAAGGGCACGCCCTCGAGTTTCAGAAGTGCCCTTGCGTTCCACCCGTGGCCAGGAAGGAAAATCACGTCCCTCAACTACTGTTGGAAGTAAGAGCGATGCTCAAGAAAGGTGCCATCGAGTTCGTCCCAAAGAGGCTTCGGGGCTCCGGAGTTTACTCAAGGTACTTCCTTGTAAAAAAGAAGACAGGAGGATGGCGCCCCATCCTGGACCTACGACGACTGAACAAGTACATAAAGGCACAGAAGTTCCGTATGGTCACCCTCCAGCACGTGCTGGGACAGCTGGAGGAGGGTGATTTCCTGTCGTCGTTGGACTTGGAGGATGCGTACTTCCACATCCCCATTCTAAAAAGACACCGAAAGTTCCTCAGGTTCGTGGTCCAAGGGCGGCACTACCAGTTCAAGGCCCTCCCGTTCGGATTGAAGTCGGCACCCAGGGTGTTCACCAAGTGCCTCGCACCAGTGGCTGCGCCTACAGGGGATCCACGTCTACCCCTACCTGGACGACTGGCTCATCCGGGCAAGAACGAGGGAGCTCGCCTTGGAGCACACTGCGAAGACCGTCCAGCTGCTCACGGACCTGGGATTCTCCCATCAACTTTCCAAAATCCCACCTGGTTCCGTCGCAAGTCGCCCTGTTTCTGGGAGCCAAGCTCGACACAGTGGCGCGGCTGGCCTCGCCGTCGGAGGAAAGGTCCAGGACCATTCTGGGCAAGGTGCAGCGTCTGCTGGCCACGGACATGACCAGGGTAAGATCTATCAAGTCCCTCCTCGGGATGATGTCCTCCTGCATTTATCTGGTGCGCCTTTGCAGGCTTCGGATGCGCCCTTTACAAGAGTTCCTCGACGCCCGCTGGGTCCAGTCGACGGGCAGCTTCGAGGACAGGATCCCTCTCAACGAGACGCTGCGTCAGGCGATCCGGTGGTGGGGTACCCGCTCCCATCTGTCGGCGGGCACGGACTTTCAGATCCCAGCTCACCAGGTGACGGTGACGACGGACGCCTCCCTGGAAGGTTGGGGAGCGCACTCCGGAGATCTTCACGCGAGAGGCCTTTGGCTCCCAGAGAAGTCACTCCACATCAACATTTTGGAGCTCCGCGCAGTGTTCTGGGCCCTCAGGTCTTTTCTTCCGTCCCTCAAGGGCAAGGTGGTGAAGATCTTCACCGACAACACCACCACGATGTTCTACATCCGGAAGCAGGGCGGAACCAGATCCCCCTGCCCTATCCAAGGAAGCCCAGGATCTGTGGCATTGGGCCGTCGCCCAACGGATGTTTCTGGTGCCTTCATCTGGCAGGAATAAAAAAACACGATCGCCGGCTCACTCAGCAGGGAGCTGCGCTCGTGCCACGAGTGGGAACTACGCCAGGATCAAGTGGATCGACTCTTCCGACGATGGGGCGAACCCCAAATCGATCTCTTCGCGACGGCGACGAATTCCAAGTGCCGGAGGTTCGCCAGCAGGTTCCCCCAGCCGAGGAGCATGGGCGATGCTTTCTCGTTCCCCTGGGACGGCCTATTTCTTTATGCATTCCCTCCGCTGCCGTTGCTGCTCCGGCTCATCAACCAGCTCAAGAGGTCCCGGTGCAGGATGATCCTCGTCACACCGGCGTGGCCGAGACAGATCTGGTTCCCGGACCTTCTGGACTTGTCAACGTCCACACCAGTCAAGCTGCCGATGGACGCAGACCTTCTCTCCAGAGAAGGAGGCGCCATTCTTCACCACAACCCGGAGTCGCTGAACTTGCAGGCCTGGCTCTTGCAGCACTAGAGTTTGGAGGGTACGACATCCCGGCCGACTGCAGAGAGGTTCTTGCAAAGGCCAGGGCGTACTCCACTCTCGTGCTAAGGACATAAATGGAAGAGGTTCTCTGTCCGGTGGCGTGCACCGAAGATTAACCCTCTACAGATTACGGCCCCTCAAGTACTGCCGTACCTACTGTTGCTGGCCAAAGCTGGACTGGCTCACGCCTCCATCAAAATACATCTGACTGCAATCTCCCGATATACCAGGACTACGGGACGGGCGTCCTTGTGGTCTCATCGCTTGGTGAAAGAATTCATGAAAGGACTATTCCGATCATTCCCGCCGGTGAAGGCTCCTGCCCCGGCTTGGGAGCTTAATGTGGTGCTGACAAGACTCCGGGGGGAGGCGGGGGCCCATTTGAGCCTATGCATTCGGCGCCTCTGAAGTTCCTGTCATGGAAGACAGCTTTCCTCGTGGCCATCACCTCCGCACGACGAGTGGGAGAGATCCAGGCCCTATCTTGCAAGCCTCCATACTTGACTTTTCATGACACGAGGGTGGTGCTGAGGACGCACCCCTCCTTTATGCCCAAGGTGCCGTCGGACTTCCACCTCAACGAGCCCTTGGTGTTGCCAGTTTTCTTCCCGTCGCCTTCGTCGCCGGCCGAGAGGACTTTGCACTCGCTGGATGTAGCTAGAACGCTGAAGTTCTACGTGGACCGCACGAAGAGTTTTCGGAAGACGTCACAGCTGTTTGTGAACTTTGGGACTGTGAATCAAGGGAAGGCTCTCTCGAAGACTTCCATTTCCAGATGGCTCTCCGGCTGCATCATGCACTGTCACTGGTTGGTAAACCGACCGCTGCCTGGCCGTCAGAGCCCATTCGACCAGAGCGATCGCTGCTACCACGGCGTTCCTGTCTGGTGTGCCCCTGCTAGACATCTGCAGGGCTGCTACGTGGAGGTCGACGCACACCTTCACAAGATTCTACTGCGTCGATCGGGACTCCAGGGAGGAGTCCAGGGTCGGTCAAGCAGTGCTGCGCAACCTGTTCGCCTAAGGTGAGCCTTGTGAGGAGGTAAGAGATGCTTAATGTTGAGCCTGTTGCCACCTCCCGTGGTTGTGCATGTGTGTACTGCTAAGTATTCTCTTATTCATGAGCATGTGAATCCATGCCAGACCCCATGCTGGAGAAGGAACAAGTTACTTACCTGTAACTGTTGTTTTCCAGCATGGGTCTGGCATGGATTCACATGCAAACCCTCCCGCCTACCCCTCTGCGGCTCTTAACTTGGTCATACTGCCACTTTACGTGCTACCAAATCTGAGGATGGCTGCCAGAGGCGGGGCTTAGGGAGAGAGCAGTCATTGGCTGGGGGCAGTATGACCCAGAGACCAGCGATTGGTTACTACTAAGAAAGACAGATCAGAAACGAAACTGATACTGATTTTTTTTTCTATACCGAGGATTCCCGGCCTGACGACGGGGAATATTCATGAGCATGTGAATCCATGCCAGACATATGCTGGAGAACAACAGTTACAGGTAAGTAACTTGTTCCTTGCTTCTAATCTAGCACACAGCCGCGGTTATCAGGCCAGTGAGGAATTTTAGAATTTGTCCCCATTTCACCTGAAGATCAGCCAGCTATAACTTGGATAGTTCAAGGAGAAATCCACCGACAACTTTTAGAGGGACCGATATCTGCCTATTGATTAACAAACACAATTATCAAGACAAATTGATTTTTTTTTGTCAAGTTGCTGACAAGTTACTGTGAAAGCACTGACTCATCATGAATTTAAAGAAAACTTTTAATGAAAACGTTTGATACTCAAAATGTATAATGCTCCCTCCTGAGGAACCAAATGACTTGATTTGGAGATACACGTGTCGAGCGTTTGCCTAAATTATATGCGTTCAATTCTATCAGATTCAGACTTTGGTGTGAAACATCTAATCAAGTTTGTACTCCAACTAAGAGGTCATTCTCTTACTTCAATGTGAATTAACATTCAACCAAGTTTTATTTTGAATCAAATAAAAAATTCATTTCTTTAACGCACAGCAAGTACAAGTCTCTCATTGAATTTGAACCAACAATTTACCAATCGGAGGGCGCAGAGACCCTAAAGGTCTCTTCATACAATCCAGCATAATCTAGCTTGTGACACAGCATCCAATGGCAGTCAACATATAAAGTAACTTATAAATATAAGCGGCATACTTGAAAGCCAAGCGATTGTTGGAACAGTTTTTCTAAAGTCCACCCAAAGGGACTTTATAAAACTATACATTGGGCAATACAGAAACTCCAACTCTTAGTACAGGCCTGTACCAGCTGATGTTATGGTAGCAATGACGGAGCATCCAGGCTTATCTTTGGAGAGAGAGAATGGGCTGTAGGAAGGTACAAAGAACTTGTAGCATACATATGGACAATACAGGCAAAGAGAATTCTTTGATTTATAATACTATTTACCTTTCTAATCACAATACTTATGGTAAGTAAATCAGAGTATAAACCACACTTAGAATGGCAGTATGCTATTCAAGGGGAGTAAAACCACATTAGACTTTTATCACAGTAGCCAATTCAAGGTAAGTAGACTAACAATGTTATACACAAGTACATTACAATACTAAGGTAACTTATTCTATCTCGTGTATAATACAGTTACCCTACCACAATAGTAAGTAAGTACTTTGCAACACACAGAACTTATTCTGTTTCAGGAATATGCAATTACTGTAACATTACTTTTAGAAGAACGGAACACAATTCAAAGGTAATTAAATAACTTTGTATAATTTTCACAATGGCAGTAAGAAAATCACAGGTAAGCAAAAACGAACACTTTGTAACTTATATTTAGGAATATACAGTTAACATTTAACACATAGCAATTAAGTACTTTGCAACACTTGTTATATTTTTCTAGACCGAGTCGTTATACTTTAGAAGTCCTTCCCTATTCTAGGGCATGTGTGTTCTCTGAGGTAGGAGGAGGATCGTGGTGGTCCAGGGGCCAACAGTAGGCGGGTCAGAATAAGGCACAAATGCAGTAAAGTCAGAGTATTTCTCCTTTACTTTGAAGTTAGTGGAATTGTTCACGGACTTCGTAGAAGGCTCCCTAGATGTGTTCCAGCGTTTGGACTTTGGCAAACGGTATGGGTGAACTCCCAACTACACAAATCACCACCCTAGCCACACAGGAGCAACACAAGACTTAGTTTTACCCTCGTCGCAGAGTACCTCGGCAGTGAAGAAGAGCTTTCGGATGGACACCTTTGTGATGCAGCAGCACAAGACCCTGTCTCTGGATTCTTGGTTGTGGTGATGAAAGAAAGGACACTGGATCGGAAATTGCAGCAGCAGGCCAGAGGAAAGGCACCCAGCAGAGGATTCTTTATTGCTTCTTGCGACTCTGTGAGTTTGGTGCCCTTTTCAAGGTAACAGATGAATTGTTGTTGCAGGATGGATTTGCCTGGCTATCTCGGTCCAACACTCTGGTGAGGGGACTGCAAGGAGTGGAATCCTGCTGCTGGAGGTCCAGCAGGAATCACTAAAGTTTCAGTGAGATTTGTTCTTCGGAAGACGATGCTCAGCCCAGGAAGGTCGCAGCTCGCTGTGGGGTGGCTCGAAATTCAGGTTTTCTTAAGACTGATTGGTCCCACAGCTTAAGGGTCAAAGTCCTCTTTTTCGATGACTACTCTGTCGCATTGGAAGAAGGGGTCAACACAGGCAGCGGTTACACAGCAGGCATCTCCGGTCATTGGAATCAGCTACATCTGTCTTCTCTTCATCGAATTCTGCTCCAGTGGTAGACTTGTCGTCAGCTTCCAGATCCAGTCCATTTACCCAGGAACCCAACCCATTAGCATCTATTAAAGAAATCACTGAGAGAAGGGATCTCCAGCAAGAGTTGGTTTACATCGGTGTTGGAAGAACTAAAAAGGAGTAAATGACAAGCCGAATGCTTCTGGCTATAAATGTGTTCCGATTTTCACAAATTGGCCGGGAAGGCCATGAGAAGTCCTAAAAAAATAGCTATTTACGATTCACAGAATAACTTTCTTAATGAACAAATAACTAAAGCCAATAATGTCTCTAAACAGCTCATAATGTTAGAGAAACCTGATATCCAGTCGCAGAACTTTGTGCCAACAAAACTGCTTTAGAGTGCACCAAGCATTAGCTGATAAAACTGTTGCTGCACGAGACAAGATAAAAGCTAACTAACTTGCCATTTCAAGTGTTTCCCCAGCTTGTCCACCATTGACCTCGCCGGAGTCAGAGGAACAGGAGCTAGTGAAGGAATACCAAGAGTTTGCTTTCATGGCCATAAAGGCTCCTGAGTTGATGGAAGCACTTGATGAAACGCCCCTACCACTTGCCCTGGGGATATTCTTCATTCCAGACTTCTCTTGGATAACAAAGCACTTTTTGCACCATTCCTTACATGCGTTATTGCCTCCTTTCAGTATAATACTGTCCATAACCTTATTAAATAAGTCACTGTTACACCACTGATTTAAAAAAAAAAAACTGATCTCAGCAGAAGACTACGCTAACCTTTGACAGATTACCCACTCACTCTTCCTCTTGAAGATAGTGGATAAAATAGCCACCAGACAGTTCTATAGCTTCCTGGATCAAAACTCCATCTTGCTCCCCAGGCAGTTACAGCACTGAGGGTATGCTGGGTATGCTACTGTACCTGCAGACTGACATGCTTGATATGATAGATATAAGCAAGTGCGGATTGCTGGTTCTGCTGGATTTATCGGAGGCTTTTGATTTATTAGATCATGACATCCTCCTATCTACTCTGGATGGGGTCACTAGATGTTCCTGCAGCCCTATTACCTGGATCCACTCTTTGCTATCCCATTGGGTTTCCGCAGTGCATTGGGGTGATTTCTGCTCCGATGTTGCTCCTATCTTCTGTGGAGAACCCCAGGGGGCCTGTCTTATCTTTGGTCCTCTTCAACCTGTATGCTAAGCCGCTTTGTGATCTGCTCCCCGAATGGGTGTCCAATTTCCAAACCATGCAGATGACGCACAGCTTTTGCTTAACCTAAAAGGTAATTATGACTCGGACTCAACAAAACTGAATGTCATCTTTAAAAATGTTAGTGGATGAACATGCACCAGATGTGCCTTAACTTAAAAAGCTGCTACTCTTTGGTCCACCCCATTCTAGACCTATGTTGGACCCCTGCTATGCAACCTTTCTCATTGACAGCTGTAAAATTTTGATACAGACCAAGGTCAAGACCTTAGGTACCTACCTAGACTCCTCCCTGAGCTCTGATACGCAGGTCAATAAGACATAATTTACTCACCGTAATCATATTTCTGATTGTATCTGCTTAGATTCACATGCTGTGCATATAGTCCGACATCTAGTGGTAATCGTATTGCATCTTTTTTTTCGAAGATCGAAAAGGGACGGTGACATGGGCGCCACTGTAACACTATCCCTAATGTGTCATGTAGTGCACCCAATATCCTTCACACGTTGTGGTGCCACTGGTTGTTTTTCTTCTGCCATGAGGGAGCCTTACAGAATGCGTGAGAGAGTACTGAAGAAGGTGTAAGATGTATGTTCCTTCTACTCCAAGAGGGGAGTGAATCTAAGCAGATACAATCATCAGAAATACGATTACGGTGAGAAATGCATGTCTTAAGATGCTTGTGAATCTGCTTAGAATAACATGCTTTGCATAGAATAGCAAGCAGTGCCAGGAGATGGTGGTAGCATGTGTGAAGGAACAGTAGCAAAGAGATGTCTTAGCACCGCTGGTCCCACCTGAGAAACAGACTTAGTGTGTCTAAGCAGTAGTGTTGGACTGTGTCTAAGCAGTAGTGTTGGGTGAAAGTATGAATAGACCTCCAGGTTGCTGCTTTGCAAATGGCATCTAGAGAAACATTTGCATTTAATGCTATGGTAGCCCCCGTGCCCCGATTAGAGTGAATTCTAAGCGTAAAGGGTAGATCTCTCTTGGCAAGGGAGTAACAGTGTGATGGAATTTCCAATCCATTTGGAAATAGCTGATTTAGAGACAGGGTCCCCTTCTCTACCAGCTGCCACAGAGACAAAGAATTGGTTTGTCTTACTCAGTGGCTTAGTCTTTTCCATGGTAGTATATTATTGCCCTCCAAACATCTAGTGCATGGATGCTTCTTTCTGCCAAGTCAGTGGGTTTTTGAAAGAAAGTGGGAAGTTTGATTGATTGGTTCACATGGAACTTCGAGATGAATTTAGGCGCTAAACGTTAGTGGGGGCACAAAACAAACTTGTCTTTGTGAAGAGTCAAAAATGGGTCCTGAATTGAATGGGCATGCAGTTCACAAACTTTCCTTATCAAGGAGATGGCCACTAAAAAAGGCAGTCTTATAGGTAAGGGCGTTAAGGTTAGCCTCGTGCATGGGTTCGAAATATAGGTCCCATTAATCTTGTGAGAACAACATTCAAGTCCCATCCGGGAGTTGGGCTGGAAATCGGGCGTGAAGTCTCTTTACCCCTTCCATGAAAGACTCAGCGACAGGAATCTTGCACCATGAAACCTTACTCTGGGATGTGGTATACGCAGAGAGAGGGGCCAGGTGGACCTTTAGGGAGTTGGGTTCAGAACTTGTTTTCAACAGGTCTGTTGGATAAAGGACAATATCTTTACGAGAGCAGTCAATGGGGTTGACGTTCTTCGCATTGCACCAGATAACAAAGCGTTACCACTTATTGGAGTAACAATGTCTGGTGTTGGGTTTTTTCGCGCTTCCCGTAGTATGTCCATACATATGAGGGAGTTGGAGGTGTCAAAATTCTGACTTCAGGAGCTAGGCTGCTAAATTGAGCGTTTGGGGGCACCGATGCATTGCCCCCCCTCCCCTTTCTGTCCCCCCCACGGGCTTGCGACAGCATGTTTTGCGGGCCTGGCAGTTTCCTGGTAGGGGAGACTGACATTCCCATGGCTGTCTGGCTGCACCAGGATCATCGTGACTGGTTCCTGGTGCATCTTGTGCACTATCCTGTTGAGGAGGGGAATCTGGGGGAAAGCGTAGGCAAATCTCCCGGACCATGTTATCCAGCGACCTTTCCCTTTTGAAGCGTTTCTGTGGGTACCTGGAGGTGGGCGTTCTCCAGAGTCGCGAACAAGTTGATGTCTGCAAAGACGTTGAGTAGAATGTGCTCTTGCAAGCGCCACTCTTCCTCTACGGGTAGATCGAAGTCTCTGCTGAGCACGCCTGCCAGAAGATTTAGTTCCTCTGGAACATGTTGTGAGAGGAACAACATGAGTACCCACTTCCAGATGTTCTGGGACAGTTTGGATAGCCATAGAGAGTTAGTGCCCCGCCCCTTCTTCATGAAGTACATGGTGGTACTGTCCGTAAGGACGAGAACTCTTTCCTCTGTAGATGTGCTTGGAAGGCTTTCAGGGCTTTGAACACTGCAAGCAGTTCCAACAGATTGATTCGATTGTAAGTTACTGATGGGGACCACACACTGTGTGCTGTCTGAAGCAGGTGAGTTCGCCACCCGACAGAGATGCGTCTGTGGTGGGAGTGGTCTCTACTGCGGGGGTGGTAAAGGTTTTCCCCGCAGAAGGTTTTCCTTTGTGCACCACTGCCTTTCCCTTGTCGAAACCCTTTTTGTTGTGATTGAAAACCACTAGAGGAGCCTTGTCCGGAGGCCCAGTTGGATTCCCCTGAGCCATACTGTCCTTATGGAGAGCGGTAGAAAGACTGCCTGCGAACGGGCCAGCGGGTGTTGAAAACTCCTTGCTACTTGAAGGGCTTGGCAGTGATCTGATGGGGCGATTTTAAGGTCTTGTGCTACTTGGAGGTTTCCAAGGCCTCATCTACAGCTTTCCTGAAGGTTGGCATCCTCCACTGGCTTGTTAATGAGGTAAGCCTGGGTCTCCGGCTTAAACCCGGAATTCTTCAACCAGGCGTGGCATTTGAGAAGGGTTCCCTGGGCAAGGACAACCCGTAGATTCGTCAGTCCAAGGTATTTTTGAGAATTTTCTGGGTGACATGTCGCCCCTCCGCAACCACAGCTAATTAGGTGAGTGCAACAGGGTTCTGGAATACTCTTGGAGGCCGTCTGTAGCTCGCTAGGAGCGTGGTATTGTTGCTAGTTCGGGTGGAAAAAGGCAGCAGAGGTGGTGACACGCTTGCCAAGGGCGTACAATTTATTGCAGTCCTTGTAGGGAGGGGATTCCAATGAGGACAGTGGTACCCCCACCCTTTTACACGTAGTAATGACGACCAGGGAGTCCAGGATGGCACAGAGGGTCTGAAGGAGCAGACAGATTTTTCTCCACACAGGGATTGACTGCACGTGTGTGTGATGGTGTGAGCAGAGAGTGGGCTAGGCGGTTCTTTATTGCGTTCAGCAAATTGATAGCTTGGCTGACCGGGGTCTTTTCCTTCAGGATACTTTCCACAAAGTCTGAGTCGGGGGCTTCTTCCTGCGTGGGAATCTTAAAGTGATCACCAGCCCTCTTTAGAAGGTTATTGACCAGCATCTGGTCGTCGATGGGCAATGAATCCCTGGATTGGGTGACCGGAGGAGCATCCAGGAAAATATTATCAGGGTCATTTGGGGGCAGAAGGGGTGGTATGACACGTTCCCTGGTCATCCGTGGGGTCACGTCTGTGTCCTGATGGGTAGGATCTTGGCTGCCCTGACTAGAGTCCTGGACATATTACACATCCTGGCTATGGTCATCTGCGTCATCCAAAAAGACATCTACCTGCAGTCCTGATGGGATTCCTCCAGGGATGAGAATTGAGCACCAGGAGAGTGGTGTCTCTGCAACTTAAGAGTCACAGGACAGGGATCAATAGCCGTATATCTTTTTAAAATGTCTTCAAACTGGCCTGAGAAATCAATGAACTCGGATATCTTGTCTTGTTCATACAAGCTTATCTCTGGTCCATCCAGAGGTGCCCGAGTGATCAGGAGGAGGAAAAGGCCGTGGAGATGGAGCTGGGTCCTGATGCAGGGCCTTGGAGAGGAGGCCGAAGAATAGTCCGTAGGCACATTTTAGGCCTTCTTAGTGTCCGAAACGTGCAAACTAGCTATAGAGAGCTTCTCCCAGAGCTTCGGGAGTGTTTTTGATGAGTGAACCCGTCTTGCTGCATCTTTTGGCGCTACCGCCTTGGAGGCCGTAGGTTTAGTGGGGGCTCCCCGCTAAAGAAGATGATATAACGCCATGTGTAGGCGGGCCGAGGGTGCAGAACCGTGAGGTTCGGAAGGCCCCAATAGGGATTTTGACGGTTGCAGAGCCTTTCCTTGACTGATCCGCCGGGGCAGGTTTAGGGGTTGTGTGCTTTAAAGCAGGTGGTGTGTCCCGTGTTGCCAGGGTGACTCTTCGCCCATAGCACTGCTGGTGATATGCATGTCGGGCCAGGGACGGATACATGGGAGCTCGAGGGCTCTGCAGTTATGTCAACGGCTTCCGAATCGGAGCCGTGGCTGCCGACAGACTCCTCGTCTGAGGCGATGGCACTGGCGCTGAATGACTCTCGGCCTGCATTGTGTAGGTCACCCACCATTGTGTACGTCTGTCTTTCAGGGTCTTAGGCCGAAAGTGTTTGCATGCTTTACAGTGACGATTGTCGTGATCACGAAGGAGACGCAGATTGCATTAGCGATGGGTGTCTTTCTAAGGGAATTTGCTGTTGCAAGTCAGAATTTAAAATGTGTTCTCTCCATAGCAGAGGGAAACAGCAACATGACCGAAAGAAAGGGGAGAGAAGGCTATCCTATCATTCTCAAAAGAATCAGTACCAACTGGGCCCCACTCTCCATACTATAAAGGCCAGGCTGGAGGGCCAAGGTCACGTGGAAAACAGTTGTCGAGCAGTCCAGATGGATCGTCGGCGAACAGGATCTGGTGTCGGAACAACAGTTGAGTAGCTGTCGAGTAGCCGTCGAAGGCAAGCAAACTGCCCAAGAACAGGAATCTGTGCTATAAAACTCTTATGAGCTCTGCATTATGAGTGACCAACTAGTTAAGTGGTAAAAAAACAATTTGGTGGGACCTCGATGCTTGAAATATTTTGGGTACTCTACATGTCACGTTGGGGATGGTGTTAGTCACGTCCATGTCGCAGTACCGTTTTGATCTTTGAAAAAAAGATGCAATACTCCACGATTACCACTAGATGTAGGACTATATGCACAGCATGTGATTCTAAGCCGATTCTCAAGCATCAGAATTTAGTTAATACCACACACTACCATTTATTACCAAGAGAAATTGTGAAACTTTAGCCAGAGCAACAATTCTTTCCACAATCCATTATTGCAATGCTCTCCTATGGGGTGCGACTAAGGGAAACCTCTTTAAACTTCAAAAAGTTCAGAATGCTGCCAAACATAACCAGAAGAGAGCACATTTCAGATTATAGGAAAAACTTCCACTGGTGAAATCTAGAGTGCAATTCAAGATTCTCACTCTGTCGCACAAGTGGATCCACTGTGAAGAAGCTCCAGCATATCTGAAAGATAAACTAACGAGCTACCAGCCACAAAGAGCACTGCGATCAAGCAACAGCCAACTGCTTGTCTGCCCAAAGCCACATCGAGTTAAGTTTAATGGCAAATCCTTCCCCCAGCCGCTTGGAACCTGCTTCCCTTGGATCTGCAATTGGAAAAGAACCGGGTGCCATTTTGCAAACCACTAAAAATATCGTTTGAATAGACTTCCCGCCTATTTTTAGGTTGGCCTGTGCTTAATGTTCTGACTGGTGTCTTTGTCATGCCCTAATGCCCGTTAGGTTTTTGGTGCATAACAAATAAAATAAAAATAAATCAGCACACATGTTTCAAACTTTGAGGGGGGTGGTGTGGGGTGCCTGTCTTTCCAGGACAGCTTCCTAGTTATGACTGCTTCCAGTTAGACATGCCAGAAGACCAAGACCAAGAGCTGCAGAGCTTCAGACGCTTCCCTAGTTTCCCATCTTCAGACACTGGAGCCTCGGCGGGCTACACAAAGGATTCCTGCCAAAGATAAAAATCAAACCCAGACCTCCCCCCCCTCCCAGGACGGCAGAAGGACCAAGAAAGGACAAGCACCCTAAAAATAGCGAAAAAAAGAATACATCCACCATTCTAGATGAATGGTGCCCCTTCCGTGCATTTCCGCAGCTTGGTTGACAGCCTGCAAGTGCAAATCACACAAGTCGGTAAAACACTTCCACTGCCACCAGCCATGAAGGTATGCTTGTCAATGTAACAGAAATGTTACAGGATCAGTATGAAAGGGATACTATGGGCCTCATTACGACCCAGGCGGTAAGTTACCGCCTGGGTCGTACCTTTACCACCATGGCGTAAACTACGTTTACGCCATGGTGGTTGGCGGACTTACCGCCCCATTCCGAGGTTGGCGGGGCGGTAAGTCCCCATTGACCCATTTACCCTTCCCCATTCCCATTTTTGCCCCATAGGGCATAATGGGAGTGGGGAAGGCGTTAATTACGCCACCGTAAATTACGGTGGCGTAATTAAAAACAAGGTCCCTTAGCGCCATGGATTTTAACACCTGCTAAAAGCAGGTGTTAAATCCGCCATAGCCCTATGGGACCTCGGAATCAGGCGGTAAGGGTCGGCGCTGTTTACGCCGCCGTAAACCCCTTACCGCCTGGGTCCTAATGAGGCCCTATGTAACCCCTAGGCATGCCACATAAACTGGTGTGGACTAATCTCACAGTGGGGATTGTAGAAAGGTTAACAAGCATCCTTCTACCCTTGGGAGCAGTAGTTCACTCAAGGAACCCAAGAAAAAATTAAAAAATTGAAGCTCAAGGAGCTCCAACCAGCAACATTGCACAGACAGTGCGGTGTGCTGCAATACTATAATGTAGATGCCCAGAAAGTAATAGGAAAGTATGATTCCCAAAATAAAGTATGGAGAGTAACAAAAATTACTTCCATTGAAAGAGTAAAAGAAAGGGCGAGTGGGGAAAAAGGTTCCCACTCACTCAGGAACATAGAAAAATAATCAAGTCCAGAAAAAAGTGCTGGGGGTCTCACAGGTGAGGGGGATTTAGCATACACATGAAAATCTAACCTAAAAGAGATGTCTGTAGTTTCTGGTAAACTTGTGCAAGGCGAAGATTATCGCTTTTGAAAAAAGTGTAGGTGGAAAAATATATAGCAGATGTAATTAATGTTTGGTCGTATCACAATTATTATTGAAATTAAACTGGATTAAGCGGACCATCCTCACAGGAGACCTGTTGGAAGACATTATGGGGATGGTGGGGGGAATATACATTAGGAGCTTTTTGTGCCTTTTACATACGCTTGTCTGTGTGATGGAACAGCATTCGTAAGTAACTTGTGAGTCATTCCGAGGCGACCCTTTTTGGGTAACTTTGAAGATTCCTACATATCCGATGAAAAGTGCATGTAGCACACACTGATGCAATTTTCCCTTACATCGGTTAAGACCTAATTGGCTCAGCTGTCAGCCTCAGAATGAGGGAAGCCACGGACGAGGAGCCATACTTGTATCAATAAGACCATTGGGGAAAATGTGCAGCACTGTACTGGGAGTGTTAGCATGGCTAAAATGTGTACATCTTAAAACAATACAGGAAGACATTATTGTCCACACCTGAAGTTCTCAAATTAAATATAAAAAGAAAATTTACTTTTTAAAGTATGCAACAGATGTGAAAAAGAAAACAATAGAAGCTAGAAAAGATCATACATACATCATAATTGTTATGCAGCTAAAGATGCATTGAAACGGGAATAAATAAATAATATTGGAGATCTATGTACACTCATTTAAGAATGAATTGAGAGCCGCTTGCAAGATATTATAAGTAATAATAAGAAAGTAAGTTGAAGGAAGACAAGAACACCAGTTAGTAAATGTGTGTAGGGATTCAGCAACAAAGACAAATTGATGGACAATTATGATTTCTGTAGTCGAAAGCAGTGATATGGTCTCGCTGAGGATTAGAAGTCACCTTTATATATTGGGATTAGGGGGTGTATATGTAAAATGTGGGCAGATACAGAAAGGACTGTCCTTTTATGTTGAATATTCGTTTTGGGTGCTGTAAATACGTTCACATGTTGTGGCAACATGCTCTGCCCACATTTTGAAGTGGGGTCAGGAGTGGTGTAGCTAAAAAACACCCACACACTCCCATTATACGAGCAAGGTCAAAGTGTCACTTGCTTTTGATAAGAGAGGGGTTGGGGGAGCTTGAAGTTAGCAGAAAAGGTGTAGGCCCTTCTGTGGGACCGCTCACACATGTTGATTACAAAAAAAAACAGGTCTAATTCTAAGTTTGATACAATAAGAATGTGAACAATTTTTTTAAAAATAAATAAATGGTAAGCAACACCATAAGGGTACTGATCAGTAACACAGCTTTTGCACAAATATCCCCATTAGTCATACATAAAACACATATGTACCAGAATTGATAAATGATATGAAATGTAAAAATTACCATCTCTTTTTTTTTATTTACTATATAATGTGTTGCTCCATAAAAAGACGATAACTTTTGACTGACAGATTTGGGTGAGGTTTTACTGACCATTTGTTGTTAAGTTTTATTAAAACAAAAAAAATGCACTTTTGGCCTACTCCCCATTCGTTGTTTCATAGACAAACATTATTTTTTGCTCCACCACACAGCCCAAACCGCTAGACTGATTTAGACCATGTCCGTAACAACTTGGGCACGAAGCGTTGACTCACGATCATTTTGTGGTTTGGGATTCTGTCCAGTAGTTTTTCATATTTGACAGAGACCTTCTTCCCAAATTATACCTATATCCAATGATGTATTGCGACATGAGGCTCTTCCAAAATGGAAAAGTTGCAGTTTTCTTGATGCAAGAGATAACAATGATATACCCTCGGTTATCGGGAAAAGAAAAGGCAGAAAAATGACATTTGAAGGGCAAGAAATAGCAAATGCCATTAGGCAAGAGGCGGAGGGGAGGAAGAGGACACAAAGTGAAATTTGGGAGTTGGAGGTGGGCTAGGGACAGAGTTTGCAACACAAAGCTTTCCCATACCCTCGTATATTGAAGGAATACGCATCTGCCTGACTTCACAGATGAAACTGCGTCACAGAACCAAGTGTTTGGGGGCGGCGGGGAAACGGGAGTGGGTTGGGGAGGCGAGGAGGCCATGAGGGGAGGGGGGGAGCAGGCACAGATGAGGAGCCACTTGGTGAGTGCCTGCGAGGGTAGAAAAAGCATTTTTATTTTGTTTTTGGCGTTTTCCCGATAACCGCAGGTATAATGACTACAAATAACCAAGAATACAATTAGATAGATTTGTAGCATTTAGCCATGCATCAGACTTGGTTAGAATTGTGTAGTTTAGTATGTGTTGCAACCACTGCAAGCCATTTAATGGCCCTATGCTTATCGCACTCGATCCAGCGATAATAAGTAAGAGTTTGAACGTCCTTATGTGTCACACCGTGCTATGTCATTTGTCTGTCTTTTTAAATTTGTTTTAGATACTATTTGTCAACATTTCTGTCTCTCTATGGAGATTTTTGGGTCTGTCAAACATTCAAATAGAATGCTAGGCTGAGAGAACTTGCATGCTTAGCCTTTTGTACAAAGGAATTCACCATTCCACTCGCAGTGATTTGTTCTCACTGCCCATGGTAATTATATGTATATACATCTCTTTAGATCTATGATGTCATTATCACATCATCCATAAGGCCTACTGTGGAGAAATTACCTGTCCTGAAGATGGCCACAATATTTACCTTTGTTTGGACACCTGAGAAAATGTCCAATCCATCATTTGGCCGAAACATGTCGACACTCTACATCTCAACAAATGTCTACATTTAGGCGTTTGTAGTATTATTACATAGGATTATAGGGTGTATTGATTTACCCATCCTTTCTCTTTTTCTTTTTCTATTTTCTTTTGTAGCCTTTGTTTTATCTGTTAATGCAAGGATTACACATTTGCCTTTGTGTTTTTTATTCCTCACAGATGTATTAAATTGTGTGTTTTATAAATTGTTTTACATATAATTAAAATTTGACCTCATGTATGCTGGAGCGTCCGGCTTTTTGTACCCGTTGACTTCCTGTGAAAATGTTGATCTCTAGACCTTTATATGTGTGACCACAAGCGCTTCAAACTCCCTCTAGGATCGTAGAAGTGAGGGGTAATCAATTCTCAGTGCCGTTTTTCAGCACCCCTGTCTTCATACGTTTTATTTATCCCTCCTTGAGAATTGCTCCCCCGAAAACAAACTTTTTTTGGGATTTGGCCTCTTTTCTTAGTTTAGTATGTGTTACACTTTGATAAAATTATCGAGATTAGTCATTTGTCACAACAGATAGGACAGTGTACATTATCCACATAGTTCTTTGGCTAGTAGCTAATTTCTTCTAACACCCCACGTCTACATCATCGAACACACCACCCAAACACTATACACCTCCACTGGGCTAGCCAACACACACCCAACACAAGCAACACACACTTATAAAGCCAGACACTGGACCTTACCCGTACAGATGCAACAAGCCAGTGCGTTAACCATTAACACCTGCCAATGTACACATCAAACACAGACGCACCCCAACACAACAAATAGCCACACAGAAAACATCCCAGGCATTGTACCTTACCCATACGGATACAGCAAGCCAGTGCACGCAACCTACCATCTGCAAGCCAACACACGCAGATGCCAGTTTCTCCTAGTTCTGGACCTATCCTATCATTCTTCCCTCACTATCCAACCCGTCCTCTTTCTTGCAGAGCCACGCTAGTGCCTGGAAACTGCCCTTGGGTGGTATCTGTGCATGTTATGAATCAGCATAACATTACAATGTAATGGCGGTTATAGAAAAAAAGTTATTAAAATATGTTTTTACAGTGACGTTGGGGGTGAAATATCACTGGCCATACAAAGTGACTTGGTAGTGTTTTAAACTGCTGAAGTCCTGGTAGTGTTGTAAAATATAAAGTTGGCACAGCCAAAGGCTGTGGTCACTGGCCATGGCTGAAGGCCTTCCTCATAATATTCAGTGGGCACGGCCAATGGTCTTTTCGAAGTCATCCAAAGTATAATAGTTTGGGTGACTTCGACAAGACCATTGTGATCGTTCATGGTTCTTTTTTATTAGAGGCCGAGTTTATTTTGAAAAAGTATGCAGCCTCTCAATGGTGACTTTTTACTAATTTTACAAAACAGAGTGATGTGATAACTTACAGGATGAATGTGGTTGTTTGTCCGTTTATACGCTGGTGTATGATGTAAAACATAATTTGAGTCTGAGTAAAATATTTGCTGAAGATTATTTGAGTTAGTAGTAAGAATTCAAATTGGAAATGAGATGAATATCAATGATATAAAAATGACCATTTAATGTAACAATGAGTACAATTTTATTAAATATTTGTCAAACATTACTGTCAAAAGTGCTCGTACTGTAAACTTTTAAATTGATTTAGATTATGTGTACAAATCCGCTTTGTATGACTCGCCGGACTGTAACCCTCAATCTTCCCTGAATCAACCACATGTAGGCTGTATATGCCATGAGCCTGTACCTTATGGGTAAATAAATAAAGTGGAATTAAGTTTTTTTATATTGTACAAGTTTTGCTTATCTTTTAAAAAAAAAAAAAGAATACAGAGATAGAAATGGCCATAAATAAAAGTAAAGGTGTTAAGGAGTTAACGAAAAATAGTTAGAAAAGAAGAAATTGAAAACTAAAAATGATCCTACAGGGATCGAAATTAGGATTTGTACCCAGAGTAAAAAGCAGCTCCTGGGTATCGGGCATAATCAGTAAGGCAGGAGCTACCTGTGGAGAACCAGGAGCTTGTACTTAACGCGCAGCAAATCTAACGTTGCACAAGATGTAAACTCTAAACCTTTTGTCCTTCTCCAATATGCTCTAAATGTTCCTTGGGTGTGTCTTTATTCTCCTAAATATACATTCCCAAATATTACTCATGTAATATCACTTAGCTAGGTTGGTATGGCATCACTTGCTGCAGGAGTCAAAACTAGCTCCTGGTAGTTGCTGGTGAGGCTGCCCACACTGACTCCTCCCACCGGCCTTGCCCATCAGTCCTTTTGACACCTCAAAGGGACTGAATGCTCTACGTAATGCTGCAGCAAAAAGCTTTCTTTTTCGGTCGCTTCAGTTTTTCTCTCGACCCTTTTCTCTAAATATACTTATGCTGTTGCACCTCCAGCTTCACCGCCATACCTTCCTTGTATGCCAGTGATGACTGGGATTCACCTCATGCTTCACCAGCTTCCAGGTTTCAGACACGCACAGTCGCTGCTTGAGGTTTCTTGGAACAATTGGCCGTCCTGCACGACCCACCATTCCTGCGCGCATTCTCAGCATCTTAGCTGATGGACGGACCTCTTTGGCAGTACTCCACAATCGGACAAGGGGTTTATCCTGAATCGGCATTGCAGAGCTCCACGCGCCACTGAGGTAAATACCTTCTTTTCTCAGGCATCCGGCGCAGTACTCCTTGCCTGGGATTGACATGGGAGGGGCTGGTCTGAACCGGGGTGGCCCAGAGGCCATAACTTCTAACACCTGCCCTAGGGTTCTCTGAACCCTAGCATCTGAATAAGTTCAGAGGGGGGTGAGCTCCTCACTGAGGGTACTCCGTTACCTCCCGAGCCTACGCTTGAGACTCCTGTTGCCTCTGTTACCAGGAAACCTCTTGAGTGTCTCGAATGAAATCCAGGGACACCACATTGGTAGGCAATAGCCCTTGTGTCGCCACACCAAAACCCAAGGGCTCCATATTGGTAGACAAAGGCCCTTGTGTCCCTAAATCTGCAGGCCTCAGCACGCACAAAATGGCAGACCAAAACAAAATGGTGCCCAAGGAGTGTGCCGGGAAGTCCAAGGGAACAAGTATGCACTATTCCCAAATCGACGTATGTAGCTGGTCTGGACCCCATGTCCTTGACAAAGGATCACCAGCCAGCTTTTCAATGGGGGAGCTGGCTACAGTCCCAGAGACGGAGACCACAAATCTCTGGTGCCTCTGCCATCAACAGTACCACAAGTGTCATTGATGCCCTGTTCCGGCTGGTAGCTCAAGGAATGGCGCACTTCTTATCTGTCTTCAACATCGGCACAACCTCTATGGACCTCCACGGCATGGCCAGTTCGGCACTGATAACCTTACTGGGTCCCATCTACGTCACCTTGGAAATCCTGCCGTGGCTCCTCTAAACGCCAAGCTGGCCCAGATGAAAGCCACCCATCCTCAGATATCAGAGTACAGATTCTTTGACAGGTTTCAAAACCTCATGAAGTCGAAAGGCATGAGTATTTTACGGGCATGATAAGTGGGATGATGCCTTACCAACCTAGATCTCCAAACATTCCACCAACTCCTGTCTCAAACATGGAAACTAAGCCTACAGCAACATCCGGCCTTACTCAGCCTCCGGGGCCTGCCCCTAAACAGCCTCTGAACAAACGGGAGCAGCCAACAGCTCCACCAGCTCCCTAGTCAGCAGCCAGTGTCTCCGACCTTGCACCCTCCTGATGCTCTGAACAAGGATTTATCATGGAGCGAGGCAGAGGACGTCTTAACCTCATTCGGCTAAAGTCTTCCATGACAGGACGTTTGGGCTGTTGGAATTCCTAGGGCTGCCTACTTCCGAATAACCACAACAGGAATCTGGGGTGATTTCCTAGGTGCTATCCCCCAGATATTCAGGCAGATCTGGGTTATGGATACAATAGGATGTCTTAGCCGAGGCCAACAATCTGGCAAAAGCCACATACAGTGCAAGCGACCAATGGGTAGCTAGAGACGTGCTGAATGCCCCTCCCTCCAAGAAGTTGAGCCTCACCACTAATCCATAGCCACACTGCAGTAGTAGCCTCTGCTTTGCTCTATGCTAAGCCTGCCATGTGTGTCAGTTTGGGTATGTTATGCAATCTTTTATATGGCGCATCTTACACCCAAGGATGACATGGCGCAGCTTACACCCAAGGACCTCATGCCGCTATGAAGATCCGGTAAGAGGCGGAAGACAAAGTAGAGAGAATGACAATTACTGAAATAGAACAGTTTTGAGAGAACATTGACGGACCAGATCAGCAGATCAGTAGTATTTCGAAGATACACAGGAAGCTTGCTCCATATTTGTACGCCTGCGACGGAGAAGGCTCTACCGGCTACTCCAGCTCAGCGAACTCTAGGCACTGAGCTACGAAAATCTGGGTAACGGAGTGGCGAGCCTGCACATTGCGAATAAACATTTGCTGCCAATAGTCCTAGCCTTAGCCATTAAAGGCCATGTGGACTAAACAGAGCTCCTTGGACTCAACTTGACGAGCCACCGGAAGCCAGCGGAGACTGTGCAGTCCTGATGTGACACGGTCCTGAGAGCAGAGCCCAAGAACAGAGTCTGTGCTGCAGTGTTTTGCAGCACCTGTAGTCGATCCAAAAGATAGGCTGGTTGAGACAGATAAAGCGCATTGCAATGTGCTGAAAATCAGTGAGGCCAGAGCAGAAAGAAACTGAATTACTTTGCGCAACGCAAAGTTTGAAATGGCCTTGCTGACAAACCAAGCTAACCTGTGCCTTCATAGAGAGCAAAGCCAATATTTTAACACCCAGATTTTTTGCCATAGGCACAGGCTGTGGATAAAGGCCTAGAGACGGATGCCAGTAATCTGGCGTCCAGAGGGCGACTGCAGTCGGAGACCCGGCAATCAAAATCTTTTTGCGCTATTCTATTTAAGCCAGTTCTGGTGCATCCAAAAATGAGCTAAGCATAGGTATAAGTATAGATGCCAATAGCGTAATCAGGTAGGAAAGCAGAGAAATAGGACGATGGAAGTAAGGGGTCAATCGACTCCTTTTTAAGGAGTGGGATCACCATGGCGTACTTAAGCGGAACAGCAATAGAACCAGAGAGAAGAGTGGTTAACAGCCATGGAGACCAAAGGAGCTATATCTGGTATTACTTGTTTTAAAACAGTAAGAGGTATAGCATCCAAAGGAGAGATTGACTTAAGCTTCCGTTTTGTTTGAATTAGGGCATCTGAGCTAACAAGAGAAAGACCAGGAGAATGGATTAGTAGAGGCTGCTATTGGAGCAGAGCTATGAGCGTATGAGCTGGGTGCAGATGTAGATATAGTTTGTCGAATGAGCTGCATTTTTTCAATAAGAATCTGTTAAATCTTTCACGCAAAGACTGGGTGGGAGGAGTACTACTAGGTAGGGAAGGTACTATTGATGGTGACTTGACAATCCTAAAGAGTTCTCTAGGCTTGTTAAGAGCATGTGTGATTTGGACAGAAAAGTAGGAGCGTTGAGCTTCAACTATGGCCTGCTGGTAAATACATGTCACCTTACGAAAGCTCTGCATCGCCAGCCTAATTAAATAAAAAGGACAGACGCCTAGATTCATGCGGTTCCAAGGTATACACCAATGCCTCCCTACACTTCAGATAGGCTAATACAGACGCTCTCCTCCTGGTGGCAGCCAACTAGATGTTTTGACGGGAGATCGGCAATTTCCAGGCTTTCCTTCCAACTGCAGGCCTTTAAATCTGGCATAATAGAGGCCATGCTTATTGCCCACAGCCTCCTTGAGGCATCAGTACACCACATCGACACCTCCAGTAGAGGCATAGCACTAGGTGCTGACGTACAGAGTGACTTGGATGCCTTCTACCAGATTCTCTCAAGAAGTACAAGACTGAATACTGGACTTTTTACCAATTGACGGCCAGGATCTCTTCCATCTACCTACGGACGAGGAAAACAAGGGGAAAACGTCTGTGCACACTGCAAAGTCTCTAGGGAGGCTCTCCAAACCGACGAGTCTTCTGCAATCTGCCTTTTCCAAGGATGCCAGACAGAGGTCGTTTTCATGGCTACTAAGCCTTGAACCCCGACAGGGCTCCTAGTGGCCATAGAAGATACGACATGGAATGATCCTCTGCAGCTCAGAAGAAACAATGACACGCCTAGCAAGGTCCACACAACAACAGTTGGCTGCAGGCTCTCTCGTCTTCTTCCACACTGGCAAACCATCTCCCAGGACCTTTGGATGCGGTCTGTAGTCTACAAGGGCTACCACATTTCCATTACTCTCTGCCCTCCCTTCTCTCCACCTCTCATACAGATTGGTTCCACTCCTCTTCTGGATGAGGATAAACTGTTCCTCTCCATGGAGGCCTTAGAAGTTGTTCCCCAGGTCAACGAGGCCAGGGCTTCTACTCAGTCTATTTTCTGTGCCCAACAACAAGAGGACAATCCTAGACCTCTCTACCATCAACCTTTTTCTACCCAACGAAAAGTTCGACATCGCCTGCACGGACACAGGGCTCGGTACAAGTGGAGGACTGTTTTTACTCTGTGGACCTCAATGATGCACGTCTCCACGTGGGAGTCCCACTGGAGAATCCTTCGGTTCTCCATCTGCAGGCGCCACGTTTAATACAAGGCCCTCCCTTTCTTATTCTAATCTGCTCTAATAGTATTTGCAAAGCTGATGAACACAGTTGTCTGCTCTCTTCACCTTAAGGGTATACACTTCTACCCATACGTCTGTGCACCCTCTCAGCACCAAGCAACTCCTTCTGTTCAGGCATTGACCAATACACTCTTCAATCTAGGTTTCACCTGAAATCAACCTTCACCCCTGTTAGAGACTTACCCTTCTGTGCTTCGTGTGGGACTCTGTAGTTGAGAATTTTTCCATCCCAGCAGTTGGTTGTGGATATCTTTGCCTCCATCGATAATGGTTCACAGCAGCTGACTACCTCAGGGTGGTGGTTTCAGAGACTGCTAGGGTGGAAAGTTGAATGCATACTATTTGTTCCTCTAACACAGCTGCAAATGAGGCCTTTGCAGTTATACTTAACAAGCTCCTGGAACAAGTCTACAGGGAGACAGTTGGACCTAATTCCAATCCCAGCCTTTTTGCATCAGGATTTGACATCATGGGCCAGCACTCCAACTCAAGTCAGGGTATGCCCTTTCTGGAAGCGGACCCGGAGGACTGTCACCACAGACTCGTCCATCTGGGTTTGGGGAGCAACTGCATTTTTATGGCCTTGGAGTAATATGAGGCACATATGGGAAGAGCCATTTAAAGTGGTGGAATTACCTTATTGTGTTGTATGGGACAGTGGAATAAGTAGCTGTATCGAACACCAAGTCTGAGTCCAGAAGGCCAGTAATAGATTGGTGGAACACCAAGCGAGCCGAAACAACAATATTGTCAAGGAGAAGAGGTTTGTTGATAATGATTGCATTCAGTGGCATCCTGCACATTTTCATGGAGACACGTCCATACGTTACAAACAGAGGACTTTTCTCTCCGTCGTGCAGAAACTTCTTGACCGGGACATTTCATATCCTTCGTGCTTGCTGATGCCAGACAGACGGGCGTAGGGTATGATTTATTGCTGCCAAGGCCCTTCGGGCGATAGCCCAACTGATTAGATTATCATAAAATTGCAGTTGGGGACTGGTGCCATTCGCAGATATTAATGTCAAGAAATGGAAGATAAGGGGCACTAAAAGAAAAAATATAATAGTAATATATAGTCCAAATCTGTGTTTGCAATTGGTCGATTTATATCCCCTGACTCGACCCCTCAGTTAAGGAAAGTGTTGCATTCGGAAGCAAATCTGTTTTCTGATGTGTGTAGCATTATGTTGGTGAAAAGTGAAAATTAAGCCATGCAGGCTTTACAAAAATATGTACTTGGCTAAAATTAAAGCGTTCACAATTAAGAATTCTGTGATCCTGCACGCAGGCAAAGATCAACAATTTTTATGAATTTAATGACGCTATATGTTGTAGAATTGGCAAACTGTTTCTCCCTTGTTAACATCAAGAACAAACGAGCATAATGATTGCTAGTCCGCATGTGGCATAAGAATCTTTGACCACAGGGTCTAATCCTGCAGTGTTTACCTCGTTTAACCCCAACAAATGAAACCAGAGCTTTCCAGGTAATGTACAGATCACAGTAAAGATACCAATTTCTGAATATGCATCCTGTTGTTGCAGGACTACTGCTAATGTTTAATCCTGCACAGTTTACTTTCCTAATATTATTTTAATTACGGCTGTCCCGTTTAATGTTATTTAGTATGTCGTTGGCTCTGTGTGTGGAAACTTTATTCAATTTATAAATTGTATTTTGAAGGGGCAAATGAACCTGAAATCTGGTTCCTGACTGCAATGCATTTTTGTTAAAACAATTGTTGTGGACAATGAATTTTAAAGAATGATTTCAGTTACTGTAAATCTGATCAATCCAAACGGACAGAATATACCGTATTTAAGTGGATGTTCTTCAAATACATTTTTTAGTTGAATTTAGGTTAGTAATATGGAAAGAGTTTAGGAACGCCCAAAAGTAGAGGATGCTTTAAAATATTGCAGGCTACCAGATAAATGCAGGTTTCTTGCTTTGGGCATGAGAGGTAATCTGAAAGTAACACATTTTTCATCTATCTAGAGTACCAGCCTGACACTGATTGACCTCCCTGGCCACGAGAGTCTGCGACTGCAATTTCTGGACCGGTTTAAAGCTGCAGCTCGGTAAATGAGTTATACAAATAGGACACGTGTGAATCCATTTCACCGTCTAATCATCATGCACTTTGTAACAATGATGAGGCACTCTACCTCTGTAACCACATTTGGAGCTGAAATGTATGTTTCATATGTTATTATTCAGATGTATAGTGTAATTTATTTTAATTAGCTAAAGCTGGTTTAGAAGACTTTGGCTTGAATATGCAGAAGTTATGACACTCAAAAGGGAAGTCGGTTGTAGGGTTATTTGGTCAAGTAGAGAGGAGTGCTAGTGTTGGACTATTTTTCCAGGCATAATTTAGTGTTGCCTATGCCAGTTACAGTGACTGCAAGGCCTAGCATACTCACAGCGTTGTATTTGGTCTGAGACAATATATTTGACACTTGGGGGCGGGGGGGCTGAATAGTGTAACTGGTGTTAGGGAGAATTCTCATTTCTGTGCCAATTCCCTTCAACCTTAGAGACACCGAGCTCTTTTTCTGGACTTTTTTTAACCCTGGAGCGAGTGTGACCTTTTTCTCGCTCTCATTGTGTTTTGACCTGATTTGGATTGTGTTCTCACTGTATTTGGAGTCTGAGAAACTCCATAGGCATCTACTTTTTGAATGGTGACACACTGCACCTTCAGTGCAGTGTCACAGAGAAATCCTTCTAGATTTCTCACAAGGTTTAAATACCTTTTCTTGGGTGAACTACCGTTCCCAAGAATAGTAAAGTGAAATTTGCTTTACTTTACTAACCTTTTCTCTTTTGTATGACCAACACACCCCATTTTATCTGGAGTGATGGTGGGTTACCTAGTAGCCCCTTATCCTGCATTCTCATGTAACATTTTTATGTTACCCTCCCTACGTTAAATGGCTGGTGGCAGTGGTTTAATTTTTCCTACCATTGCGCTGAACCCTCGGCTGCCGTATAGTACCCATGGGTGACCATTTTGTCAAAATGTCCCCGACTTGTTTTGTTTACCAATTTTCTGTTTGAGGTCTTTCCTTGGGTTTTACTCTGTGCATTGAGCCAGGTTTGAGCCCTTTGTCTTGACTTGGGTGGGCTTCAGCCCTGAAGCCCGCCTCTGGCTCCAGTGTGTCTAGAAGGACAAATGTGAGGGAGTGTCCCGAAACTCCCCTGTCCTTTGTCTCTAGGAATGCCTGAATGCAACCAGTCCTGATTGGCTGTTTCAGGACAGCCACCCTGCTGTGTGACTGATAGCCCAGGATGTGCATGAATGGGAGGAACCTGCTTAAAACGCGAAGGTTTTACGACTAGAGGCAGAGTTGACCACTGGGAGAAACACCCGACGAAGAAACCGTGAATGAAGCTTGCTGCATTCTCCTGGACCTTTGAATTGCCCGGTGAAGCCCTGCTGCAGTGCTGAAACTTCTTTTTCACTTCGACAGAGAAGCTCCAGAAGGGACGACTTCTCCCCTTGGGTTAGTGGGACTAACTAATCCCGAGACTAACTCCACTGGACCATATTCCCCGACTGGCTGTACTTTTTTGTTGCTGCAAGAACGGAGTAATCTGTACTAGAGGGAAACGTCTGATGCAGTAACAAATTCAGCTAGAAGCTCCAGAAACTAAGGACCCTCAAGAAGCAGGACGACCAGATCCTGAGTCCCCTCACCAGAGTGCAGGACCCAAGGAGTGAAGGAAGCCCAACCGGTATCTGAGATCCCCGACGGTGCTGTTTGCTAAGCGCTGAAACCGCAAACTGCTGCTGAACCGAAAAGAGCCCGTGGCTGCCGACTACCTCCCAAGTACTGCCGAAGGAGACCCTCAGGCGTCCTCTCTCTTGTCCCCATGACTGAGGCTCAGGAACATGGGGTCTGCATTGCTGTAAGCAAGACAGAATCCAGCTGGGCCACTCTTCTTCAAACTAGAGGTAGTGTTTAGGCTTGAGGTACTTGACTCATTGTCTTTTTTTTCTCAGTTGGGAATTGTATTGACTTACCTTTTTAGAGTTGATTCCAACTCCCTTTTCACCGGCTTAACAGCTTGTGACCCTACAAGTCCTTTTTCTACAAATGCTCTAACTTTGTGCAATACTTTTAATATAAGAACTGCTCACTGAAGAGACTTCTAGTCCACTGACTTTGATATTGTTTGCCACTCATAGGTGGTAACTTGTTTTAGACGTACTGCTGGAAAAGGCTTGTCTATATTTAATTGGATGATTTAGTTGTCCTCACAAAAGGTGTTGTCAAATGGCGCTGTAACCCTGGATAGTTATGACTAGTGTTTTGAGAGGTCAACAAATGCCAGAGACCACGCAGGAGTATTCCCTAGGATGTTAGCCACTTGGTTATCTGAAACCCTGTAAATGTTAGCTTTGGAACACCACAGGAACCCTGTAAAAGTTCGATTTGGATCACCATTGACACGATTGCTATTACCATTCTGCCTGACATACACGAGGCATACGCATCAGCAGCCAGAAGTTCTGGCTCTGGGATAAAACGCTGCTGATCTACAGCCACACCAACTTTATAAGCAGCGCATTAGGAGCTAGAACGACTAGCAAGTACGAGATCCAATAATGAGAAGAGTAAAGATAAAACACCTCGTTAAGACTTTCAAGATAAGTGCACTGAGACCTTTTGCACAAACTGGCTTGAAAATGACCACATAGGTCGAAACACGTGTCGGCTGTCTCAGATTCTTTTTGGATTCAAAAGTACTTTTTGAAGGAAAACTACTTTGAATACTTTTCTGGACATTTGTTGACCTCTCAAAACACTATTCATAACTATCCGGGGTTACATTGCCATTTGATGACACCTTTTTTATTGTCTGTTTTATTTGGTTTGGGAGTTTAGGGGCTTCTCCCTTCTGTTGTCACGGCTGCAGGTGACCACCCTTCAGGTTTTGGAGAACAGCGCACTCACTTTTGGTTACAACCCGCTAGCTTCTTTCTACTGAGAACCTGTTTAACCTTTTCCTTCCCTAAACCTTTCCTTTCTGCAAACTCAGAATCTGCAAAGTTTAGTGCGAGATATAAATGCAATTACTGTCCTTGTAATTGACATCACCACAGGGTGTAGGAATTGTGTAAGAAGTATATCCAAAGATTATCCACTAAACTTGTTCTGATTCTGAAAAGTAATGTTAAAGTATATTTACATTGTTACATGAATTACCTTTTCAAAGAACGCTTAATAAAAAATTGATAATTAAATAACTATTTAGAACAGAAACCTTGAGTGTAAGTGTTAGTTGGCTACTTGTATTTACGGATTTCCTTTGTACAGCTAAACAGCTCACATTTACCCCTCTTGAGGTAGGCCTGGCTTCTCAATTACACTACCAACTTGTGTAGTACAGACCTATACCAAAAGGTGGGTTACCTAATACCAAGCACATAAGTGTTGCGTAGTCTCACACAGTGTTACTGCATCAATTCTTACCTAACAACTGATATTCCAAAGAGATGGGGTCTTATTAACATCATTACTGTTGAGATGGAGTTTCAGAACCAACACTGTGGGAGGGTTCATACGAGGGCCAACCTAGTTAGTGAACACAGTTATTGACGCTTAACAAAACTCTATCAAGTTAAAGTAGACTAAGCAGCGACGCAGAATTTAGTGGCAGGTATAGAAGTACAGTTAACCACACATATAACATTCACAGAATGTAGTCTACACAAATATGCTAGTTTATTAGACATTTAACACACTAAGCAGGTCAAATTCAAGAAGGGCATATTGCACCAACAACTATTTTTACACACACACGCAATGAAAGTATAATAAAGTGAAAAGACAAATGCAACAACCATATACCCGGTCTGTCTAAAATATAAGGCAGACACCTAGCGCCAGCAGTCCTAATACTTCAGTTAAGTAGGCAGAGTACCTCAAGCGAGCTAGAGTTCCATTTAAGTACCTGAGACTGGGGTAGGCAGTCTGAAGAGCTCCACTGCACAAGCTTTGGCGAAGCAAATAGGTTAGCAAAAGGATAGACTTTAAAGTCACCTTTTTGAAGATGTTGGGCAGGTAATGTTTTCAGGGGTACACTCAATCCCAATACACTAGTGTTAACACTAGGGAAGTTGGATCCTTGGCTAGAAATCCACTGATCAGTCACGTAAGAGTGTAAGGTAGTGAACTTTGCACACACACAATACCTAAGACAGGGGGGCATAAATACAGGTATGAACCACCTTGCCCTTTAGTCCAACGTTCTGAGTGTGACAACCCCTGGGGCACTCTGAATCGCTGGGGACATAACATCTACCATTGGTCCAGTCTACAGAGGTCCAGGGGTGGCACGTGCAATGACTGAAATTTGCATCAGGATTGGGTCTGGAAAGAGACTGGTTCTGGGCTTTGGACCGCAGTAACGGTGGGTCCCATGATGTAAAGCACCTCAGGACACGGCAGACCATTGCAGCAATGAAAATCCCCTTTCAAGCAATCTGCAGGTGAGACTCATGATTGTGCAGAAGAACCAATTACAGGAAGGGCCCTCTTCATTCAGTAGTGGATCAACAACGGGATGGGAGTCGTAGGCAACAATACCCTGTTGAAGTTCAAGGGGCTATTGGTTCAGTGGCGAGGCTTTTGAAGAGGCTTAACAGCCCACAGACTCTTGGATGAGACTCTCCCAGGCGCAATCCACCCAAGAACAAGTCAATGGGCTGTGTTCGTGCTGGTAGAGAGTTTCCCAGACCCCCCTCTGTTTTGCATACCAAGTAACTTTGGGTCTCACCCTAAATTACCAGGGGAATCCAGACGTGGACCCCTTGCTCACTGCTCTTAGAGAGGCACAGCTTCACCTCACTGATGATGCCCAACTAGGTTGAAACACGTGTATGGGGTTGCTGTGGTACTCTTGTTCAGAGGAGAATTGCCTAGCATTTCGGTGCTGGATTGCCCCTGTGCAGGACAAAGACTGATATGCAGGGACATTTCTTCTCTGTGAAAAGAATAGTGAGCTAAAGACTTGGTTGAGACTCTCCCAGGGGCAATTCACCCAAAAACAAGTCAATGGGCTGTGTTTGTGGTGGTAGTTTCCCAGACCCCCCTCTGTTTTGCTTAACAGCCCACAGGTTGGTTCCAGAGCTCTATCAACAGCTTCTAACAGTTGGCTTTTCGTGCAGGTGTCAGGACTTGTTGAACCCACTAGTCCAAGGGTGGAAGTACTGGCAAGGTTCCTCTAGGATCACAGTAGGAGAAGTGGGATTTGGCTTTGGAAATGATGGCTGTCCATAGCAGCACAGGTCTGGCCCTTCAGCACTGCTCCAGATGCAGAATATCTTGAGAACGGGGTGCAGGCCTACTAACACAATGAAGCCTCGGAAAACCCTTCCGGTCACACCCCTCCAAGATGGTACCTTATTGGATAGGATAAGTGGCCAGTGCTCGGTGGGGACAGGGGTATTTAATCCCACTCACGTGTGTGTCAATGCTTTAGTGTGGGTAATTTGGATGAGGATAAACTCCTATCCGTCTGAGAGGCAAGAGGAGGCGTGCGGGAGCTATTTAAGAGTGGGGTTCTGTGGAGTATTTGTGAGTGGAGTGTGTCGAGTAGAGATAGAGTAAGAGTAGCAGGGCGATAGCGAAGGAGGTGGTAGTTGAGAGTAGTAGAGGGGTATAATCTATATTATATATGGTGGGTGTAGGAGGTGGTAGTCGTCTGTACTAAGTCTTAGTGAGTGGTAGTGGATTAGGTAGGGAGCGTTGGTGAGAAGAAGCAGTAGAGTTGTATTATAGGGCAATAGCACAGGTTAAGTATGGAGTAGAAATAGTAGAGGCAACAGAATAGTAAGTGTGACAGTGGGTTACTAGGAGTAACTATCAGCGTAAAGAGACAGAATTTTAAAAGAATAGCAATAGACAAGGAAGTGGGGTGGGAGGGAGTCTAAGATAATGGAGGTAGAGGGGTAGTTGGCGCTACAACAGATGGTAAGAACAGGAGTAAGAAAAGAAGGAAGTTCAAAGGGTGGAGCCGGAGTGAGAGATCATAGGGCAATTGACGTGATGGGAAGAGAACACTGAAGAGAACAGTTTAGTGAACGGGCAGGTACGAGAGAAGTGAATGATACACTGGGCGGGAGAAGGCACAATTCCGACCTCCCTAAAATTACTAAGCGTGCTGGGTTAGGGAAAGCCTAGAAGACCCCTATGGAGCTAGTCAGACATTGCTTAGGGACGCCCCTAAATGGAATAAGTCAGAAACCGACAGCTCGTGGTCACTGATCAAATAGCCACTAATGGGTTGGGGTGACTGGGACAATGCTGGGGTAGACAAAGTAGAGCGGAATGGCCCTAACGCCACCTTTCCTAAAGAGCCGGTAGACCCTGCAAAGCAGTAGCATCTACAGCCATCATGAAGACCCTTAGAACCACTCTGAATTGGTGCGGTTCTTTGTGGCAGGCCGCTCTGTCACAAAGGTAAGTAATGCAAAAAGGCTTTACGTACTTTTGGGTAAGATTTTCATAAATGTGAACAATCTTCCTGACCTGTGTAAACCCCTGAACTTTTTGCTTGGACTTGGTAATTATTGTACCATGTCCCTAGGTGAGTGGGAATTGTTTTCCACCTCACCTAGTGTGTTTATGGGTGGCCATTTTATTTCTCTACATAGTGTGCATTTGGATTTATAGTTCCTTGCAACTTTTGGGCTTAGGCTGCGTTGTACCTTTGTTTCCCTTTGTCATTTCGCTTATCATATCTTGGGTGAACTACTGTTCCCAAGAAGTAAAGTGGGATTCACATTGCCCTTTACATTTATTTTAGTGAGCCAGCACACCCTACCTTATGTGGAGTGTTGGGGGATACAGTGTATCCCCTTTTTGTTAAAGTTTCATGTTTACTTGAATGGCTGGTGGCAGTGAAACTACTTTTATGATTTTTAGTTACTGGCAGGCTGTCAAATGAGCTGTGGTAATGCACAGGAGGGCCACCATTCTGCTAGAATGGTGGGCTCCTTCTTTCGCCATTTGTCATTTGTTTGTTGTTCCTGAGGTGTTCGTCTGCCATTCTAGGCAGGAAAAACCTCAGTGGAAGTTTTGTCTCCGGTGGGAATGCTTTGTATTCCCCGGGAGAGTTTTCAGAAGTTGTGCAGTTCCTGATGAATACTTCAATCCCTGGAAGTTGCTGACAAGTCGACCACTGGAACCAAATACAAAGAGGACGATGAAGAAAGGACGTCTGTAACCATTTCCAGCAACCAGAGAGCCTGCTGATTAACCAGAGCCTGATGTAACCCTTCCTGCCAAGCCACCTGGTGTTCCCAAATGCGACGACTCCTACCCAGATGCTGTGAGATCCCCTAGTCTTGCGTGCTGTGACCTTGCTGGGCTGCAAAACACGAATACCCTGGGACCTCATGCCAGTGTGCAGTGCATGGTCTTCTGAAGACCGATTCCATCCGAAACTTTGGTAGACTCCTGCTGGATATCCAGAGACAATATTTGAATCCCTCCCCTCACCAGAGTGCAGGACCGAGAGAGTGAAGAGAATCCAACCAGCGATATTCGTTCTTCATCAGACTTCTGTAAAAGGGTGCCAGATCAACAGAGCCATGAGAACCTGAGATGAATCCTTTGTTAGCCTCCCCTGTTGATGACTGCTGCCAGTTTTCCTTCAGTGTCCTTTTCTTCAGTCTTCAGACCAAGAACCCAAGGACTGGATCCTGTGCTGCTGCATCCTGAAGGCAGCCACCCAGAAGCTCTTCTTTTCTGTTGGCTTGGGTCATACTTGCCTTAAGTCCTGTGTGCATCCTGTGAGGCTGTGTGGGTGATTAGTGTGGTTGGTAGTTTGCCCATACCATTCACCGAGGTATAATGCTGGAACGCATATAGGGACCCTCCCGTGAAGTCCCTGTACCTGTTGAACTAATTCTGAAGCTAATACTTGTGTGAAGAGATCCTCTGGAACTCTGACTTTCCTGCAACTGAACCTATCCTTCTCCAGCATGGGGTCTGGCATGGATTCACATGCTCATGAATATTCCCCGTCGTCAGGCTGGGAATCCTCGGTAAAGAAAAAACCAGTATCAGTTTCGTTTCTGATCTGTCTTTCGTAGTAATAACCAATCACTGGTCTCTGCGTCATACTGACCACAGCCAATGACTGCCCTCTACCTAAGCACCGCCTCTGGCAGCCATCTTCAGATTTTTACCGCACGTTCATGTGTTGGGATCCTCGTGCTATTGCTCTCGAGCGTTAGTGCTATTTTTTCGCGCTTTTTACAAAAAACTTCGATTCTTTCGGTCAAAAGAGCCTCAAGCTCCACCGATCCTACATCCGATCAACGGGGACCCGTGTCGGATTCATCTGTGCCCCTCAAGGGTGAAGATTTCGTCGAGCTACACTTCGGAGGACTCCAGAAGCTTCTCAGGCCCGGTCTCGGAGATGGCCCAGGAGAAGGGAAGCTCGACGCCCGGAAAGCTGTTCAGGGTCTGCCCTGGATGCCAGCTGCAGAACGTCTTCAAGGAGGACGAACACTCTTTCTGCCTTTACTGCCTTCATGAGGACAAGACGCACGTGGAGAAGGACTGTGCGTTTTGCGACAACATGTCGGAACGGACCATGAAGGACCGCCATCAACGTCTCGCCAACTGGCTGGAGGGTAAGAGCCCGTCTGGCGAGAAGAAGAAATCCGAGCGGAAGAAGAAGAAATCCGAGCGGTCTTCTAAGACCTTTGAGGGCGCCCCGGCGACGGGGGCCCAACATAAGGCCAAGCACCGCGAGTCCGCTGGCACCGGGAGCACCGAACGGTCGGGCTCTACGGGCGCCAGGCAGGGCGCACCCTCCCCGGCACCATCAACCACGAGCCAACGCTCTGGGTCGGGTAAGAGGAAGGCCGAGCACCCGGCGAAGCTCCTGGAGAGGCCCCGGTCGAGCTCTAAGACAGAGGAGGAGCGTGGCAGTGCCCCCTCCCTCAAGGATAAGGCGGTGAGCGCACCTAAGGTGGTGAAGGCCTTGATCCATCCGACCAAGCCCTCTATCGAAACGGTCGCGGCGGCCCTGGCTCAGCCTGTGGTGGCTGCACCAGTGGTGGCGACCTCAGGGCCCAGAATCTCCCTGCCTCCTCGGAGGGAGTCTTCCTTTGTGCCCATCGATAGGACCCCCGTGAAACCCTCCGTGGGGAAGAAGAAGGGGGGGCAGGGCGTCGTCGTAGAGTCGGCCTCAACCTCAGAAGAGGAGCTGATCGAGGTCTTAAGCCACGGCCTAGGCGTGGAAGAAGGCCAGCCCGTCGGAATGGACCCCGACGCAGGTGACGACGACGACATCGTCGAGGATACCGACGGGGCCCCTGCTCGCCCGTCGGATTCCCCTCTGCCAGCGCCGCAAGACAACTCGGCGGCCATTTTGTTGGCCATACAGTCCTTATGCTCCGAGATAAGGACGAGGCTACCGTTACCGACGGAGGAACCTCTCCCATCGGGGGATCCAGAACCGGGACCTTCTGGTGTTCCCCCTACCAAGAAAAGAAGGATCCATCCACCACCTCCTTTTCAACCGTCACGCCCCTTCCAGCCCTCCTCCCCATCCACCCGAGGGGATGATACGGGGACTGACACGGCAGCGACGGGTACGGACGACGAGGCATACGACGAGGATTTTCCGTCGTCGCCTCCCACCAGGGCCTCTCCGCCCGACGAGATCGGATCTTCCACTCCATGATCTCCAGGGCTTCCGAGCTTTTCCAACTCTGCCCTGAGGAGAAGAAAAAGGAAGGCTTCCTTTATCAGCGGCGCGAGGCCAAGAGGAAGACGGTCCTCGCAGTGCCTCTGTTGGACGACATTTGGGATGAGGGCCTTTCCCTCCTCAAGAACCCTTCCACTACGCCAGCTAGAAGAGACCGGTACGAGAAAAAGTACCGGGTCCCGGACACGGCCCCCCTATGCCTCCGGGCGCAGCCTACCCCGGACTCTGTCGTCTCCGCGGCAGCCAGGAAGAAAGCGGGGGGGGGTGCGGCCTCCACATCGACTTCCCCGCCGGACGGCGAGGGAAAGAAATTGGATACTATGGGGCGTAGAGTCATCTCGTCGGCAGCGACGACGATTAAAGCGGCCAACGCCTTGGCTATCGTGGCCCGCTACGACAGGGAGCTCTGGTACAAGATGGCTCCCCTGCTGGATTTTCTGCCGGACGACAAGAGGGCGGAGGCCCTTGAGATCCTGCAGGAAGGTGAGGTGGCCTCGGACCACGCCATCACCGTGGCGACGGACATCGCCGACACTGGGTTCCGCCAGCTGGGCAACGGCGTTTGCCTTCGACGTCGTGGATGGCTCAAAGCTACGGACTTCCGGCAGGACGTCCAGACCAGAGTCCTGGACATGCCCTTCGACGGGAACAACCTGTTTGGGAAGACAGTGGACGATTCCCTTCAGGCCATCAAGGCGGATACGGAGACGGCCCGGGCCCTTGGAGTCCTGCAACGACGGACGCCCTTTCGGAGCGGCGGAGGCAAGGGCACCTCCAAAGGTTCCGGCGGCGGTTTCGCTTCCTACCGTCAAGCGGCCCGCTCGTCGTCGCAAGAGGCCTACAGAGGACGAGGCAAGTCTAGCGGACCCCGCCGTCGTCGTCAAGGCGGCAAGGCCGCGTCCAAGCAGGATTGAACCGGCCGTGGGGTCGGGCCCCCACCGAAGCACCCCGGTGGGAGGCCGGCTGGCGGGCTTCGTCAGCGTGTGGGAGTCCATCTCCACCGACCGTTGGGTGCTGGACGCCCTGGCCCGGGGCCACGCGCTCAAGTTTCAAAGAAGGTGCCCGCGCGTCCCCCCCGTGGCCAGGAAAGAACTTCACGTCCCTCAACTTCTCCTGGAGGTAAAGGCGATGCTCAGAAAGGGCGCCATCGAACTCGTCCCAAAGAGGCTTCGGGGCTCCGGAGTCTACTCGAGATACTTCCTCGTGAAGAAGAAGACGGGAGGATGGCGCCCCATCCTAGACCTGCGACGTCTGAACAAATTCCTCAGGTTCGTGGTCCAAGGGCGTCATTACCAGTTCAAAGCCCTTCCCTTCGGACTACGGTCGGCACCCAGGGTATTCACCAAGTGCCTTGCACCGGTGGCGGCGCAGCTGCGCCGCGAGGGGATTCATGTCTACCCCTACCTGGACGACTGGCTCATCCGCGCCAAGACGAGGGAGCTCGCCGTGGTCCACACGGCAAGGACCGTCCAACTCCTCACGGACCTGGGATTCTCCGTGAACTACGCCAAATCCCACCTGGTGCCCGCGCAAGTCGCACTGTTTCTGGGAGCGAGGCTCGACACAGTGTCCCTTCTGGCCTCCCCGTCGGAGGAGAGGACCAGGACCATCTTGGGCATGGTGCAACGGATGTTGGTGGCCGACGCGGCCAAAGTGAGGTCCATCAAGTCCCTCCTCGGGATGATGTCTTCCTGCATCTACCTCATTCCCATGTGCAGGCTCCGGATGCGCCCGTTGCAAGAATTCCTGGATGCGCGCTGGATCCAGACGACGGGCAGCTTCGAGGAAAGGATCAAGCTCGACGAGAGTTTCCGACGAGCGATACGGTGGTGGGGCACCCGCGCGCATCTGACGGCGGGCATGGACTTCCAGACCCCAGCCCACCAGGAGACTGTGACCACGGATGCCTCCCTGGAAGGGTGGGGAGCGCACACCGAAAATCTGCACGCAAGGGGACTCTGGCTCCCGACGGAGAAGTCCCTACATATCAACGTCCTGGAGCTCCGTGCAGTGTTTTGGGCCCTCAGGTCCTTCCTTCCGTCCCTCAAGGGCAAGGTGGTGATGATCTTCACCGACAACACCACCACCATGTTTTACATCAGGAAACAGGGCGGAACCAGGTCCCCAGCGCTGTCCAAGGAGGCGCAGGACCTGTGGCATTGGGCCGTCGCCCAAGGGATTTTTCTGGTGCCGTTTCATCTGGCAGGGATAAAAAACACCATTGCCGACTCACTCAGCAGGGAGCTGCGCTCGTGCCACGAGTGGGAACTACGGCAGGATCTGGTGGATCGCCTCTTCCGACGGTGGGGCACACCCCAGATCGACCTGTTCGCGACGGCGACGAACACCAAGTGCCGGAGGTTCGCCAGCAGGTTTCCCCAGACGAGGAGCATGGGCGATGCTTTCTCGTTCCCCTGGGAGGGCCTGTTCCTCTACGCGTTCCCTCCCTTGCCTCTGCTAATCCGGCTCGTCAACCAGCTCAAGAGGTCACGGTGCAGGATGATCCTCGTGGCACCTGCGTGGCCGAGGCAGATATGGTTCCCGGACCTTCTGGACTTGTCAGCGTCCCCGCCGATCAAGCTGCCGGCGGACGCGGATCTACTCTCCAGGGAAGGAGGCGCCATCCTCCACCACGACCCGAAGTCGCTGAACTTGCAGGCCTGGCTCCTGCAGCGCTAGAGTTTGGAGGATACGACATACCGGCCGATTGCAGAGAGGTTCTTGCAAAGGCCAGGGCGTCCTCGACTCTTAAATGCTACGGACACAAATGGAAGAGGTTCTCTGTCAGGTGCCACGCACAGAAGATTAACCCTCTACGGATTACGGCTCCCCAAGTACTGCCGTACCTGCTGACGCTGGCCAAAGCTGGTCTGGCACACGCGTCCATCAAGATTCATCTTGCTGCGATCTCCCGATACACCAGAACCACGGGCCGGACGTCCTTGTGGTCTCATCGTCTGGTGAAAGAGTTCATGAAGGGACTGTTCAGATCGTTCCCGCCGGTGAAGGCTCCGGCCCCGGCGTGGGAGCTCAACGTGGTGCTGACCAAGCTCATGGGACCTCCGTTCGAGCCTCTGCACTCGGCCCCGTTTAAGTTTCTATCGTGGAAAACAGCTTTTCTTGTGGCCATCACCTCCGCACGACGAGTGGGAGAGATCCAGGCCCTTTCCTGCAAGGCCCCGTACTTGACTTTCCACGACACGAGGGTAGTGCTCAGGACGCACCCTTCCTTCATGCCCAAGGTACCGTCGGACTTCCATCTCAACGAACCCTTGGTGTTACCTGTGTTTTTCCCGTCGCCTTCGTCGCCGGCTGAGAGGACTTTGCACTCGCTGGATGTAGCTAGAGCGCTGAAGTTCTACGTGGACCGCACGAAGGGTTTTCGGAAGACGTCACAACTCTTTGTGAACTTTGGACCTGTCAATCAGGGGAAGGCTCTCTCGAAGGCTTCCATCTCCAGATGGCTCTCCGGCTGTATCATGTGCTGTCACCGGTTGGCAAACCGACCGCTGCCTGGCCGTCCGAGAGCCCATTCCACCAGAGCGATCGCAGCTACCACGGCGTTCCTATCTGGTGTGCCCCTGCTGGACATATGCAGGGCTGCTACGTGGAGGTCGACGCACACCTTCACGAAATTCTACTGCGTCGACCGGGATTCCAGGGAGGAGTCCAGGGTCGGCCAAGCAGTGCTGCGCAACCTGTTCGCCTGAGGTGAGCCTGGTGAGGAGGTAAGATGCTTAATGTTGAGTTGATGTGATGCTTAATGTTGAGCCTTTGCCACCTCCCGTGGTTGTGCATGTGTGTACTGCTATGTATTCTTTATTCATGAGCATGTGAATCCATGCCAGACCCCATGCTGGAGAAGGAACAAGTTACTTACCTGTAACTGTTGTTCTCCAGCATGGGTCTGGCATGGATTCACATGCGAACCCTCCCGCCTACCCCTCTGCGGCTCTTCACTTGGTCATACTGCCACTTCACGTGCTTCCAAATCTGAAGATGGCTGCCAGAGGCGGTGCTTAGGTAGAGGGCAGTCATTGGCTGTGGTCAGTATGACGCAGAGACCAGTGATTGGTTATTACTACGAAAGACAGATCAGAAACGAAACTGATACTGGTTTTTTCTTTACCGAGGATTCCCAGCCTGACGACGGGGAATATTCATGAGCATGTGAATCCATGCCAGACCCATGCTGGAGAACAACAGTTACAGGTAAGTAACTTGTTCCTTACCTGCCTGTAGCTGGCTCATAGACCACTAGGGTACCTCTTCTGCCTCTGACAAAACTCATGCTATAGACTAGGGAAGGACTTTGAAAGATAAGGCTTCTGTCTTGAAATTATAACAAGTGTAAAAGTACTTACTTGTAAATGAGTTAGTGTTGTAACTGTATCTCTGCAATAGAATAGGTTGCACAGTTCTAAAAGTTAATACTTCCCTTTAAGTTGCTTGTTGCTCCTTTAAAAAGTATAAGAAGTTATATTTAACGAACTTTGAATTATGGTTCACACTTCTAAAAAGTAATAGTTGCTAGTGTTTTATCATTGCTACAGCGAATGAGTGTAAAAGCCTTCCAATAGGATTTATCCACTTTGATTAGCTGTTTGCTCTTCTAAATGTGTGTTATTGAGTTTTGCTTTCCCTGATCTGCTTAGTGCATTTCTAAAACAGTCTTGAAGTTAAAGGAACAGTGCGCTCAAAAATGTTATTGACCCGATCGTTCGGGCACGTCGTTTTAAGCATACTGTGATCGATCATAAACATTTTTCCTATGCATATTACCTTCGTTTGTCTCACTTTTACACATGCGAAAACAACGCTTGAGTGTGGCCATCTTGTGCTCATCTTATCTGTGGACCGATCATCCTAACTTCAAGTGCGCTCACGGCAATAAATAAAACCGCCTGCTTCTGAAAGTGACATCACTTATTTTCATTGAGTTTGTGGCCAGCTAAGCTCAACGTGCCACGTCATCACCCACGCCAGCCGAAACAGGAAGATAAACGAAAGATGAACACAGATATCCTTACACAGACCATACCTTCTCTGTCTTGCCCTAAATAGCATTTGCATATAGAATATTTCAGTACATCAACAATGGTCTGCAAGATTGCAAGTGCTTTTATTTTTCAAAGAATGTTCACAAGAAATTATAAACTCCAGGAAACGACGATTTTTTGATTTTGCAGGTAAGTTAGAGCTAACGACCATCGCATGACTCTCAAGCTACGCAGATTACAATGAACGCTTAATGTTCTGTGTCCTTGTGTCCTTGTCCTGCCATATGGTACAACAGCAAAACAATTCAATGACCCACTTGGTGCTCTGTGTGAGAGTAGACCTTTATTTTTTCACTTTCAAGCCCAACGTTTATGCTGCTCCACGTTGCTACATCAGGAATGCTGACCGGTTGCTCCTTATTGACGGAAATGCCAGTGGACATATAGGGCCATATCGTTCGTGCCACATAATGCTGATCGAAAAAAAAAAAAACTTCTTATGGTAATTCTCCAGTGTTGATTGAAGAAGCCATCGGCTGGCACCTGGAAGTTATGGCACGGGAGGTACGGTACAAAGTATCTGCGAATAAAACATAATAAAAATACATTTCAGTAGCCGTTCTTTATTTTAATATAACAAGTTGCAGTATAACTCATAACTGTTTGAAACCTAATCATAAGCGCAAAACAACCAATATTTACACACAAATGAAAACGTGGTGTACTACCTGAGACCACGAGTTGCGTACAAGTTGAGAGCTGTGAAGTAGGTATAGCTCCCAATGGGATTGAGAACCACATGGAGAAAACAAAGAAAAACTTTGAGTTGCTTATAGCCCTTCTGAAAAGTACAATGTTACTTACTGACCTTGAATAGCTGCTTCTCTTCTTAAACTGGAAAATTGCTGAGTTAATTCAAATAAGTACTCTTACTTGCCTGGCTGAAGTCACTCTTGTGTATGGTTAGAAGAGTACATGGTAAATTACTCCCCTGTTGGGCTGTGCTTTCCCTGAATTGGTCCTGGGCACTTCTAAAATAGTTTACTGTACCCATGCTCATCCTTGAGGAACTTTTATGCCTCTAGGTAGTATACAAGTTAAGTTACTCCCTCTGAACGTTGTTCTAAAAAGTAACATTGGTGTGTAACGGTATCCATTCTTGACAGAAGAAAGTTATGCATGTTGCAAGATAGACTTGTAACGGTGTTGGCCTAATTAGGTGTCTATAACTGAATAACACTGTATATTGGGACCAATAGGGCCTACCACCCTTGAATTACATATTGTAATCTGAAAGTATACCTAACCTGGTTTTACTCCCCAAGAATAGCTTAATGCCATTCTGAATGTGTTACAGGTTTGACTCACCTTGACTGCTGATTGTAATCTAAATAAGGTTATACCTTGGTTTGTAGACCATAGGTATTGATTTGGTTTTTATAATCGTTTATATGATATGTTATAGTACTTACCCAAGATGTATCTTGGCCTAGTTGTATTTAAATAAACCATTTATTTGTGTACAATACATAGTGTTTCAGTGTTTCTTTGGACCATATGTATGCTACAATTTCTTTGTACCAAGCTACAGCCCTCTCTCCCTCCCAAAATGAGCCTGGCTGCTCTGTCTGTGCTACCAAATGTTCTCAGGTGGAACATCTTTATACTAAGAGTGGAGTTTTTTACTGCCTCCGATATGATTTTATGAAACCTTATGTGGACTTTAGAAAAACTGTCCCTAACACGTACTTCAACATTCAGGTTGGGGTTCAATTCATAGCAAATAACTGAGGAATTTTTCAAAAAGTCAACTATTGCCAAAACCTTATGATATTGTCTTTGATTGGTTGATCTCCTGTAAATGTTTCGATTAATAGTCCAAGACTACCCTCATTTGGCGGAGTGTTTCCTGTAAACACATTTCTCTTCTACCCTTAGTGCCATTGTTTTCGTGGTTGATAGTTCAACCTTCCAGCGGGAAGTGAAAGATGTGGCAGAACTCCTGTACCAGCTTCTCACGGACAGTGAGGTGCTGAAGAACTCTCCCCCTCTATTGGTGGCCTGTAACAAGCAAGGTGAGATACTGTTTTCCTGGTCGGTAGTCAAAATGTAGGTTAAAATGAGTCATGTGGTGGCATACCTATGAGGAACTAGGTTGAGATTTGAGAATATTGTGGTTGGTTGACTGTGATAAGAAATAGACATGTGAAATAGACTAGAGGAGCATTTAAACAGTGTATGCCACTCCAGGAATGTTGCCTTGCCTTTACATCAAGCACAATACAAATGTATATACAGGTGTGGTGGTCAAAACATTTGGAGATCATTAAGGAATTTTTGGAATCACAATAGCATTATAGTAAGGGAATGCTAAAGTGATGTTGCCTAAACAAGAGGAATAAATATTGGAATTGTTTGAGGGTAAACTTTCTTGCGTTAACTGGCCAATGTAGGGAGTATAAATAGACACCCAGCTTGGCATTCATATTGTGCTTGGCACAAACTTAGCATTCATTAGGGCATACTGCTTGGAATTGTGATGCTTGTTCAACTGTGTTCATTATCAGATTTTCTTCTTCACAGATATCACAATGGCAAAATCAGCCAAGCTGATTCAGCACCAGCTAGAGAAAGAGCTGTAAGTGTCGCTGTTCTTTTTTTTTTTCTCTCCCACGTCTTAACAATTTCTGTTTCAGTGATGTCCTACCACCAGTTGTCGACTGTGCATTCATTGTTATGTGGAGTTTCAGGAGAATCCTTGGAGTATAACCTTTTGTGCTTCCTCATCTGCTGTTAAAATGTCTACTTTTAATGGATTTCACTTTAGTGATGGCTTTCACCACAGTCCTACGTCCTTAGTCTGAAGCTCTAGCATAAGCTGTCTATTCTAGCCTCCAAATGTATGTGCCTGGTACATGCTAGACTGAAGTCCGCCTTACCTAAACCTAATTATTTCCCTGCTAAGCAATCCTGACACAGAGGCATTTATGCCTTAATTTCAGTTCTGATCTTTTAAATGTAAACTGGAGACCTCATTCTGTGGACTTGGGAAAGAATAACAGTGCCAAAGTCGATCATGGTCTTTAATCTGGAATTTCCCACCATCAAAAACTGAAACCTTCCAGCTTGTCACTTTCCTCATAGTTTTCATTTATTCCAGAATTCTGTAGTGCAAATGATCAATCAGCCAATCATGATGACATAGCCTAATCTAGGGTTCCCACCAATGAGAACTCCCACAATTAACATAGCCAACAGGCTGCCAGCTTCTTAAGATTCGCATTGTGAACACTCAGTACTTATTTCTTTATATGCTGTTGACTTTTTCAAAGGGGCCGAAAATCAAATTGACGCTTTAGGTGCATCTATATAACAGACTTCCAGCTAACCTTGATACATTTTCTCTTAGTTGTTCAAGAGAACTTTTCTCCATGTATATGAACAAATCTACTACAACATAATAAACATTAAAAATACTCTATTGGTTGAATTTTCTATTAATAAATGCTTTGTGAACGTGGCAGCTAGAAATTACAATGCAAATCATTTTCAAAATTATTTGTGTGCTTATGTACCTCCTGCTGATTACAATGGAACATCTTTCCAAAAGAATGAACAATTTAACAAGGTGGTTACAGGGATCGAAATAAGGATTTGACTTGCAGGAGCTGAAAGCAGTTCCTGGGTGCTCGGCATTACTCAGGAAGAAGGAGCTACCTCTGGTGAGCCAGGAGCTGTTCTACAGCATTTCTCAAATGTAACTGCCATATAAAGGCAGATGGATGGAGTTGAATTCAAATTTAATTTTATTAATTACAAAGATATACTTTAAAAGCACGCAGACAATACGTTTCACACCAAACCCAGTGCTTGATCACATGAAAATCTACGGTGCTTGAAACGGACTTTAGTACATTTTGTAAGATTTTTGCCATTAATTTGCCAAGCACTATCATTGTAATAGACGAAACAGATATATTAATAAAACAATTTGATGTAAGAACATGTATTGCATGGTGCAAATGGAGATTTGCATAATTCTTAAATACCTTACAAAAATGGATTATATACATGTCGGTATAATCCTATCATATTTTTGAACTCGAGTGTTCGTATAGTGCTGGCTTTAATCGTTATTTTGGATTAAATCGGGCTTGGTAACTTCTTGGGCAGGAAGCTTTTCCGGGGTGGGTCTGGGATTATTGCATACAGTAGTGACCCCTTCTTTCCAAAATTATAGCTTTATCTCCCATGGTGCATTTATTTTTGTGCGCAATGCATGAGATATTCATGAATATTCTGGGGTTAGCCAAAAACAAGATGAAAAAATGTCCTTTGGAGTAGGAAAAGGGATGTCTTCAGGGTAGAGGTGGGGGAGGGGGAAAGAGGGCACCATGTGAAATGGGGAGTTGGTGGGTGTGTGGGAGGGGGGGTCCGCGCTGGGACCAAGTTCAGAGCTCATACGTTTTCGGATGTTCAAAGTAATTTGTTTCATATTCAGTGTTATTTGTGAAAGTGCGTCACACATAAAACCGCAAATATTTTCAAAATATTTGATGTTTTTTGTAGTTCACTGCTGATATAACTGCAGTGATGGGGAAAAAGGTTTTTTTAAAAGATGAATGCAAAAAGGTGGAATTTTACAGGTACAGTGAGGTGTGGGGTAACCTATTGGGGCAACATGTCAAGGGTGCAATATGTCCCTGGTCAGTGAGCACGAAGGCGGCCCGAAAGACATGTATAGTGTCCACGGCCGAAAGCCGTGCCCACCTAGTGGGTTCAAAAGAAACCTATTGGGGTACAGTGGACACGGCTGCAGGCCATGGCTAGTGGTCTGGTAGTTTTTTAAAATAAATTACATTCTGATGCTTGTTAATCTGCTTAGAGTCACATGCTGTGCATATGGTCCGACATCCCGTGGTAACCGCAGAGTATTGCATCTCGTCTTTCGGGGACCGAAAGGGGACGTCGGCATAGGCGTGTCTGTAACACTATCCCTATCGTGACGTGTGTAGTACCCAAAATCCCTCACGCGCCGAGGTCCCTCAGATTGCTTTTTCCGCCCAGATAACTGGTCGCCCTATAACGGAGCTAGAGACATTGCTTATCTTTACCGAATTGTCGGTGTATTCCCTGTTAAGTCACTTCGCCAATAAGCACATCTTCGACGAAGACTACGGGGGAATAGTCTATGGCTGTGGATTTCGGCGCCTAAGATCCGGCGTCCGGATTGTCCACGTGGTCGGGCCCTCCGGCCGACCTATACAGTAGAGAGAGTGGGGTCGGGGTAGCCATATTGTTTTAGTATGTCCTTCCTCCTTTTCCCCTCCTTTCCCTTTTGGTCTGGTCATCCTTCCCTTTTGCTATGGAAAGGACTCCCTTTAGCTTCTGCCCTAAGTGTAGGGTCAGATATCCTTGGAAGGACGAGCACAGGACGTGTAACGCCGGTCTCCCCCTAGAGCATGACGAGAAGCGGTGTGTGGCGTGCAAACTCCTTTGGCCCAAGAACCTTAAGGAGTGCCGTGTAAAGCGGTGGGCCGCGTACGGCATGTCACGCGTGGAGCGCCCCCCTCCCCCACACCAGCCGAAAGTTACGGGGGTACTTCGGATGACCAAACGTCCAACACGGATGTTATAGACCTTGAGGCGGACACTTCCAGGTCCGCCACGCCCGTCCCCGACCCTTCCAGGCTCGACTCTGGTCTTGCTACAGGGACCACACCCGGCGACAAGGGCGTATAATTGCACCGTAACATTAAGCACACAACCCCTATGCCAATTTCGACGGTTGCGTCGAAAAAGGCGAAAGCGCCAACGGGGCCGCCGAAATCTTCGCCGATTCCCCCGGATCGCTCTGATCCACGGCCTTCCCTGCATTCGCAGCAGCGCATGGCGACTGGGCAAACAAGACCAAGGGCGCTAGTCCTAATCCTACACAGGTCGAAAGTCGGGAGCCCGACGCTTCGAGTTCCAAGGCCTCTATAGGCCCAAAAGATGCGACTAGGCCTCTACCTGGAAAACCGTCCGCTAAACCTCCTGGTGCACGGACGGTCTTTCTGCTGCCGACAAATCATCGCAGCCTTTGTCTCTCGACGATTCAGCAACTATCCAAAGTAGCATCGGAAGGATCGCAGCGGGGCGGAGTCTTGTCCCATAATCCTTGGCGGAACCGTGTCAATCAGCGGGAAAGTTTTCGGCGGATTATGTTCACGATTCCGATGGGACTTACGTAGATAGTCAAGAGACTCTCTCCAACACCCTTAGAGGTTCCCGTCGACGCCAAAGTGCGGAGAATATCCCTTCTCGCGCCGGCCCATTCGGGTCCTCTAAATGGACTACAGAAAAGTTTGAAGGTTGTATGGATCGGCTGGAGACGATCATCGCCTCGTCAGATCATCCGCCCCCGAAAAGAGCACGGGTAGACCCCTAACCCTCAAGTTCAAGTAGATCAGTCTCAGGTTTGCCAACAAGAAGACTTGATCCATATGGATACTTATAGAGATATCTATAATGACGAAGAAGAAGCGTCCTTTCTCAAGCTATGAGGAGGATCAACAGGACACGATAAACAACTGGGAGGAGACCCAGCAGGAAGGTGAAAACCCTTGGACACAACAAGATCAGGACTCTGATATTTTGGTCCTGGATTCTCCTCCATTCACTCCGGCTCGTCAGGCCTCCCCTGTGGATGACCAAATGGCTTTCAACTCCATGTTGAAAAAAGCGGCAGAATTCTTCAAAATTGCCACTCAAGAGGCGGTACCGGAGCAGGATTTCGTGGAGGATATTATTAAAGAAAAACCTCCAGCGAGTCAATCCATCCCCCTCCTTAACTCTGTCCGGAGACTGGTAGCTCCATCTTTGGTCACACCTGCTCAGACACGGGCGGTGAACCCGGGAGTCGAAAAACTATTTCGGCCTTCCCCTACCGACCCTCTATATATCAAGGGGCATGCCATCCCAGACTCACTGGTAGTGACTACCACTTAAGAGGGCATGGGTACCCCCTGCCACGGGAGAATCACCACCGGACAAGATGTCTAAAAGGTTGTGTGCCCTGGGCAAACGTGTCACGTCAGCAGCTGCATACACCATTTGGGTTGCTAATAATACGCTATTGGCAAGCTATGCTGATGCCCAATAGAACTTGCTCCAAGAATGCCTCCAGGAAGTTCCTGAACCAGCCAGAACAAAGCTTCTCGCCATTGTTTCGGAGGGAAAACTGGTTAATCAGAATGTGGTGAAGAACACCCTGGACACTGCAGAAACAGCAGGCAGGTCTCTTGCACAAGGTACTCTTCTAAAAAGACACGCATGGCTGCGCACGTCGGGCTTCAGAACTGAGACCCAGGCCTCTCATTAGCAAACCCATTGAAGAGACTAACCTCTTCGGGAAAGCAGTGGATGAAGCGTTGGAGACGACCAAGAAGGAGCACAAGACTATTAGGTCTTTGCACCAGATTACACAGAAACCCTCCCCCCAGAGGGGTAATAATTGTCGACGGTCCTTTCGAGGACAAGCCCGTGCCGGTCAGAACTACGGCATGGGTAACTTCAACACGAATCAAGCATCCGGAAGCCCTACCTTCTACCCCCCAAGGGGTCAGAAACGCAGCAAAGGTAGAGGTAGAGGTAGAGGCCCCAATCCCAGAGGAGCCTCAGCCTCGGGTCAAAAATGACCACCAAGTCCAGGTCCCCTCCCATGTCTCCCCGGTCGGGGGGCGATTTAACACCTTTCCTCAAGGCATGGGAGGGGATAACTTCAGACCAGTGGGTCTTAAAGACGGTCGCCCGCGGTTATTGCGTGGAATTCGCTCGACCTCCAAAGTTCAGACCGCTGCGATCATGACTCCTTTCACCGGACCATCTCCAGATCCTGATCCAAGAGGTGGAAGCTTTGCTGGGAAAGGACGCTATAGATGCCATGCCGATTCTTCAGGTAAACAAGGGTATCTATTCAGTGTACTTCCTTGTACCCAAAAAAGATCTCCCCATGTGTCCTGTTCTAGACCTGCGCCCAGCGAACAAGTTCATAAAGCCCCAGAAGTTTCGCATGGTAACACTACAGGAGGTGATCCCATTGCTGAAACGGGGGGACTTCATGGCAACATTGGATATGAAAGATACATACTTTCATATTTCAATGTTGCCAACGCACAGAAAATACCTCAGGTTCATTATTCAGGGCAAACACTACCAGTTCAAAGTACTCCCCTTCGGCATCGCCTTAGCGCCAAGGGTGTTTACCAAAGTCCTGGCAGTGGCAGCAGCACACCTGCGCAGACTATCAGTCCCAGTTTACCCTTACCTCGACGACTGGCTCATTACGGGGACTCGTTCGACGCTAGTTTTTTTGAACACCCAAAAAACAGTAGATCTCCTCTTCAGCCTGGGTTTTTCAATCAACTAAAGGAAATCCAGCTTAGTCCCCAGCCAAGTAAAACAATTTCTGGGAGCGCTAATTCGGACGGAAGACGGCCTTGTCTTCCCCTCCAGCGAGAGGGTTCAGAACATGCTCTCTCAGATTCCTCAATATGTAGCCAGGTGGGAGGTGACGGTACGCAAAGCCATGCGTTTGCTAGGGATGATGGCGTCATGCATATACTTGGTTCCCCACGCACGGCTGCGCATGCGTCCCATGCAAGAGTGGCTCAACAGCCAGTGGTGTCAGGCCAGCGGACAATGGGAAGATCTGTTGGTTGTCTCACCAGCCCTCGTTCTCTCTCTGCAGTGGTGGTCAAGAGAAAACCTCTTGAAGGGGAAGACCTTCACCACCCCTGCAGTGGAAGCCACTCTTACGACAGACACATCTCTCACGGGGTGGGGGGGCTCACCTGCTACAGCAGACAGCACACGGAGTGTGGTCCCCTCAGGTAGCGTCCAATCATATAAACTTACTGGAGCTACTAGCGGTGTTCAAAGCATTGAAAGCCTTTCAGGGGCAACTGCAAGGGAAGACAGTGCTGATCCTAACCGACAGCACTACAGCAATGTATTACCTGAACAAACAGGGGGGCACAAGCTGTCCCAGAACATTTGGATTTGGGCTCTCAAACACAAGATGTTTTTGTTGTCCCAACATGTTCCAGGGGAACTATCTTCTGGCAGACGTACTCAACAGAGATTTTCCTCTGCCAGAAGAATACGAATAGCGGCTGCACTAAGACAGTGTCCAACGTCTTCGCAGAATGGGGTTTCCCAGAGATCAACCTGTTCGCTACTCAGGAGAACGCCCAATGCCAAGACCATGCCTCCAGGTACCCCCAGAACCGATCCAAGGGGAACGGTCTCTGGATAACTTGGTCGGGGAAATTTGTCTACGCTTTTCCCCCGACTCCCCTTCTCAACAAGATAGTGCACAAGATGCACCAGGAACCAGTTACCATGATACTGGTGGCCCCCATGTGGGCCCGCCAACCCTGGTTCGCTCACCTGATGGAGATGTCCCTCTCCCCACCAGTCAAACTGCCCTGCCCGTACAACATATTGTCTCAGGACAGAGGAGAGACCCTCCACCCATGCCCACAAACTCTGAATTTAGCATCCTGGCTCCTGAGATCATAGAGTTTGGACACCTGCAACTCCCTCAGAGATGCATGGACATACTCAGGGAAGCGAGAAAGCCTAATACATGTTATTGCTATGCCAGCAAACAGTTTGTCATCTGGTGCAATTCCATGGGCGTCAATCCCATCGATTGCTCACCCTCACACATTGTGTTGTATCTAACCCATCTGTTGGACACTGGGTTAGTCTTCGATTCCCTAAAGGTTCATCTGGCTGCGCTGTCAGCCTACACCACATCACAGCAAAAGTATTGTGGTGGAAGATAACAGTAATTAAAGCCTTTATGGAAGGGGTTAAGAGGATTTATCCTCCCATCTCTCATCCAGCCCCTGGGTGGGATATGAATGTGGTTTTGACCAGGCTCATGGGAGCTCCCTTTGAGCCTATGCATAAAGCAAGTCTGAGATATCTGACTAATAAAACAGCCTTCCTAATGGCTATTACTTCTATCAGAAGGGTTAGCGAACTACAGGCTCTTTCGGTTTTAGACCCCTTTGTTACAGTCCACAAAGATAAGGTAGTTCTGCGCACACACCCCAGGTTTGCGCCGAAATTTATTTCAAAGTTCCATGTGAACCAGTCAATCGAACTACCCACGTTCTTCCAGAAACCTACTAACATGGCCGAAAGAAGTCTTCACACACTAGACGTGCGCAGGGCAGTCATGTTTTACATGGAAAGAACTAAAACACTGAGGAAGACTAAACAATTCTTTGTTTCAGTGGCAGCTGGTAGAGAAGGGGATCCTGTCTCTAAATCAGCAATTTCAAGGTGGATTGTCAAATGCATCACACTATGTTCCACTCTTGTTAAGAGAGAACTGCCCTTCAAGCCTAGAGCACACTCTACTCGAGGGACTGGGGCTTCCATAGCATTCATTGCAAATGTTCCTCTAGAGTCCATTTGCAAAGCGGCAACCTGGAGTTCTGTACATACCTTTACAAAACACTATTGCATAGACACTCATTCTAGGTCTGATTCTCAACTGGGACAAGCAGTACTCCAATCTTTTCTCTACTGTTCCTTCTCACAACCCACCTCCAACTCCGTTTACTGCTCGCTAGTCTATGCACAGCATGTGATTCTAAGCAGATTAACAAGCATCAGAAGACCTGCATTACTTACCGCAAAAGCATTTCTTATGATTGTATCTGCTTACATTCACATGCACCCTCCCTGCCTCCCTGCTCGGGGTGGAAGGAACATAGACGTCTCTCTTTATGTACTCACTCACTATAGCCTTGGGCTCTCTAAAGCAGAAAAAATACAATCGGAGGGACCTCGGCACGTGAGGGATTTTGGGTACTTTACACGTCACGATAGGGATAGTGTTACAGACATGCCTATGCCGACATCCCCTTTCGGTCCCCGAAAGACAAGATGCAATACTCCGCGGTTACCACTGGATGTCGGACCATATGCACAGCATGTGAATCTAAGCAGATACAATAATAGGAAATGCTTTTACGGAACTAATGCATGTAATGCCATGCCTTTTCCAAATTCTTTGTGCGCTAATGTACCTGCTGGTGATTTCAATTGGAACATTCTCTCAAAAGAATGAACAATATAACGAGGTAGTTACAGGGATTAAAGTGGAGATGACCAAAGGCTGTGCCCACTGTCACCATGGCTAGTGGCCCGTCAAAAGAACTATGCTAGAACAAAACCCTCCCCCATTCATTCTTTCTTGCTCTAACCGTGGGGACTTTGTTGTTTGTTTTACCTTATGTTATGGAGTCTTGCTCTCTTCTATTTCACTTAAATGCATATGTTTGCACCACAAAGCCCCCTCTGTGCATTGTTGCTGGGGACCCTGTAGGTACTCCTTTTTATATTCTTTTATTTTCCATAAAAACTACTGTTCTTAAGGAAAGAGTGATACTTTGTATCCTTCCTAAAACTTTGACTTATGAGAGATTAGCATACACCACCTTATGTGGAGTGCTAAGGGTTTACCTAGTATCTCCCTTCTCTCAGCTCCTGTGACTTTTTGGTCACACTGACAACCCTAAAGTTATGGCTGGTGGCAGTGTTCTACCAACTTTTGTTATTTTCTACAGCAGACTGTTTGGTGACCCTTTTGTTAGTAACCAATGTTCTAACATGGTGTCTTTTTTTTCGCCATTTCTTATGTGAATGTCCTTTGTTAGCCCTTCTACCGTTCTGGGAGGGGGAGGTCTGAATGTGTGTTTTGCCTTTCGCGGGAACCCCTTGGATAGCCCGCATTGGCTCCAGTGTGTCTGTGAGGACGGAGTCTAGGAGCAGCCTGAAACTCCCTTGTCATTTGTCTGCTGATGTGCCTGAATGGAACCAGTTTCCACTTGGGGGCTGGCTGTCCTCATTGGACAGCCGCCTGCCCTGTTCTGTAAACTTCAAGGAGCGTTTGCTGAGGAGTGAATGGGAAAACTGAATAAAAGGTGAGGTTTCTGAGGCAAAAGGCAAGTTAACCACTGTAACAGGGGATCCAAAGCTGAAGGTGATGAGAGACTCCGGCAGACCCTTCCAGTAACTAAAGTGACCACTGCTATCCTGACCATGTTTTCTTACCGACCGAGGAGCTCCGAAGAGGACAACTCCTTCCAACCAGCCCCAAGACGAACTGCAGATTGAGCCATCCCCCGAGGTGCTCTGACCTTCCAGGGCTGCAAACCGGGAATACAAGGGACCTCAACCCATTTGCAGTGCAACCTCTTTGAGTGAACTAATCCTCCCAGAACTTTGGCGAGCTCCAGTTGGACCTCCAGAAGTAGGATCCCATCCAAGTCCCCTCAGAGTGCAGGACTGCAGAATCAAGGAAGATCAACCGGGCGTTAACAGTTCATTGAAGCTAATAAAAAGGTGCCAAAACCACATACCGGAATGGGAGACTGAAGAAATTCTTGCTGAGGGTCCTTCCTCGCGACTGCTGCTGTGACATGCCATTCAGAGTAATTCCTTTCGTCACCAGACCGAGGAATCGGGAGTCCGCCGCTGCTGCACAGGAAATTATCCAGCTGCATTTTCTTCAACCACACTAAGGTAGAACTTACCTCAAACGGAATAGTCGCTCCAGTGTGCCTGGGGTGCAATACCAGGCGTTTGGGTGTCCACCCACACCTTATCCAGGCTTAACAGCTTGTGCGCTTTTAGGGAGTCCTTTGCAGGGTCCTTAACTGTGTTATCTTGCTAGAGCATTTTGTTTAAGTAACTAAAGTGAGATACTTTACATTTTCTGCTGCTGCATAAGACTTTTGCACCATCCTACAATGACTTTGATGAACTCTTGACTAGTTTGGGATTGGACTAGAAGCCTTGACGTGTTGATAAGAAGTAAACAAAAAACAAGGGGGTCCTGGGAGTCCCTCTGCCGGACATTAGTCCCGCTTACAAGAGATTTACCCAGCGTCTTTAGCTCACTATCTTTCACAAAGGAGAAATATCCAAACCATATCAGACTTTGTCCTGCCCTAGGGCAATCCAGCACTGAAATGCAAGGCAATTCTCCTCTAAACAAGAGTACCAACAGCAACCCCAGACACGTGTTTCGATCTGGTTGGACCTCATCAGTAGGATGGAGCTGTGCCTCTCTAAGAATAGTAAGCAAGCGATCCACGTCTGGATTCCCATAGTAATTTAGGGTGAGACCCAAAGTTACTTAAATATGCTAATAGTGTTACATAATCCTCCTTTGCCTTCCTATAGACTTTCTGTGCGACTTTGTAAATTAATGAAACTCTCGTAGCAACATGTACATGGTACTTTTGTTCAGAAGGGACTTGCCATAGCATTTCGGTGCTGTACTGGCCATGTGGGCAGGATACAGGCTGACATGCAAATGGATATTTCCCATCTGTGAAAGGTGCAGTGTGCTAAAGTGTGGCTGCGGACTCTAGAGTGTGTACCGTCCCAAAAAACAGGTCAATAAGCTGTGTTTGTTCTTGCAGAGGGGCGCCTATGACTGCATTTTAACCTGTAACAGTGCGCGCCACTACTATTTAAACAGTCAAACTGTCATTTTCTGTAGCTATTGTAAGTGCAAGCAACTACTATTGAAGCAGTCACCCTTAAAAAGTATTTTCTGTATTTCCTGTGTGTATTGGTTAGTCTAAAATAGTAATTACTTACCTGCCTTGTGTGTATAAAATAAATTCATATTGTTTTATAACTTTCACTGTGTAAGAGTTTCTTTTGGGCTATTGTATTGACTGGGTTAATTGTACTTACCACCAGGTCACATCCTCCTCATAAGATAAGCCTGGCTGCTTTGGCATATGACCGATCCTTTGGGTAGTACAGAAGAGTTGGGGACCTGTACACCAAGGGATAGTTTTATAGTGTAACCTCCAGGTGGACTATAGGAAAACTCCCCTAACAAAAGTCAGTGGTCCTGTAGGTCCCTATTCCGAGTAGCTTATCGTTTGATGTGCTTTGCACTGAGAATGGGGGCATGTGGCTGACTTGCATACCCCGGAGCAGACTTGGAGGAGAAGAGATAGTTGGCATGCTGCAAAATAATGGGACCTTCTGTGCGCTCTCCCCACTTGTCGCCTCACCCTAGCGTGGTAGAGGGCATTGCGGTGCAGATATCTCAAACTGTGTTTCCTAGGGCCTTGAAACATGGTTTTCTGGTCCCATAAAGATCTTTGAGTTGTGTTTCTGGCATCAAGAAGCTTAAAATTGGTTTTGTGGACGAATCCTATGAGCACATTGTTTCGTGAATTGCAGTGCAAATATCTCAAACGGTGCGTCCTAGGGCTTTGAAATGTGGTTTTCCAGATCCCATAGGGACCTATGAGTTTTGCTTCTCGCATCCAGATGCTTGCAATGAGCTCTGTCTGGTCCTTCTATGACCACCTTGATGTTTCTCCACTTCCAGGCAACCGTCTCATGTGTGCAGGGGCTGAAATCCAGGGTACGGGTTGGAGTGTTTGCATGTAAACAATCATGGGTGCTCCCTCTCCTCAAGAAACACTCTAGATCATCCTCATCCCTACTAATTACCGGCCTATTACCACGGTCCCATTTCTATTAAAAATACTGGATAAAGCCGCCTATATCCAAATTCAAAAACAACTTGAACTGCACAAACTCCTAGGTAACAGACAATCTGGTTTCCGTCCACTACACGGAACAGAGACAGCCTTAATTGATCTAAAGTCCCAAATAGACAAGCTGAGAGACAAAGGTAAGACAGTACTCCTGCTCCTACTTGATCTTTCTACCGCATTTGATCTAGTCAATCATAAGGTCCTATGCCGACACCTTGATTCCGCGGCCCACTTCTCCCCGGGAGCCATCAAATGGGTTGAGCCCTTCCTGAGCGAGAGAACTGAGAGCCTTCTCCCCCTCGGCAGCTGCAGACCCGACAACTATCCTGTGTGGTGTTCCTAAAGGCTCTTGCTTCTCGACAACCCTATACAATATCTTCACAAACCTCTGTTCGATGATCTGGACCATCTGGGTGTCACCTATACTAATTACGCAGATGATACTCCGATTCTCCTCCCGCTTTCTGGGGATCACAGTAAGGACACGGGGTTGGTGAACAAAGTATATCTTATCATCCAAGCATGGATGGACACTCACGGCCTATGCTTGAACGATGATAAGACTGAGGTGATAGTTTTGGGCCCACATGCCAACATTAAAAAATTAGGCCAATCATTCAATATTGACGGGAACACTACCCTTGGTTTCTACTTGGACTCCACATTGTCTTTTGATAAACAGGTAAAATCCCTCACCTCCTCCACGGCTTACACCTGCAAGTTACTCAGAGCTGGTAAACCATTCCTCTCTGACAGCTGCCTGATCTTGGCCAGAGCCCTAATACTCTCTACAATCGAGTATTGTAATGCCCTATACAGTGGTGCGAATAAATCTACTATCCAAAAGCTCCAAACATTACAGAACAGTGCCCTAAGAGCAGCCTTATGCACAAATAAAAAAAACACATCTCCTCCCTTAGGCACCAGCATAAATGGTTATCCACATCCAATAAAATGCAACTAAAAATGCTTTCTTTGACTCATAAAGCCCTCAATAATGCGCCCTGAGCTACCCTACAGATAAACTCCAGAAAATAATTTCCCACAGACCTACTAGAATTGGGAATGTTAACTTCCTGACCATACCTAAATACAAGCTCACTACGATCGGTGGTAATAGCTTCCCTGTAAAGGCAGCTAAATTCTGGAACTCACTGCCACAAGATTTGAGAGCCGACCAACCCTACCTACACTTACTACTGACCTCTAGTCGCCCAGTACCCGTCTCGGATCTGCCCGCTACGGAAGAGACCTACTCACACTGCGTTTATATTGTAATATTGTGTTAATACCTGAAAACCATGTGTAATCTAGCCTACCTTTTATGATATACGGAGGGTATCACTTTTGTAACTTATATTTTTGTACATTGCTTACTGTTTTTTCCTGTAATTACATAGGCCATTTTTAGTCTTTGCTCTTATTTGTACATTTTGTATATTCTGTAAGCATGTAATTATTGTATCTGGTGTATATTTCGCAAATTTGTAAGCTTTGCATTTTCATACGGCTGCGCCCTTTTACTTATGAGTCTGGTGCGCATAACAAATGAATAAACAAACAAGTGTTGTCCGGAGGGTCCTAACAAGACATATCTGGGGCATGTTAAAAACTAGAGGGTGTTACACAACCTAGTCCCCCAGGGATCCCATACTCTGGTGGCCAGGGAAAGGCCATCGCTTTTGGACCCCGACCCTGCTTGTGGACAAGCAAGGAAGGATCACCTAGGTAGGGGGGTCCTCTGGGAGGCGGTGTGGGGGGGGTGGGAAGGGGGAGAGCAGGGATTGGGAAGGGGGAGAGTGGGAGGGGGGTTGTGAGAAGCACCTGATGGTGAGACATGGTATACCCCCTTTTCCCACAGCCCATCTAACCTTTTTCTACCTATATTTTGGGAAACTACAGCTCCCATAATTCCTCCCCACTTCACACTGATAACACTGCTGAGCCAAGAAAGATGAGGAATGAGGCCAGGAAGATTACCTCTAGTGACTGCAATGGCTCTGTCCCATTTACTTTTTTTTTTTAAAACCTTTTATTTAAGTTTCACATCAGATACCACAGTGTTTGTACAGAGGATTCATATTATTACAGGTAGTATTATACATACAGTATACAGGCACATTGAATTGAAGAGCATTTACTCTTTTCCATTTTCACTACTGTCCGTATCAATTCTATTGCTCAGGTATTGACGGAAGCCCCTCCCTATATCTCTCGGTCTGCTGGTGTGGGGTAGCAAGCTAGAGTATACTTCTTCCTGGTCTCTCGCCCATACTGTTTCATTCACCCATTTCTCGGTTGTTGCGGGTACTCTGCTCTTCCACCTCATTAATATGGCACGCTTATCCAATAGTAGTCCAATATTAATAAGCTTGCATTTCACCACATTCATTTTGAGTACACACATTGATTGTTCCCAATTTCCAAGCTGTTCCACCATAGCCTCTAGTGCTTCACAGACCCACAGTATTCAGAGAGCTTCCTACGTTCCCACAACATGTGCGTCAGGTCGGCCTCCTTGCTCCCGCACCTAGGGCATTTCCCTGTTGCTGTTGCATACATTCTCTTCAAGCGAGACGGTGTAAGGTGTACTCTAGTATTTTAAAGTGGATCAGCTGAAACCTGGAATTAAGTGACACCTGCTTCGTGGGGCTGCATATCTGCGACCAATGAGAGTCTGTGAACAAGGTCCCGGTCCCACGCCCCTCTAACATCAGGTGCTTGTTCCCAGCCTATACAATGCTGACGCAGTTTTCTTCTTTGTTCCGGAATCAGATTATGTAATTCATACACGTATGTGACTCCAGCTCTTGTGGGAATCCATCCCATGTTGCCGCAATTGCCGAACTGAGTCTGAGATATTGTAGCTTCTGCAGTGCGGTTTCCCCCATCTGAAGTTTGATATCCTCCCAGGGTCTAAACGGACCGTTATGGTTAAAGTCTCCGAACTGTACGATACCCATCTCCCTCCAGTGTGTGGATAGTGTTATGTCTGTCGACGGGCCCAGGTAGGGCGCATCCCAGATTGGTATTTTGGGACTATAGATTGTAGTGTTTCGGGGTTGTTGTGTCAGTCTCGCCCATGCTTGTTGTGTGGCCAATGTTGGGTCCAAGTGGTTGCAATTTCCCCTTTTCCCAGCAGCTATCCTGTGCAATAAAGCGGCCGTTGTCTTACCCTGCACTTCCAGATCAATGTAGGATGTTCGAGGCGGATCTGCTACCCAGTTCGTGCCCATAGTATGCTTGGGCTGACATGTAATACACCTAGTCGTCGGGGGCTGCCATTCCCTGGGCCAGAGCGGTATTGTACTGAAGAGGGAGAACAGTTTGGGTAGTATGAGCATCTTGACTAACGCCAATCGACCCACAAGTGAAATGGGTGGTTCCAGTGGTCAAGTTTAGCACACACTGCCTGTTAGTGTGTCGTAATTAAGGGAGTGAACCAATAATGTTGTGGGTATTACAGCTAGGTAGTCATCAATTTCCTTGTTAGTGGCCACACTCTGGAGGGGAGTATAGACCACTGTAGAAATAGTACAACACTCCACTGACCTAGTTTGCTTTCGTGACCACTACTCCATCCTGTCTAGTGATACATGGGATGGTTGTGCTTCCTCTTTCCGTACGCACTAGACGAGCTAGAAGTTTACCTGGTCTTTCCTGTTCTCCGTATCTACCGACTGCCTTTGGTCTAATGAAGTAGCATAGCGCCCTATCTGCGGCTTCGCGATAATTCTCTAGTTGTGTTTTAATTTCAGTGGTAATCTGTGGGGAAGGGCTGGCCAAGTACTCTGCCTGCAACTGGGATACGGATTCTTCCCGTTTTGTGAGTGCACGCCTAATGTCGCGCAGCACCCCAAAATTCGGTGGACATTGGCACTCCTCGCATGTAAACTTTGCATGCTTGCCATAGGGTAGTCTGACTACTAAGCCATCATTAGTTTCAAAGAAGTTTGAGTTGTGCTGTGCTATACCGGTTTTGTAAACTGGATCTAGGAAGGAAGCAGGTTTGAAGCGCCACTGCTCCCTTTGAGGTACGCCATCAGGGATGTTTATAGTGATTGATGTTGGGGAATGATCTGACAATGTCCTGGGAATAATCGGAGCTTCCACTACCCAGCTCAGGGCCTTGGTGGATATCAGCCATAGGTCTATTCGGGAATGCATGTCCTGTACAGAGGAGTAAAAAGTAAAGAACCTCTTCGATCCTTGTAATGAGCGCCAGGCATCCCTCAGATCCAGGTCAGTAATGTGTGTCGATTGTACGGGCCGCGTTCATCAGGGGTCTGGGAGCGGTTGACGTGCGTTCTAGGCCAGTGTCTGGTATGGTGTTGAAATCTCCCCCGCAAAGTAGTTGTGCAGTAGTGTTGTTACCTGTTGGTGTAATTTTTCAACTTTTTCACCTCCAACCTCCCCTCCCCCACCCTCCTAATGCCCGAACTTTGACTATGTACTTCCCACTTTTCGTGACCCCTCCCCACAGCCCCCCCGTCCCCCCAACAAAAGGAACTAAACTATGCACTCACATTGGGGCCGACTGCTTCCGTGGCGTCTGGGAGTACCGGCTGCTTATCTTATTCAGGTATAACTTTTTCTAGGTTTACCATCTTACCGACTTAGTCCTGCGTTTCAAAGATCATATCATGAATTCCTTTAGGCGTCGCGAGTTACAGAAGTCTTCCTATATGGATACATTTACCAATGGTCGTATACAGTCTTCTGCATCTCCTTACATACTTAATGGCCTGGTCACAGGCTGCAGTTCGGTTACTGGTATAGCGTCTGCAAGGGTCACTCACTGCTATAGTACATTCTGTTCGAATTTGTCAGACGCTGTTGCAGATGGAGTGTGCCTTATTCTCATTCCATCTCCCCAGAGGGCTGGGTCTCTGGCAGGGGGATATTTTCCTCCACAAGTGAGGTTGCTTCCTCCGGAAATGTGAAAAAATAGGTAATGTTCTTAAACTGAATGCGTAGTCTCGCTGGGTATAACATAGCGTAGGGAATTCTTCCACTGTACCAATCGGCGTTTCAGCTTCAGTAATACATTGTGATGCTTTTTCCATTTGTGCCTGCATCGTGTTGATGTTAATAATAATGCCATCCAACTTATCGTTCATCGCAGCAAATCCCTGTTGCATGACCGCAATGACTCCTTGTAGGTCAGTCGGAGGTGCTGTCATCGCCATCTCTTGTCTACCAGCGTTTTCGCCGGTAGTGCTCGCTGTGTTAGGAGTAGGTTTAGTAAATGTATATATTCCACTTTTTTTGGGGGGACCCGCCTTTGTGCATTATTCTATGATGTGTGAAGGGCATGCTGTGTGGCCCAGTCCCGTAGTAGAAGGCGCGCCAGAGGGTTCAGGCACTCGCTTTGTGTAGACCTCGTTGGTACCTGGTTACTGCACAGTTCACTGTTCCTTGGCATACTCTTTCTTTAATGTAATGTGTTGGTGGTCAGGGTCGAGGGCTGAGTTGTTCCCACTCTGGTCAATCCATTTAGAGTGTGTGGTCAATAACGCTGTAGGCCTTCCGGTTAGTGGTGGGGTGGTTGCTTCTCTGCCTGTCCCGGTGGGGACTGGCAATTTCGCTGTCGCAGGAGTTATTCCTCTCCTGCGACTTGCTCTACAAGTTTAACTAATTGCATGCCAATACAATGTTATTTTTCACCCCACACGCTTACTATCGGATCTGCCGTTCTGTGCCTCTCTTGGGGTCACTCTGCCCAGTGCGGGTTCATTATGTGAGGCCGGCAGTCTATGGGTACGGTTGCGCCGGTGGGGCCTTATATTGGGTGTTGCAGCGCTTACCTGCCATGTGTGCCTGTGCGCTGTATCTCGGCATGTGCCGCTTCTATATCTTGCAGATGCTCTTAATGTTGTGCCCCGCCAGTCAGGGTGTCGCAGTGCGGCCCCCTCCATGCACTGCAGGCCACGCCGCCAAGTGAGCCGGCAGGCGCCTCCAGATAGTGGCTGCCAGTGAGGTATGTTGGGCCTGATTCGCTTGACGCTCTTTGTGTTGGCCCCCGCTCTGTGCGCAACAGCGCCCCCCTGGCTCTGTCCCTTTTGAGACCAGGCAGAGTCAGGCACGTAATCCTAAATACATACGCCTGCCACTTGTTAACACTCCCTGTCAGGATAAAAGGTGGCTTGTACAGGCACACTCTGAGCCAGGCTGGGTACGAGAAGGAGCAGCTCTTCTGGGGCTGATGCGAACCAAGCTATTGAAGTTGGAAGGCCAAGGGGCTGATCGGCAGATCGTGAGAACGAGAGAGAGAGAGAGAGCCAGGCGAGAATTCCATACTTTTGGAAAGTCATAAGCATTCCAATACTGAAACCGATTGAGACCAAAGGATATACCTTCAAAGTGCTTCAAGGCGGCTTGCTCCCCTTCCAGGTGAACGACCAAGCCTGGGAGGAGCAGAGGAGGTATTGGTTAACGGCCTTGACTGCTACATGAAAGGTGTTGAAGAAAGAAACCCAATTAACACGACCAGTGAGTTAGCAATGGCAACAAAGGCCTGGTTTGTGAAAAAAAGCAAATGAAAATGTAACGAGTTGAAGGTTGCCCATATGCTGATAAATGCATAATGGAAAAGACAATTGCAAAGTAACAGAGTGGTCCTGCGAGGCGTTATCGCACATTCAAAAGTCTCTGAAGTTTGAAGTTGTGGTAAAACGAGAAATGGAGGCAAGAAAGTAACCACAATCCCAAATGAAAGTTGATTGAATGAAAACCAAAGTATATGAACTTTAAGCACCCCAAGAGGGCAAAGTAAAGAAATAATTTAAAGAAACAAGTACCAAGAAGGTGTTGTGAGTGGATGAAGATTGACAAGTTGTTTAAAGAGGGGTCAAAGTGGTCATGCTGAGGTCTACATAAAATCCTTGCAGTTTCCAAAGTCTTCGACAGTTAAAAGTAGTATGAAACGGAACTTGGGGAATGGAACCCCACAAAGAGAAAAGAGGGTTTGAACCCGGCGGGGGGAGACCCATGTGAAAAGTGAAATTACAAAAGTGTGAAAAGGACAGGCTTGAGCCCAGCAGAGGGAAGCCTGTGCTGATCTGTGGTAAAGTAAAAGTCCAGAGTTGAACTGTGCATTTGTGACAAGGCGGATGAAGTATGAAGAACTTGTTGAACTGTCAAAGGCTTGAAGCCCAAGCCTGAACTGTTGAATTGTACCAGTAAGCCAAAGTGTGCTAGGTTGATAGAACTGTGCCATCCACCTATGCTTTTAAGAAACTCTTGAGACACACTGCTTCTGAACGTGGGGAGGGGAGTTGTTACCTAAGCCATTCTGACATTTCTTTTGAGACACTATTTTTCCTTTTTATATCCCCTTTACCCATTTGATTTGAGAAGGAGGGGAAAGGTCTTTTTTTTTAGTATAGGCCTTTTTATTTTGACTAAACTACTCCCATTCTAGAGTTAGGGCCAGTTAGGAATTCTCCCAACCTTCTCAAATACAAAACATACATCTATTGTCTGTGTCTGCTGTTGATACCATGCCTTCCTTACAGGCTAATTGGTACGTTTCTGGATAGAGGTACTCTGTGGGCCAACATAGAGACTCTGCCCATCTCCACAGTCCAGCCATTCGCATATACTACACCAATTAAAAATAAACCGATATTATGGAGGACAGTAAACAAAAACGTCATACCTGAGTATTGAGCTTCAGTAAAGTGAAAGGCCAAAATCTAAACTGCACGTGGAATGGTACGGATGGCTCCGGTCAGAAGTGTAGGGATGGCTATTGGATAGTAAGTGAGAGTATGAAACTGATAGGAAGAGTGTTGAATGTATAGCTATGAGGCAGGGAGTGGTGAGTGGTGGGCTTGATAGCCAGTGGCAGGAAGTAGGTGGTGAGGTGGAAGGCCAACTGGATGCCTTGAGCGATGTTGATGTTCAGAAGTATACTGCTAATGGTTAATGTGATAGATCCCTTTAGGTGGTGGTTCTTGATGTCGACCGGTTTTTCTCTTGTGTAGGGGGATGTGCTGTGGTGGGTGGACTGAGACCGTATTTGATAAGATCTTTGATGCAAAGAGCGCTCGGGGTGAGCTTGGTTGGGTTTGGTGGTGGCAGGGCATGAGGCGCCAGCGACTGCATCCATCCCCGGACAGGTCCAGACAGGCAAGGGCCTTGGGGGGGGGGGGGGGCGGCTTTGCCTGCTGGCAAGTGGCTGTGGTCGCATTGTGCTGGTCAATGGCCCAGAGTCGGGAGCTGAAACTCAGTTTAGCAAAGCTGCAGGGTCTGTGGGTTGGTCTGGGTCTGTAGCGGCAGCCACCTTTACAAGGAGCTGGTGATTCTTTGCAGGGTTATGGAGCCCAGAATGGCTGACCAAGGGGGTCAGTTGTGTGGCTCTTGACAGTAAAGTCCTTGGGGGTTCCAGTAGCAGTGCAAGTGCTAGCAACTATCAGTTTGGGGAAAGAGGTTAAGGAAATCCTGCCCATGTGCTGGGCCTTCAATTTTGGCAAAAGTCAGAGCTTCACCCTTCTGATGGACATGCTGGAAAAGCTGCTGAAGCTTAACAGGAGGTTATCCCACCCGGGGCACTTCTGGAAGTCTGCTAAGTTGTAGCTAATGGGACAATCAGTTGGTCTGCCTTGCATGCCTCATTCTCTCCTCCTAGCCACTGGCTTCTTGAACAATCTTCATAAATCAGTGTTCAGTCGTTTGGATGTAGCTTATGCCTTCTTCTACCTGTTTCTCACTTACTGCAAACTGTCTGCTTTACTAACAACTTTCTGCAAGTACTAACTTCGATAACACCCATTTCTGTGAGAAGTTGTATCGAAACAATCCTTTCTGCAACCAGTCACTACGATCTCCTTCTGCAACCAGTCCCTTCGATAGCAATCCTTTCCGCAAGAAGTTGCTTCAGTAACCTCTTTCTGGAAGACGATGCTTTGATTTGATAATCAGTCTATCTATATGAAGTTGCTTCATTAGCGCAGTTTTCGCTGCAAGAACATGATTTAACTATTCTATCTGTAAGAAGTTGTCTAGGTTACAAGTCCGTCTGCAATAAGCTGCTTCGATATATAGTTAATCTTCAAGAAATTGGTCAAATAATGAATGTTTGACAGAAGATTGGTGTTCTTTAACACATACTGTATGTCCATTTCTAAACAGGTGGTCTTGTTGTACAGTGCGCTCAAACAATGCTTTATTTCTGATGCTGCAGAAATGAGGGTTGTCAAGAAAATACTTCTTGCTTGTTTCATTTGACGTTGGTGTGTAGGAAAAATGTAGGGTTGAGGGTTTTCAATTATTTTTTAGTCCTTTTCTATGTATATTGAACGCAAGATGTTATGTAACCTAAATTTGTTGTGGACCCACATGTGGCGTGGTTAGATGTTCTTCATATCTTCTAGTGTCATAACGAGCATTCGAAGTTGTCCTATTTAATGAAAGCTGTACTCTTTGAACATCCTGTGTTCTGTTGCACTACACAACCAATGTGATGATAGTTCATTCCAAGCAAAGTCTCCTTGTTAAAAAGCACTAGTCATTTCAGAAACTTGAGTTACTCTTGTAACTTTAGTGCTGTTTTACTGCACTGTGAAAGTAGTTATTTGTTCAGTCATTTTTAGATCCCTATCATTGATTTAGTGAAGGACCAGGACAGGGCCATGAATTTCTCAATCACTAGAGGTTTAAGCATTAGGGATCAGAAATTGAATTCACATTTTCTGAAGGAGAAGGAAGATAACTTGCGCTGTCATAAGGCACAATCCAGCCATGCCTTTGACTGTTATTCACAACAATGCCCCCTGGCAATCCCATGCCTTTTTATTTTGGTAGTCAGAGCAGCCCCTGAAACTACCTTTTTGATGCAGATTGGTGTGGCTTTTTATTAAATTGAAAAATGTCTTTGCGTTTTTGAAACTACAAAAAGTTTCTCATTCACTAAGCGATAGGTTTAAGATTTCCCTTTTCGTTTCATGTTTAATTGCTTGTTAAGTTGCAAGGGTACTATAGTTTGATTTACTCCAATATTTTTAGTTTAGGCTATTAAGTTGCAGCGCCACCTATAAACCCAAATTATTGCATTAAACTACAGATGGCGTGGGGGGGGGGGGGTAAATGGCATATGATGAGGGACACAAAGCTGTAGGTGGTGTTTGGTCATTTGACCACCCATTGATTGCCCATGGCCATGCTCATCCCTATGGCCCTCTCCGCCCAGTTCCTGCCCTAAACACCTCCTCATGGTAATTGAGCTTTACCATCAAACTTTGCTCTCGAAGAGCCTGCCAGTGTTTTTTCAAAGCAGTCTTAATGACTTCATTGGAGGTATAGACTACTATGCTCCGGATATAATAAAAATGTCTTAACCAGGTCTGCTTTCTGCCACTCTATTTTATAAGCACTATGCCTTTCCTTCACTGAAGTCCTGTTAAAAACATGCATGGGCAAAGCCAACAGTTTTGGCTTGCGTATATATATATTCAGCATTTGCCAGACACTGCTATTAGATACCCAGGTACTCGCACCATTTTTTTTTTAAAACTTCTTTATTGGTTTTGACAATAGAACAAACTATGATCATTATCATTGTAATATTTAACACTTATCAACAAGGATTACACATTCCCACCCTTCCCACCCCCCAACCCAAGACCACGGTCAACGTTGTCCGTTTATATCGAACCGGATATATGACTAAGAAGGTCCGAGCCATCCGAGGTATCGTCCAAAGCAGTAGGATGAAGCAGTGGCACTGTTAACGCCACCCAGCGGTGTAGTTCCTCGCTGGAGTCCAGTCTCTGTTCATGGATTGCAGTTTCCCATGCGCCAGTCTCCGCCGCTATCCACCTCATAAGGTCTCCCCACCACTGCTCCTCGACCGGGGCTCCAGGGCTCTTCCAACTCATGGCTATGCGTCTTTTCGCAGTTATGTAGGTCAAGTCTTTGAGTTTGTTCAGGGGCTTATTTTTGTGGCTGCGTTTGCATCTGCCCAAAATGCAGGCTGCAGGATTATGCACTTCGAGTTCGACGTCTGCATTTGCCACCCTATCCTGTACTTGTGTCCATAATTTGCGTATCTCAGGGCAGCTCCAGAACAGAGTCATTCCTGCCCTAGGCTCGTTGCGTTTGGGGCATGCCTGGATCTCTGCATCCTTAAATTTAGATATGGCCTCCGGTGTTAGATAAGCCCTGTTGGTGATATATAGTTGGATGAGCTGTAAGCGGGCGTTTCTAGAGATTTTTTTGTGGTAGTGGGTTATTTTCTCCCATTCCTCACTCTCGAAGTCTCGGCCAAGTTCGCTTTCCCACTTTTCTTTGCTTTTGAGTTCGTGCCTTGTCGTGCCTTGCATCAGGGCCTCGTAAAGTCGCGAGGTTTCATGGCCTCCTTCGGCAGCGTTCAACAGTGTTTCTATGACCTCATTATCCGTTGTTAGGGTAGTGGCCACCGGCCATCTGCTCTTCATGGTCTTTATTACTGCCCCATGAAGCAAGAATTGTCCAACTGGTAGCCCCGTGTTTTCGGCGAGGTCGGAGAAAGACATGATCTCCTGGTCCTGGACCAGGTCTCCCAGGGTAGCTACTCCGCAGGGTTCCCACTGGGCGCGCGTTTCTAATAGGCCCCAAGCATGATTGGCCATAATTGCTGCAATGGGGATTTGTGGGGAATAGGGATCAGCTGACCCCACTGTTCTGCAAGCCCTTTTCCAGAGCTGAATTCCGAGCTAGGCCAAGTATGGGTAGCAGCGCCGGGTTCCATTCTCGGCCCAGAGTAGATCCCTGAGAAGCAAGTCAGGGAAGGCTTGTTGGAGGAGTCTGGTGTCTGTGGTGATCTCGTCGGCCATCCATCGCATCACGTGCCTTAGCTGGCTTGCAAGGTAGTACTGTTCGAAGTTGGGGACTTTCAATCCTCCCCTTTCGTAGGGTCTTTGAAGTGTCTCTAGTGCCACCCTGTGCCTGCCTCCCTGCCAGAGGAACCTTCCACATAGTTTATTAATGTTTCTGAAGAAGGAGGGGAGGATGTTGAATGGTACGTTTGTGAAATTGAATAATAGGCGAGGTAGCGCAACCATTTTGAGGAGACCCGCTCTCCCAGCCATCGAGAGCGGAAGCCTGCCCCAGAAGTCCATGGATTTTTCCAGGGCGTCCTTCTCTCTCACCGTGTTGCGGATATGTTCCGTGTATGGATTTCGGTGTATGGTGATTCCCAGGTATTTAAAGGAAGTCACTTGCCATTTTAGGTCTAGGGGCGGTAGGAATCTAAGGTCCGCTCTATATAGTGCAGCCAGTGGGTAAAGGCAGGACTTATCCTTATTCATTTGGATTCCCGTATATTTATAGAATCCGTCTAGGGTCTCAAGAATGTAGGGCAAGATGTGTTCGGGGTTGTGAAGATATAATAGGGTATCGTCCGCATACATGGAGACGAGATGGGTCACTCCATCGATCACAATGCCCCCATCTCCGAATTCCTGTCTAAGGTGTGAGGCTACAGGTTCAGCGGCGATGATATATAACATCGGAGAGAGCGGGCAGCCCTGACGGGTGCCTCTGTGGAGGGACCATTTGTCAGAGAATGTCATGTTTGTTCGCACCCTGGCAGTTGGGTTGGTGCAAACTGGTTGCCAGACATTTGGTCGAAAAAAATTGGTCGACCAGACAAATGGTCGAACCAATTTGATCGAAAACCAAATGGTCGAATTATTGTTTTTTTTTTATTTTAACCCTTTTTTTTTCATTTTTTTGGGGGGTCCCCCCCCAACCCCCTTTTTTTCTCTAAAAACCCCTTTTTTTACTAAACGAAAACCCGAAAAATAAATATATAAATTAAAAAAAAAAATTCGACCATTTGGTTTTCGACCAAATTGCGTCGACCAAATTGCAGTCGACCAGTTTTTTTTTTTTTTCGACCAGTTGACTGGACACCGTGCAAACTAGCTGGGTCCTTTTCAAGAAGGCCGGTCCAATCCCCATTTTCACCATAGTGGCATACAGCCATTCCCACCGCACTGAATCGAAGGCCTTGGTGGCGTCCAAGGACGCAACAGCATATTTCTGGAGCTTCAGTTCCGTACTGTATATGATATGGTGCAACCTGCGCAGGTTCTCGGTTATGGAGCGCCCGGGCACGTATCCCGTTTGGTCCTGGTGGATAAGGTGGGGGATGACCCTTCTCAGTCTATTCGCTAGCAGGGAGGTTAGGATCTTACTATCTACGTTTAACATGGAGAGAGGCCTGTAGGAGCCACAGTCCATCCCATCCTTTCCGGGTTTCAGGAGGGGAATAATTACAGCTTCCCTCATGGAGTCAGGGAGTGTGCCGCACTCGTACGCTTCGTTAAACACTTGCGCCAACAATGGGGGCAAGGTCTCCTCATATGACTTGTATAATTCCCCGGGGAGGCCATCAGTGCCAGGGGTCTTTCCAGACGGAAGAGGTCTAATGATTACCTTAACCTCATCTGGGGTTATGGGCTCGTCTAGGGTTTCGGTCATTTGCGGGTCTAGCCTGGGAAGGTCAATGCTGTCTAGGACATCACCAATGCCAGTGTCGATTACGGGCGGGGTCTCGGAGTACAGTTTACAATAAAAGTCGGAGAACACTGAGTTGATTTCAGTTTGGGTGTGAGCGGTGGAGCCATCTGGCTTGCGTATTTGGCAAATGGCTGTTCTGGGGCTTTCCCTTTTATATAGCCAGGATAAGAGTTTGCCGGGTTTATCCCCTAGGGCATGAGTTCTCTCAGTATATTTGGCGTAGCTCATCTTCCCCAGGGATTCCCAGTGTGTTAAAAAGGCTTGTTTTAGGTCGGTTATTTTTTGTAGGTGTTCTGGGGATGAGTCCACCCTGCCCTCCAGTTTGCCCGGCTCCCTTTCAGAGTGCTCAAGGGAAGATAACCCCGCATGACCACCTTGTATGCCTCCCATGCGGTGCCAATGTATTCAACGCTATTCAAATTTCTGTCCCAGTAATCCTCGGTTCTGTCTGCTATGTGTTCTCGGAAGGCTGTGTCCAGAAGGGCTTCGGCCCCGAGTCTCCAGGTGGGGACAGGAGGTCTGGGCGGGGAGACCACCCAGGTGGCCAGCAGCGGGGAATGGTCAGAGAGCACCCTGGGCAGATACCGGGCATCACCAAACATTGCTTGTTGCTCTTGGCTTACGAAAAGATAGTCCAGCCTGGTGTGGACAGCGTGAGGAGGGGAGTAGAAGGAGAATTCTTGCAGGTCTGGGTGTTGTTCTCTCCACAAGTCTCGGAGTAGTAGCTGCTGTGACAGCTTGGATAGTATTTTGGCCGGTGGAGAAGGGCGGGTATGTTTATTATCCGACCTGTGTTTCAGGGGGTCTAGGGTGCAATTGTGGTCGCCTCCCCATATCATGATGTTGTCTCTGTAGGAGCTAAGTCGTGAGTATAAAGAATGGAAGAAATGGGTTGCGTCGTGGTTGGGTGCGTAGGTGCTTACTAAGCATATCGCCCTGCTTTCGATTGTGCCGGACATTAATATCATCCTGCCCTCATCATCTGTTTTAGAGCTTACTAATCTGAAGGGGACAGAAGGGTCAATCCAAATCAGGACTCCTCTGGCGTAAGAGGAGTAGGAGGATCCTATCAGAGTACCCCGCCATGTCTTGGCCAACAGCTTCAATTTGTCTGCAGTTAGATGCGTTTCTTGGAGTAGGACTATCTTGGCTCTGTTTCTTTTGACGTAGGCAAGGATGCCGCGTTGCTTCACAAAGCTATTCATGCCTCTGACGTTCCATGTCATGATTTTTATCGAGTCAGCCATGGGAATCATAGGGTCTTGTGTCTGTATCGAGCTTGCCCGGAGGTCCCGCAAGTGACGGGTGGCGTGTGGAGTTCATTTGTGGCCTAGGTGGTTTTTGGATATAATAATAATAAAATAATAATAATAATTAGGCTTTTATATAGCGCTACAAACCCTCAGGTATCCGAGCGCTGCTTATTATTACCCACGGTGTGTGGTGCTCATTTATCGACCTCGGAAGGATGAAAGGCTGAGTTTGGCCCCGCCGGGATTCGAACCTGCGTTAACAGGCTCTGCACGGGTGTCAAAGCGAGCGCTCTACTCGCTGTGCCACTTGACCGGCGATATAGGTCCGAACTATGGTTTCTCCATCCCATATTGTTTGCTTTGATAACTGCGAGCTCAAGCAGCATGGGGACGCAGCCAAGCGGATTGTAATGGTCGTTAGTGGTCTTGGTGTTTCCCTTTTTCGGCACCTAACTTCTGTGCCAACTCCGTTACCCCTCCCCCCATAACTTTGAACATCCCAAACATAAAACGTGTCGAGCGAGGTCTCCCTCATTATGACAGCCCCGTTTCCGCTCCTTTAGACCGTGCATCGGTCGCTTGGTGCCCTACGGGCGGGTATCTATGTACCCCTAAGAAAAAAAAAAACTTCAGGTGAAGAAGAGTGTTCGTCTCGGGCGTCTCACTGTGAGGAATCGAGCCAGCTGTGTTGTATTCGGCCATTGCTTAGTGCGGCCCCCTGAGGGTCGTTCGGTCAAGGTGTAGCTGTTGAGGGGTGAGGCTCAGCGTGGTTGTCGCCTCGTCTCCTCAATGTCAGGGATCTGTTCTTTATCCATCCAGTCCCGTGCTTCTGTCGGGGTATCAAAGAGGTAGGTTTTGTTGTTGCGTATCACCTTCAATCTGGAGGGGTATAGGAGCATGTAGCGCAGCCCGGCGGACTTCAATCTGGCTTTGGTGTAAATGGATTGGGCCCTCTTCATTTGGACCTGGAAAGTGTAGTCAGGGTAGATGGATATTTTGGCTGAGTCTCTGCAGATTTGGCCTCCTGATCGCGAGTAGGCCAGGATGGTTTCACGGTCCCTGTAGTTAAGAACCTTAGCGATCACTGGTCTAGGCGGGGTGCCGGGGGAGGTTTTTTGGTGAGGGATCGATGGGCCCTCTCTCGTGAAACCCTGGGAGAGTTTTCCTGCGCCTATCTCCTGAAGTGGGAGGGTTTCAACATAGTTTGTGGGGTCTGATCCCTCAATGCCCTCCGGCAAGCCCAGGATGCGGATGTTGTTCCGGCGTGCGCGCCCTTCTGCCTCCTCGGCCCTGTCCTCCAGGTTTTTCACTTTTTGCTGGAGTGCATCTACATCTTTGAGGAGCACCGTTTTGGCTTCTGTGTTTTCTCGAACCTGGTCTTCTAGTGCGTCGGTCCTGTTGGCCAAGGAGCGAACGTCTTGGCGCAGGAGGCCCAGGTCTATGGCCACTGCATCAATTTTGTGCTCAACGGTCGTTTGGAACAACTTAATGGCTTCAAGGATCTGGGTGTTGCTTGGTTCCTCCACTGGAGGGTTGGGCAGTTCTTCAGTGATTGTCATATTCATGGTTTCAGACGCCGTGGGCCCCCACTGCTGTGAAAGTGTCAATGGTGGTCTGGCGTTGCTTGGCCCTTGCCCCCTTAGAGGACATATCGACAGGCCCGCAGGCGCCTCTCCGACCCTGGTGCTGATTTGGGTGGTCAGGGTATGGTGGGGCTGTGAGGCCGTGTGTTTTGTGTGGCAACGTTAATGGCTGAGCTATTGTCACAGCACGATCAGAGTAGGAGCTGGGGGGAGAAGACAGCGGGAGGGCCCGTGGTATACTGTGGGCTGCTCCAGTGGTGGCAGACCAGATGAGTAGCACCCGCGCTTAGGCCGCGCCGTGTTGTTGAGAAGTAGCTGCAGGGGCCGCTCCGCTGGGCTTCCCGGATGTCAGGGCGCCGTGGTTGCGCGTTACCCCAAGTCTGTGCAGGGACTATGCAGGGCGCATTATGCGAGAAGTCGCTGCGTGTATGTTGGGCGTGGGGGGGCGGCTAGCGTGGACCTGCCGGTGCACCGCCGGTGGGCTCGTTTCCCCCTCCCGCGCTCACCTCTTAGATCTTACGGCTCTGAGTCGCATCAGCGGCCCTCGCGTCAGGCTGTGTCTCAGGTGCCTCTCCCCTCGATCGCACACCCGGCTGCACGAGTGCTCTGCTGGTCCCCACCTCTGTCGGGCTGGGCCTCTTTGTGCGGGGGTCTTCTCCGCTTCGGCGGCTTAGGCGCTGCAGTTCAGATGCAGCCCCGGTGTAAGCGCTGCGACCTCGATTGGCGTACGGATCCGAGTAGCAGCAGCAGCGCCGGGGGCTAGGGGCTGTCCTCGCGTCGGGTTGGGCTCCGCGTCTCGGTTGCCTCTCCTCCCGTTTGCGCGCTCGGCCGTTCGAGTGCTCAGCTGGAAGGGCTCGGCTCTGTTGTGCAGCACAGGCGTTTTCTTCTCTCTGGCGGCTTAGGCGCTGCGGCTCAGATGCAGCCTTAGAGTATGGGCAGCAGCCTCGATTGGTGTACGGGAGCTGCCATTTTGGGTACAATCCGCGGGATCGTGTCGCACGGCCGGCAAGGCGAAGCAGGTCACTCAGGGCTACAGAAATCAGCCCGCAGATGCAGGGTGGTGTCAGCCTTCGGTGAGGAGGTTTGCAGGCTTCAGGGGTCCGTAAATTATAGGTAAAGGCAGCTTATGATGATCGCATCTGGCGGAGCGCACAAAGCAAACGTCTTCTTCACATGGCGGTTAGCCACGCCCCCCAATTTACTCACACCATTTTTCACATGGTACCATCAATGGCCAGTTAATACCACTACGGCAGTATCTGGTAAGTGCTGCTCCCTTGCTTAAGCAAAACCCCAAACTGTTGGCATTGCCAATGCTTGTTTAACTGCCTTGGACCATGTTTGATGGAAAAGCAGAGACCTCTGAATTAAAGCACTGGTATTTTATACCTCCCTTCAACACCACTAACAATACGTTTACTAAACTGCCAGTCCGCTTTATCCTTTTCCTCATCGTACCACAGCCCTTCAGAAGCCGCCCTGGAAACACTCAGATTATTTATACTGCAAGGTGCGTCCTAATAATTGCCTCTAGTTTAGTACATGCAGATTTCCCAAGCACAAGTCTCTCAATGCCAAGCACAAGTTAACAATTCTGATTAGACAAAACCTATTGCAGATAATGCAGCCTCCGGTTCAATATCAGTCTAAAGTGAACCTTATACCATGGGTACTGAGGAATAGAGTATCGTTTGAGGTTCTTTTATTAATTCAAATTTCTTTCTCTTACAGTAACACGTTGAGGGTTACCCGTACGGCTGCCCCTAGCAACCTGGACAGCTCCAATGCAGATGGTGCAGCACAGCTGGGCAAGAAGGGCAAGGACTTTGACTTTTCACAGCTGCCCATGAAGGTGGAATTCTTGGAGTGCAGCTGTCGGGACAGTAAAGAAGAGGAAGGGGATGCCAACCTCAGCAACCTGGAGAAGTGGCTGGTGAAGATGTCGTGATGACTGTTAAGCAGAACCAACGTTTGAGGGCACAAAGGGACATTTGACTTGGAGTTATGACAATCATCCACATTTTTGAGAATTATCACTTTGGTTGTTTCAAGGAGACCTCTCGCCTGCTAAAAGAAAGCAAACTCTGCTTGCTTAGTACCATGCTTTGCTATGAGCCCAGGATCAGAAAGACCAATCTCATTAGACCTTTGCCATGTTAATAAACGGAATATTGAATTTAGTTGTTGTACTAGTTCATCTAGGTCTAATATTTTAACCCAATGAAAGTTATAAATGAATGAGCATTTCGGCACTCCACACTCCCTAATTTTGATATGGCTTTTCCCACTCGTAGCCTTTTGGTAGTCTGGTTTAATTGAAATCCCTTTTCTAAACTCAGTTTGGAAACAGTGGTATGATTCACAGGTTTACTGAATAGCACAATCTCGGACGTACATAAAGCGTACGTTATCTTGAGTCTAGGTACTTTGCATGCTCTGTCACCTCAAAACTAAGTGTGTTTCCACTGCTATGTTCTCCTATGTTGAGGCGTATCGCTGCCTGCTTTGTCTGTCTATAATCTGGGTTCTGTTAGATTTGGTTGCATCATCCCTGCTGTGTTTATTAATCAGGTGCATCCCCCCGGCTTGGTTTATCCTACACCCAGGTGCGCACCCCCTGGCCCCCCTTCGCCCCTCTGGCCCTTTAAACTCCAGGTACTGCTGCCCATTTGTACTCTCAGGATCTGGCCCTCTCCCCTCTGACCCTTCGTTATTCCAACTGCAACGCCAATATGTGTGTGAACTCTCAACAAGGGGTGCATCCTTCCAACAAGATACACCGTTCCCCCACACCGCCCAAATTGAAGTTGCGCGCCAGTAAGCCAAACGATGCACATCCCACCCAACCCCCACACTCATCCTTGCACAGCCCGAATCTCCCCTCCCGCCCACAACTAGGTCTTAGCTCTTTTCCCCTCCCGCGCTGTCCCCCCTCAACCCCCATTCCCTCCACTAGCCACCCCATCCCTCACCCTACCTCCACAACGCCCCACTCCTTCATCAATCCCCACCATGACCTGTGCAAGCAAAAAACCTCCAACACACACACCACAACACCCTGTGCTACAAGAAACACCCACTGACCTCCGCTGCCAACATCTAACCAAATCTCTAACCAAATCTCTTGCATTCACATCAACGCCATGTTGGTCTCTAAAAACAAATTTAACATCTTTGACCTTACCTCAAAAACCCAGACATCCTCTTAATCTCAGAGACCTGGTTTGCTGACGAATACAAACCCATTGCACACGAGGCCTCCCCCACCCCCTCATGCTACAACCTGATTGGTCAGAACAGATCCAGAAGGCGGTGGACTAGCCTAGCCATCCTGCAAAAACACCAAATGCGTGGGCTTCTCAAGGACATCTTAGCCAGCAGCACAGGCTATGAATCCACCCACAGATTTCTACTCATTTCTACACCGCCTGGCTACAACAAAAACTTTGCAGACACTCTGTGACAGTCTGTCAACACTTCAACCTACATCCAGCGCTCACTGTGCTGGGAGATTTCAACATCTGGTTTGATTCCCCTTCTCAAACCCCATGACCCGCTCTCACAGATAACCTAAAAGATCTCAACCTGATGCAACTCATTTCTCTACCCACTCCTGCTGCAGGCCACACCCTTCATGCGGTTTTCAGCACCACAAACAATATACCCACTATGCCTCCACGCCCCCTAACAAGGAGCAATCTTCTTCTCCTTACGATCTCCACCCACGTCCCCCTTCCAAGCCCACGTCCGGACCCCACCAACCGCTGGTCCCCCACCCAACTCTGGATCAAAGTCGTTATCACCCCACAACAAAGCCAATTCCGTCCTCAACTTACTCCCAGTAAGCTTCCACCAGGAAGGCCCTCCCTCATCAAATTCTTCAACCACTGGCTCTCCAGCACTCCTCACTCCTAAAAAAAAAAAAAATAAAACTACGAAACGGACCTCTGGAGATCAGGCTCAACCCCAAATGGTACACCATCCACCTCCAATCTCAAACTCTCAAGCAACATCTAGAAACTGAACTGGAGAACCAGCATGACGCTCCTGCCCCCTAAACAATGTGGCCCACCCTGGCAAGATTAACCAGGGCCTACAGGTCAGAAATAATAAAAGCCAAAAAAGCATTTGATGGATACAGAATCTTGAACTCTTCCAACCCAAGCAAGGAATTGCACAGAATCGTCTCTGAATTCAAGTCGCCAGGTTGCTCAACCGCTCCTCTACTTAACTCCCAATCCCTATGCAATGCCTTAGGCGAAAATATTGCTATCGATGGACATAGTATCATAGTCTTTAAAATAGCAATGATGCCCACGCCTGCCTCTTGTCCCATCTCCCTCCCGATGCAAACCTTAGCCTCTTTCTCCTCAATCTCACACTAGGAGTTCCTCTCGCTCCTAGCGCAAAGCCGCACATCGGGATCCCCTGAAGACCCATGCCCACCCACTCTCCTCAAAAAGATCCTAACTTCAACCGACGCAGGCAGAATTGCACTCAATCCATAACCAATCCCTCATATCGGGAATCTTCCCGGAAGCCTTCAAAACATCCTATATCAAACAACTAAAAAAACCTATGCTCGACACTCATTCCCCAGAACTACTGGTTAATTTCCAAAATGCGTTTCATGGCCAAACTAATGGACTACACAGCACGCAAGCAACTCTGCCACTTCACTGAAGCGAACAACCTTCTTGACCCTGCCCAATCCGGCTTCAGACCCCTTTGAGGAACTGAATCCACACTAGTGTCTGTCTGGGACAACCTAAAAAGAACAGCTGACGCAGAACGATGTGCTGTACTCATTCTTCTTGACCTCTCTGCAGTCTTCAATACTATTGACCACACTGTTTTCCTAGACAGCCTACACTCTTTAGGAATCAAGGAAACGGCCCTCGCATGGATCTACTCCCATCACCAATCACTCGCAAATCATGCTCCTCCCTTTCATCTCTGCATCCCGTCGAGTGCCGGAAGGCGTCCCACAGGGAGCCTTCTTCTCCAGCATGGGGTCTGGCATGGATTCACATGCTCATGAATATTCCCCGTCGTCAGGCTGGGAATCCTCGGTAAAGAAAAAACCAGTATCAGTTTCGTTTCTGATCTGTCTTTCGTAGTAATAACCAATCACTGGTCTCTGCGTCATACTGACCACAGCCAATGACTGCCCTCTACCTAAGCACCGCCTCTGGCAGCCATCTTCAGATTTTTACCGCACGTTCATGTGTTGGGATCCTCGTGCTATTGCTCTCGAGCGTTAGTGCTATTTTTCGCGCTTTTTTCACAAAAAACTTCGATTCTTTCGGTCAAAGAGCCTCAAGCTCCACCGATCCTACATCCGATCAACGGGGACCCGTGTCGGATTCATCTGTGCCCCTCAAGGGTGAAGATTTCGTCGAGCTACACTTCGGAGGACTCCAGAAGCTTCTCAGGCCCGGTCTCGGAGATGGCCCAGGAGAAGGGAAGCTCGACGCCCGGAAAGCTGTTCAGGGTCTGCCCTGGATGCCAGCTGCAGAACGTCTTCAAGGAGGACGAACACTCTTTCTGCCTTTACTGCCTTCATGAGGACAAGACGCACGTGGAGAAGGACTGTGCGTTTTGCGGCAACATGTCGGAACGGACCATGAAGGACCGCCATCAACGTCTCGCCAACTGGCTGGAGGGTAAGAGCCCGTCTGGCGAGAAGAAGAAGAAATCCGAGCGGTCTTCTAAGACCTTTGAGGGCGCCCCGGCGACGGGGGCCCAACATAAGGCCAAGCACCGCGAGTCCGCTGGCACCGGGAGCGCCGAACGGTCGGGCTCTACGGGCGCCAGGCAGGGCGCACCCTCCCCGGCACCATCAACCACGAGCCAACGCTCTGGGTCGGGTAAGAGGAAGGCCGAGCACCCGGCGAAGCTCCTGGAGAGGCCCCGGTCGAGCTCTAAGGCAGAGGAGGAGCGTGGCAGTGCCCCCTCCCTCAAGGATAAGGCGGTGAGCGCACCTAAGGTGGTGAAGGCCTTGCTCCATCCGACCAAGCCCTCTATCGAAACGGTCGCGGCGGCCCTGGCTCAGCCTGTGGTGGCTGCACCAGTGGTGGCGACCTCAGGGCCCAGAATCTCCCTGCCTCCTCGGAGGGAGTCTTCCTTTGTGCCCATCGATAGGACCCCCGTGAAACCCTCCGTGGGGAAGAAGGGGGGGCAGGGCGTCGTCGGAGACTCGGCCTCAACCTCAGAAGAGGAGCTGATCGAGGTCTTAAGCCACGGCCTAGGCGTGGAAGAAGGCCAGCCCGTCGGAATGGACCCCGACGCAGGTGACGACGACATCGTCGAGGATACCGACGGGGCCCCTACTCGCCCGTCGGATTCCCCTCTGCCAGCGCCGCAAGACAACTCGGCGGCCATTTTGTTGGCCATACAGTCCTTATGCTCCGAGATAAGGACGAGGCTACCGTTACCGACGGAGGAACCTCTCCCGTCGGGGGATCCAGAACCGGGACCTTCTGGTGTTCCCCCTACCAAGAAAAGAAGGATCCATCCACCACCTCCTTTTCAACGGTCGCGCCCCTTCCAGCCCTCCTCCCCGTCCACCCGAGGGGATGATACGGGGACTGACACGGCAGCGACGGGTACGGACGACGAGGCATACGACGAGGATTTTCCGTCGTCGCCTCCCACCAGGGCTTCTCCGCCCGACGAGATCGGATCTTTCCACTCCATGATCTCCAGGGCTTCCGAGCTTTTCCAACTCTGCCCTGAGGAGAAGAAAAAGGAAGGCTTCCTTTATCAGCGGCGCGAGGCCAAGAGGAAGACGGTCCTCTCAGTGCCTCTGTTGGACGACAACATTTGGGATGAGGGCCTTTCCCTCCTCAAGAACCCTTCCACGACGCCAGCTAGAAGAGACCGGTACGAGAAGAAGTACCGGGTCCCGGACACGGCCCCCCTGTGCCTCCGGGCGCAGCCTACCCCGGACTCTGTCGTCTCCGCGGCAGCCAGGAAGAAAGCGCGGGGGGGGTGCGGCCTCCACATCGACTTCCCCGCCGGACGGCGAGGGAAAGAAATTGGATGCTATGGGACGTAGAGTCATCTCGTCGGCAGCGACGACGATTAAAGCGGCCAACGCCTTGGCTATCGTGGCCCGCTATGACAGGGAGCTCTGGTACAAGATAGCTCCCCTGCTGGATTTTCTGCCGGACGACAAGAGGGCGGAGGCCCTTGAGATCCTGCAGGAAGGTGAGGTGGCCTCGGACCACGCCATCACCGTGGCGACGGACATCGCCGACACCGGGTTCCGCCAGCTGGGCAACGGCGTTTGCCTTCGACGTCGAGGATGGCTCAAAGCTACGGATTTCCGGCAGGACGTCCAGACCAGAGTCCTGGACATGCCCTTCGACGGGAACAACCTGTTTGGGAAGACAGTGGACGATTCCCTTCAGGCCATCAAGGCGGATACTGAGACGGCCCGGGCCCTTGGAGTCCTGCAACGACGGACGCCCTTTCGGAGCGGCGGAGGCAAGGGCGCCTCCAAAGGTTCCGGCGGCGGTTTCGCTTCCTACCGTCAAGCGGCCCGCTCGTCGTCGCAAGAGGCCTACAGAGGACGAGGCAAGTCTAGCGGACCCCGCCGTCGTCGCCAAGGAGGTCAAGGCGGCAAGGCCGCGTCCAAGCAGGATTGAACCGGCCGTGGGGTCGGGCCCCCACCGAAGCACCCCCGGTGGGAGGCCGGCTGGCGGGCTTCGTCAGCGTGTGGGAGTCCATCTCCACCGACCGTTGGGTGCTGGACGCCCTGGCCCGGGGCCACGCGCTCGAGTTTCAAAGAAGGTGCCCGCGCGTCCCCCCCGTGGCCAGGAAAGAACTTCACGTCCCTCAACTTCTCCTGGAGGTAAAGGCGATGCTCAGAAAGGGCGCCATCGAACTCGTCCCAAAGAGGCTTCGGGGCTCCGGAGTCTACTCGAGATACTTCCTCGTGAAGAAGAAGACGGGAGGATGGCGCCCCATCCTAGACCTGCGACGTCTGAACAAGTTCATCAAGGCGCAGAAGTTCCGGATGGTCACCCTCCAGCACGTCCTGGGTCAGCTGGAGGAAGGAGACTTCCTATCGTCGTTGGATTTGGAGGATGCCTACTTCCACATTCCCATCCTAAAGGGGCACCGCAAATTCCTCAGATTCGTGGTCCAAGGGCGTCATTACCAGTTCAAAGCCCTTCCCTTCGGGCTACGGTCGGCACCCAGGGTATTCACCAAGTGCCTCGCACCGGTGGCGGCGCAGCTGCGCCGCGAGGGGATTCACGTCTACCCCTACCTGGACGACTGGCTCATCCGCGCCAAGACGAGGGAGCTCGCAGTGGTCCACACGGCAAGGACCGTCCAACTCCTCACGGACCTGGGATTCTCCGTGAACTACGCCAAATCCCACCTGGTGCCCGCGCAAGTCGCACTGTTTCTGGGAGCCAGGCTCGACACAGTGTCCCTTGTGGCCTCCCCGTCGGAGGAGAGGACCAGGACCATCTTGGGCAAGGTGCAACGGATGTTGGTGGCCGACGCGGCCAAAGTGAGGTCCATCAAGTCCCTCCTCGGGATGATGTCATCCTGCATCTACCTCATTCCCATGTGCAGGCTCCGGATGCGCCCGTTGCAAGAATTCCTGGATGCGCGCTGGATCCAGACGACGGGCAGCTTCGAGGAAAGGATCAAGCTCGACGAGAGTTTCTGACGAGCGATACAGTGGTGGGGCACCCGCGCGCATCTGACGGCGGGCATGGACTTCCAGACCCCAGCCCACCAGGAGACTGTGACCACGGATGCCTCCCTGGAAGGGTGGGGAGCGCACACCGAAAATCTGCACGCAAGGAGACTCTGGCTCCCGACGGAGAAGTCCCTGCATATCAACGTCCTGGAGCTCCGTGCAGTGTTTTGGGCCCTCAGGTCCTTCCTTCCGTCCCTCAAGGGCAAGGTGGTGAGGATCTTCACCGACAACACCACCACCATGTTTTACATCAGGAAACAGGACGGAACCAGGTCCCCAGCGCTGTCCAAGGAGGCGCAGGACCTGTGGCATTGGGCCGTCGCCCAAGGGATTTTTCTGGTGCCGTTTCATCTGGCAGGGATAAAAAACACCATCACCGACTCACTCAGCAGGGAGCTGCGCTCGTGCCACGAGTGGGAACTACGGCAGGATCTGGTGGATCGCCTCTTCCGACGGTGGGGCACACCCCAGATCGACCTGTTCGCGACGGCGACGAACACCAAGTGCCGGAGGTTCGCCAGCAGGTTTCCCCAGACGAGGAGCATGGGCGATGCTTTCTCGTTCCCCTGGGAGGGCCTGTTCCTCTACGCGTTCCCTCCCTTGCCTCTGCTAATCCGGCTCGTCAACCAGCTCAAGAGGTCACGGTGCAGGATGATCCTCGTCGCACCTGCGTGGCCGAGGCAGATATGGTTCCCGGACCTTCTGGACTTGTCAGCGTCCCCGCCGATCAAGCTGCCGGCGGACGCGGATCTACTCTCCAGGGAAGGAGGCGCCATCCTCCACCACGACCCGAAGTCGCTGAACTTGCAGGCCTGGCTCCTGCAGCGCTAGAGTTTGGAGGATACGACATACCGGCCGATTGCAGAGAGGTTCTTGCAAAGGCCAGGGCGTCCTCGACTCTTAAATGCTACGGACACAAATGGAAGAGGTTCTCTGTCAGGTGCCACGCACAGAAGATTAACCCTCTACGGATTACGGCCCCCCAAGTACTGCCGTACCTGCTGACGCTGGCCAAAGCTGGTCTGGCACACGCGTCCATCAAGATTCATCTTGCTGCGATCTCCCGATACACCAGAACCACGGGGCGGACGTCCTTGTGGTCTCATCGTCTGGTGAAAGAGTTCATGAAGGGACTGTTCAGATCGTTCCCGCCGGTGAAGGCTCCGGCCCCGGCGTGGGAGCTCAACGTGGTGCTGACCAAACTCATGGGACCTCCGTTCGAGCCTCTGCACTCGGCCCCGTTGAAGTTTCTATCGTGGAAAACAGCTTTTCTTGTGGCCATCACCTCCGCACGACGAGTGGGAGAGATCCAGGCCCTTTCCTGCAAGGCCCCGTACTTGACTTTCCACGACACGAGGGTAGTGCTCAGGACGCACCCCTCCTTCATGCCCAAGGTACCGTCGGACTTCCATCTCAACGAACCCTTGGTGTTACCTGTGTTCTTCCCGTCGCCTTCGTCGCCGGCTGAGAGGACTTTGCACTCGCTGGATGTAGCTAGAGCGCTGAAGTTCTACGTGGACCGCACGAAGGGTTTTCGGAAGACGTCACAACTCTTTGTGAACTTTGGACCTGTCAATCAGGGGAAGGCTCTCTCGAAGGCTTCCATCTCCAGATGGCTCTCCGGCTGTATCATGTGCTGTCACCGGTTGGCAAACCGACCGCTGCCTGGCCGTCCGAGAGCCCATTCCACCAGAGCGATCGCAGCTACCACGGCGTTCCTATCTGGTGTGCCCCTGCTGGACATATGCAGGGCTGCTACGTGGAGGTCGACGAACACCTTCACGAAATTCTACTGCGTCGACCGGGATTCCAGGGAGGAGTCCAGGGTCGGCCAAGCAGTGCTGCGCAACCTGTTTGCCTGAGGTGAGCCTGGTGAGGAGGTAAGATGCTTAATGTTGAGTTGATGTGATGCTTAATGTTGAGCCTTTGCCACCTCCCGTGGTTGTGCATGTGTGTACTGCTATGTATTCTTTATTCATGAGCATGTGAATCCATGCCAGACCCCATGCTGGAGAAGGAACAAGTTACTTACCTGTAACTGTTGTTCTCCAGCATGGGTCTGGCATGGATTCACATGCGAACCCTCCCGCCTACCCCTCTGCGGCTCTTCACTTGGTCATACTGCCACTTCACGTGCTTCCAAATCTGAAGATGGCTGCCAGAGGCGGTGCTTAGGTAGAGGGCAGTCATTGGCTGTGGTCAGTATGACGCAGAGACCAGTGATTGGTTATTACTACGAAAGACAGATCAGAAACGAAACTGATACTGGTTTTTTCTTTACCGAGGATTCCCAGCCTGACGACGGGGAATATTCATGAGCATGTGAATCCATGCCAGACCCATGCTGGAGAACAACAGTTACAGGTAAGTAACTTGTTCCTTATCACCCCTGCTCTACAATATCTATCTTTCTCCAGCATGGGGTCTGGCATGGATTCACATGCTCATGAATATTCCCCGTCGTCAGGCTGGGAATCCTCGGTAAAGAAAAAACCAGTATCAGTTTCGTTTCTGATCTGTCTTTCGTAGTAATAACCAATCACTGATCTCTGCGTCATACTGACCACAGCCAATGACTGCCCTCTACCCAAGCCCCTCCTCTGGCAGCCATCTTCAGATTTTTACCGCACGTTCATGTGTTGGGATCCTCGTGCTATTGCTCTCGAGCGTTAGTGCTATTTTTTTCACGTTTTTTCTCAAAAACTTCGTTTTTCTTCGGTCAAAAGAGCCTCAAGCTCCACCGACTCTCTATCCGATCAACGGGGACCCGTGTCGGATTCGTCTGCGCCCCTCAAGGGTGAAGATTCGTCGAGCTACGCTTTTGGAGGACTCCAGAAGTTTCTCAGGCCCGGTCATGGCCCAGGAGAAGGGAAGCTCGACGCCCGGAAAGCTGTTCAGGGTCTGCCCTGGATGCCAGCTGCAGAACGTCTTCAAGGAGGACGAACACTCTTTTTGTCTCTACTGCCTACATGAGGACAAGACGCACGTGGAGAAGGACTGTGCGTTTTGCGGCAACATGTCGGAGCGGACCATGAAGGACCGCCATCAACATCTCGCCAACTGGCTAGAAGGCAAGAGCCCGTCCGGCGAGAAGAAGAAGAAATAATCCGAGCGGTCTTCTAAGACCTTTGAGGACGCTCCGGCGACGGGGGTCCAACATAAGGCCAAGCACCGCGAGTCCGCTGGCACCGGGAGCGCCGAACGGTCGGGCTCTACGGGCGCCAGGCAGGGCGCACCCTCCCCGGCACCATCAACCACGAGCCAACGCTCTGGGTCGGGTAAGAGGAAGGCCGAGCACCCGGCGAAGCTCCTGGAGAGGCCCCGGTCGAGCTCAAAGGCGGAGGGGGAGCGAGGCGGTGTCCCCCCCCTCAAGGATAAGGCGGTGAGCGCACCTAAGGTGGTGAAGGCCTTAATCCATCCGGCCAAGCCCTCTATCGAAACTGTCGCGGCGGCCCTGGCTCAGCTTGTGCAGGCTACACCAGTGGTGGCGTCCTCGGGGCTCAGAGTCTCCCTGCCACCTCGGAGGGAGTCCTCTTTTGTGCCCATCGATAGGACCCCCGTGAAATCCCCCGAGGGGAAGAGAAAGGGGGGGCAGGGCGTCGTCGTAGACTCGGCTTCAACCTCGGAGGAGGAATTGGTCGAGGTCTTAAGCCACGGCCATTGGCGTGGAAGAAGACCGGCCCTTCTCGGGATGGATCCCGACGCAGGTGACGACGACATCGTCGAGGGTACCGACGGGGCCCCTGATCGCCCGTCGGATTCCCCTCTGCCAGCACCGCAAGACAACTAGGCGGCCATTTTGTTGGCTATACAGTCCTTATGCTCAGAGATAAGGACGAGACTACCGTTGCCGACGGAGGAACCTCTCCCGTCGGGGGACCCAGAACCGGGACCTTCTGGTGTTCCCCCTACTAAGAAAAGAAGGATCCACCCTCCACCTCCTACTCAGCCGTCGCGCCCCGTCCAGCCCTCCTCCCCGTCCACCCGAGGGGATGATACAGGGACTGACACGGCAGCGACGGGTACGGACGACGAGGTATACGACGAGGATTTACCGTCGTCGCCTCCCACCAGGGCTTCTCCGCCCGACGAGATTGGATCGTTCCACTCCATGATCACCAGGGCATCCGAGCTTTTCCAACTCTGCCCTGAGGAGAAGGAAGGTTTCCTTTATCAGCGGCGCGAGGCCAAGAGGAAGACGGTCCTCTCAGTGCCTCTATTGGACGACATTTGGGATGAGGGCCTCACCCTCCTCAAGAACCCTTCCACGACGCCAGCTAGAAGAGACCGGTACGAGAAGAAGTACCGGGTCCCGGACACGGCCCCCCTGTGCCTCCGGGCGCAGCCTACCCCGGACTCCGTCGTCTCCGCGGCGGCCAGGAAGAAAGCGGGGGGAGGTGCGGCCTCCACATCGACTTCCCCACCGGACGGTGAGGGAAAGAAATTGGACGCTATGGGACGCAGAGTCATCTCGTCGGCAGCGACGACGATTTAAGCGGCCAACGCCTTGGCTATCGTGGCCCGCTACGACAGGGAGCTCTGGTACAAACTGGCTCCCCTGCTGGACTTCCTGCCGGACGACAAGAGGACAGAGGCCCTGGAGATCCTGCAGGAAGGTGAGGTGGCTTCGGACCACGCCATTACCGTTGCGATGGACATCGCCGACACTGGATTCCGCCAGTTGGGCAACGGCGTTTGCCTTAGGCGGCGTGGATGGCTCAAGGCTATTGACTTCCGTCAAGACGTTCAGACCAGAGTCCTGGACATGCCCTTCGATGGGAACAACCTGTTTGGGAAAACAGTGGACGATTCCCTTCAGACCATTAAAGCGGACACTGAGACGGCCCGGGCCCTGGGAGTTCTGCAACAACGACGGACGCCCTTTCGGAGCAGCGGAGGCAAGGGCGCCTCCAAAGGTTCCGGCGGCGGTTTCTCCACCTACCGTCAAGCGGCCCGCTCGTCTCAGGAGGCCTACAGAGGACGAGGCAAGTCTGGCGGACCCCGCTGTCGTCGCCAAGGAGGTCAAGGCGGCAAAGCCTCGTCGAAGCATGATTGAACCGGCCGTGGGGTCGGGCCCCCACCGAAGCACCCCGGTGGGAGGCCGGCTGGCGAGCTTCGTCAGCGTGTGGGAGTCCATCTCCACCGACCGTTGGGTGCTGGACGCCTTGGCCCGGGGCCACGCGCTCGAGTTCCAGAGAAGGTGCCCGCGCGTCCCCCCCGTGGCCAGGAAAGAACTTCACGTCCCTCAACTTCTCCTGGAGGTAAAAGCGATGCTCAGGAAGGGCGCCATCGAACTCGCCCCAAAGAGGCTTCGGGGCTCCGGAGTTTACTCGAGATACTTCCTCGTGAAGAAGAAGACGGGGGGATGGCGCCTCATCCTGGACCTGCGACGTCTGAACAAGTTCATCAAGGCGCAGAAGTTCGGGATGGTCACCCTCCAGCACGTCCTGGGTCAGCTGGAGGAAGGAGACTTCCTGTCGTCGTTGGATTTGGAGGATGCCTACTTCCATATCCCCATCCTAAAGGGGCACCGAAAATTCCTCAGGTTTGTGGTCCAAGGGCGTCATTACCAGTTCAAAGCCCTCCCCTTCGGACTACGGTCGGCACCCAGGGTATTCACCAAGTGCCTCGCACCGGTGGCGGCGCAGCTGCGCCGCGAGGGGGTCCACGTCTACCCCTACCTGGACGACTGGCTCATCCGAGCCAAGACGAGGGAGCTCGCCGTGGTTCACACGGCAAGGACCGTCCAACTTCTCACGGACCTGGGATTCTCCGTGAACTACGCCAAATCCCACCTGGTACCCGCGCAAGACGCTCTGTTTCTGGGAGCGAGGCTCAACACAGTGTCCCTTCTGGCCTCCCCGTCGGAGGAGAGGACCAGGACCATCCTGGGCAAGGTGCAGCAGATGTTGGTGGCCGACGCGGCCAAGGTGAGGTCCATCAAGTCCCTCCTCGGAATGATGTCTTCCTGCATCTACCTCATTCCCATGTGCAGGCTCCGTATGCGCCCGTTGCAGGAGTTCCTGGACGCGCGCTGGATCCAAACGACGGGCAGCTTCGAGGAAAGGATCACACTCGACGAGAGTTTCCGACGAGCGATCCGGTGGTGGGGCACCCGCGCGCATCTGACGGCGGGCTTGGACTTCCAGACCCCAGCCCACCAGGAGACAGTGACCACGGATGCCTCCCTGGAAGGGTGGGGAGCGCACACCGAAAATCTGCACGCAAGAGGCCTTTGGCTCCCGACGGAGAAATCCCTACATATCAACGTCCTGGAGCTCCGTGCAGTGTTTTGGGCCCTCAGGTCCTTCCTTCCGTCCCTCAAGGGCAAGGTGGTGAGGATCTTCACCGACAACACCACCACCATGTTTTACATCAGGAAACAGGGCGGAACCAGGTCCCCAGCACTGTCCAAGGAGGCGCAGGACCTGTGGCATTGGGCCATCGCCCAAAGGATATTTCTGGTGCCGTTTCATCTGGCAGGGATAAAAAACACCATCGCCGACTCACTCAGCAGGGAGCTGCGCTCGTGCCACGAGTGGGAGCTACGGCAGGATCTAGTGGATCGCCTCTTCCGACGGTGGGGCACACCCCAGATCGACCTGTTCGCGACAGCGACGAACTCCAAGTGCCGGAGGTTCGCCAGCAGGTTTCCCCAGGCGAGGAGCATGGGCGATGCTTTCTCGTTCCCCTGGGAGGGCCTGTTCCTCTACGCGTTCCCTCCTTTGCCACTGCTAATCCGGCTCGTCAACCAGCTCAAGAGGTCACGGTGCAGGATGATCCTCGTCGCACCTGCGTGGCCGAGGCAGATATGGTTCCCGGACCTTCTGGACTTGTCAGCGTCCCCGCCAATCAAGCTGCCGGTGGACGCGGATCTACTCTCCAGAGAAGGAGGCGCCATCCTCCACCACGACCCGAAATCGCTGAACTTGCAGGCCTGGCTCCTGCAGCGCTAGAGTTTGGAGGATACGACATACCGGCCGACTGCAGAGAGGTTCTTGCAAAGGCCAGGGCGTCCTCGACTCTTAAATGCTACGGACACAAATGGAAGAGGTTCTCTGTCTGGTGCCACGCACAGAAGATTAACCCTCTACGGATTACGGCCCCCCAAGTACTGCCGTACCTGCTGACGCTGGCCAAAGCTGGACTGGCACACGCGTCCATCAAGATTCATCTTGCTGCGATCTCCCGATACACCAGAACCACGGGGCGGACGTCCTTGTGGTCTCATCGTCTGGTGAAAGAGTTCATGAAGGGACTGTTCAGATCGTTCCCGCCGGTGAAGGCTCCGGCCCCGGCGTGGTGTTGCTGACCAAGCTCATGGGACCTCCGTTCGAGCCTCTGCACTCAGCTCCGTTGAAATTTCTGTCGTGGAAAACAGCGTTTCTTGTGGCCATCACCTCCGCACGACGAGTGGGAGAGATCCAGGCCCTTTCCTGCTAGGCCCCGTACTTGACTTTTCACGACACGAGGGTAGTGCTCAGGACGCACCCCTCCTTCATGCCCAAGGTACCGTCGGACTTACATCTCAACGAACCCTTGGTGTTGCCTGTGTTCTTCCCGTCGCCTTCGTCGCCGGCTGAGAGGACTTTGCACTCGCTGGATGTGGCTAGAGCGCTGAAGTTCTACGTGGACCGCACGAAGTGTTTTCGGAAGACGTCACAACTCTTTGTGAACTTTGGACCTGTCAATCAGGGGAAGGCTCTCTCGAAGGCTTCCATTTCCAGATGGCTCTCCGGCTGTATCATGTACTGTCACCGGTTGGCAAACCGACCGCTGCCTGGCCGTCCGAGAGCCCATTCCACCAGAGCGATCGCAGCTACCACGGCGTTCCTATCTGGTGTGCCCCTGCTGGACATATGCAGAGCTGCTACGTGGAGGTCGACGCACACCTTCACGAAATTCTACTCCGTCGACCGGGATTCCAGGGAGGGGTCCAGGGTCGGCCAAGCAGTGCTGCGCAACCTGTTCGCCTAAGGTGAGCCTGGTGAGGAGGTAAGATGCTTAATGTTGAGTTGGATGTGATGCTTAATGTTGAGCCTTTGCCACCTCCCGTGGTTGTGCATGTGTGTACTGCTATGTATTCTTTATTCATGAGCATGTGAATCCATGCCAGACCCCATGCTGGAGAAGGAACAAGTTACTTACCTGTAACTGTTGTTCTCCAGCATGGGTCTGGCATGGATTCACATGCGAACCCTCCCGCCTACCCCTCTGCGGCTCTTCACTTGGTCATACTGCCACTTCACGTGCTTCCAAATCTGAAGATGGCTGCCAGAGGAGGGGCTTGGGTAGAGGGCAGTCATTGGCTGTGGTCAGTATGACGCAGAGATCAGTGATTGGTTATTACTACGAAAGACAGATCAGAAACGAAACTGATACTGGTTTTTTCTTTACCGAGGATTCCCAGCCTGACGACGGGGAATATTCATGAGCATGTGAATCCATGCCAGACCCATGCTGGAGAACAACAGTTACAGGTAAGTAACTTGTTCCTAATCCACTCCCCACACTCACCTGCTCCCACAATCTCATCTGAGAGACCCAGATCATTCTCAAAATCCCTAAATCGCCAGGTACCACCCGTCCTTAAGTATCATCAGGCCTCTCGGATATTGACTACTGGATGACGACCAACCATCGCATCCTCAACCCTGGCAAAATCTTAGTCTGCGGAAAAACTATTCTCCTTCCCCCATCCTATCCCCTGGCCTTGCTCTCTAGGCCTTCCTCCTACAACCTCCACTTCGGTGAAAAACCTTGAATGCACGCTGGACACAAATCTATTCCCCTGCCAACACATCAACTATATATTCTGAACCTGCTTCTTCCACCTGTGCATCCTCTGGCATATCTTCCCATACTTCACCTATACACACTGAATTTCTGCCATCCTCACTATCATCCTCTCCCGCTTAGACCATGCAAACTGCCTCTATCTAGGTGCACCAACGTTCCAACTTGGGGAAACTCCAAAGAATCCAAAAGGCTGCGGCCCATCTGCTCATTGCCCCCTCCCTCCCCAGAGAACACATCAGCCCCACACTAAGAATCCTACACTGGCTCTCTATTGGTTGACAAACTACCTATAAAGCCATATGCATTAATCACTGTGCCATCTACAACGCCGGCCCCGAATTTCTCCAAGATAAAGGCACATACACTGACCCTCCAGGACAATCTGGTCCAGCGCAGATTTTCTCCTAGTTATCCGCCAATATAACTGCACCAGACTGGGTGGATCCTCATTCTCCATCCAAGCTCCTACCATCTGGAACTCTGTGAGGTCCCAGCACTGAAATCCTGCAGGAACAGATGAATGGTCCTCCAGACCCCCAGTAAAAACAACTTCTGAGGAAACCAGACTACGGAAAAGGGGAAGTGGATAAAATAACAAATTGTCACGATTCCTCCTCTGGTACCCTCTAACTTTGAGATGCCTCAGAATTGTTGAATACTTGCAATAAATACATCACTAGTTACACATCCATCAAAAGACACTAACCTTTTAATGTTTTGCAAATATATCTTTTCTCCAACCCACTGGTTATCTGACTGCCTTTGCCTCTAGCCTGAAGGTAATTAAAAGGGAAGGGAAGGTGTTCTTGAATAATGCTGCTCTGATCTCAACTGCTGCTGCACCTCATTGCTGTCTCCCTGAAGAGATTTCAGAACCTTAACTTGGTTTATTGACTGGTAGCACTTGAACGCTGCTCAGCTACCAATTGCTGCCTTCATTCTCTCCTGACTCCCGTGAGGATTTCTGAATCTTGCTTTGGCTTACCCAGTAGGAATTACTTTTTAACTTTTTTACTTTCAATTGCTGCTTCTACATTTATTCCTTGCTTGTTTGAGATACGTAACTATAAACAATGTCTTAATTTACCCCAAAGAACTTTTCCAAAAAGTCTCTAAATATGACCCAATGTGTTTTTTGTCATGATCCCAGTAAGGGCACAAGGCATGTGCATTAGGGCCAGGGGCACCACCACCCCCCCATAACAATGTAGGGCGAAGGTGGACATGCAAGGTGGATGGCTGGTGCAGGTGTTTTACTAGAATCTGCATTGACCCACACCAAATGGCTGCCAAGAAAGAACCCATTATGGAACTTAAGTTGGCCCCCGGCAGAACCAAAGATCTGACATCCCTGGTGGTCTAGTGTTAACAGGGCGTGGCCCGAGGCTATAAAACCACGCCCCAGGCCACACCCTGTGCTTGGCGTTTTCGCCTGCTACCTACCAGGGCGGTGTAATGCTTACCGCTCCTGTTCCATGTGTGGTGTACGTTCAGACTTATTTGCAGCCATACTCGCCCGAAGACATCATCATAGGAGTTCCGCTTCAAGCTTCTGTCCTGATGCTCACTTGGATCTTAGCCCAGACCCACCTGCAGCCTCACAGACCCGAGAGCTTCAGCGTAAGAGTCCCGCTTCAAGCCTCTGTCCTGATATTTACTTGGAACCGCAGCCGATCAAGGTCCACAGCAACCACAGCTCCTGAAAACGAGAAAGCAGAGAAAGACCATAGTAAGAGACAGCTAATTCCCACCTGAGTTCCCCATTTAGCATAAACTTACCTGAACAATCGATCAGCCGCCTCGCTCCTTTTTATGCAGCAGCAATTCCAGCAAAGACATTCCGCACGGTCCGCACCTGGGGAAGAGAAAAAGACTAATTAAAATGCATTGCGCCGCTCGACGAGAGTGAACAGCATGAAATAAGCAGCGCTCCGCGCTGAAAGCTGCTAAAGCCTCCAGAGCAGCATTTTACAAAAACTTACCTTCATATCTTCAGCATCCAGGGCGTCGCAGCCGGCCTGGACCACTACTCTCAGTGAAGCAACTGGAGTCGGATTCTTACCTGACATCTCCGGCCTGCCTTCATCATCCAAATACGGTGAGCAGCAGCGTGCCAGCCAGTCTACTTAGGGGGAAACAAGCGGGAAGTGGGGGAAAAAGCTGGGGAACACGTACTGAATATCTGCATTTACTTGCCCTTAGGTATTCATCCAGACCCCCTAGCACATCTTACCAGAGCCTCCAAGTTCTACCAGGTCCCTCCCAACCTCGCTGTTCCCTGGGCTTTGGTTCACCAGCGGGTCAGTGGGGAAAGCGGTGGCTTGGGCATTCACCATAGTAGAATTATCCAGTGGGGGCAACGCTTCAGAACAGTCCGGACCAGGCACTCCTGCAGGGCGCCAGAGGTAAGCGTTATAGTTTTGTCCATACTCTTAACGTTTCTTCTATGTTGCACCCAGTCTCCTCTGACAGAGATCAAACTTCCTCTGTGCCGCACTTAGCAAGATACTGTCTTTTTCAAATGGATTACGTGCAAGATAACTTACTTAATTTCCTCCGCGCTGGATCTCGAGGACCGCAGTTATCCTTTTCTCCTACGCAACGTGGCTCCGTAGGGAAACAAGACACGGCTTTCCTTCTCTCACGCCGGCACACGTCATGAGGTTCTTTCCTCTAATGCAACATGATGCGAGCCTGGCAAGCTTTTCAAGTACCTTCACATGCTGCGGACTTTATTGTAGAACGCGCAATCGGGTGCTCACGCAGATTTACTCTGTGTACATAAACTTGTTACTGCTCACATTTCAGAATCTTCTTCAATAACGAACAGTTTTACTAATGCAATTAAACGGTTCCTCAGGTTGTTTTTAAACTGAAACTGTTTTAACTCTGCACATGTAACTTCCATTTCATTACTGCTTAAAAGAAAATTTCACAAACATTACTTCATTTCTTCATTTCATAGCTTCAGTTACTTATCTGAAGTGAGGTTCTCTTGAAGGTTGCTTTAAAATTGATATTTCCTCTGGTTTCTCAATGTTGTTCAGGAACTCATCTAAGCTGTGACCTCTCTTTAACTGATCTTGAATGAAATGCAGTTTAGAACCTCTCCTGAAGTTCCAAACTGTATCATAATAGTATCTGGACCAATCACTGTTGCGCAGGAATTTCTCCCATCTTGAACTGGGACAATTGTAGCTGGCTAATAGTGTTAAGGAAAAGTGCATTTATAAGCAATCCACTGGCAACTATTAACACCTAATGTCGCCAAGGAGTACCTAGGCTATTACCTCCTGTTCCCTGGTACCTGACAGTACCCCCACCTCCTGTAACGCCCTTTCCCAGGTCCTGGTTTTTCTGGTTTCTGTAGATGAAATCTTCTAAACCATATTGGCGAGTGTACATTCTTCTTAGTTACCCAAGATCTTTCTTCTGGACCATACCCCTGCCAGTCTACCAAGTACTGCAATTTTCCTCGAACCACTCTAGAATCCAGACTAGCCCGTACCTCATACTCCTCTCCCGATCCATCCACACTAACTGGACCTAGTGCTTCAGTTAACCTAGTTCCCTCGATAAATGGCTGCAGGAGATTAACATGAAAAGTGGGATGCACTTTTAGGCTAGATGGTAACTTCAGTTTGATAGTCACTGGAGACAAAATCCTTTCTACCTCAAATGGACCCAAAAAGCGAGGGCTAAACTTGTTCTTATCCTTGAGGGCTATATTCTTGCTGGAGAGCCAAACCAAATCACTGTTCTGATAAATTGGTGCGCCTCTACGCTTGTGATGAGCAAACTTGTTATAGTTTGACTTGCTTTTTCGTAATGCCTCAATTGCTCTTCTGACATTCTCAATCATGGCCTTTAGTCTATGTTCAACATCAGGCACCTGCACCTCCTCTAACCTCACTTCTCTCAAGAATCTGGGATGGAAACCCTGATTTAAATAAAATGGTGACATGGTGGTGGAATCTTTGGGCGTATTATTATAGCAAAACGCTGCTAACCAAATCAATTCCACCCAACTCTTGTCTGTTTTCAGATAGCAGCGCAGATATTTCTCAAGTTCTTGATTTACCCTCTCAGTATGACCATTGACTTCTGGATGGAAACATGTGGTCAGGCTAACCTCCATTTTCAATTCTTTACAGAATGCCCGCCAGAATTTAGACGCAAATTGAGATCCCCGATCTGAAATCACCTGCAAAGGTAGCCCATGTAATCTCACTAGATATTGCAGAAAGGCTTATGCTTTAGAGGTGGTGGTGGCTGCCCCCTTGATAGGGACTAAGGGACTAGCCTTTGAAAGAACATCCACCACAACCAAGATCGTAGTGCAACCCTAGTCAAGAGGTAAATCAACAATAAAATCTGAAGAGCTAGTGTGCCATGGGTGTGTTGGTATGGGTAAGGGAATCAACAACCCAGCTTGCCTCTGATTTTCTGATTTCACTTGTGCACAAGTCTTGCACGTTCTCACATAATTCAGAGTATCCTTACGCATACCTTCCCACCAAAACTCCCTTCGTATTAACTCCAAGGTCTTTCTGAAACCTGGATGTCCAGCTAATGGAGAATCATAACTCTGTCTAAGAGCCTCCCGCAATCCCTCCATAGGTAAAATTAATCTAGCATCACAAAAGGTAAACCCTATTTGACCTGTCATGCGGGATCCTCTCACACATTTACTCATTTGCTCCACAGACATTTCCTTCCGAATCTGTTCATCAAAACTCTCAATCTTTCGTACCTCGGCTACCACAGAATTACTAGCTTGAAGCAATGGCACCAGTGTGAACGGATCTTCTTTAGAACTTCGAGGGTTACATCTAGACAATGCGCCTGCATTGCCATTTTGACGCCCAGGCTTAAAAGTAATCACAAAATCAAATTCAGCAAAGAATAGTGACATCTAAACTGTCATGGTGTTAAAGTCTACGCTGATCGCAAGAAAGTTACATTTTGATGATCTGTGAAAATTGTCACACGGTGTCAAGCTCCAAGTAAATAGTGTCTCCACTCACCAAGAGCTGCCTTCATCCCTAAGAGTTCTCTGTCTGGGATGGTGTAATTCTTTTCAGCACTCAAACGTCTTAGAATAGAAAGCTACTGGATGAAGTTGGCCGGTAACTGGATGTCTCTGCGAAAGCACTGCTCGCAGGGTCACATCTGAAGAATCAGCCTCGACAAAAAACAGTTGTTCAACATCAGGGTTCAACAAAACTGGTCCTGTGGGGAATCTATTCTTTAAAAAGCAAAACTCCTCCAGTGCTTCATTCTCCCAGAAAAACGTTGTTCCTTTTTTCAACAATCATGTGATGGGTGTCACCACTAATGAAATGTTTTGAATAAATCGGCGATAAAAGTTGGCAAATCCGATGAAACTTTGGACGTCTTTTAAACAGGTCGGCATAGGCCAATCTAATACCGCCTTAATCTTGCTTGAATCCATCTCTAGGCCGGCTGGAGAAATCATAAACCCAAAGAATTCCCCTTCGTCATGTGAAATTGGTTTTTCTCCAACTTGGCAAATAGGTGGTTCTCTCACAACTTCAACAAAACCTTTCTGGCGTGTTCTTGGTGTTGATTTCCCCGTGAAAATATAAGAATCTCATCGATCTAGACGATCACAAAGACATCAAGATATTCCTGCAAGACCTCAAAGTATTGAAACACCACCGGCGCATTACAAAGCCCAAACGGCATCACTTGGTATTCAAACAGTCCGAAGCGAGTTTGGAATGCCGTCTTCCACTCGTCTCCTTCTCTTATCCTTACCAAGTGATACACTCCACGAAGGTCCAATTTGCTAAATATCCAGACACCTTGAATAGTATCCAACATCAACGAAATCGAAGGAAGTGGGTAGCGATTCTTGATTGTGATTTTATTGAGGGCTGTTTAATCGATGCAAGTTCTTAAACTTTTATCCTTCTTTGGCACGAAAAATAGTGGCAAAGCTGATGGTGATTGTGAATGCCGAATTAATCCTGTATCTAAGTTTTCCTGCAAGTATTGTTTCAAATGTTCGTTCTCTTTCTCAGTTAATGCATAGATTCTGCCACAAGGAATTGGTGCCCCTTTTTCCAAATCGATTTTACAGTGATGTGGGTGATGTGGAGGTAGCTCATTGGCCTCCCATTCGTTAAATACATCCTCAAACTCCTGATAACGTTCAGGCAAAATTCCAACCAGATCCCCAACCACACGTTCCTCAGAAATTCCAGCAGCCAAAAATTCACCCAGGCTCACTTCATCCTTGTCACACTCCTCCCATGCCTTGGTATGAGCCCTCACCTGGGGAGGAAAACACTGCCCCAGGGACATGTCGAGCACTGCTCCGATGTACTGGAGCCACTGAGTTGGCGTCAAGTGGGACTTCTTTAAGTTGAGGGAGAAGCCCAGCCTGTGAAGGGAGTGGCAGGTGACGGACAGATGATACAGGACTTGCTCTGGAGAGCGCGTCCTGATCAACCAATCGTCCAGGTAGGGGTAGACGGGAATCCCCCCTTTCCTGTGATAAGCTGCCACCACCACCATGAGCTTGGTGAAAACCCTCGGGCTGAGGTCAATCCCAACGGCAGGACCCAAAACTGAAAATGCGATTCGCCAACCGCGAACCTCAGGTACTTGTGTTTAGGATCGATCGGCACATGAAAATAAGCGTCCTTGAGCTCGAGAGACACCAACCAGTCCTGAAGTTGAAGGGCCTGGAGAACTTGAGAGAGAGCAATCATCTTGAACTTGTCCTTCCAGAGGAGTTTGTTCAAACCGCGCAAGTTCATGATGGGGCTCAATCCCCCGTCTTTCTTCGAAATCAAAAAATAAGGGGAATACTTATAACATCTGGTGACATCGGCTGTCGGAGGAGGTCCTCGAGGACGGCGTATCGACGTCATCGACGCAGGACGCAGACACCGAAAGATTTTCCGAAGCAGCACAGCTGTGCTGATTACTGTCCTAGATATGGAATACGTCGTCGGACCATCTCATCGAAAGAACGTTACCAGGTAAGAGAGTAACTTGTTCTTCCTTAGTTAAAGGAGGCCTAAACTGTCTCTTTCCGCACCCTTCACCTCTTTTTGTCATACATCTACCTTAGATCGCTCACTTCGAATCCAGGACCTTCCCTCGTAAACAAATCTGCATTCCTGGCGTCTTTCTCTTAACCTAGCATCTAACTTCAACACAAGAGTTATTAATTCTTCACAAGATGCTCGTTCCACCTCCGACCAAAGGGACAGACCAAGCAGCTGCCTCGCCCGACACAAGACATTTTTAAAAAGCCACTTTAGCTTTTTCATTGGGCAATGACTGGTCTACACAAGTAATGCAATTCACATTGCATCAAGAAAGACTTGAACTTTTGTTGAACTCCAGAGAAACGCTCAGGTGGAGCCAACAGATTTGTAACTACAGAGATTGCTGGGAAACCCCCACCTCGCTTTTCCACACCTCTGACTTTTCCTGCCAGCTCTCCCTCTGACTCTGGGTACAACACAGGTGGTTCCCTGCCTAGGCTCCAATTTGAAACACCTAGTTTTCCTTCTTCTGCACTACCCTTGCTTACCAGAAGACCGAACTCGTTCATCTTAGCACTTAACTCAGAAGCCTCCCTCCTAGACTTCAGCTTCTCCTCCCTCGTCTCCGAAAACATCTACGCCAAAGAACCTAAAGACCAGTCTGCTTCTGACTCCATCTCTGCTCAGGCAGGAATCTAACGTGGGCCTTTCATTCTGTGAGGTCACAGCGCCGAAATCCTGCATGAGCAGACAAATGGTCCCCAGACCCCTCAAACCAGTTCTCCCAGCAATTTGTAAAAACAACTTCTGAGGAAACCAGACAACGGGAAAGGGAAAGTGGATAAAATAACAAATGGTCAGGATTCCTCCTCTGGTACCCTCTAACTTCTAGATGCCTCAGAATTGTGGAATACATGCAAAAAATACATCACTAGTTACACATCCATCAAAAGACACTTTAACCTTTAATGGTTTGAAAATGTATCCTTTCCCCAACCCACTGGTTACCTGACTGCTTTCGCCTCTAGCCTGAAGGCAATTCAAAGGGAAGGGAAGGTGTTCTTGAATAATGCTGCTCTGTTCTCAACTGCTGTTGCATCTCATTACTGTCTCCCTGAATAGATTTCAGAACCTTAACTTGGTTTATTTACTGGTAGCACTTGAACGCTTCTCATCTATCAATTGCTGGCTTCATTCTCTGCTGACTCCCAGTAAGGATTTCTGAATCCTGCTTTGGTTTACCCATTAGTAATTACTTTTGTGTACCTTTTTCGCTTTCAATTGCTGTTTCTACATGTGTGCCTTGCTTGTTTGAGATACTTAACTATATACAATGTATTTAACTACTAAAGTCTTAATTCACTCTGTGAGGAACTTTTCAAAAAACATTTCTAAATATGCCCCCAATGTGTTTTGTCCATACTCTTAACGTTTCTTCCTCTTTTTCCACGTTGTACCAGTCTCATCTGACTGAGATTAGACTTCCTCTGTGCCACTTTTAGCAAGAAACTGTTTTTTTCAAATGGATTACGCGCGAGATAACTTACTTAATTTCCTTTGCGCTGGATAACGCTGACTTCGAGGACCGCGGTTAACTGCAATTACATTTACAGCTGACTGGAACCGTTTATCCTTTTCTTCTACGCAACGTGGCTCCATAGGGAAACACACCACGCTTCTCTTCTCTCACGCTGGCACACGTCACAAGGTTCTTTCCTCTAACGTGACACGATATGAGCCCGGCAAGCTTGCTACAAGCTGAAACAATCGTTTCAGGTACCTTCAAGTGCTGCTGACTTTATTGTAGAACGTGCATACACTGCTGATACCGGTACTCGTGCAGATTTACTCTGTGCACATCAACTTGTTACTGATCACATTTCACAATCTTCTTCAATAACAAATTACTTTTACTAATGCAATTAAACGATTCCTCAGGTTGTTTTTAAACTAAAACTGCTCTGCACATGCAACTTCCGTTTCATTACTTGCTTAAAAGAACATTATACAAACATTACTTCATTTCATAGCTTCAGTCACTTATCTGAACTGAGGTTCTCTGGCATTTCCTGAAGGTTGCTTTAAAATGGATATTTCCTCTGATTTCTCAATGTTGTTCAGGAGTCATCTAACCTGTGATCTCTTTAGCTGATCTTGAATGAAAGACAGTTTAGAACCTCTCCTGAAGTTCCAAACTGCATCATCTTAGTCTCTGGACTGATCACTGTTGTGCAGGAAACTCCATCTTGAACTGGGACAATTGGATCCGTCTCAGTGTTGTTAAGGAAAAGTGCATTTATAACCATCCACCTCCACTGGCAACTTTTACCACCTAATGCTGCCAAGGAGTACCTAGGCTATTACCTCCTGGGACCTGACACACTCTCCCTCTCCAAATCGGCAGCACTGACAATCCCCTCGCATTCAGAAAGGCCCTCAAAACCTGCTTTTTTTTTCTCCCGCCTCTTGAAATCCCTCTTCCACACTATGCTTTGATTACTCGCACACAAGTACTGGCCCAGACCCAACAAAACACCAACAATTGCAAACCACTGCGGATGGCAGCAGCGTTTGCAGTGGCACACTGTGATGTACTTGCCACTTAGAGTCCCACAGACTATCATACATAACCCCCCAGGCCAAATCCCCCCCCCTGTACACAAGCCCTCAGGAGGCCCAACCCATAGGTTTCACTGGAGGTAGAGAGGAAATCTGCCAGTTCAACGTGGGCTATAGGGCACGATACGCACTCTTAATTACTTACTTTTTGGGGGTAGGAATAGAGATGCACGAAGACTCACTTAGACGGTTCTTCCCATTGGCGACAGGGAAACGTTACCACTTGTCTTAGGCCATAGGTGGCAATGTCTATTTAATTCATTATTTTGCCTATTGCTCTCAAAGAATCACACCAGCCAGGTCCTTCCCAATGGTAGTATGCTAACTCCATCAGTAGATGCACTTGAACGACCAGCCTGTTGCCTTGGGAGCCTGAAGAAAACAACACTGAAGATGAAATATTTACCTGTCTAAGGTATGTATAAACCGCACCACGTCTGTGGACACATGCCGCAGACACGGCTCCTCATCCAGGCACTCTAGAATGCAGTTATGGCTATGTCCAATCCTGTCTAGCTCCTCGCATAGCTGTCTGCACTGAAACCCCTGACGTCCCTGAACACACTTGCCATTAGCATGCAACGACAAGCTACATATAATGTGGTCTAGCTGGGCACACATTGAGTCTCTTGCACTAGCACTATAGCTCAACCCCTGACAGCACCCACCCACCCACATACCTGACTTCTGGGTTGCTTTATGGGGCCTAGCCAGCCCTCCTAAAAGTGAACTTTGAATTTTTCCCATTCCTGGACTTCCGTCCCTGGGGCCTTTCCAAAGCGCATTGAGGCCATACAAATGGAGAAATGGCACTATATGAATGACTACAATGCAATACATGCTCTTTTATTCTGAAATCTTGTCTGTTTGATTTTTTTGATTCTAGTCCAATGCAGCATTTCAGGGGGACTTGTGCTCTAGTGCATGTTGCCTGTTCTTTGAGTGGAGTGATGCACGGTCATTGGTCTCAGCTGCACAATTCAGGAATGTCATTTTTTGTACATGTCTATAACCTATATTCAACGGCTTTAATGCTATCTGCATAGAAAGATAACACAATGGCGGTACAAAAAAATGAACCTTTATTTCCAAAGATATAAATATGTAAACAGTTTATTGCTTTTTCCACTTGTCAGCTCGATGACTGTGTATTGTTTGTGCAGCCATCTAAATTCGTCCTGTGATATGCAAGTCACTTGGTAGACAACCTCGCACTCCAAAATATGACTTGCCAAATGCAATCAACGTGCCTTTCAACGATCGTTGCAAAACTGAATTTGATGCCAAATAGTGTGTGTACAGTAATAGTGATCTACAAAGAAACCATATATGTCGGTCTAGCGTAGGGCCAATGACTTAATACATATTAGAAAAAGTCAATGATAAAGATGGACGTTTACTTTAGGTACCGCACAATTGTACTCGCATATTGTGACAGAAAAGTGGCAATTTTCTTCTCACCAATTTAATTAAATATTCTTTAGCTTGGTAATAGTTTTACTGCATGTATCTGCCTATGATTTGTGTGAAGATAGGAGTTTCAAGTTCTGTAAAACTCCTGAGTCGTTTTCTATGTTTGGAGGGAAACTATTGCACATTTTTAATATTAAATTAAAGAAATATCTAGGCCCCATTCAGTAGATATGCAGTGCAACCATTGTTGTATTGTGCCATGAACATTTGATGTTTCAATTCTGGAATGTACACCTTACCAGTCCCATCGGGTCCCATTCTGGAAGTGTAAAGTAGTACACAGGGCAGTTGTTTTGCTGACAAAAGAATTGTATATCTGATTATGTGATATACCTTTTTTTGGCTGCGCTACTTGTCTGTGATGAACAAATTGTGAATGATTGCCTTAGGCATTTGGCCATTGCGGATATAAACGAAAATGGTCTCTGCCTTCCTTGTCTACTCAGCAGTATCTACTCTCCAGGTTCTAACTTGGATAAAGTTGGGCCAGACATTGGATTGTGGCAGTGCAGTGTCCTACAATTTATACACTAAGTGCAAAAATCAGGTAGCAGTCTATTGGCCCTGCTGTTTTAGGGGGAGCTGTACCAGACACCTTTATTTGCTAGCTTAAGTGGGATCACCAGAAAGCAATGTGACTGCTTATATGGGGGATCGCCCTCAAGATCTGTTACCCCACTATGCTGTTCAGGAATTCTCTGCACGTCTGCAAAGATCCCTCAGAAGGTGCCTGGAAAGGAGAGATTCTGGTTGACACTGCTTGAGGAGATTGTCCATCATGGAATCATCATTACAAATCATAAACCTATCACTGTTAATTAGCGGGATCTGAGAACACACTTAATTCAAAATGATGTTACTATGTCTATTTGTCATCTGCTATAAAAAAGCAATTGAAAGCCACAGATTTTTGTACTTGCTTTCAAACTTCCAAACTGAGAGACAAAAGTGACAACAACATGGATACCATCTATGCCTGCCTTCAACGTGACCTGCTTTATCAATTTCTAAAGAGTAGGGGAGAAATACCTTTTTATAGGGCTTCTTGAGAGACATAGTTGAGCACATGTACATGGTATAAAATCTCTGATCCTACCTCATACATTATGAGACACTTTACCATGCATAGAGTAGGCTGAACTGCGAAATCCGAATTAATATTCAGACTGAATTAATATGTTCGTCCTACCAGAAATATGGAAGGTTAACCCCACTGGAGGGAAATACTTCTAGTCTTTTAAGTGCCCTGATGCTCTTACAATTTACATTGGACACTGATGCAGTTTCTAACTCTCCAATCAACTGTTATCTAGCCAGCTAAAACAAATGTCAGACTTTGACTGATGTCCCAAAAAGCTGAATATCTAGTCCCTAGTGGTCTAGCCAAACTTTCCTTCAGGAGGGTACAATGCAAGTGGTGTTGTCCAGCTTCCTCGCATCTATTGTTATGATGTGCTGATACATTTATGATGTGAACTGCCGAGGGGGAATGTAGCTTAATCTCCAGACACCTGCTAATCCAGATAGACCAGGCAGCCCTGTAAATATTGAAAGTACTTGGAGCTCAAGAGTCCTCGTGAATTTCTCAGCCTTTTGTGAAAGACTGGGAAGTCTTAGCATACCCAAAACATTTTTCAAGCAATCAGCCTTGGGGATCATTTGCTCAAAAAGAAGTTTCTGGCACGAAAGTTATTCGGAACAGCCCCATGCCTCCCTCAGGTATGGGCTAGAACTCTGGTTTTCATTTAGATCAGGGAAAATGTGTACTCCAAAGATTGACCACATCTGTGCCTAAGTGCACTTATCACTTTTGCTTACAGATCCGGACACAAACTGTAAAAGCTGGCAAGACCGGCATCCAATCGGAAGCGAAAATGTAAATCGTGCAGAATCCAGAGCTGCATCCACCTCTGAAAGCTCTAAATAGCTGCCAGTTGTTGTATTTGCAGAAATCTTTTAATTTGTATCTTCTACTACTTGGAGGCCTGGCAGATGTTTGGTTAGAGCTGAGCTCTTGCTATCCTGCTACTAGTGCAGAAATCCTTTGCTAGTTCTGCCTGAACCTTTGTTCACATGCCTCCTGAATTGATTGACATATCTTACTACCTAGACATTGACCACCCTGTTGGCCACTAGGCCTTTTATTTAAACAAACTTGCTAATTTAGTTTGGACAGTTTATGTGAAATTTAAATTCTTCCATATACCATTTCCCTCTGGAAATGTAACTGAACACCCAAGCCTGACCTGCTCGCATCTGACTCTATTAAGTAGATCATCTCCCAGTGGGTCACTTGCACCCTAAGTAGGAGACTAAACACTCCTGATGAGTATTTTCTTGTTTGTACGTTTCTGAGAAGCTGGCGCATTGTCCAGAAAACACACTCACTGCCTCTGACAGGCGGGTAGCTCCAACTTCACATTATTTATTAGGAACAGTTAAGGATTGGGCATGCCAGGCTAAACTGCGCCAGAGGTTTGAAAAAATATATTTCAATATATTGATGGGCTGCTGCATTAACAAGTGTGTAATAGGCTGTGCCTTGCACCTACTTAGTAAAAGTCGAGAAACGTGTACACACTCATAACTACGTGCAGGTCCAACTAATACTTAGACAAAGGTTGTGAATATCACAGATTTAATGTAATGGTAACATAACATATTCTTGCCCTAGCCAACGTGTGTTTCGACCCTTCTGGGTCCTTCTTAAGGCTTCATAATGGCTTATGTATGTCTTGTTGCATTGTGATGTACATTTTCTTCCTCGCCCATTAATTGTACCAGATGGGAAGTGCTTTTGGCACACTTGGCATAAACCAAGTGCATCATCAATGTCTATCGTAATGGCACGAACATGGCCCAGGGTTCTCAGCCAAACCTCCTTCTTGACAGGCGTCTTCAGTCTCTTTTTCAACTCCCACCGCCCTCTCATGCCACCCCACCCACCACACCTTGCCTCCCGGTGGTGGTACCCAGCCACGTACGCCCTCTTGGAAAATATTGAAAGGTGGCAACCAGCTTCACTTAGCTACCCTCAACTCTCGCTCCGCTGTCAGACTTCTCGGGGAAATATGTCTTCTCCTTGAAGACCTTGACGTCCTTGCTCTCGCTGAGAACTGGTTCAAGGCCAGCTCTGCTTTTCACACACTTCTCCCAGAGGACTACAAGATCCTGTCCAATACCAGGCCCTCCCAGTCTTGGGGCGGAGTGGCTTTCATTTTCCCTGATTGGGTTCCGGCCACCATCATCCCTACTCAATACTACTCTTCCTTTGAATGCCTTGTCTGTAGGCTGCCTGTCTCCTACCCTCTCCCTTACTCTCGCCACCCTCTACAAGCCCCCGGACTCACCCCTCTCTTCCTCTCGGAATGGGCGGACCTCCGAGACACTCTCCTTGCCTTCTCCCCCGAACGTCTCTTCCTTGGAGAATTTAACATCCATCTTGACTCTTTGAATTTGGCCACTGTATTATTCTGTGACCTCTGACTCTTTCCCTCACAATGCTTCCCTCTGGCCCAATCTACTCTGCTGGACACACCTTGGATGCTCTCATCCCAACAGACATCCCTCTTTCCAACCATCTAACTACACCTCTATCCTGTTCTGGCTACTCTCCTCTCACCTTGAGCTCCTCTGGCCCCTGATAATGCCTCTGCCCGCACTGCCAGTCTCCTTCTCAGTCATTCGACCAATGTAGCGTGTAAGTCGCTGCAATTGCTGCTACCTTAATCCCTCCCCCGCCCCTGTTTTTGACTCTCCTCCTGTCTCTGCTCTGGCTAACCTCCATCGCTCTATCCCGAACACCTTGGCCATCCTTGCTCCTGTCATGAGGATCCGCATGAAGCCTGCTTCCAAATGCAACTCTTGGTATGACTCTGACTTGGCTGCTCTGAAATGCAAGTGCAAATCCGCTGAGCGTGTGTGGCAGGCCTCAAGTACATCCTCTGACAAACTGGCCTGCCGTCTTCTCCAAAGGCAATATCGTCCCACCATCTGCTCCAAGAAAAGGGCTCATGTCTAAACCTGTATCATTGGGCCACAGATAACACGGCCAAACCTTTCTCAATCTGCAAGGAACTTGCGTATCCTTCTGCAGTCTCCTCTCCTCCTCCACCAGCTCCTCCTCTTCCTCCCCCCAGGCCCTATGCACTACACTGGCCTCCCACATCTCCTCCAAAACTGGGGACATCCTGTCCTCATGGTCATCTACTCCCCTCCCCTGCTCTTCTCTTGCCTTCCTTTGCCCCCCCCCCCCGCACCCCACCACCCCTATACCTCTGCCTTCTCCCCCATTGCACCGGATGAGGTCTCTAGAGTAGACTTTCATAGAGCAGACTACTTTAAACAGGCACTCCCATGTTCTTCCAGGACCATCAAGGATAACATCTCCCCTCTCACCCCATCCTTGGCTGATCTCCGTAACCATTCCTTTGCCATTGGCTCCTTCCCACAACCCCTCAAGCACTCTTGTGCACCCTCTTCTTCTCTTCAGTCCTGGTGTTCATCTTTTTCAAGAGAAGGGTGGCAAACATTTTCTGGCTACTGTCTTGCATGGCCAGCAGTCTGTAGTTAGAAGGGTCTGTCTTTTCCCCTTTCTTGAATACTGTGACCAACACAGACTACTGCCAACTAGCAGACATTACTCTAGAATTGATGATTCTACAAAAAAGGCGCATCAAAGTGGTCGCACTAAAAGCCAGGTTTGCCTTATTGCATCAGCAATTCCATGGAGGTCAGGGGCCCTAGAGTTCTTCAAACCCCTGATGATGATCAGTATTTGTTGTTGTATCGAGCGTTGTAATATAAGATTTGTATTGCTGCTACCCAAGACGACTCAGAAATGATGTTGTCTTCCAAAATTTTGGTGCCAGCAGTATATCTTCTAATCATTGACCAGAACATCTCGTTAGTAGGTAGCAGGTTAAAGAGCAACATCCAATTGGCATTGCGCAAAGATGTCTTAAGGCCTTTAGCCAATTTTTATAATGGGCAAGAATGTTCCTGGTCAGTCTGCCCTTCTCATTGGTAGACGCACATTCTTCTTAATCTGTGCGCAAGCCAAGCGGCGCTCTTTTGATGTTATTTATCAATATGTCAGACGATTTACTGTAAACATTGCACCCTACCATCCGATGTTTAAAATGAAATAAATGACTCTGGGAGCTCAACATCAATTTAAAATCCCAATTATATGGCAACCAGGCTAGTAAACTCAGCTCATTTAAAAAAATATATATATATATTTTTATCAGTTTTAAACAATCTGAACCAAACTTACAACATTATCGATGCATTGTTCATGATTCGCGCATGTAATTCCCTGCCCTCCCCTCCCTTCCAAGACAACTGTTTGTCCATCAGGTTCTATCTGTAGCAAACTCTGAGCTCGGGCTTCCTTCTTCATCTGAGGTAGCGTCTTACTCTCTGGGATGGAGTAATGGCACTGTGAGCGCCACCCATTGATGTAAGTCTCCACTAGTGTCAAGCCTCTGCTCTTGCAATGGGTTCTCCCAAGCTCCTGTTTCAGGTGCCACCCACCTCAGGTTGTCCCCCCATCACAGTGCCATACTTGGGCTCTTCGTGCTTTTCCATCCCATAGCTATGCGTCTCTTCACTGTTATGTATATCAAATCCTTCAACTTGTTTAGAGGTTTGTTCTTCCTGCTTCTTTTGTATCTGCCCAAGATGCATGCTGCTGGTGTCTGCACATCGATGCCTGCCTCTGCTACTTTTGCAGTTACCTGTGTCCAGAAAACTCATATCGTTCGGCATTCCCAGAACATGCGAGTCATTCCTGCCCTAGATTCGTTACATTTGGGACATTCTTGGGCTCCCGCCCCTCTGAACCTTGAGATGACTTCCGGTGTGAGCTATGCTCTATTGATGTAGAACTGTATGAGTTGCAAGCGGGCATTCTTGGAGACATTTTTGTGCTAGTGAGTTATATTCCCCCATTCCCTGTTTCGAATTCCAGGCCCAGTTCGTTTTCCCATTTCCCTTTCGATTTGAGTTCTTGCTTGGTCGTGCTGTCCATTAGCGCTTTCTAAAGCCATGAGGTTTCATGTCCACCCTCAGCTGTATTCAGTATGTATTCAATAATCTCGTGTTCTGCTTCCGGATTCCTAGCCTCTGGCCATCTGTCCGCAAGCCTCTGCACCACTGCTCTGTGGAGCAGAAACTGCCCTGTCGGCAGTCCTGTGGCTTCATTGAGCTCAGCGAACGTTAGGATCCCCTGTTCATTTACCAGGTCTCCCAATGTAGCCACACCATGGGGCTCCCACTGACTTCGTGTTTCTTTTTGCTCCCAGGGTCTATTTGCCATGATTGCCGCTATAGGGATTTGTGGGGAGTACGGGCCGTCTATCTTCGCTGTCCTGCAGGCCCGTTTCCAGAGCTGGGTCCCCAGTTTAACCAAGTATGGGCTGTTTTGTGTTGCATCTGCTGCGTCCCAGAGTAAATCCCGGAGTAGCATCTGGGGGATGCCTGGTTGCAAGAGTCGATTGTCCGTCGTGGTCTCATCCGCCATCCACTTCACTACATGTTTCAGTTGACTCGCCAGGTAGTATAGTTCAAAGTTGGGGATTTTCATGCCTCCCCTTTCATAGGGTCTCTGCAGTACCTCCAGCGCTACTATGTCTTCCTCCCTGCCAAAGGACCGTCTGCAAAGCTTATTTACTTCCCTGAAGAACTGAGGGGGGGGGGGTGTTGAATAGGACATTGGTGAAGTTGTGCAGAAGCCGGGGTAGCGCCACTATTTTAAGAAGTCCAGCCCTCCCTGCCACTGAGAGCGGTAGTTTGCCCCAGAAGTCCGATTTCTCTAAGGTGTCCTTCACTCTTACCGTGTTTAGGGTATGTTCGATTTTGGGGTTGCGATGAATGGTGATTCCCAAGTATTTGAAGGAGGTAGTACTCCATTGGAGGGCCATGACAGGAAGGCATCTGGCCTTGTCCCAGCTTAGTGCAGCCAGAGGGTAGAGGCAAGACTTTTCCTTGTTGATCTGGATCCCAGTATATCTGTAAAACCCTAAAAGGGTCTCTAGAAAGTATGGCAGTAGGTGTTCCGGGTTATGTAGGTATAGGAGTGTCGTCAGCGTACATTGAGATGAGATGGGTCACCCCATCTATCACTTTGCCCACATCCCCATATTCCTGTCGTAGGTAAGCAGCTACGGGCACAATAGCCATGATGTATAACATGGGGGAGAGTGGGCATCCCTGTAGCGTGCCCCTGTGGAGAGACCATTTGTCAGAATGTTTTGTTCGTGCGCACTCTGGCTGTGGGGTTAGTATATATGAGTTGAGTCCATTTTAAGAAGGTTGGCCCTATTCCCATTTTCATCAGGGTGGCGTACAGCCGTTTCCACCGGACTGAATCGAAGGCCTTAGTGGCGTCTAGGGACGCCACTGCAAATTTCTCGGGCCTGTTTTCAGTGCTATATATGACGTGGTGCAACCTGCGCAGGTTCTCTGTGATAGTGCGCCCTGGCACATAGCCCGTCTGATCTTGGTGGATCAATAGGGGGACTAGTTTGCACAGTCTCCTCGCTAGCAGGGCCGTTAGGCTCTTGTTATCTGCGTTTAACATGAATAGGGGCCTGTAAGAGCCACACTCCTCGCCGTCCTTTCCAGGTTTTAGTAGTGGGATGATAACAACTTCCCTCATGGTTTCTGGAGGGTACCCCTCTCATATGCCTCGTTAAACACCTGGTCTAATAGTGGTGCTAGGACCTCCTCATATGTCTTGTAAAACTCCCCCGGGAGAGCATCCGTACCCAGAGTTTTCCCGGACGGTAGGGATCTGATGGTGACCAACACCTCTTCCGGGGTGATGGGTTCGTCTAGGGCCTCTGCCATTTGTGTGTCTATTTCCGGCAGCTTAATGATGTCTAGGACATCCTCTATTTCGGTGTCTGTGGGCGACGCGGTGCTAGCATAGAGGTCCTGATAAAACTCCGAGAATACCGGATTTATTTCTATCTGCGGGTGTGCTGTTGAGCCATCTGGTTTACGGACATGGCAGATGGGTGTCTTGGGGGCTTCCCTCTTGTAGAGCCCAGCTAGTAGTTTCCCTGGTTTGTCCCCAAGAGCATGGCTTCTCTCAATATATTTTGCATGTCTTAGTTACCCCAATATGTTAAGCAGGCTTGTCTAAGCGCGACCTCCTTTTGCAGATGCTCAGGAGTTGAGTTGGCTCTTCCTTCTAGCTCCCCCAGCTCTTTATCAGTGCGTTCCAATGAGGCTACGATGGATCTTTGGGCTCCCCCTACAGCCGCAATCATTTCCCCCCTCACGACTACCTTGTATGTTTCCCATACCGTACCAATATGTTGTACACTATTTACGTTCGTCTGCCAGAAGTCCAACGTGCTTTCTCTTATTTGCTCGCAGAAGGCTCTATCTAGCAGGGCCTAACTTCTGAGCCTCCATGTAGGTATTGGGGGTCTAGGTGGAAACACCACCCAGGTGACCACCAGCGGAGAGTGGTCAGATAACACTCTGGGCAGGTACTGTACGTCCCCAAAAATAGCTTGTTGCTCTTCACTCACAAATATGTAATCTAGTCTGGTATAAACTACATGCAGCGTGGAGTAGAAAGAGTACTCGTTGTTATGGGTGCTGCTCTCTCCACAAGTCTTGGAGTTTGAGCTGTTGTGTTAATGCAGTTAGTATTTTGGCAGGCGGGGATGGGCGGGTGTGTTTGTTGTCTGATCTGTCTTTGCGGGGGTCAAGAGTGCAATTATGGTCCCCTCCCCATATCATGGTGCGATCTCTGTAGAAGCTAAGCCGTGTGTATAGTGAATGGAAGAAAACTGTAGGGGGTATAAGTTCTAATTAGACCTAACTCCTTTCCTTCTATAGTGCCGTGTACCAAAGCCATCCTGCCCTCGTTATCGGTTTTCGTACCTATTCATTTGAGTGGGATGGTCGGGTCAATCCAGACACGGACCCCTCTAGCATAGGTGGAGTAAGAGGATCCCATTAGCATCCCCCGCCAAGTTTTGGCTATTGCTTCTAGTTTTTGTGTCTTTAAATGAGTGTCTTGCAGCAGAGCGATTCCCACCTTACTCCGTTTTAAATGTGTGGATCCGGCGTTGCTTGACAAAGCTATTCATGCCCCTGACGTTCCATGTCATGATTTTGATTTTGTCAGCTATAAGTGCTGGATTGCTGGATATTTGAGGATGGTGTCTCCGGCGGCTGCTCCTTTGGTTTGGCAATTATGAAAGCTCTATGTGGTCTTGTTGTTTCCCCATTCAGTTCCCCAACTTTGATACCAACTCCCATGTTCCCTCCCCCCTTTAACTTCAAACTCCCCGAACTAAAAAACTGTCCAACGAGGTTTCCCCCGTTATGACTACCCCGTTTCCGCTCCGTTTGACCACACATTGGTCTCCTGGTGCCCTACGGGTGGGTTTAATGTACCCAAATAGCTTCTGGGGACGGAAGGTTGAACAGTCCATCTTCAGTACAGCTCCTGTAGAGAATCATTCCTGCTGCGCTTTGGTGTGGTTGCTGTTTGTTCCTGTGTGTGTGTTGGTTGCTGGCCTTGCGTGCGGCCGCTGTAGATGCAGCTCAGCGCGGTTTGCGCCCTTTCTCTTCAATGTCTGTTATCTGTTCCCCATCCATCCATTCTCAAGCTTCGGCTGGGGTGTTGAACAAGTAAGCCTTGTTGTTATATATCACCTTTGGTCTTGCTGGGTATAAGAGCATGTAACGCAGTCCGGCTTTTTTCAATCTTGCCTTAACTCAGCTCATTATTTAGAATTAATCTGGTCACAATATTGATGTTCATGTCTGTCCAAATGAGACGGCCACCCTGGGAATTTACTGTTCCTCTCGATTTGATGTAATGTGAGACCACTTCAGGATGACCTGATTGTTGAGGCCAGTGTGTTCCAACATCAATTCACTGCACTTCATTTTTGTCCCCTGAGCAGTAAAAACATATATTTTTTTTTTATTTATTTTTTTTTATTGTAATTTTTAGTTTAATTTACAAAGAAACAAACTTTTTATTACACAATTCCCTCTGTCTTTTTCTTGACAATCCATCATGTTGCTGCACATTTTACTCTGGTCAAAGTCGCATTAGATTATTGGCAGGATTAAGTCCATGTAATTTATCACTGCACATGTTAATTGTGTGTTTGTTCCGGAGATTATATAGTTCCACCATTGTTCTAGATCGTCATCTATTGGAGCAAATCTTGCGAGGTGCAATGTCCTTTCGTCCTTGATGGCTAGACATTCGATTATTAGGTGTTTTGCTGATTCGGCAGCGTTGTTGCAGTATCTGCAAAGAATGTCCGTGATGTCAGGGTCCCGATTCATCATTCGAACTACTTTGGTCTTAAGTAGGTTGAGACGAAGTCTCATGAATTGATTGCGATGGTATCGCAAAGGAAATTTACATAAGTATTTCGGAGTTTCACCAAGACCATGCGATGAAGTTCCCAGGTCTTGTATAGACTTCAACTTTTTTCGCTTCGCTTCATTTTGGATCCAATTCCAACGGCTCAATTTTGTTTTTGCCCTTTGTGGCATATTTATCACTAGCTCTTCTTTCAACTCTGCAGATCGCATAGTTGCATTCAGTTTACGTTCCCACACGCAGATTAGATCCGACTTGTTGGAATTGGTGTTATTTTTGCAGTATTTCATAGGGACCGGCTACTTGGGCCATTCTCATTTTCCGCCATGCCGAGATAGACTTCCATAGCACTGTGGCATATAACGGCTCTAAGCCCAGTTCGTAGCGGATCGCTACTATTGAAAGATTCTGTGGAAGACGTAGTGCTTTCCGCCAGAACTTGCCCTCTAGCTTACACCAGAAATCTGCGGGTATATTCCAACCTCCCTCGCTGCCAAACGTTAGGGCCGGCACAACTTTTTGCAGGTAGGAGAGTAATGGTTTTAGCGTAAATTTGCCATATGCAGCATGGAGTTTCAGCCCTTGCAAGGCAAACATTGTAGTTCGCGTTAATAGGTCTTGGGTCCAATTCCATTCACGAATTGAGGCATTGAATTGTACTCCAAGGTATCGAATAGAGTTTGTGACCTCTATTTTCTCTTTATTGAGAGACCAACTGAAATATTTTTTGCTCCCTTTATGTCTGCTATTAATTGCCATGATCTTTGATTTCTTGGTATTTATTAGCAGGTCATTGTTACAGTACTTTTGAAGAGCGTCTAAAGAATGTTGAAGTCCAATTTGTGTGGTGTCTAAGAGGACTATGTCGTCAGCATATATGACCTAGGATACATGATGGTTGTTTATCTTCGGGGGGAATGTCCTTGGTTCAGTTACGGTGATAGATAGATCCGATATAAAAAGTTTGAACAGTAGAGCTGCAAGAGGGCAACCTTGTTTTACTCCTCTCTTTGTAAGGATTGTATCAGAGAGGTCTCCTTTTGCATTCAGTCTAACCCGGAAGGAAGTGTTTGTGTACAATGCCATGATAGGTAGCAGAATCTCAAGACGGCAAGACCATGATAGTAATTTTTCCCATAACTTCTGACGATTGATGGTATCAAAAGCTTGTTTCAGATCTATGAAGGCGAGGAACACATTATTGCCACTCTTGATGGCTTCCAGTTTTATGGTATTTAGAATGATTAGATTCACTTCTACGCCGACTCCCTTGGTGAATCCTGTTTGGCGTTTGTCAATTATCTTTGCTTGGTCGGCCCAGAGTGCTAGTTTTTTTTGCAGGAAAGCGTCAAATATTTTTCCGATGGTATCAAGCAACGTGATGGGGCGATAGTTTGTCGGATCGCTACGGTCTCCTTTTTTAAAAATTGGCACAACAATTGCTGTATTCCAGGATTCTGGTAGGGTTTTACATTTAGCGATCCTCTCAAACAATGTGGAGATGAATCTTGCCCACAGAGAACTATTTGTTTTCAGCATCACGTTGGAAATACCATCTGGGCCAGCGGCTCTGGAATTATTTAATTTTTGAATGGCGCGTTTGATGTCCTCCGCTGTTTCAGGAGTGGGCCAATTACAAGAGTTCCCAATTGCTGGTTTTGTGCATTCGCTATTTTGTATATCAAAGACTGCTGTGTAATGGGAGACCCATCTTGCGTCATTTACCCCATTCGCCATATCATAGGCTGATTTCACTGATCCAGTATTTATTATTTCCCATAACTGACGTGCGTCTTTTCGCAAAATGGTCTTCAGCATGATTTCCGCTTGCTCCTGATCGCGCTGGGTGTTGAATGCTTTTAGCCAATTTCTATAGCGCAGCCGCCGCTTTTTCATTTGGTCGGCACTTTTTTGCCTTTGCCTTTCTTTCTTTGTTAGATCGCTGCGTAGTTGTTTCTTAGCTGAGCACAGGATTTCGCTGAAAGGATGTCTATTGATTACATGATGGATCTTTTGATTAGCGATGTCTGCTCTGGACTGCATCAGGAGCGGGCTATAGTTATTTGGAGTCGCTGTAGCGGTTGTCACGTAATTTTCAGTGAACGTGGACAGTTGTTTGGCGTTAATTTTCAGCCTTGATCCTGAGTTGTTTGTCGTAATCGGCTCTGTATATTTGGCTTCTAGTCGTGGCACCGCCATATCGTGCCATGTCATCATTAATGCATCATGATCACTTATTGTCGATTTTACTGTTGTCAGGTGAATGATTTTGCTTAATAGATTTCTCGATGTCCAAATATAATCTAGAGTTTTGTTACTCGATCCACGGTGCCATGTCGGTGCAGCAGGGATGTCTCCATTTGTGCAACCATTTAGCATCGAACAGTTTCTTGTCGTCATCTCGTTCATCCAGCGAGCGCCTCTGTCGATTGCATCGTCAGCTGACAGGATGTTTGTTTTTTGATGTGATTTGCATTCCGTGAACCAAGAGTAGTTTAGATCACCGCAAATGATTATTCTTGGTTCATTGTAAGTGATTAAACAATCGTCGATCAATGCAGCGACAGTAGTTATAAATTTGATTTGGGAGATCATCGCTGGATTCCAATACACGTTGATGATTAACATGTGGTCTCCCGGCCCCTTATTGATCATCGGTAATTTTACCGTTGTTGCTTGAATGAAGAGGTTCGGGTTTATGGCTTTTATAATGGCCCAGTTTAAGTTGTTTTTGATCATCGTGATGAGCCCAGCGAATGGTCGACCAGACTCATTCTTGCCCGCGGCGTTGAACAGTATTGTGTATCCATCGCATAATGGTTTAAGCCTGAGCCACGTTTCTTGTAGGCATATAAGCGTACAATCATCAAATTTTGAACATTTCTCCTGGAATAAATGGGTGAATCCTCTTGTGTTCCAAGAGACCAAGCGGTGAGTGACGATCTTTCCGGGGATCGTTTCCTAGAGGTCCCTTCTCTTCAGAGCTTTGGAATTCCAGCGTGAGTTTGAAGAGACTGTTTGGGCCGACGTGGGTGAAGATCTTAACTGGTCTCGTAGATCAGCGCGTTTTCGCTCATCGTTCTGTTGGGCGAGTAGGCTTGAATTTAGGTCTCGTTGATGGGGGGCACCTTCGTCTGAGAACTGTACATCAAAGCCAAAAAATAGCAGATCCTCTTTTGCGTCGAGTAATTGTCTGGCAATTAATTTTGACTTAAGGTGTAGAGTAACCCAGTCTAATCTTGCCTCTGACATGTATTCCACGACTACAATGTCGTCGGAATCAATTGTGCGTAAAGTAGGTATTGTGTGCAATAGTTTGATATTGCGGCGATTGAGGTTTACCTCATTTTGGTCGCTTAAGACATTTTCGAGTTGTAGTTTCCAGCTGTTGCACTTTACTGATTTGACAAATTGGTGGGAGCTTGTTTTGTTTTGCCCATCACATTTGGCTTTTTGAGCTCTTGTATGTTTAGGATTTGGATTTCCTGGTAAAGGGGAAGTGTTTCGCCGATTTTGTTCTTTACGGTGTTTATCTGTAGTAGCTGCTTTAGCAGACTCGGCTACGACCTGGGAATTACTGCTTATTCCCTTCGTTTCTGCGTTAGTTGGCCGAGGGTTTTGTGGTCTCTTATCAGCTGTTGTCTCAATTAATGTGGCCGCATCCTTTTTTCTATTTTTGTTATCCCAAATTTTTGCCATGGGTTCCTCGGATCCGTCGTCCACTGAGTAGGTCGATAGGTCGCAAAGATCTATCGACTGCTCACTCTTGGACTCTTCTTCATCACTTATCTCTTCTCTCGCTCTCTTATGGGCCGTATTTGCCTCCGTATTCGATTTGTTTTCCTCTTCTCTTTTTTTGTTTTTTCCGTTTAGCAGGTTTCCGTTCTTCGTCGCTTGATTGAACATACTGAGGGGCGGAGGAGTTGTGATATTCCTTATGAATCTTTTTGCCTCATTAGTTCGTGGTCTCTTTGCTTTTGGTTCAGTTCTTGCTTGAGGACATTTGACTATTGGCTTAGATTCAGCTTGGGATTTTTTTCCGTCTGCTACCTTTATCGTTTTTGCTTGCCCTGAAAAAATGCCAAAGGACAATTTGGTAGTCGGGTCGTGCACGTCTGGGTTAGTATGAGCTTGAGCATCGAACGTGCTTGGTAATATAGTTTCTTTTATCGATACTTTCTCAGTCTCTTCTGACAATTTGACATTTGCTGTCTTGCTCGTTGAAGTTGGATTGAGGGTTTCCTTCTCTTCACGTGCAGGACTCGATCCCATTGATGCGGCTGGTGCCGTCTTTGAAGTCATATGCTTGGTTACGGGTGTATTCAATGCAAGCGACTGTGTTGCAGTTTCCATTTCAATGTGTTCAATGATCGAGGACTCTTTAGGGGTGTGCATAGGCCCATTTGGATTTGGCACTAGCTTCATTATCGATCTTAGTTCAGTCGAACTACACGCCTTTTCCACCGTAGGATCATGTTTAGATGTCGTATTATGTTGCATCCATTTTGTGCATTCTATGACGGCCTGTATCAAATCGGCTTTATCATTTGATTCTTGTCTTGCAATATCGCTTAAGCGCGATTGCCAGCATCGTGAGGCATCGGCTTCATAATCGAGTCTCTTGGTGATATTTTGCGCGAGCGTTTCCAGCGTACACATTGTGGTGTTTAGTGTAGCCAGCACTGAAAGATGGTCTTTTAAAGAGTCGTGCAGGGCTTCGTATAACTTCATAAATGGAATCATGGCGATCGACGTTGCTGCTAGTACGTTGTTGTGAATTTGTACACCAGCAGCAGTAGACAAATGAGCTTTGTTCTTGGCATCAGTCTGTTTCACTATCAAGGGTGGACGATGCGTATAAAGATTGTAAGCACGCTTTTGAAGTCTCGTTTATTTTGACGAAAGCGTTGGATTTCCTTCTGTCGTCATTGGCCATTCTGCAACCTGCAGGAGTTTTCGTATGGGGTGTACTTGTGTTAGAGAGCGGCGGATTCGGGCTAGCTCTGCTTCCGCCGTAAATGTTATCACAAGGTTTTCCATATTTTTGAATGAAGCTGTCTTCTAATCTCTCACGCATCGTTAGGAAGTCGGCTTTCAGTCTTTCAGTTAAGCGCGCTTCTCTCGTGGCCAACTCTGATGCAGACGGCTCCTTATGCCTTGGAGTTGTATTCGCATGAGCGGCCGCATAACCAGGGCCCCCTCCGACTTTTTTAGTCAATTCATTATTTGGGTCAAGCTTTGCTTGTTTTTTAACGGGGGAGTCTTTGTGCTTTATTTCATCGACATACGTTCGTTTTAGGGGTCTGGGGTCACTTAGTAGGTCTAATTTAGTTCTCAAGCTATCTGAGGTATATAAACAGTTATTCCTGTTAGCTGGAATGCCTTGTATCGAGGGAGTCGGGATACTTGAGCCACGGGTTTGAGAGAGTGTAGACACGTCAGGCTCACGATTTTGGCCTGCCTCAAGGGCTTCCCGCACACCCGCAGCTTGTACGTTCGTTAAGCAGCCGGGGTCGATGGAGAGTCTGGCTGTTGGTGCCGCGTTGGTGAACGTGGCCGAAGGATCTTCGATGCTGTTCTCGCTCGTCATTCGTAGCGCTAGCAATTCGGAGTCAGTTACATCAAAGGGTGATTCGCTCGCGTCGATATAGACTGACGGCGACGGTAGAACTGGGTCTACAGCTGTTGATGTTTTGTTCATTTTAGTCGTTTCCGATAGCTCGCACTGTGTGATGGTGCCGGCTGGTTTCCCTGTTTCAGGTAATCAATTGTCTTGACATTGTTGTGCTTCATGCACCTGTACTATCTGGGGGTCCTGGAATGCAGTGGGGTCTGCCTTTTTTGCTGCCACTGTTGCCATTAATTGTAATGACGGTATTGCTGAGTTGTCTTTTTTACATGGGACAACATATGAATCGGAGTTTGCAGCAATGCTTATCTGTAACTCCAAACTATTGGTCAAGTTACGGCGCAGCTGCAACATAATCCAAACAAGAAAAGGAGCAAAGTAGTATATTTGTTTTGGGAGTTATTTACAATAAGAGTACGCTCATTTCCACAAATGGAAATCAAATGAGCCATTGGCGTTGGTAAGTTAGTCACTGGCAAGAGTTACCTTTCCATTGGGATAGTATTCCGACCATACTGCCAGGATGTCTTCAATTGTGCTCTGCATATTATGCGGACCAGTGCCTTCCATGGGGTCAAATATATTGATTTTTAAGGTTGCAATTCCGAAACATTTGGGGCTGCTAATAATTGCAGACAGGACATAAGGTGAATGGTAGCCGGCATCATATTGAGTTACTTTGTGCTGGACCCTTACACCAAAGGCAAGACTCCCCCGCCAATTGGCCTACCACTCAATCCACTAATAGCAGGATGACATAAGATTTCATAAGATTTGATAACCATCAATGTGAAAATTATTTTTCAGCCATGTTTTTTGTTAATATGTGCAATAGCCTTGGGTTGAAAAAGGAATGAATGATAATCCCTGGTATTCCAATATAATATCTGACTTACCATGAGCCTGTCAATTGCTCCTGTTAATACTCAATGTCTCAGAAACCTATTTTACCACTTGCTTTTGCCCCCTCGCCAGACTTGTTTCCACCTACCAAAGCTCACAGACAAGCTCTTTCAGTGAACGATTTCCCCGAAATGGCAGAGGAATCGTCAGACAATACTCTGGTGTTAAACGTGTTTCCCACAGTAAAAGCTGTCACATGCTTTCTACAAACAGTAAGCACAAATCCCAATCTATACTACTTCAATGTGCATGTACTCAAAAGTGCAACTGCTGCTGGAGAAATAAACTTTATAAGGGCCGAATATGTAGAACTGTCAACCATGGGAAGCTCTCTGTGTATCATGTCTTCTGAACACAGATTGATTAACCAGATATTCTGGACCAAAGTTCAAGTAAGAAAGTGCGATTCATGAATGGGCTGTCCATATCAGGGTTGAGTTCCTCGATTTTGGCCCATTTACCGAATGGAAGCAGCCCACCTTGCTTGGCACAATGCTGAGTGTTTAACGATGGAATGGCCGTGACATTAGGGGACACATTTATAGCAGTTGAAGCATGGCTTACGATAACATCATGGATCATGTTATAACCTTGCAGTAAATCAGAGACCTTATTAGATTCACATAAATTAACATGGGTGCCTTGGTTTTTATGTAAGGTCGCAATTTCTACTGACCCTGGTGCCCACTGAGCCAATCTGGTTGGCTCCCAAATTTGAGTGGGTGCCAAGGGAAGAGGGGCCAAATTGTAATATTGCATCTGGTTGATTGTTCAAGACAGGCACACACGGCTTGAATGAAGGACATTGGGTATTAAGATTTGTCTGAAAATCAAACTGAGCAGAAAGAATAGGATTCAATGTGCAAAACATAGGAATGTGCGATATAGATGTAGGAGGCTGAACATTCGGCGGACAAAAAAACAGGAGAGTTAGAATTCACAAACTTTGTTATTACCTCTGGCAGTAATCGGTGAAGAGTTTTTAATTGAGGGCACAGAAGGAACAAACCGAATTCGTCCCAGCATGCATGGAGGTATGTACCCTGGGCAAATCCAGTCCTCAAGGGTCCCCTGTAGATGCACCTGTCTTATGGTGCCATTTCCTTCTTCTGTGGTGTCCTTCCTTGAGCATCAATGGGAAGGGTCAGAGGAGAACAAAATACAATCTCGATGCCCAATAGGATGGATAGTGCTGACTTCTAAATTACGAGCCCCCTGTTTTAGATATTTTAGTACGCCTAACTTATCTAGCAGGACGTGTGGATACCTCTGGCAAGTTTTCCATCCTATTTTCACAGGACACTGCCTCAACAAGCTTAAAATATCTGAAGAATATGCAACCATTTTTGGCTTCTGCGGCTTCGCTCCCGCAAGAGAGTCAGTTTGCATAGTATGCGCTACGCATTTAACTATCGCTACAGCTACTCTGAGTCGTAGTGCCTTAATAAGCCTGTCCAATAATAGTGTGCTACACTGAAGTGCCGTATGCTCGGAGTAGCCCCTTTTATTTTCCAATGTGCTAGTCCAGCGTGCATGGTTGACGTCACATAGGCGGAGTCACTGTACACTGTCCCTTCATGCCCTTCATGTTTTTCAAGCGCTACAATAAGCGCTACCAATTCTACCACTTGCGCTGAAATGTGAGACGGTAGTCTTGCACTTGCTACAACCTCAAATTCACCATTTGCTTAATGCGTCACTACAGCTGCGCCAGAATACCTTTCTCCACTTGTTTCAAATAACCATCAATGAAGAGAATTTCCCCTCCTGACAATGTGTTCTCTTTTACGTGCGGTATATCGTCATAAAGCTCTATATAATTTGCGCAGTCATGCACATGCTCACCCTGTGTCACTGGCTCAGCTACAAAGGTGGCAGGGTTCACTATTTTACATCAGACAATTTTAATCGCAGGATTTGATATTACTTCACATACAGAAGCTCTCTGAGATGTCAATGTACCCTTGGCTTCCTCCAAAATGGCAAACAAAGCATGCGCCACAAAAAATGTCATAGAACAACCCATTACAATACTTGTAGATTTCTCAATTGCGAACGCGGCGGCTGCCAATGACAGTTGGCAAGGAAAATGCTGTTTCATAACTGGGTCCAAACTGCCACTGTAAAATGCCAGAAGTTTGTACCCCAATGTAGTCTTCTGTGTAAACACTGCTGTCATAACTGTTCCATTTGTTGCTTTCTTCAATTTTTCAAACCCTCCCTCCATTTCCTCAGTGCCTTCTATTTTCTTCTTATTCACCTGTGATTTGTTTAAAGCCTGCAAAAGGGGTCTTATGCATGAACTATAGTCAAACACCCAGGCTCTCACATAATTACATAATTCAAAAAACTGTTGCATCTGTTTCACTGTGTACATTTTGCAGTTTTCATGATCGCTTCAGCTCTTTCAGGTGATATGATAGGTTATTTATAACGCGCTTAATACCCAGAGGTTACTAAGTGCGGACCCAGGATCAAACCTGTGTTGCTCTACCCTCTTTCCCCCATTTGAGATCAACTGGCCTATGAACAACACCTCTTCTAGACAGTACTGTAACATCTCTTTGTCTACTTTGTATCCCTTGTCAGCTAGAAAAGTAATTAACTGAATCGAGTCTTGTCTGCACTCATCTTCTGTTGTGCTACAAATAAAAATGTCATCTACGTACTGTATCAGTGCTTTTCAAATCAATATTGCCTAGGTCCATCTGTAGGACTCTCTTAAAGATCGATGAGGACTCACAGTACCCTTGAGGCAATTGTGTGTTTCAGACAGATTTGACAGAACGTAAATCAAGTCCTTGTGCAACAGGATTGAGAAAAACACGTTCTTCAAATCAATCGCTGTGAAATATCGTGATTCTACTGGTAAACTGCATAGTATTGTCGCTAGATTAGGAACTAAAGGAAACTCTGCCTCTACAATCTGGTTGATCGGTCTCATATATTGTACAAATCTCCACAACCCTCCCTTTGATTTTCTTCACAGGGTACACTGCAACATTACACAATGATTCTGATGGTACCAGAATACCTTGCTTCATCAGTGCTGAAATAGTCTAAAAAATGCCCTCATCTGCCTCTTGAGACACAGGGTACTGTCTTGCTCGCGGTAAAATCGCTCCTGGTTTCAGCATTATTTTAACCTCCCCTCTACTCCCTTCAATAGGCCTACATCATAAGGGCCTGTAGTCCATAAAGCGCTTGGCACTTTCTTCAAGTAGTCGTCAAAAAATGCTGGGCTATGCTGCAATATCGCCATGCGCTGTAGGACTTCCCTTTTCTCTTTTCTAATCCAATATGTAATGCTCATAAAGAACACTACATCATCTGATGGATCGTCTCCAAACTTGTCAGTGACGTCCTTCAATCTGCACCCTTCCCCAATGGCAATCAATGTTCTCCATGGCCTACCCTTGTTATCCGTTCCTTCAAGCTTTACCATTTCCCCTCGTACTATGGCTGTATCTAACTCTAGGGGGATGGTCTGTCACCCCTCTTCGTAGGTATCTGTGGTTTAAATACAAATTCATCAGGTATCCTCATAGTCTTTCCCAATAAAGCAGGTCGCCATGTTAACAGAATGTTCATCCCATAAAGGAAAACTTCTGATTCTATCGGCACACCTCGCAGAGCCATTTGCCCTTTAAATGCCAATATAAAGTTGCGCACATTCATATAGTTTATCCCAGGAGTGGAGCACACTAGATCTTCATCAGTAAAAGAAATGATCATGTTAAGTTTTGTCATTAAATCTCTTCCCAAAATATTAACTGGTGTCTGTCGTGAATACAACCATGGAACGGACATGTCACACTCCCCTTTAGAGATTGGTAATTCATCAGTGAAAGGAACTCGACTCGTAGCTCCAGATAACCTTTGAGCATTCATGGCTATTCCCGACATTGGATATTTTCCCTCGCTTATACATGAGCGAGTTGCACCAGTGTCTACTAGAAACTAAAAAGATTTGCTACCTATAGTCACAACAACCCTTGGTTCCTCTTGGGGGGGGGGGGGGCTGGTGTCACAGATAGTACTGAACACATCAAGTCGCCCTGTGAGTAGTCCTATTGTGTATACATTTATACCCCTGCACCTGTGAAAGGATGCCCTCCTACCACAGTGACACCGCCTATTCTATGTGTCCAAAATGGTCCTGTGTTTGCATTCTGCTGTATCTGCATGGGGTTGTGCTGTGACTGCCCTTGTGGTGGATTCAATGGTGGTTTCTGTGCCTGTTGGATTTGCGGCGCTTGTGTCTGATCTTGGGTGAACCCTTCCCTAGCTTGTGAGCTATATGCTGGAGGCTAAGCTGTCCACCCTCTTGGGAATTGGCCCTTTTGTACATACACCTGGCTTCCGCATATGCGCGCAATGTGCCCTGTCATCCCACATGTCCGACATATAGGAGGACCCCGTCTGACTAGTACCCCTTGGTTGAAACCTCCTTGTACATTCTGATTCTCATTTTGTGTATTCTGAAACCCACTTTGATTGTTTTGAAATCCGCCCCTTTATCTGTAGCCCATGCTTCTACCTCGTGGTACAAACCGATTCCCACCTTGGTCCATTGGGCGTGGATTACTCGCCTACGATGTACCCACTGCTTGCTGTACTCCTAGTTCTTCACTGCTTGTCAATGCCGCCCCTTCGGTGGCATATTTTGACAATTTCTGATGAACTAACTTGGCTTCCTCGAGTTTTCTATCATAGTCTTTCTTCTTGTTTTTCTCCTGTAACAGCGGACAATAATGCACTATAGTCAACTGTATTTCAGCCCATGGCTTTGCTTCCATGCCCACTTGCTTCTTGAGTTGCCTCTGTACATGCTCGGGCAATCTGACATAAACTGTGGTAACATACTGCCACTGTTTTTCCCCACCTCTTGCGCATTTGTCCTGAATATAAGCAAGCGTATCCTCGTCTTTCATCTTTCGTGTCATAATCTCACCCATATCTGATGTATCAGGATACTGTACTCTGAGAGCCCTCCTGACATCTGACCTGCAATTATTAAATGGCACTCCATCATGCACTGTTCTGTGCTGTGACACTTGAATAGCCTGCTCTTGTCCAAATGTCATCAACTTTCCCCAAGAATGGCTGCTAGGAGACCCTTAATATGCCCTATTGCTAATGTATTCCCTCCTGTTATTTTTTCTAACTCCTAAATCCATGTTCCCACACCCGCCGTTAAACTGTGGAGTTTGCACCATAAATTATCCTTATCCACGTGGGGCCATGGAATATGTTATGGTCTTGCTCCTCCTTTTTCCAATAAGGGAAACTGCGTAGATCCTGATCCGCCATTGGCTCTGATCGTCTGCCTATCCATGGTGGGGACAATGGTTCCTGATCGCCTTCTTTGCTTACGTATGGCAGTGACTCTTCTTGCTATACGTTCGTCCTTTAGGGCGCTCTGAATATGCTATAGGATCTGGTGTCCTTTCCTTAGGTTTCTCTAGATCAGACCATCTTACTTCCGTGTATGCCTGCAGGCCTCCCTCAAGGGCACATGCACCTCCTCCTCCACTGAAGGATTCTCTCTTCCTCTCACATATCTAGTCCCCAACTAGTGGGACTCTCATCCCCTTCACCCTTATCTAAGGTCAGTCTACTTAAAGACACAGCTCTATGCTCAAGACTGAATGGATTATTCTCTTTGCTTTGTGATTGGGTTTGAGCTCCCTTCCCTCAGCGTTCCGATAAGCCACCTTCTCTTAAGTCCTGATAGGATTGATAAAGCCTATCTCTGGTGCTTCCTATATCGAAGTTCTCTTCTAGGGTTACTCTAGATAGCCCTGACCGTGTTCCCTGTAATGGGAGGAACTCTTCTATACTGCCCCGGTGTATACTGGACCTGGCTCCATTCATTCCTTTTGAATGCGGTCAATATTGCGCTCCCACTATCTCCTCTTTCGTTCTAATTCTTCATCTACTTCTCTTTGCTTTTTTGCTTCCTATCTAACTCGTTCCTCTTCTTGTCTCATCTCTTCTCTCCTTACCCCTGCTCTTCTTGCTTCCTCTTCTTTTCGTCTCTACATTCTTTTATATCTTAATTTCTGCGCTTCCTCCTCTTCTCTTCCTTGCTTATCCCGTTCTTCTATTGCTCAGTCTGTTATCATTATTCCTTTGCTCCTCTTCCCTTTCCTCTTTTTTTTCTTATTGCCCCTCTTGATGCATCTGTTCTCGCTGCCTTCTGCTCTTCCTTTTATGCTTCTCTTCTTTTAATCTCCTTCCTCGTTCCCTGTCTTTCCTATCCGGTTTGTCTTGATCTTCCCTTTGCCTGCCTTCCTCAATGCTCTTCCAATCTAGCTTGGGTAATATCTGTCCTCCCATCCATTCGTTCTGTATGAGGGTTACTTCGTCAGTTTTACCCTTCTCTCCTTTCCATCCCTTGATCTCTCATTCTATGTCTGATACATTCGATCGCTCACTTTTCTCTTCCCTGTTTTGTAAGACCTTAAAGATCTCCTCTTTTCTCTTAGTCTCCCCTGCACTGTCGTCACTACTGTAAGCAGGCAGTTCATATATCGGATTACTATACCCCGTTGCCGCTTTCAGTTCCTTTAACTGATACAATCCTAAGTTTTACATACTATCGCCTTTTACCTCATATGATGCAAGGGGAGAAAAAGGCTAGACACCTTCCTTCTTACACTTGTTAAGCATCCACTCCTCAAGTGGTGGATCTTCTCTCTCTTCTTGATACAATTTTTAAAGTTCTAAAATGGCTAACCTTTTCTCCAATTTCTTTCCTGTGTACTCCGCGTGCAAGTATGTGGTAATGTGTTGCAATACTGCTTTTGACAATGATCCGCCTTGTGGCCAATGATCCCCCTTGTTGCCATGGCATGAACATCTTATCTGGCGTGCCTTTCACGTATTCTGCACTGTACTGTTTGAGCTTGGGCATGTGTTTTGGCAATGTCTTGCATAAATGCATCAGAGGAGTAATATCTCCCATTGTGACAAGTCTTTATTGACTGTCAATACTTACCAGTGTTTACAAAAATACTTTATGAAAACAACAAATATGAGCACGTTCCAACAATCACCACTCAAAACCTCTATTTTTCAATAATCTCAATCTACCTCTCAGTCGGTACCGACAGCTTCTTTAGATAGATACTATGTCTCCTTGACCTTTTTTCCATTTTCCTTTTTGTGATCACTCTATCTCCGCCCCTAATAATATCCTGATTACAGGATTTAAATTATACTGACCCGTCCAATATGTAGCCTAGTTTACAACTGAAGTGTATAATTTCTTCTGAACCCCCTTGGGTTAGGCGTCTTGGGCTCTCTTTCATTACACAAAAAAACTCCTTTTACTTTCCCCATTACTTTCTAAATTACCACAATCCCATCCCCTCACTTTGCCATTCCCCTTAGTCTACTCACCATTTGTTTGTTCACCTCGAGGCCTTTGGTGCCGACTCCCTCCTCCAATCGACCACTTTCACATTCCGTGCGCAAAGCGCCTGTGGAAACCAGGAGGGATTTCTTCAAAGAGGGACCCGTCCCAACGTCTCGATTTTCTTGCAAGAATTCTATATCGGCCGGTCTCCACAGGAAACCTTGCAATCTTCTGGCTAGATGTTGGAGGGTGCCCGATAGTCTGAAATACTGGAGTCTACTGGTTGATGGGTCTTAATTCCAAACCATCCGACGTGCTACCAAGTGAACCCTTATGGTCCTTTTAATTGAGGCAACACATCGTACGATGGATGGGATGGAAAATAACTTACACCAAATAATAAGACCGACTCAGGAAGTTGGCAAAATGTCTGCTTTATTCTCAATTATCTAAAAGGAGTTACAGCGGACATCAACGGATGCCGCACATCATAGTCTCAAAGTATTTGATAAAAAAAGCATTCTTATATAACATAAATTTGTCATACGTGACATCCTACTACATGGCAAAATAAGAAAACCTATGTGAGATTGTGGTTGGTTCAGGGGGAATATCTAAGTATACTTTCTATAAGGGGATGGATTGTGATTGGATCTCTACAGTCAGGTGGACAATTTATGCCCTCCTCTAGTGCAAGTCTTCTTAAACAGTTATTAGAAACACGATACATCATTGGTTCTCAAACTATAAGGCCCTTGGTTATATCGCTCTCTACAAGTGGTTGGCACGCTTGTACCCTTCTAGAACATTTGATTCACTAGCAGCACGTGAGCTGTTACCTTGTGTGCTGGTGGGTGGACTTCACTTTGCCTCCCCACCCAATTAGCCCATCATCTCTCATCACTCATGCCTTCTGCCAGTCAGATTGTCTTTGAACGTAGCCTTGTAGTAGCTTTTCTTCTCTGGGAATATAAGGGAGTGTGAGCATGTTCTTATCAAGGTTCAGGTCTGCATGCCCACTTCTATTTCCATCCTGGACTCATGTGACAGAAGACTGTGAATTGGCCCATATTATAGCACTTAATTGTCTTGAATAAAGAAACTTGGCACTCATGGTGTTCTCTATTTGAAACTTAACAAAGAATGTCTCGGCGTCTCACATTCACTGTTTTCAAGGACTGATGTCCAGTTTTGACTGCCTTAGCCATTGAGCCCAGGCCACACAGCCTTTCTTTGGTCCATCTTCGAGCTTCAGCTTATTTCTTTGCTGTGACACACAAGTGATCTTAATCTGCTATGCTTACAATTGAAGTTGAACTGGGACTGCATACCCACATGGCTGTCTAAGAGAAAGTTGAAATGTTGACTTAATAGTCATTTAAAAGATAATAGTATGGGATTCAAAGCAACATGGTAGCATCCAGAACTCGATGTAAAACAAGCTATTATGGCACCCCACCAGGGAACCTTTCATCTGAGAGCCCAAAACAAGTAGAAATAACATGTTTTATTAAGTGATTTACCAAGAGTGGGACAAAGACTCAAAAGGGAATTGAACAAAAACGTCAATTTGTTGTCCAGGTTACTACAGACTACATTCTCAAGATAGATCACTTCTTTAAAACATCTGAAAATATATAAATAACTTAGTTAGATTACACGTCATTTTCATAGTTTCTCCTCCTATGGGAGGGATCTTGTAGCACAATATTTAGCTACAGTCTCTGCACCCGGGTTTTATTCCCTTATTGGGTTCCCTGGAGAACACAATCCTGTACTGGTCTTAGGGTGATGTTTTTGCCCTCTTGGTAGTTTTTCACTAGAACTTGTTCTTTCTGGTCCCAGAAGTCTTTTCCCTTTAGCAAAATGCAGGGGGTCTTTCTGCATCCGCGTTCTGTTCAGTTGTTGCATTATGACTACTGGGCATGGCATAGATGGCCCCGGGCAGAGTATGGGGTACCCACAGTTTTAAATAAGGGCCAGAAGCAGCTGCTGGGTGAGAGGATGGGCAATGTCCCTGCCTTTGGTTCCCACACATAGTAACCTCAATCCTAGACCTAGCAACTTACTCATTGGCCTGCTGTTTTCTTGATCTTTTAGATCTTCAGAGTCTCTGTGAATGACTTCCCTATTATGACCTTTCTATTCTTGTTAGTATTATGTTGTCTACAAATTCTGCCTCATCATCTCACTGCTTGGCCTCCCCACTCATTCACATCACAAATTAACTCTTGAGACAACTTCCTTTCTCTTTTGCCAGGGATTTTATAATACAAATGAGTCCTCCAATAAATAAAATGTGTAAGGCTTCCTGGCAGAACAAGGGAAATGATCTACACCGACCGGCATTTACTGGATATTTCTGCCTCTTGCTTGCTGTCTTAATTAAAATGACACTCCTCAGACTGCGCAGTTGCACATTATCATGTCCAAATAGTCGGACTGCATATTTGCTCATTATCATGTCAAAATAATAATGTTATTACATATATTGTTTTAGCCTTTGCGTAGCCCACAGAAAGTGCATTGGAAATCTATTTCTTATTCGATGTCCATCTTTAATAGGTGTTTTGAGTGCATAAAATAATATTGGCAAAGCATATTTCTGTTGTGTGTGAATTCTTGAGCCCAAAATATCAAGCACAGGGTATGACCCATTTTGAGTACAGAAGAAAATAGTAAGATGAAATAAGGTCAAGTGCAGCCTTAATCAAACAATTATTATTTATTTTTTAAGTGACCGGCTTTCTCTATAGTGTCAAACATAGAATGTTGAATAATAAGGGTTCCCATCATTCAAACGTAGAATGATGGGAAACCCTATTATATAATCCTCTGATTAAAAGTGCACAGGGTTACTTGAAGCAAGATAATCTGAAATACAAGATGAAGCAGCCTTCTGGCTTCAGTTTTGCTTTGCTAAGCAAATTGGAAAGGGGAAGCCTAGAAACTGCTAGGAACAAAACCTGAAATACTTTGAATGTTTACCTTTCCTTGCCTGGCACATTTAGAATGCACATGAAGGACATACATAATGGATTCTTTCAATCCAGTTTGGGCTGGCCCCCAAGATTATATCAATACACCCTCCATATGACATGTAATGGGACCTAAGTTTACCTTGAAAGAAAATCTATAATCTATTTTATCATCCTACATGTACAGAGGCTTGTAAAAAATCCATTAGCCATGAGAGGTCAAATGAAGAGGTGATTGAGATTCAGATGCCTACCACAACACATCTGCCTTGGATTAGTCCAGGTGAAAATGTGTTGAGAATATGCACACTAGGACAATTTACTTTGCATAGTTGTAACCTGGAAAGGGAGCATTTATTTTATGTATTGTCTTTGCCCTCTGGCGGAGAACAGTTTCAATTGCACAGCAAAGAAATAAATGCATTTAAGATGGAGAGAAAAATACTTCAAATGTGTCAAATCTAAATGGTGCAGCATTGCAATGAAAGCTCTAATTGATCTGAATTTTGGATATGTTGTAGATAAAGGTAATACCTTTCAGATTATGAAAAATAAAATGGGGATTATCATGTTTCGAATTGCCTGAAAATTGTGAAAGCGTATAACACTGTAAAGAATTATCAGAATTTAACCCTTCAATATCTCTAAATGTTTGGCCCGACTTGCAGAATCTAGAAATATAGGTTTTTATCAAGGTACCTATAAGGCCGAAATTAGACTATAAAAATGTAATTAGCTTGTCTTCAAAAGAAAGGAGACGCCCTCCCACTCTTTTTAGTCAGGTCTCTGGAAAACCATACCTCTGACAACACCGGAGTGGGATTAGGGGAAAATATAACTGCATGCCCATATGGCAGAGTGAGACAATTGATGGATGGAATAGTGCGTAAAGAAAACGGAGTAGGGGAACAAACTGGAGATTGGAGTGCAAATTGACAGACTTGTCCATTGAGAGAAGGAAGACTGAGCAGTCCACAGACGGATGGCCAGTCTGCGCAGGTGGTCTGATTTCAAAATACGGAATGATGCCTGGCTGACTGGGTCGCTGTCAGGTGCTCCAAAAATCCGAAGCTGCATCTTAAAAAAGTAAATCAAAAGAAACCCCCTACCAATTCCTTATATTGTCCACCTTGATCAGGATGAAATCCGGGAAAGTAATAGCAGGACTGGGCATGCAAGGAGTTACAATTAAAAAAAAAAAGGAGCGTAGGTATTAAAATCCAAATGTTTTGCTGTCCTTATATATATCAAATACAAAGTGAGATGTTTTTTTCTTCAAGGCCAAGTCCTCTTTGCAGTGAAAAACGAAATTGAAATCTGAAAGCATTTTGGCTGCCACCTTAGAGTGAGATTGTCTTTGAAAAGTTACATATTTGTGAATATAGTTTGTGGTTTAAACCGGTGCAGAATCATGGTGCTTAATAGTGCGATGTCAAGTACTATCGCCTTGGATATCATGCATTTAATGCAGCAGGGAAGAGCATTGTTATAGATTGGGTGTTTCCCACACAAAATGTATGCTGAAAGAATTCATTCTATTAATTGAGAACTGTGCGAAGTGCAACTCCTCAGCATTCCCTTGCCTTCAATGCATAGGCAGAATTGGGTCTCATGTGGGAGGGAAGGGGGGGTTTCAACTAAGAATCTGTTACTGCAGAATAGTACATTTCCAGCACAAGAAAGCATTATTTGTAGGCCTCTTCAAAACTCTGTATGCATTTAGCTTGAAAGGAATACATTCATGTTCACGGAAAGACGCGCACACACACACACATATATACACTAATAGATGAAAGAACATATGCATGTTTAATGAAATCCATGTACACCTGCATATAGAGAGATGGACTCACACAGTCATTAAACATAGGACACGTGGGTTCAGAACATATAGATTCCCAAGAACATTACCGGTGGATTCAAACTCACATGAGCCAATGCAAATAAGCCACCTTTTGCATGTACATGAGTAACACAAAGTCCTATACCAGCAGGTGACTGCCTATTTGTCAAGTGGCCTCTACATTCACCATCTCATGAGCATAGGGGGTTGGTGGAGTGTAAAAAGTCTTTGATTGGAATTTTCTTTTAACTTTCTATGGTACCATACTTGTCTTGATGAAGTTAATCAACCGTTTAACCTTATTTGCATTATTGAAAATGCTCTAGTGAGAAATGAGTGATGTTTACAAAGTAGTCAATGCTAAGCAGAAATGTTAGAATGCTTATTGTCTTTTAGATTATCATAATGTTTAGAGGAAGACTTTGTGATTGAAAGTGAATGGGCATCATTAGAAGTTTGCCAGTCCAGGAACTACGGTACCGGTAAGCTTGCCGGTACCGTAGTTTCCCGGACTGGCAAACTGAGATGTGCTTGCGGGTGCCTTTCGGCCCACCATGTCGGACCTGGCGGGTAGAGTGGCAACCGCGAGCACAGCATGTCGGATGCACAGTACATCTGGCTTCCCGGAGGAGGCTGAGAAACTTGGAAAGAAAAACCGCAACGTTTTCCAACACAATAACGTTGTATTTATGTTTGCGGTCGCTTCAAAAGCGACCGCAAACATAAATACAACATTTTTAAAGCTGCGGTTTTATTTCTAAGTTTTCCGGGCTCCTCCAGCCTGGAAAACTTAGAAAAAAAAACACAGCTAGTGCTTATTTTTTTTAAAAAATAAATAGCACTTACTGAGATTCAGCTGCAGCTTTCCTGCTCTGGTCTCCGGTCCCCGTCCTCCGCGTACAGCACTAATGAAGGGAAAGACACCCAGCGGTAGCTTTTGTTTACTACAGCTGGCTGGCTTTTCCTTCATTAGTGCCGCAAAAGCAAAAGCCAGCACAGGAGGGCATCCATTTCACAAAATGGATGCACCCATGTGCTTGCTTTTGCGAATTCTGAGCTTGAATAGCTCAAAATTTTACATAGGAAGTTTTAAAAAAGAGAATGCTAGTATTTTTTTTTTATGTTGCCTATCTATTTTTTAAATAAAATGTTTTACTAGACCATGCCTTTAAGGATATTGATAGCAGACCTGTCCTCACCCTAAGACATACAATTGAAATGTATCAAGTGCAAATTAACGGTTTTATGAAGATCACATTGGGAGGGTTTTGGCTATTTCAGGTTCCCAATTGAATGAAACCTTGGGCTCCATTGATGCAACTTTAGATTGTGGGGACTGTTTCACCCTTGGGGCCACAGTAATTAATTCCATATGTACAGAATAAGCACCTCTCATACAACGAATACAGAAGAAACAATCCAAGCCCTGGTAGTCCCTAACACTGGAAGCTTTGAGGAAAAACTTCTTCCAGATGGAAAGTATCTGGAGTAAACTAAGAACCCCAGCATCGGCTTTAATTCCAAATCCGCATAGACAAATTAAAAGGTAGCAATGTTTAAGGAAAAGCTGGAATTTCTACACAAGAATATCCAAAATGTTGGTATAAGACTGAGAGAAAGTATTTCCAATTGTATGCAGCCCATCTGTTTAACAATAGCCATGGAGCTGTCAAAAATGCGAGCCAATGCTTTTAATAAAGTCTTTATTGGCAAGATTAAATTAATTCAAGACAAACTTGAACAGACGTTGGCTCAAGACACAGTAAAAATGGATACCGGGATACATGTCTGATACCCAGCCTTACTTACGGGTTCCACAGTTTGACTTGAACCCAGTGTCTTCTGACATTATTACCAATTTGACACAGATATTAAAACCTACAAATTATGTGTTATTTGCACTGCTCGCCCTCTGTAGCCCAGGCCAAGGCTGCGGATGATATGCACTTTATGACCACATATACCAATTTATCATTATCAGAAGGTTTTGTCCTACCAGAGCTCAAATGCTTCCTCATATTCCCCTTCTGAAAAAATCTTTGCTTCATCCCAATGATCTGAAAAATTACCACCCAGTGGCAGGCCTTCCTTGGCCAGAAAAGATCCTGAAAAAGGTGGTGACCTCTTAGCTATAAAATCACATGTGCATTATTGGATTCTCACCAATCAGGGTTTTGACCCAGACAGGGAACAGAAACGGACTTGGTAGCAGTTTGGGACGAGTTACTCAGAGTATCCGATGCAGGCAAACTATCCATTTTGGTGAAGCTGGATTTATCTGCAGTATTTGATACCGTGGATCACGGCATCCTTTGATCACACCTAATGTCGGAAGAGTTTTAACACAGGCCATTCATTGGTTTAATTCATTCTTATCGAACTGCTGTCAAAAAGTGCAATTTAGAGGATTTCTATTGAATACCTTATCCCGGAAATGTGGAAAACTACTAACGGCACCATTGACTTTCCAGGTAGCAATCTGGAGCCATCTGTCTGTGTCTCATACTCAAAGAAATGTGGATGATTTGTTTGACCCCGAGGTTGGACGTGAGGCCCTCTGGCTCCTGTATTTGTAAACCCTTTCAATCATTTGCTTTACCCCCCCCTAATCCATTAGGGACATAACTGAGCAGTACAAGATAAACATTGATTCAATGTGCTTGTTAAGTCACTGAAAACGCTGCCAGCCTACATACCAATAACAGTAACATTTGGTTGGGAAGAGTATCTTGCATATATTAAATCTATGCAAAAAGAGAAGATTATGGTACCATGATTTGGTCAGCTTCATACTGCCCTGATTTTATCTTGTTTTTCTTGATCTTGTTGCTCTTTAGTAAGAGTTGTTTAGGAAAAGAAACATTTTCATGATATTAATGAGTACCTTTTAGAATCTATTGCACATACAAATATTGTTCCCTTAGATTCTAGAGGGAGAATGGTGTTAATTCCCCTATTTTTTTTTTTACTTTTCATGGACGCCACCATTACTATTTTTTGCAATGCGCATATGCGGGCACAGACAGATTCATGTGAATTTGCTGCATAATGTGATGTTAGACTTGAAAGGCAGACTATAATTGGGTTCATGTAGTGAGTGATTAGAATCCCTCATAAAAAGCCTCTAACGTGGAAGTGGTTAAACTCATGTTGATGGCTTCTCCACCACTTTTACGGGTCCTTAACGCTGTTACGATTCTTTCTTTGAGTAGTCATGAAACGTACCAGCATTTCCTGTGACTGGGGATGGGGAGAGCTCCTCTGCCTCAAAATTGCTGTCTAAGACTCGTACAGCTCTCATCATTAGGATGTTCATCAAGTATGTGTGAAAAGTGGTTGGGCATTAATGCCTTTCTGTTCCCTCACTGCAAGCCTTCTTTGAGGGCTTATTCTAACAGATGAACACCATGTCAGCCACAAATAACAGGCAAATGCTCCCAACAAAAAAATAGGATGGAAAAATAGCCCCAACTAAAAACAGGAAACAATAGGCACATCAACGCCTGCCAGCCTGTTTCCACCTGTGTGGCTCTATGGAAATGTTCGGATCAGTGGTACCAGCAGAGCAGTGGCACAGGGAAGTCCTCCACTATTATTACTGCTTGATCGGAAGAGGAACTAGTCACACATTTCTTTCCATTTGAATAAATTACCACGTGAAAAGTATGGATTTCCAAAACGGATGCATGTTTTTAGAGGTGTCTATCAATCAGGGCATTTTTACTTTGAACATAAAATAAACTGTGGTAATTGGGAATGGGAATTTTCTTTAATCCTCCAAAATCATTTTACTCCCAACTTAAAAAAATAGGGGATAAATGTGCCCACTTCTAAAACTTACCTGGATCAATCCATTGGTGTTTTCCCTCCTTATCCATGGTCAGCGTTCGAACACTTCTCCTGTAGGGGCTTTCGCTACACTTGCAGTGGGGCCGAACCCACCTTCAATGCTAGCTGACATTCATGACAATTGTAATATGTTTGCATTGCACTGACTTTCACGCCAAGCCCTGCAATATCTTGCTTGCTGTCCGCAAATTCTCACATCGTCTGCTCTGATCACGTTGATTTCATCCTTTGTGATGTTTTTGAAGTCATTCTTAAGCAAAGCAAGAGAGCTTTCGAAAAACGATCTTTTGAGCAGTTCAAAGTCTTTGTTGTGTGTGTTGTCCTGAGCGATGCTGGTATGGGGTGTCAATTTGCGTTTCCTCCTTGGCTATCCTTTCCCATTTCCCACAATTGTGAAACCTACAGAGTCTATAGGCCTTTGATGCCGTCTTGTTCCCTCTTTCTCACCTCAGCTCTGGTCAAGGCAATGGAAGATGTTGGCTTCAAGAAATCAGCACGCTGGAACCCCAGCTGGTCTGCCGGGGAGAAAGGAAAAGCCTTACATCCAGAGTGCTTGAGCTGTGCTAAACCACCTGAGAGCTCTGTAACAAGTGCAGTACAGCAGAACACCCTGCCCGCCCACCCCCTCCAACACTGCCTCAATCCCCAGCGCCACAGTCCCCCCTGCACCAAACATCCATGTAGGGTGGAGCTCAATGGGGCCACAAAGAGTAGATTAGCTGCTTCAGAGGAACAGAGCCAGTCAGGCTACAACTATGAGGATACAGCATTGTGGAGCTCTGCCGATGCAGTTGTGGCTGTCAGCCCTCATCCAGCCAATGCTTTCACACCCCCTCCCTAGGGCTTCATCCAAAGGGGTTTGGTTGGCCTGGGTGAGAATAGTATGTACTTCCAGCGGCATCAGCAGAGCGCTCAGGATTTCCCTTACAGTGTGGGAAAAGTTCAGTCACAGAGTCCTGTTTTTTCTTTGAATTCTGGGACTTTTATCTTTGTTTTCCATTGTAATTTGGGACTACAAGCTCCAAAATTCCAAGAATAAAAACGTACTCTGACTTCCTCATGCAGGGCATGAGTTATCTTGAGGGCTCTTTTTCCGATCTTACTGCCTGTGCTATCTTAGGATTCCCTCTGGTGAACAGCTCTATTCTTCCCCCCAGCTCATCCACTATGCTTGCTTAGTGTTTCCTCCTCCAACACGCAATGTCAACAGAGATTTTCGGTACCATTAGCCTGTATTCCGGGTTGGAATGGCGCCTTGGGAGATGAGTAGGGAATAGTTTCTTACCTGTAACTCCATTTCTCCAGCATTGGTATCTTTCATGGATTCACATGCTTAGAGTATTCCCTGTCGTCAGACTGGGAACCCTCGGTACATTTATAAAGACGTTTTCCATAGGAAAAATTTCAACACTTTTGTGTCCTATCTAGGTAGTTTTGGGCCGCGTACGCCTGCGCCAATAGGACATAGCCGTATAAATATCCCTGCCCCCGCAGCTCCCTTCAGATTTTAACCTCCCAAACTAGTATGGGGTTTAACTGTTTGCATACAGGGGAGGCCGGAGGGTGCATGCGAATCCATGAAAGATACCAATGCTGGAGAAATGGAGTTACAGGTAAGAAACTATTCCCTTCTCCAGCATTGGATCTTCCATTGATTCACATGCTTAGAATAGATTGTATAGCAGTACTCCTGATTTGGCGGTGTGAATGCAAACCAATACCATCATAACCACACAAGTCTCTTGTCATTGAGAAACTTTCAGCGGTTACACGTTAACCTTAAACAACAAAATACATTACAATATATTGATCGAAGGATATACCCCTGCATAGGGCTTACCTCACTGAAACTGATGACGTAGGACTGCTCGTCACATCTGTATATCTTCTGCATGTTGCTGTTTGAGGCAATAATGGCAGGTAAATGTATGTGGCACCGACCAGGATGCCGCCTGACGGATATCTCCCAGCGGAATCCCGGCCCACAATGCCGCCGAAGATGAAGTGGATCTCGTGGAATGGGCTCTTGGATGGTTGCTTTCGAGTGACAAAAGGCAATCGTCAACGAGACCCACTGAGTAAGTCCTTGTTTTGAGATTGCTTTTCCTTTTGCCGAAGGGCCATAAGCCACAAATAGTTGTTTTGTATCTCTAAATTCTTAAGTATGATGAAGGTGAAACTTTAGAGCTCTTTTCACATCCAATGTATGGAGAGCTTTTTCCGCGATAGATGAAGGGGTCGCGAAGAAAGTCGGTAGTACAATAGACGAATGTTTATGAAAGACAGTTGGAATTTTTGGTATGAAATGAGGGTTGGTCGCCAACACCACCTTGTCTTTGAAAAATCTCAAGTATGGAGGATCAATGACTAATGCTTGTAGTTCCGAAGGTCGTTGTGCCGAAGTGATAGCCACCAAAAAAGCCAACTTCCACAATAAGAATTTTAAAGATGAAGACGACATAGGTTTAAAAGGAGCTTTCGTTATTTCTGTTAATACTAGGTTAAGACTCCAGTTCGGACGAAACTTTTTAATTGGAGGGAAAAGTACGAAATAAACCTATCATAAAGTGTTTAACTAGCCGTTCACTAAACAGTGGTGATGAATGCCTTTTACAAGTGAATCCTGAAATGGCTGCCAGATGAACCTTTATCGACGAAAAAGACAGCCCTCTTTCTGCTAAATACAGCAAATATGGAAGAAGCTGCTCGAACGATATTCAGGGGCTCCAAACCTAGTTGATCCTTATACCACATGCAGAATCTCCTCCACTTACATGCATACAAAGTATTCGTGGACGGAGCCTGTGCGGCTTGCAAAATTCGACGGCAGTCCGATGAAATGGTTAGGGTACCCAACTCTGAGAAGTCAGCCAGGCTCTTAGGCTGAGACCGTCCGGATCGTGATGCCACACTGTTCCCTTGTCTTGAGACAGAAGGTTCAGAATCTTCTGGAACCTCACCGGTTGCATTATCGATAGCTGGAGCAGGTCGGAGAACCACGACTGTCTCGCCCAATAAGGAGCCACTAAGATCACCCGACACGGGTATCTTTGAATCCATTGCAGAGTCCGTCGTATGAGTGGAAATGGGGGAAAAGCGTACACAAACTTGTCCGTCCACGGGAAGGAGAATGCTTCCCCCAGCGAATCGGGTTGTGGCCATCTGCTCGCGTACTGTGCACATTTCTTGTTCTCTCTCGTCGCAAAGAGATCCAGGGACGGTTGTCCCCATTTTTTGAAAACCTTTGCCAGCTGTTGGTCGTCCAATTCCCATTCGTGCAGCTGATTCATGTCTCTGCTGAGAGTCCACGTGTACATTTTTTACTCCCGGCAGATGGTAGGCCAATATACTTATATTTTATTTTAGTGCCCAATGCCATATTTCTTGAGCTTCGGTCGAGAGAGTCCTGGAACGAGTACCGCCTTGTTTTCTTAGGTAGAACATTGTCGCTGTATTGTCTGTCAATATTCTCACTACATTTCCTTTTATGTGTGGTAGAAAGGATTTCAGGGCCCAACGTACCACCCTCAATTCCAGCACGTTGATATGAAGGGCTGACTCTTCCGACGACCACAGACCTCCCAGATGCACTCCCCATCCAGTCAGAGACGCATCCGTCACTATCGTCATTTGAAATTCTGGCTCCTGCAGGGGCATCCCTCTCGATAGATTTTTGAAGAGTTGCCACCATCAAAGTGCTCGTAGAAGCTCGTTGCTGATAGTCAATTTGTCCGACCAAAGCCCCTGACTCTGGGACCATCGGTCTGCCAGGAATTCTTGAATTGGTCTTGTGAAGAGACGACAGTTTTTTACTAAGGGGATACACGACGCCATGGCCACTAGTAGTGACATATATCTCCTCACCGACACTCTGGTGTTGACTTTCCAGTCTTTTGCCTGTAGCCTGAGCTTGTGAACCCTCTCCACAGATGGTTTTCACCAACCCTGACTGAGTCTCGAACTCTGCACCCAAAAACACTAAGTTACTTAGGAGGACTTTTCGAAGTTGATTGCAAATCCTTAGTGTTGCAGAAGTTGCATGGTGGCCTTTAGACTTGCTTGTGTCTTTATTGGGGACGACTCCCTTACCAACCAATCATCCAAATAAGGGTAAACATGATGACCTTGTTTTCTTAACCAAGCTGCTACCGGAGCTAAGCACTTTGTGAATGTCCTGGGAGATGACTTTAATCCGAATGGGAGTACTTTGAACCTATAGTGGGTCCGTCTGACTACAAACCTCAGGAACCTTCTGTGTCGTCGACATATTGGTATATGAAAATATGCGTCCTGCAGATCTAACGACGCCAGAAAGTCCCCCTGCTGGATAGATCGGATAACTTCCTGAAGTGTGAGCATCTTGAACTTCAGATTTTTTAGTGTCTTGTTGAGATCTCGAAGATCTAGAATGGGACGCCACATGCCGTTGTTTTTTTTTTACAACGAAGTATTGGGAGTAAACTCCTTAACCTCTCTCTGACACCGGGACCAATACTATAGCCCCTTTTTTTAGCATAAGCACTACTTCTTGCTGTAATATTTGCAGATGGTGCTGAGCCGAAAACACTGGTGGAATGTGCGATGGCCTGCTTTTGAACCGCAAAGAATGACCTAGCTTCACTGTGCCCAATACCCACCGGTATGATGTTATCTTCTCCCACTCATCGCCACGGTGAGACACCCTGCCTCCCAGGACGCTCTGAAGCTTATCATTGTTGGTTCTTTGATTGTTTGTCCTTAGTCGACGATGGATAACTTCCTCTTCTTCTTGAAGCTTGATAGTCTCGACCTCTTCGAGCAGTTTGGGAAGCCCACGTATCCCCTTGAGAGGAGTACGACGGCCTACTGAAGGTCTGGTCCCTGGCTGACACGAATCGGGAATTTCCTGACGCTCCTCTAAAGGGGCGAAACAAACAGAAACTTCTGCTACTCTGAAGGGCTCCAAGAGAGCGTGCTGTGTCTGAGTCTTGTTTCATGCCTTTCAAGGCCTCGTCTACTTTATCTCCAAATAGCTGTTCCCCTTCAAAAGGCATATCAAGCACTTTATATTGTACTTCTGGTCGAAAGTTCGTGCATTTGAGCCAGGCTTGCCTCCTCAAAACCACTCCATTGTTCATTTGTTTAAAACCTGATTCCGCCAGGTCTACGGCGATGTTTGAGTGATTTGACGCCTCTTCCCCCTAACGCACCAGAAACATAGCAGATTTTCTATGTTCGTCCGGTAGATGTTCCAGTATGGGTGCTAAAAGAGGCCACATCTGTCATATCTCGCCATAATAGCCAGAGAGTTGGCTGCCTTCACCTTTGTTGCTCCTATCAACACTACCTTCTTGCCAAAGGCATCTTGTCTCCTGGCCTCGCTATCCGGAGGAGTTGTGCATTTATGTTGTGACCTTGCCTTTCTTGCAGCAGCTGCCGATACCACCGATTCCGGAGAAGGTTGAGAAGACAAACATTTTGGAGTAGACTCAGGAGCTTTGAATTTCTTTTCCAGTCTACCTTTAACCGCAGGCTCCGAGAATGGATGGCGCATTGTCCGTAACCCCTCTTGCCATACATGATCTAAAATGGGAACCGAAAATACCGATTTTCTCCTTCCCCATATGATCAAACAAGAAACAGTCTTTCTTTTCTTCCTCCTGGGCCAGGCCAAACTAGGTACATGCCTTACCCATCATTGTGTGGAAGGAACCGATGTCATCTGGCGGTGACGGTTGAGCCGGACTTCTTGGAGCTTCCATCTCAGCCTCTGACTCCCATGTCGGGTCCCTAGAAGGGGATGAAGATATATCTGATAAAGACTCTTCTCGTTCCGACTCGGACTCTGGTAGTTCTCCTTCCTCCGGGCACGAGCGTGGAGGATCTTCATGAACCGGAATGGCTGTTGATGCCATAGTCGGTGGGAAGGGCCTGGCTCGTTGTCGTCGGCTCGTGTAGTATGTAGCCCTGCCGGAGCACCAACTTGAGGCAACTTCGCATCCAGTGTACTCAATAGAGTCTGTAGTGTAGACAATACCTCCAGGGATAACACAGCCTGAGGATTGAGTAAAGGAGCTGTAACTGGGATACTTCGCCCACTCGAGAGCGTCAGCGAGCTGACCCCTTGTAATCCAAGCTCCGTAGTTCCAACCACTGGTTCACGGTCATCTCCCACGGATGATATGGAAAAAGCCGCCTCCTGCTGCAACAGGGTCTCTGGTAAGATCGGATCGTACACCTCCGGTCGCCAGCCTTCCTGCGGAGCTTCCGTCGACGATGCCAACTTCTCGGCCGTCGTCTGACTCGACGGAGCTACTGAAGGGACAATCTGTGTCAATGGTAATGAGGTCGTCGACGATCGAACTCCCGTCGACGACAACAGTGGATGTTGCGCAAAATCCTGAGGCGCTCCCGCCTTTTTTGAGCTTGTCTTGTGTTTCGACGAATCTCGACTCGAGGAAGACCTATGATGGTCAACTGAGGAGGTTTTTGACAGGTCTTTTCTCTCCTTTTTTTGATGAGGAGGAAGATGACGCTTTTGTTTTTGATGACGATTCCCTCGTAGAATGTTTCTCAGAGGAACTTTTCTCCGTCGAACGCGCCTTCTTCGCCAGAGGTTCCGCAGATACAGAACGGCTGGAGACCACCGGACATTTAGCCCGCAAGGTCAAACTGTGTAGAGCCTACCTCCGAGGGGGGGGGTACGCTCCCGCCCTGTCATTCAGCCACGTCACCAGCCATCTATTTCGGTCTTTCAGGGTCTTCTGCGAGAAGCCTTTACAAATGTCACAATTGTCCGCCGAATGAGGGTGGAGACAATATAGACAGTCCATATGTCCATCTCCTTCGTACACCTTTTTTAATCTGCATGTAGCACACAGACGGAATTGATACGAGGTGATCCCACTACTTTGGAAGGCGGTTGAAATCTGAAGGGAGCCGCAGGGGCGGGATATTTATACGGCTACGTCCTATTGGCGCAGGTGTACGCGGCCCAAAACGACGTACATAGGCCGAAATTTTGCCTATAGAAAACGTCTTTATAAATGTACCGAGGGTTCCCAGTCTGACGGCGGGGAATATTCTAAGCATGTGAATCCATGAAAGATCCAATGCTGGAGAAGTGAGCTAAGCTATCTGTTCTTCCACCATCTTGGCAATGCCTCCATGACAGTTATTTTAAATGGACACATGTCAGCCTGCCACAGCTGTGAGTAAATCACAAATTCTGTCCTTGTTTACTCTTGTCGGCAGGCCTCCATGCTTGACTAATGCATTAGTCTATCTACACTGTTTGTACAATTTTCCTTTCTGTTGGATACCCAGCATCCTGGCTTGAAAACAACATCCTGTGCCTACCTATTTCTCATATTTACAATGTTTATGTACACTTTTGCACTTCAAGCTGCAAGCTAATGGTCTTCTTTGTTTTGTGCTTGTTTGCTCCTGCAGCACCTTGCCTCCGGCAGGGTTAAGCCTAAAACTATTTTACTGTGTTAAAGGCAAGTTGAGAGCCTTTGGTTAACCACCTTTTCTGAAGTACTGAGTTTTGGTGTTGGGAAGAATGTGTAGAGCATATGAAGCCTGATTTATTTTCATATCGCTCCTGTCCACTGACTTATTCACAATGAAATTGCTGACTCAAAACTGAAGGTTAAATAAAAGAAAAAAATAAAGGTTTGAACATTGGGGTTATTTGGAACCATATTAGGGCAAAATGGAAATGTTCATGATATGATACGTTGGAGTAAAGACAGATGTTAATGTCTGAGGATGTGTACTATAATATCTCATGTAAAGTTAGCATGATCTGCGTTGATGTACAGATACACCGCAGCGGTCTTATATATTGTCCACTTGATGGGTGGGCTTTAATGTTCAGGGAACCCGATCATTCTGAACTCAAGGCACATATGTACCCTGAGTGGTCCACTTTACCAGTCATGACAGGTTCTTGATGCTCTTCTGCCTCCATTTTCTGTTGGCTCTCTTTCTCCTTCGTTGTCAACACAGACTTCATCGTTCAAGGTCTGACCTCGCTTTTTCCCCTTGTGCCTGTCCTTGTTTTTTTAATATAAAGTCCAGAAAGAACCAATGAAGACGCCATTTAAATAAAACTGTTTTTATTTCATTACAAGGTTTAAAAAATTACATACTTCAAAACAATATCCGTAGTGTTCAGGTATTATAGATACGTGTTTCATGAATGCCCTGATGTATGACAGGAGGAAGAGGGAAGTCGAAGTGGTGAGGAGCAGAGGAAGGGTTGCCGGGTAGGATACATCAATGCAGAGCAGGGGGTAGTAAGCCAGAGAGGGAGGGAGCCAGGGAAGAAAGAGGAAGCAACTAAGGAAGCTAAAGTGAAGATGTGGGTTCAGGATAATAGGGGGGAGAGTGAAACCTTGGAGAAAGAAAATGAAGTTGGGGTTGGAGAGAAAGTATGAGGTTGTCCAAAATGAATTCTTGCTGAGACCACTGCCACTGAAAGCAAAATACATGATCCCGGCAGTGTAGCCATCACCGTGACACACCTGGACTCAACGGGTGATCTTCCCTAATCCTGTGGAGTGCTGATCATGTGCAACAGCATAGATTGATGACGCAGGGGTAGAGAAGAAGTCCTCATTGGGTTACGCAAAAAAGAAATGCTTTCAAAACAGTGCTGTCGTATGGGAACATTCTTGAGTAGAAAGGGCATTTTAGCGTGCGTATCAATAAGTGCATTGGTATTTGTAAATTCTCTTGCCATTATTACAATGCTTCCATCTATGATTCGAAAAAGTGTGCCTACCTACCTTGTTGCCCACCTACCTCCCTTTCTGTTGTTTGTCTCTGTACTCATTTTTATGTTTTCCTTAGACCCTTTCTAATAAACAAAAATTATATCTATTAAAATAACGTGTGCTTTTATGTAGTGCTTCATTTCAGACTCCGTCCATTTCTAAGTGCTGTAACAGCAGGTGTTGTTATTACACATTTATTGTACTCCACTTATTGACGGGCTAAGCGGGCCCTGATGTGGGATTCCAAAATGTGAAGTTCAAGGATGTTATGTTCTGTCAAGCCGAACTTATAAAGCGTAAACCTTCGCCAATAAAGGCATCATGACACTAGTGGATTGAGAGGAGAACAGCTAAAGAGCCAGATTAAGAGAATCGGAGCAGAAGAGTCTTAAATTAGTTGGCGACAAAACAAAAGATGGCTATCAGTCGCACGGAGGGATCGAGGCAAGTTGTTCCAAAGAATAGCCACAGTCCCAGAGAAGGCCTTTCCTTCTACTCATGAACGCTTATACCTAGGCACCTGCAAGAGGTAACAATTCTCAGATCATAAAGCACAGGAGGGAGTGCAAGGACGGAACTTCTTCTGAAGGAACCCGGCCCCCACTCCATAGAAAGCAAGGTGGACGATGCAAAGAGCCTTACAGGCAATCCGGCAGGTCACTGGCGGCCAGTGTAGATGGCAAAGAACTGGCGAGATGAGACACGCAGAGGCGTGCTGGTACAGACCTGGCTGCAGAATTCTGTAGCACCTGAATCCTGTCCAGGAGATAGAGAGGTTGAGCTAAATACAGATATTTACGATAGTCCAGCAAGCCAAAGATGTTATAACTGAAATGCGAAGATACGCAGGCAAGAAAAGATGAACCTTCCAGAGAATTTTAAGTTTAAAATAGCCATTCTTTTAGGCCATAATGACCTGGGCTTCAGCTAAGAAAGACACTGAGATTTTAAAGCCCAGGTCCTTTACCACTGCAACCGGGGTGGGAAGGGGACCTAGGAAAGTGGGCCAGAAGGCCTGTGTCCAGAAAGAAACCGATGAAGGGGACCAACCACCAACACATCTGTTTTGTCAGCATTCAGTTTCAGCATGTTTTGATTCATCCAGCTACCCACGGCCTCCAAGTAGTGGCGCAGACGAGCGTGGATGCCCACGTGAGAGACTGGCACAACTCGATCTCTTTATGTTTACCTATCTGTAGGTGGGCACATAGAAATCCTTTTAATATGCTTTTTGCTTCTGTCTGTTCTCCCGCAGTACTGATAGCCTTAAAATGTACCCAGGTCAGATTGCCTTCTGTAAAATCCTATCTGCATTTCCAGGTCATATTTCCAGTTGTAAGCCTATCTGCAATCCACTCTGCATTACCCAGTACATTTACAGGAACGTGCTGTAGCATCTTGAACTCAACAGAGGCCCAATTCCTGCCATCCTTCAGTTCAGAATAAGTGGTGGTCTCCATATTCAATGAGTTTCCATGCATGGTGGAAGAAATCCATGATGAACCGTATGCTTGCTGATGCCTCTGTCCAGATCCTCAACTATGAGATCCTGCTTGACTGTTTGGGAGATGCAAGATATGCCTTTAGGTTGGATTAGATCCTTTTTAAAAGGTAAAAAGATACTAGTGGTGTTTCCAGCTTTACAATCTCAAGCTGTTTCATCACATTTGGTGTCCCACAATATGGTGTGCATATTTTTAATGTATATCATCTTCATCTGGCCAAGTGCCATTTATCGATTGCGTTCTTTGCACTAGTTGCCAGCGACTCCACACTTAGAATGTAAGACCCTATGTATTATGCTTTTACTCTTCTAGAAACTTGGCCCACTTACTTGATAGATGAGGCCCAGCAAAACTGTCTACAATCTTAGGATCATTTTAAGCCTGTCTTTTGTGCAATCCCAGGTCTTGATTGAAGAGATCAAGAGGCCCTCTTACGTGCACCGACGAATCCTGCTACACCTAAAAACCAGTAGCATGCACTTCAAGTGCCCTTAACACCATCCCACCCCTACATGTCCATCATGCACTTAACCAAGGTGCTTATTTACAGCATTAGGACTGAGAGATCTCACCAAGGATGATAGCTGTGCTTAACAAGAAAAGATTAACATAACCGCTCTGCATGTCAGATCCCCACTCCTCACACCCACATTGCTCAGCCGATACAAGAAGAGAAGTAAAATGTTATTCTCTAAACTATATTCAGACTGCACTGTTGACAGGAGTCTGTTTCAGATCTCGGGAAGCGGTTAATAATCACACAGCTTCTGACTGACTTGGGATTTAGCAGCTCAGGCCAGTTTAGATGCAAACCTTCTCTAGGATCAGAAATTCACAGGTAACGCTGCAATGATGGCGATCACAGAGGAATACCTACACTAGTCCAGCTTCCCTTTTGCTTTAAAATGATGTTCAAATTTTAGGGCCTTTGCAGAAAACTGTACAAGGAACAGTTTGAACAAAGTTATGGGCCTCATTACGGGTCTGGCTGTAACCCTGGCGGTGCTACAGGCAATTTGAGGGTCCCCATTCCCATAGAGTCCAATGAGGCTTTATGGGAGTGGGGACACGGAAGCACCAGCACCGTTAGCAACAGTGGTGGTGCTTCAGTGACCAGTCTTCCTACTGTGGCAACTACGCCTGGCAGGGTTATACCTGTCGGGCACAGTGGCCATGGCAGGCAGGCTCAGAGTTTGCCGATCTGGAAACAAGGGTGCTGGTGAGCTTACCAGCCCTCTTGTTTCTGGACCGGCAAACTTAGAATGAGGCCCCAAGTATATTAAATACTGATGTTTCCAGAAAAAGAGCAGGTTAACAGTTTGAAAGTATTCTTGAAAGGTTAGGCCATTTTACGTTTGCTAAAAACAAAATATTTCCAACATCAATAAAAGTGGAAGAACACTCCTTAGGTTTTATACAGCATTTACAATTTTGGCTTGATGTGTGCGTAAAGTAATTGTATTCCGTATTCTGATGGGAAACAGGAGTACATTTCCCAATCGCTGTTAATTGGCCCCTTCTGCATCTCGGAGCACCTATACGTTTCTGCCACTGGTTTAGTGAACACTGCCAACACCTCTCCTTATGTCCCTCAAGGATCACACTTAAAAGCTCAAGCAGCACAGTTTCCTTGATCATGTAATTCTTCAGGGATTCAACAACATGCTCTTATCACAATCATCCTGCAAGACACTGCTATACCCACACTGAAGACCCTCCTGCCATGCACCCCCATGTCCCCGAGTTTTCAATCCAGATTGTGCACGTTCCAGAAGTGCTGTGGTTTTCCCTACTGCCAAATGATTGGGGTGCATGCTTCGATTGTCTGGACTTTACCTCGATCGCTAAACGTTGTTTAAGGACAGCCTGGACAGGGCCCGATCGCTGTACTCTGCTAGCAGAGCATGAGATGGTTTATGCTGCACAATCAATTGATTGGCAGGAAAGTGTCTGATGCAGCTGTAGTGTCCCCGGTGGTGGTTGAGCTTGTGGAGGCTTAAGAGGGATCACCCCTGTGTTAGACAGGACAGTGTCATGCTGAGATCTTTATCTTGCCATGGCAACAAGGAAATATCAGATCCCCCTTCATTCACCTCTTAAGCAGCGGTCTGAAAGTAATTATTGATCATGATGGTTAAAAGGAGTTTCCAGCCATGAATGAGGAACACACAGTTTTGGGAATGCCTGGATAGGCCAAGGCATTATTTTGGGAGGACTACAAAGGCTTGCGCCTATGGTTGGAGACACCATTGATTAGGTTTCAGTGATGTAGATGGTTGTTAGCTGGACTGGTGGGTGAGTGAATGAGTGTAAGTTAATGGGATTGGTGAAACATGATTGGTGGGGACATATGGTTGAATGTGTGGTGTATCGATGGATAGCTGGGTGCATAAATGGGTGATAGGCATTCAAATGGGTATAGTTGGTGAGTGAGGGGAAGGTACGGGGTGAACATATTCACCTTGAATGGTAAGGTGCCGAATAGATGGAGAGGTTAAATTATATTTGAATGGAGGCTGATGCCATTCGTTGATTGCTTGATTTGAGGAGTTAAAGAAAAAACACCAGCCTGAAGGATATTACAGGCTCTTTGTTGGCACAGTTATGCTTTACTTCAGTGCCGGATTTCAGGTTCTCTTTTATCCAGAAGGCAGTTCTATACTGACCAGATGATAGAATTGACAAAATGGAATAGACCAGCCCATAAGCTGCCAAGAACAAAATGCATGTTCCTCTATAGGCTATGGCGGAGGGAGGGGTGCGTCGATTGACAGGCACACAAATGGATTCTTGGTTTGTGTACTGTTGAACAGATCACTAAAGGGGTGTAGCAAATGGCTGCATGTATCGATTATTGACTAATAAAAGGCCTAATCATTTTCAATTGACCACTTACTAAAAAAGAATCTTGTTCGCAATCAGGGACTTGCCCTTCTTAAAAAACATACTAAATTTGCAGTTTTTCCCTACAGAGCAACATCCATCCGACTCCTTTCATAAACCGTCTAAGTGTTTAACAGCACCCTTTACCTCCTCAATAAACTCTGGCTCCTTCCTTTCTCTCTAGTATTTTTTCAAACTCACCATATTGCTCTCCCTGACAGGTAGAAACGTTACAACAATCATTAGGAATAATGCATACAATATTGTGCGTGTGAGTGTGTTTCTATAACACTGATCAGATAGCCTTAAGGCGGCCTGCTGCATAGCTATGTATGGGCTTCACCCTATAAATGTGCATCGTGTCGTCCCGTGTCCACGTCCACCTCTTCATTGGGCCACAAGGAATGGGCCCAAGCAGTGTTTGATTGAGTTTGTCACAGAAAAGGCAGTTAAAACCAAGCTCCGTAGTTGGGTGGAAAAGCCGAAGCACTGGTAATACATTAAGCTTGGGCAAAGCTGAGGGGCCTTCGCAGGACAGCGAGTGAATGTCAGGGTCCCCTGGAAGAAAAGGGCAGATCAGACGGGTCCTGCTGCTTTTTGTTCAACGTTGTATTCTTTGCTCCTCTTCACCTTCCAGCCAATGAAGACCAGTAGAAGCATTCCTAGAATTTTGTAACCGATCTGGAGACCAAGGTACCTGAGCGGAAAAAAGGAATCAGTTGTATGTATGCAAAGGTTTTACCAACAGGAAAGCGATGTGACATCAATGGCAGGAAGTTGCAGTCATCCCAAGTGACACGCATTCATTCACAACACGCAAGCATAGTCAAACACAGGTGACACAAGTGTTCACCACCACCAAGCACCCTTCTCATCCAGTGGTGCACACTGAACTTCACTCATCAGTGACATTCAATTAGCCACACTGCCAACAAACCTCCACAATCTTTATAGCCACCTGTTCATCAGTGAAAAGCCTCCTTTGCTTTAACTGGCACCCACTTAGCCACACCAAATGAACGCCCGTAATCCCCAGTAACACGTATTTGTTCACATCTATGATTTATCTATTATTCATTCTTTCGAAGCCCTCACCAGTTGCTTCTGACCTCGTTAGACATTTGAGTATGCTTTTGAGTTCCTCTATCTCAGACATCAATTTCCTGTGTGCCCCATATCTTTTGTGACGCACAATTCGGTACATACACCAAGGCCTCAATCTAAGTTTGGCAGATTGTTTCCAAAAATTACTCCGTGCATCAATCACCGCTACTGCATGCAGAAATTCTTGAACTCTGCACAATTACAAGAAATCTATTGTGTTGGTGGTAAAAAAATGTGTGGAAACCGGCTTACTTTTTTCATCTATTTCCATCCTCATTTTTGAGGGTTTAACTGGATTAGCCTTTTGCATTGCATTGCTATGGGGCTGAGAAGGGAGACATCAGAGGTACCCATTCACACCAGCACCCTCCGAGTGCTCCCTTGCCGAAAGTTTAGCTTTAGGTGCAAGCGTGGGTGCTTTAGCACCACCCTGTGGCCCAATACATTTGAAGGGAAGGCGAGAAGAGAAAGGGTCTTTGAGTAGAAGAATTGTTTACTATGGCAGAAGCATCATTTTTAGTGTGTGTTTTTCGCCACATAATCCAAACTTGCTTTTCTAAATGTGTGCCAATCAGGGATTGGGATATAGAATATGAATATAGGTATGTTCTCTGTTCCTGCCGCTTAGCATGCTTTCTTCCACCAGCATGCCTCAGAAAACAGTCACTGTCAAGAGTCTCTCAGTCACAGCGTCAGGGTCTCAGTCTCTGACTCTAAGTGACAGTGTCATAGTAATAGTTTCAATCCTTCTCTTTATGTAAGTCAAAGTCACAATCTCTTTGTCTCAGTCACAGTTTATCATTCTATCTGTCAGTTTCTTAGTCACTCCCAGTCAAGGTCTTACAGTCACAGTCTCAGTTCCATTTACGGTCACATCCTCCATGTCAGTACGCTGTTAAAGTCTCACAGTCACAGGGGCTCATTCTAGGTTTGGTGGTATCCCACTGGTAAATCCGGCAGGATACTACCAAACGGTAATACTGTTAACGGCACCTGGTCTGCCGGTATTACCGACAGATTACAGGTGCCAGTAAGGGTAGGTTAATCCCCATTCCATGGAGGATTGCTGGTATTACCGGCACTGGTAATACCATCTGTTTTTTGCCTTTGGGGTGCCTGACTTACCTTGGCTGGAGGGAAATCAGGCTCCCCAGTGGCAAACTTGTAGTATGCTGGTCCGGAAACATGCCGGTAAACAGAATTACCTGCACATTAATTCCAGACCGGCATACTCCTAAAACAATCTCACAGACACAGTCCCTCGGTACGAGGTTGCAGGTTGGCCACAGGTAGTACCTCTGGCCTACTGGCAACCTCGGCTTACAGTATCTGCCGCCCGATATCCAAGTTATACTGGGATATTACGGGCGGCGGCGTAATGGTAAATTCCCATTCTTGTGGAGTACCAAGGAACACTAAAGCACCAGCAGCGTTGCCAACGGTGCCACTGCTTCAGTGAATTATCTGGCCTGCCGTTACTTCGAGTCTGCCGGTAGGGGCAGTGAACTGACACATTCCAGAAAGGTGCCATTGTTACTAGCACTTTTTTCCAGACCAAGTCACTCGTAATGAGGGCCACACTCACTCAGTCTGTCTATCGGATATAGTCCTAGTCTCTCAATCAGTCAGTCCTCTCTTTTGTACTCCCTTTCTCTATCCTCTCTACCTTTCTTTATCTTGCTTTCTCGCTCCCTCTCGGGTTCACTTCATCTGCCTTGTTTTCTCTCACACTATACATCTGCACTATATTTTCTCGGGCATCTTCCCTGAAGCCTGAGAGGGGTGGAAACGGTGGACGGGAAGGTGAAAACAGAATTAAAGGCTGCATGGAGAGTTTGTAAGGGTGCAGGTTGCTGAATGCCTCACACAAATATACCGGACCTTTTCTCTGTTATCCTGAAACAACCACACCATAAACCTTTGTAAGCATCTATGTGTGGTGTTTCTCCATTCCACAGCTGTGGCCTCAGTGTGATTTGTTATGTTGAATGGCTTGCACTCATCACCACCGTAGTGGTCTTAAAGCACAGAAACTTTGTATGTGAAAATTGTAAAGCGGGAATGGTTCCATGAAAAAATATCCCTGTGATAATGTCTCCACTACTGTCTAGCAGCCACGCACCAGGAGCCAGTCACTTGAATGAGAACATTATCTGGAACCGCATATATCTTCTCATTGTCACGCCAATCTTCTCTGCAACATGCAGTTACATTTTTATCGTGGCATGGCGTGTCATGATTTGAGTACTGTAGTGAATTATTCTTCCATTGCTGTATCACTTTTATAATCAGGACGATGACGAATAAAATGTGTGAGAGGCGGATTTTTCACGGCAATATTTTGTGAAACGATTATAATTGAGAGGATATTCTTACGTGATAATGCCTCCAATAAAAAATATTGTGATTTGGCCGTGCTAGTGTCGTACAGGTATTAGGTAATATTCTCCCCAGCAATAATATTGCCATATATATATGGTTGTAGTGAACGGCCATAGACGATATTATTAGTGGGGATAAATGGGAGCGGGGGTTGCAGGGGTGTCCCATGCTCCCTTTAAAATGATATGGGGTTTGCAGGGGTGTCCCCCACAGGTTTAATGGGTTAATATCGCTGCAACAATATGGCAAAATTCTTGTATGGCAATATTTTTGCAGGGATATTAACACATGGAACCTACAAGCAAGAATTGTCCATACGTCAACATTGTGAAGCAAGAGTTTATGCTCTATTATTAAGCTGGAAAACTGCAAGCAAGCACTGAGTAGACTAACTGCTTAATTTGTCCCTGAGGGACATTGCAAGTCATGAATACTGCTGACCTAGTTCTCTACCAGAAATGGGCATGTGGCCTTCACACCATCAAATCTATCTCTTTACCTAATTCATACCGAGCATTTCTATGTCCTCTTTGCAGTGATATGACTGGTAAACTAGTGCTGGGTAATGGCACAATCCAAGGTTTTCATTTAGCTGCAAACAGTCATTTGCATGCAGTATGTGCCCACCTACACATGGTCTTACATACCATGTTTCCCTGTATTGTGACAAGGCCAGTCAAAAAGGGGGCAGACTCAGTGCCAATTACCGAGGAAAGTACAATTAGGGGTTGAAACGACAACCAAAGGGAGGGTGTCACAGCCCCTGACTTCCCCTGGTGCCGGAATGTTTCTGTGCAGAACCCAAGCCCCACCTTGCATGAGACACTGTTCAACACAAGCCAGCCTTTTCCCATGATCTCTGGGAAACCGATGCGCCAAGGTTCGAGTGAGCTGCCAAGAGACACCACTATATTACGGGGACCAAGATGACTAACCACAAGATCTGCAGTGTTGGTATGTAAGAGAGCCATGAGCCTCCTTGGCATTCTGGAAAGCTCTGAGCCGATGCCAAAAGAGAAACCGCTGGCCCCCATGGCAGCCAACAAAATCTCGCAGAGCCACAGGGGACATCGTACCCCCGGCCTGGCAAACACAGGAACATCAGAGACCAAACCATGAGTTAACCTAACGTCCTCAAAACTCACTGAGAACCCCACTGAACGGGGAGCCTATGTACTCGCAGGAACATTCAGTTTTGCACACTATTGTCCTTGTTGCGCTGCAAACATGTATGGCGGAAGTAGGCAAAGCGTAAACCGCTTTTCATGAATTGCGCACAAATACTTTCCAGTGAGGGGAAGCAGACTCAGATTGGTCAGGGAAAGTGGGCCAACCAGTACAAATGGAGTGAGATTTCAGTAATGGACAAGAAGCAGGACGTGTGGGATATCTGAGTGAGGTAAGTCACGGAGATGGAGGTGGACCAAGAAAATAGCTGGAGGAAGGAGGAAGAGATAGTGTGTGAAGCCAGCTGGCATTGGCTTAGGAGGGATAGTGGTTCTGCAGTACGAATGTGGTTTTTTGTGTGTGTGGTAATTGAGTAGAGTAAATTAGTGTAAGGAGTGTGAAGTAGTTGGTACTGAGTGGAAGGAGTGTGTTTGAATAATTTCGTGAGAGAGGGAGAGTGATAGCAGACAGAGGACAAAAGCAGTAGCAGTGGAAAGAGGAGAGGAGGAGTAGTAGGAGGAGAGTGGTAGTGGGAGGCAGTGAGTTGTGGTGTGGGTGGAGACGTAACATCAAAGGGTGGAGGTGAGAACTAGTCACAGTGAGTCTTGTAGGGGAAAAGTAATAGGTGCGATGTGGAAGTAAGAGTAGAGAGGGAGAGGTATACATCTGGTGTGATAGAACTGGCCTAAATCCATGACATGCCAGTACAAAACCCGAATCCCATTAGAACAATAACATTTGGTTAGAGGAGAGAAAGCTAGAAAGTCCCTGAGGGACCTAGTGAGCCTGCTTTCAGGACAAACAGCATTAGTACATTTTTTTTTGCCGGGGGTTGCACCCCAAAACCCCATCCACTTTTATTTTTTCTATGATCCCAAACACCCACACCCCAAATATATATTATTCCAACCACCCTAAAAAATCGAATGAGTTTTTTTTCTTTAAAACATTAACGGTAAATAATCCAGCAAAAAAACATCCCGCGATGAAAGGACGTTATACCGGTTAGTGTGGGATCCAAAGGAAGAAAAGAGAGAGAGGGGCGGTCCTGTGGCCTACACTGTTAAAAAAAAAAAAAACACTTGGACTGTTGTTGCGACTCAATGTTTTCTGTGCCATCTGTGACAGTGTTCTGTTTTGGAGGGGGATGGTCGTACTTTATTGTCCTATGTTAAATGGAATGTTAGGGGTTTCACTGTTTTCGACAGCTTTTGTGTGTCGTGGGAAATTGAGGCTTGAAGTTTGTTTTAACAGCATTGATGATACCATGCTGTATGGTCCAGATATTAAAGGTATTATGTGGGCTTCAGTAGCAGGCTGTGTGTACGCTGCATGCTTCATGCTTCATGCTTTAGCTAATGACATACAAGGCGAGCAATATTGTACTAGCCAGAAGAGGCTAACAGCTCAATAACAGTCCCACAGTCATGCTGTCCTTTAGGTGGCGTGTCCTTTGAGCTGCGCTGGTTCTTTATTGGTCTACACACATGCATGCCTCTACAAATAAAATTCAGTGAACTACTGAAAATGGCTAGTTACCCTCATAATCGGTGGTATTTACTGCATACAGTATTCCTATGGAATAGAGAGTGCAATTAATAGGCCGTATGCCAGGATGTGGAGAGCAGTACATCGGCAGGGTTTGTGAATACTGCCTGTTTTTACCATTAACGACACAATCGTATTGAGGGCCCAAATGTACCTTATCGGCCATGAGGTGGCTTAGCCGCTCATCATATGTTCCTTGCCTGCCATGATACTGATTTCTTTTACTCTTTATACTGCTCTTTCATCCAGATGCTTGGCTACATACATACCTGTTTCGTAGCAAGTCGTTGTCATAATACCAGCAGGCTCCTTTCCTGTCACCACACGTTGGTTTCCACCAGATGCAAGTAGAGTCGATAACAAAGCCAAACAGAGCAGGAGCCGGAAGCCAAGCTGTGTGCACAGAGGTCGAGGAAATAGAAAGAAGAAACATTAGAATAGTTAAAGTGCTAGATGCATGAAAACTATGAGTGGCAGAGAAATAACATTTGCCAGTTATTTAGAACAAGAGGGTAATAGTCGGTGAGAAAGGTGGTTTGCAGAAAAACATACAGACAGTGAACATGATTCATGAAAGGAACCTATAACACAACAACAGCTGCAGCCCGTGGAGCTGGAGCTCCCAGACGCTGCAGGAGCAGTGCCCCACACCGGATGGACCCCCATCCATGGTAAGCCTGTGGGCACTCTCATCCTGACCCAAGACGGAGTGTGATTCTCCATCTAGATTCAAATTTCGCGCACCCGACTTTTCGCCTAATCAGCCACTAACACCATTTCCGGATGACACGGTGTTCCAAGCTGTGTGCCTTCATCCAGCCTCTGCTTTTGCTGGAAGCACAGAAGCTTAACCACTATGGTTCGCCTTTCCAAGATGACCGCACCGTCCTTGTGAGATGCCATCATCTGTTTCCACCATCTTCAACTGCAGGGGCAGATAGGATTGGCTGGAGCCTCCTATTTACTTCTCTGCTGATTCGCCGGCAGACGAAAAGCCGGCATGCCTTTCTAAGGCTGCACTGCCTGTCGCGAGCCTGTCGGAGCCGTAGGAGCCTGGAGCCTAGAACGCTGCCCGCGCTCTGCTCGAGGAAAGTGATTGCACTATCACCGCTACACACTGTTCTCACAGAAATAGACGCCCATAACAGCACAAGGGCCTACCAACCTACTCTTGGGAACTTGAATGACCCACACAATCATGACTCTGCCACTGTGGTAATTACACGCCGGCACACTCCTCCTACCAAAGTTAAAAATACAGGACATATAGCAGTATGCCATGCAATGTAAAGCTTGTCTCTCAAACTGCATACTCTGTTTTATTTGTGCACGCAGACTCAACAGAGTATTCTCTTCCCACATATCATGTGAAAGAAAGTTCATGCCAGTTCTATGTTATTGCCCTAGCTTTTCTTGCAAAAGTGGTACACGGCAGCTTCACGCACCACAAGTACTTGTGCTCTGAACAATGTTGCCTGAAACTGTGCTATCTACTAAGTACATTTAGGAAATGTTTGGAATAGCCCACCACTGTCTTTCTTGTATACTTGACATAGCCTCTCTTGTTTCGTTAAATACTGCACATAGCAATATCTGCATACTCTAGGGACCCAAGCGCACTCTCCACCAGTGACAGACATTTCCTGCCACAGATTACTAGATCGCCAAATGCTATCCATACTAGCAATAGACAGCAATCGTTAGTCGAAAGTGCTCAAATTCAAAATAACTATTAAATACCTTTTAACCTCTACCTCAGCATGTACACCCTGCCTCTTCATATGCATGCTAGGCACCTTGCTCACCTTGCTCAAGAGCACACAGAATAATCGTAGACTAGAGCCTGCCAACCACATTAACGCCAGCAGCCTTAATCCTCACAATATGGACATTTTGCCTAGTCCAAACCATCCGACTTCGCATGCAGTCACGCACGCACCTAACCACCAGTACAGACAACACAGACTCAGGATACGCACCCACCCTATGAACATTGCTGCCATACCTAATCATGTAGCACTCAGAAACACCCGACTGGGATCACGGATCACCTCCAGAGCAAACGCCAGTTACCACTGCCCTATTGCCAGCAACCCTAGTACTACTAAGGTGACCAACTTAATGCCCATCCACAACACGACTAAACGACACTCCTCTTCATTTAAAACAGGCTCCCCACCACTAACAAAAAAGAACAACCAGCTTCTGCACTATAAATGCGCCCTACTCAATGTACGCTCTCTTAATGCGCATGTGTTAGAAGTTAATGATCTAATCACTAGGCAAGACCTAGACATATTAGCCATCACGGAAAAATGGCTTCATGAGGCTTCCGGCCCTGCCATCACGGTAACTCTACCTGAAGGATACTCAATCCTCAGACAGGACAGGCTTGCCAAAACAGGAGGGGGGTAGCTCTAATTTTCAAAGAGGCCATATCTATTAGGCCTTTACCCCACCAAGGGGAAGGGATTGTAGATATCCTATCAGCCAAGTTAGCACACTCCCCAAATAATACTATAAATATCCATGTTATCTACCGTCTACCGGGATCCACTACTGACTTCCAAGGTCAAGTCACCCACCTTCTAGGGGACAATAATAAAAAATCTACCAAAACACTACTCCTAGACGACCTCAATTTAGGTTTTAATGACCCGAACGACAAAACTGCCACTTCCCTCGCTAAGGACCTTCTCGATTTGGGCTTCTCACAGAAAATCACTCCTCCCACTCACGCGAAAGGTTGCATCTTAGACTGGGTGATAGACCATAATTGTGACACAGCCATCGTGTCTAATACTGGCCTCCCGTGGACAGACCACAACTGCCCACAATTCACCATCCCATTAACGCCATGTGCCAAATCTACTATTCCAGCACCTGCTACCTTAGCTAGAAGCACAAAGAAACACACTGCGGATAACATCATTGCTCGTCTTAACGTTCCATGCCTAGCATCAGCATTTTCACCAGACCCTAACGTCCCAGCAGAGATATTCAAAGACACCCTTACCAGTGCTATTAACACTGTCGCCCCACTAGAAAATAAAAAAGAGAAAAAATCATTCCATTCCAATTCCTGGTTGGAGACCACAGAGGAGCTCCAAAACCTGCGCAAATGCAAACGGCAGGCGCTTAAAACATGGCAGATTAACCCCTGTCACATCACTAAAGCTAACTTCCAGACTATTACTAAAAAGTACAAATACTCCATATTCAATGCTAAATCAGAAGCTTAC